>NW_027361814.1:5585000-6210000 GCF_039654945.1 Dendrobates tinctorius | reverse complement strand
TGGCCGAGTGTGGTGACCTCTGTGTGCCTGTGCCTGTTCGTTGTTATAGCTTGTTTATATGGTTCTGACCCGGTTCTGTTCCCCGTTGTGAGTTTGCCTGTTGATTCTGTACTGCGCTACCCTCTCTGTGTATGACTCGTTGCCTGTGATCTGACTACTCTCTGCTCGCCCCTCTTGTACCTTGCAGCTATCTCTGTGTATGACTCATTAGCTACGTCCTGACTATCCTCCCTGTCTATGCCCCTTGGTAACTTTGTCTCGCAATTACCCTGCTAGGAGTTCTCTTGCAGCTCCCAGCTCTCTGGAGTTTAGGCCATGCCCCCAGCAGTCACGTGCTTCAGGTCCTGCTGTTCTGAAGTACACACCTACTCGGCTGCAGCCCGCTCCACAGGTATCTTTGAGCACAGTTCGCTTTACTCAGGACACGCGCACTGGTTCAGTGAGCAATTTCAGTGCGGTGTTCCTGACAGGTGGGATGGCTTTCATGCTTTTTTTGATAAAAAATCGTGTTACTAAGAACCCTTTGTTATTTAAACGCACTTGCTTTTCACTTATTTAACTATAACAGGGTTTTTGTTCACTTTGCTTCTTGTAGTTTTTTACATATGCTGAAGTAGCTGATAAGGGTGAGGGCCACAGTCCTGTACGAGCCCAACGTGGCTCAGCTAATATACACTGGCAAAGTCAGGTCACAAGTATCTGTCACGTACCCAGTCACTCTTATGTGGCACGTGCACTGTACTCACAGACATGGAGCATACAGCACCTTGTTCTCTGTTAGTCATGGGGCACTCTTCACTTCTCTCTCTATGCTGTGCGCTGCCTGGTCTCGCCAAGACTGAAGTGTTGCCAAAAGCTGGCGCAATGCTTCTACAGCGAGGTCCTGCAGACCACGGTCTGGCAACGAGGGCAGCAGCGAACAGTCCTGAACTCTGCCCTGGCTTTTAGGCTGGCGTGTGGCGCTTAGCTGAACAGGGCTCACGCTGTACGTCTCCTTCTCTCTGGTCCCCACGGCTGGCGCTGGGAGATGATGGAAGCTGACCTGCCCATGGCGGGTGCTCCCAGGACGTAGCACTTCTCTCCCTGGCTGCTGCAGAACACATGGCTTGCCTGGACGCAGCAGTCCCTCTCTCTGTGGATTGCTGCAGCACTCCTGACTTTTCTCTTTCTCTGGTGTTGTCCCTTTACAGTCGATGGGGGCTGCCGCAGTGCCGATACTCGGTGGGGGAAGTGGAAGCAGAGCTCGCCGCTCACCTCTCTGTGTGCTGCCCTGGGTTTGCGCTAAACTGCTATGCTATGCGCGCTTTCTCCTATTATCTCCCCGCCCCCTCGGTCAGCAGGAAGGTCCGACTCACTAATGCTCCCCACCGGAAACAGTGGATGGAGCCTCGTTAGTTACGGCCCCGGCACGCATGTACCTGCAGTCTAGTCGTCCCCCTTACATATATAAAAAAAGGTCTCCATGTGACCCTGGAGACTATCCACATGATATTACCTCCTCCTCACTGTCTTGTGTCCGGATGTAAGACAACTGGCTGCAGCAGTTCAAGATATGGATATACTGCCTAATAAAAAGTCCTACACTTTATTCAAAGCATTCCAAATATTCTACCAGAAGAGAAGAAACAACTATTACTGATCTTTTAATGTTGTTAATTGCTTGGCAGAAAGCTTTGGACTTTTTCTAAGGACTCAATGAAGTTGCATTTAATGAATATTATGTATCTTATCGATAGGAGTTCCCAGGGGGGGGGCAATGGAATTTAGGTTGGTGAACTGTTCTCTCTTATTTCTATATTCTGCTTTCCCCCACTAACTGGGTTGCACCATGACAAAATATCGCTGAACTCCGCCCCTTTTAATGAGGGGTGTAGTTAAGTTGTCAACTAAACAATGACAATAGATAGTTTTAGGGGTCCTTTAAATGAAATCCAAGTACAAGACTATTTTAAAAGTGTCCTGTCAGCACGTTTTTACATGTGGAAATAGTGGTATGACTGGAAACTAGTCCTGCAATGAGAGCAGGATAATGGTTCAGTGGTTAGCACGGTGGCTCAGTGGATAGCACTACAGCCTTGCAGAACTGAGGCCCTGAGTTAAAATCCCACCAAGGACAACATCTGCAAAAAGTTTGTGTGTTCTCCCCATATTTATGTGGGTTTAATCTGGTTCCTTCCACACTAGAAAGACATACTGATTGGGAATTTTTTTTGCAGACATCTGATGTTTCAAGCAGCACAGACCACTCTGTTGACCTCCTTTTAGAGATCCATATATGACATTTTTAATTAGACTGAATAAAATATGATACAAATGGGGGTGTGGCCTGACCAAGCTGGAGAGAGGACAAACAGCACAGAAGCTCCTGCCTGAAAAGAAATAAATCAAAGGGAAAAACCTTTTCTTTTCTCCCCACACTCCATTCCCCGTGGTTTGGAAGGATTGGTGACCCCCTGGATCCTGTGGATCGATCACCTGCAGGGAGAGGAGAACCGGGACAACCCTGGGAGAGTCTGAGGCGCCAGAGAGGAGATTTCTTCCCGCCTTGCTGCACGGTTAAGGAGACTGACAGGGAGACGGTGGGGGCCCTTCTCTGAGGTACCGCTGCTGGATTCATCTATGGGGGACTCTAACCTTGGCGTCCGGCTGGACGGTACCCTGTCCCTCTGTTGGCCGTCGGTCTCCTGTGTGCTGAGCAGGCGGCGGGAGTCGGCCCCGGCTTCTCGGTCGCGCCGCGTGCCTCTGGCCTTGTTCTGTGGACTCGGGTCGAGCTGGTGTGGATCAGCTGGGAGAGGACGGAGCTGCTGGGCATCAGTGACGAGGCGGGCGTTGCTTGCTCCTTCTCCTGCGGCGCCTTGGAGTCTGGTCTGTCATGAGGTGAAGCCGCTTCCTCCTGGAGGCTCCGTGCTCTTCCCTGTCGGCGCCATCGGAATCTGGGCCCCGGGCTGTGGGGCCGGACGCGCCGGAGTGGAGGTATTCTCTGTCACTGGGACACTGTCTGGGCACTCTGGACTAATTATAATAGCGGTGGGTCACCTGGTGTAAGCAGAGCTGGGAGAGAACCTGGATTGAGCTGAGGGCGAATCCGGCTTACAGCTCCCCATATTAGAGGATTGAAACAATATATATGTAAAAGGGGAGTACTCCACAAAGGTGACTCTCTTTTATTGCCAACCACACAGTTCTCACAACAACCCTTCTGAACGCTCTCTCATATAATTTGGGACTGTATACTCTTGGTGCATTGCAACTCGTTCCACAGAGGAACAAGCTGTGGATTCCCCCCTAAAGCATATCGCCACTGGGCATTCGTTGTTTGCTGCCGGAGTTCTGGCCTTTGCCACCTCGGGGCGTGGTGCTCCTGTGCCGGCTGGGTCTGGGTTACTGGCGCTGTCGGTGCAGGGGATCCTCGCCCTACATCACATAAATAGTATTATCTATAAATCTTATAAATAAATAAAAAAAGGGGGGGCAACGATCTCATAAGCTTGCACCCCTAGAACAGTGGATCAAGTGGATAACAGTTCTTTGCTACCACCTAGGGGCCTCTCTGGATATAACCTGAGGAATCCACTTCTAATGTAAATTAAATACCTATGACCAGTTGTTTGTGAAACCATGAATAATCTCCAAATGACTTGATATTGCCATAGTTCCTGATTGAGTTACAACTATACCAGATTTAAAAAATGGGTAAATCCACCAAAATGCAAACTGAAGAGGTAGCCAAGAAGAGTCAAGAAAAGGAGAGATCTAGAAAACAACTCTCTCTGGATATACAATCCAGGAAATCTAATTCTGCACATAAAGCTCCTCTTCTCTCGCGCAACGGTCTGATAGCGACGAGGAAGAGGACAATACATTTGAAGAAACAAGCCTTAAAGATTATATTAAAACCTTACCTACTACAGAATGCATTAGGAATCTCTTTAACCCCTTCATGACCCAGCCTATTTTGACCTTAACCCCTTCATGACCCATGACGCCTACGTAGGCGTCATGAAAAGCAGTGCCCAAACGACCTATGACGCCTACGTAGGCGTCATGCTATAAATAGCCCCCCCGCGGGTCGGGTGACCGGGGTCACTGAAAGGTCACCCGACCCGCACACAAAGGACCCTTCAGAGTTAACACCTGGGGGTGTGGCTTAGCCCCCACGTGCCTACGATCGCTCTGATTGGCTGTTAAAAGTGAAACTGCCAATCAGAGCGATTGTAATATTTCACCAATGAAAATTGGTGAAATATTACAATCCAGCCATGGCCGATGCTGAAATAGCATCGGACATGGCTGGACACCGAGACCCGACCCCCCCCACACCGACTGACAGCACCGATCGGCTGCCGCCACCATCTGACAGCACCGATCGGCAGCCGCCGTCATGATCTTCCCTCCGCCCCCCCAGCCCTCCGATCGCCCCTCCGATCACCCACTCTCACCCTCCTTTGTGCCTCCGACCTCCCGCTATCCGTCCCGGTGTCCTGCCGTCCAGCGTCATGGGCGCTGCCATCTTGCAAGATGGCGGGCGCATGCGCAGTGCGCCGAATCGAATCTGCAACGCTGCAGATTCATTCATTTATTTTGATAACTATGATAAACTTTCATAGCGATCAAAATAAATAAAAAGTAAATCACCGCCCCCCTTATCACCCCCATAGGTAGGAACAAATAATAATTTTTTTTTTTTTTTTTCCATTAGGGTTAGGTCCAGGGCTAGGGTTAGGGTTAGGGTTAGGGCCAGGGTTAGGGCTAGGGTTAGGGTTGGACTAAGGGTTAGGGTTAGACTAAGGGTTAGGGTTGGACTAAGGGTTAGGGTTGGACTAAGGGTTAGGGTTGGACTAAGGGTTAGGGTTGGACTAAGGGTTAGGGTTGGACTAAGGGTTAGGGTTGGAATTGGGGTTAGGGTTGGGTAGGGGTTGGGATTACGGTTAGGCTTGTGGTTAGGGTTAGAGTTGGGATTTCGTTAGGGGTGTGTTGGGATTAGGGTTGTGGTTAGGGTTATGATTAGGGGTGTGTTGGGGTTAGGGTTGGAGATAGAATTGAGGGGTTTCCACTGTTTAGGCACATCAGGGGCTCTCCAAACGCGACATGGAGCCACCATTTATTCCAGCCAATTTTGCGTTCAAAAAGTCAAACGGTGCTCCCTCCATTTCGAGCCCCGACGTGTGCCCAAACAGTGGTGTACCCCCACTTATGGGGTATTAGGGTACTCAGGAAAAATTGCACAACAACTTTGGGGGTCTAATTTCTCCTGTTACCCTTGGGAAAATAAAAAAATGGGGGCTAAAATAATTATTTTTGTGGAAAAAAAAGATTTTTTATTTTCACGGTTCTGCGTTATAAACTTCTGTGAAGCACTTGGGGGTTCAACGTGCTCACCACACATCTAGATAAGTTCCTTGGGGGGTCTAGTTTCCAAAATGGGGTCACTTGTGGGGGGTTTCCACTGTTTAGGTACATCAGGGGTTCTGCAAACGTAACATGACGCCCACAGACGATTCCATCAAGTCGGCATTTCAAAACGTCACTACTTCCATTCCGAGCCCCAACGTGTCCCCGAACAGTGGTCCCCCCCCATATATGGGGTATCAACGTACTCAGGACAAACTGGACAACAACTTTTGGGGTCCAATTTATCCTGTTACCCTTGTGAAAATAAAAAATAGTGGGCTAAAAATCACTTTTTGAGGAAAAAAAAATATTTTTTTATTTTCACAGCTCTGCGTTATAAACTTCTGTGAAGCACTTGGGGGTTCAACGTGCTCACCACACATCTAGATAAGTTCCTTGGGGGGTCTAGTTTCCAAAATGGGGTCACTTGTGGGGGGTTTCCACTGTTTAGGTACATCAGGGGCTCTGCAAACGTAACATGACGCCCACAGACCATTCCATCAAGTCGGCATTTCAAAGAGTCACTACTTCCCTTCCGAGCCCCAACGTGTGCCCAAACAGTGGTCCCCCCCCATATATGGGGTACCAACGTACTCAGGACAAACTGGACAACAACTTTTGGGGTCCAATTTATCCTGTTACCCTTGTGAAAATAAAAAATAGTGGGCTAAAAATCACTTTTTGAGGAAAAAAAAATATTTTTTTATTTTCACAGCTCTGCGTTATAAACTTCTGTGAAGCACTTGGGGGTTCAAAGTGCTGACCTCACATCTAGATTAGTTCCTTAGGTGATATAGTTTCCAAAATGGGGTCACTTGTGGGGGTTTCCACTGTTTAGGTACATCAGGGGTTCTGCAAATGTAGCATGACGCCCACAGACCATTCCATCAAGTCATCATTTCAAAGCGTCACTACTTCCCTTCCGAGCCCCAACGTGTGCCCAAACAGTGGTCCCCCCCACTTATGGGGTACCAGCGTACTCAGGACACACTGGACAACAACTTTTGGGGTCCAATTTATCCTGTTACCCTTGTGAAAATAAAAAATAGTGGACTAAAAATAATTTTTTGAGGAAAAAAAATATTTTTTTATTTTCACGGCTGTGCGTTATAAACTTCTGTGAAGCACTTGGGGGTTCAAAGTGCTCAACACACATCTATATTAGTTTCTTGGGTGATCTAGTTTCCAAAATGGGGTCATTTGTGGGGGGTTTCCACTGTTTAGGTACATCAGGGGCTCTGCAAACATAACATGACGCCCACAGACCATTCCATCAAGTCGGCATTTCAAAACGTCACTACTTCCCTTCTGAGCCCTAACGTGTGCCCAAACAGTGGTCCCCCCCACATATGTGGTACCAGCGTACTCAGGACAAGCTGGAAAACAACTTTTGGGGTCCAATTTATCCTGTTACCTTTGTGAAAATAAAAAATAGCAGGCTAAAAATTTATTTTTTGAGGGAAAAAAAATATTTTTATTTTAACGGCTCTGCGTTATAAACTTCTGCGTAGCACCTGGGGGTTCAAAGTGCTCACTATGCATCTAGATAAGTTCCTTAGGCGGTCTAGTTTCCAAAATGGGGTCATTTGTGGGGGAGCTCCAAAGTTTACGCACACAGGGGCTCTGCAAACACAACATGGTGTCCGCTAACGATTGGAGCTAATTTTCCATTCAAAAAGTCAAATGACGCTCCTTCCCTTCTGAGCCATGCCGTGCGCTCAAACAGTGGTTTTCCCCCACATATGGGGTACCAGTGTACTCAGTACAAACTGGACAACAACTTTTGGGGTCCAATTTATCCTGTTACCCTTGGGAAAATAAAAAATAGCGGGCTAAAAAATCATTTTTGAGGAAAAAAAAATATTTTTTTATTTTCACTGCTCTGCGTTATAAACTTCTGTGAAGCACTTGGGGGTTCAAAGTGCTCACCACACATCTAGATAAGTTCCTTCGGGGGGTCTAGTTTCCAAAATGGGGTCACTTGTGGGGGAGCTCCAATGTTTAGGCACACAGGGGCTCTCCAAATGCGACATGGTGTCCGCTAACGATTGGAGCTAATTTTCCAATCAAAAAGTCACAAGGCGCTCCTTCCCTTCCGGGCCTTGCGGTGCGCCCAAACAGTGGTTTATGACCACATATGAGATATTGATGTACTCAGGAGAAATTGCCCAACAAATTTTAGGATCCATTTTATCCTGTTGCCCATGTGAAAATGAAAAAACTGAGGCCAAATAAAATTTTTGTGAAAAAAAAAAAGTACTTTTTTTTTTTTACAGATCAATTTGTGAAGCACCTGGGGGTTCAAAGTGCATACTATGCATCTAGATAAGTTCCTTGGAGGGTCTAGTTTCCAAAATGGGGTCACTTGTGGGGGAGCTCCAATGTTTAGGCACACAGGTACTCTTAAAACAAGACATGGCAACCGCTAAACATTCAAGCATATTTTACATTCAAAAAGTAAAATGGAGCTCCTTGCCTTCTGAGCCCTGCCGTGCGCCCAAACAGTGGTTTATGACCACATATGAGGTATCAGTGTACTCAGGAGAAATTGTCCAACAAATTTTAGGATACATTTTATCCTGTTACCCATGTGAAAATGAAAAAACTGATGCTAAAATAAAATTTTGGTTGGAAAAATTAAAATGTCCATTTTTTCATTCCATGTTGCTTTAGTTCCTGTGAAGCACCTGAAGGGTTAATAATCTTCTTGAATGTAGTTTTGAGTAGCTTGAGGGGTGCAGTTTTTAGAATGGTGACACTTTTGGGTATTTTCTGCCATTTAGACCCCTCAAAGTGACTTCAAATGTGAGGTGGTCCCTAAAAAAAATGGTTTTGTAAATTTTGTTGTAAAAATGAGAAATTGCTGGTCAACTTTTAACCCTTATAACTTCCTAACGAAAAAAAATGTTGTTTCCAAAATTGTGCTGATGTAAAGTAGACATGTGAGAAATGTTATTTATTAACTATTTTGTGTCACATAACTCTCTGGTTTAACAGAATAAAAATTCAAAATTTGAAAATTGCAAAATTTTCGCCAAATTTCCATTTTTTTTCACAAATAAACGCAAAAATTATCGACCTAAATTTACCACTATCATGAAGCCCAATATGTCACGAAAAAACAATCTCGGAATCGCTAGGATACGTTGAAGCGTTCCTGAGTTATTACCTCATAAAGGGACACTGGTCAGAATTGCAAAAAATGGCCAGGTCATTAAGGTCAAAATAGGCTGGGTCATGAAGGGGTTAATGACCTGGCCATTTTTTGCAATTCTGACCAGTGTCCCTTTATGAGGTAATAACTCTGGAACGCTTCAACGCATCCTAGCGATTCTGAGATTTTTTTTTTGTGACATATTGGGCTTCATGTTAGTGGTAAATTTAGGTCGATAATTTTTGCGATTATTTGTGAAAAAAATCAGAAATTTGGCGAAAATTTTGAAAATTTCGCAATTTTCAAATTTTGAATTTTTATTCTGTTAAACTAGAGAGTTATGTGACACAAAATAGTTACTAAATAACATTTCCCACATGTCTACTTTACATCAGCACAATTTTGGAAGCAAAATATTTTTTTGTTAGGAAGTTATAAGGGTTAAAAGTTGACCAGTGATTTCTCATTTTTACAACAAAATTTGCAAAACCATTTTTTTTAGGGACCACCTCACATTTGAAGTCACTTTGAGGGGTCTATATGGCAGAAAATACCCAAAAGTGACACCATTCTAAAAACTAAACCCCTCAAGCTACTCAAAACCACATTCAAGAAGATTATTAACCCTTCAGGTGTTTCACAGCAGCTAAAGCAATGTGGAAGGAAAAAATGGACATTTTAATTTTTCCAACACAAATTTCCTTTCAGCATCAATTTTTTCATTTTCACATGGGCAACAGGATAAAATGGATCCTAATATTTGTTGGGCAATTTCCCCTGAGTACACCGATACCTCATATGTGGTCAAAAACCACTGTTTGGGCGCACGGCAGGGCTCAGAAGGGAAGGAGCACATTTGACTTTTTGAATGGAAAATATGCTGGAATATTTAGCGCTTGCCATGTCGCGTTTGGAGAGTCGCTGTGTGCCTAAACACTGGAGCTCCCCCACAAGTGACCCCATTTTGGAAACTAGACCCCCCAAGGAACTTATCTAGATGCATAGTGATCACTTTGAACCCCCAGGTGCTTCTCAAATTGATCCGTAAAAAAAAAGTACTTTTTTTTCACAAAAATTATCTTTTAGCCTCAGTTTTTTCATTTTCACATGGGCAACAGGATAAAATGGATCCTAATATTTGTTGGGCAATTTCTCCTGAGCACACCAATACCTCATATGTGGTCATAAACCACTGTTTGGGTGCACGGCAGGGCCCGGAAGGGAAGGAGCGCCATTTGACTTTTTGAATGGAAAATTAGCTCCAATCGTTATCGGACACCATGTCGCGTTTGGAGAGCCCCTGTGTGCCTAAACATTGGAGCTCCCCCACAAGTGACACCATTTTGGAAACTAGACCCCTTAAGGAACTTATCTAGATGAGTAGTGAGCACTTTGAACCCCCAAGTGACTCACAAAAGTTTATAACATAGAGCAGTGAAAATAAAAAATCATTTTTTTTTCCTCAAAAATGATTTTTTAGCACGCTATTTTTTATTTTCACAAGGGTAACAGGAGAAATTGGACCACAAAAGTTGTTGTCCAGATTGTCCTGAGTACGCTGGTACCCCATATGTGGGGGGGGCACTGTTTGGGTGCACGGCAGGGCGCAGAAGGGAATGAGCACCATTTGACTTTTTGAAATGAAAATTAGCTCCAATCGCTAGCGGACACCATGTCGTGTTTGGAGATCCCCTGTGTGCCTAAACTTTGGAGCTCCCCCACAAATGACCCCATTTTGGAAACTAGACCCCCTAAGGAACTTATCTAGATGCATAGTGAGCACTTTGAACCCCCAGGTGATTCACAGAAGTTTATAATGCAGAGCAGTGAAAATAAAAAATCTTTTTTTTTCCTAAAAAAAAATTTTTTAGTCGGCAATTTTTTATTTTCACAAGGGTACCAGGATAAATTGGACCACAAAAGTTGTTTTCCAGTTTGTCCTGAGTACGCTGGTACCCCATATGTGGGGGGGACCACTGTTTGGGCACACATCGGAGCTCGGAAGGGAAGTAGTGACATTTTGAAGTGCTGACTTTGATGGAATGGTCTGCGGGCGTCATGTTACATTTGCTGAGCCCCTGTGTGCCTAAACAGTAGAAACCCCCCACAAGTGACCCCATTTTTGAAACTAGACCCCCCAAGGAACTTATCTAGATGTGTGGTGAGCACCTTGAACCCCCAAGTGCTTCACAGAAGTTTATAACGCAGAGTCGTGAAAATAAAAAATCATTTTTTTCCCCTCAAAAAAAAATGATTTTTAGCCCGCAATTTTTTTTATCACAAGAGTAACAGGATAAATTGGACCCCAAAAGTTTTTGTCTATTTTGTCCTGAGTACGCTGATACCCCATATGTGGGGGATGACCACTGTATGGGCACTCGTCAGGGCTCGGAAGGGAAGTAGTGACGTTTTGTATGCAGACTTTGATGGAATGGTCTGCGGGCATCATGTTACATTTGCAGAGCCCTTTATGTACCTAAACTGTGGAAACCCCCCACAAGTGACCCCATCGGCCATGGCTGGATTGTAATATTTCATCAATTTTCATTGATGAAATATTACTATCGCTCTGATTGGCTGTTTCACTTTTAACAGCCAATCAGAGCGATCGTAGCCACGTGGGGGCGAAGCGACGCCCCCTGTGGTGAATTACAAAGCCAGGGTATGCGTCATAGGTCGGATTGGCACCGGCTTTCATGATGCATACGCTGTGTCACAGGTCGGGAAGGGGTTAAAGACTTTACCCAAACCATTAAAGAAGAAATAGCAGATCTTAGAAAAGATGTCAAGCAGGTATACACAAGAGTGCAAACTCTGGAAGATACATGTGATCAGATAACCTCACACTCTGAATGTGTAACCAAAATTCTAATTGATAATCAAAAGGAGAACTTTCTACAAAAAATCCATATAGATGACCTAGAGA
This sequence comes from Dendrobates tinctorius, assembly GCF_039654945.1. NCBI lineage: Eukaryota > Metazoa > Chordata > Amphibia > Anura > Dendrobatidae > Dendrobates > Dendrobates tinctorius. Next base: position 6,198,529 of record NW_027361814.1, on the reverse strand, counting down.
ATAGGTCAAGAAGGAATCATTTGAGAATAAGAGGTCTTCCCGAAAAAATTCTGGATAAAGACACTACATCTACTCTCATTAACATATTCAAGGACTTATTGGGCATTGAAAGGGCCCACAGAGTCTATAGGCCCAAAATTATAAGCCCAGACAAACCTATGGATGTTCTTTGTTGTATACAAAGCTTTAAAATTAAAGAAGAAATCTATCACAGATCACGGCAAGCAATTAAAATATTAAAATCGAATACGAGGACAATGAGATCCAAATTTTTCAAGACCTCTCAAAACTCACCCTGGACCTCAGAAGACAACTTCAACCCCTGACTAGGACCCTCAGAGATAGAAACATAGCCTACAGATGGATGTTCCCTTTGGGACTTGCTATCTCCTTGGACAGAAAAACCTTGATTATAAGAACACCTGAAGATCTACCCTTTGTCCTGAACAAGCTAGACCTTTCTCAACTTCAACTACCAGATTGCACAACCGCAGAAGAATTTCTCAAACTCCCGACACTACCAATACATGAAAAATGGTCCAATACTACACCAAATAAGCCTAAGAAAATCAGAAGGCTGAATGTGGATATTAGCAAAATGCCCAATGGAAGCAATAAAGATGGTGAAGGTTGAAAAGCTCCAACTCCAGAGGGAAAGGTTTAGCTCTTGGACCCACAAACTCTTCGTCGGTTTTGAATAATGTTTCTTATGCTTGATTATCTTTTACCTTTTTCACAATTCATTGTGTTTAATAACATAAGCTACTTAACAGGAGATGTTTAATTTTTTATATATTCTGGTTTTAGTCCCGTTAAAAGTAAGACTCAGTCAGGATGGGCACTGGCATTTTCTTTCTTCTTTCTTTACTACGACCTTCTCTTGTCTTTTGCCCTGTCCTTTTTTTTTCCTTTTCCCCTTTCTTCTTTCGGGCTGTCTCTACCTTTAGGCCCTTGACCGTCAGATCCACGCCCCCCACAGATCTGGTGATCTTTATTTGCTATCTTTTCTGGTTGGACACCATCGGGTATTTATCCAACCAGTAGCAAACTGTGAATTCAAGTCGGATCGGTAATCTGTCCCGATTCTCTGGTTAACATGTTTTCTTCAAGCATGTTAATAACTGTTACCCCCAGTTGTAAGTCTTTCCCCTTAGGTCCTATTGGTAGCCTCTTACACAATCTCTCCAACTACAAGCCATACATATGGCCAATCTAAACATAGCAACCTTCAATGTTAAAGGCATAAATGTTCCACAGAAAAGATCACAAATATTGAGACATTTAGAGAGGAACAAAGTAGATGTAATCTTTTTCCAAGAAACCCATTTCAGGAAGACATATACTCCCGTGTAGAGTTGAGCGAAACGGGTCGAAAAAATTCAAAAGTCGCCGACTTTCGCCAAAGTCGGGTTTCATGAAACGAAACCCGACCTTAGTGTGAGGTCGGCCACGAGGTCGGCGACTTTAGCGCCAAAGTCGCGTTTCAAAAGATGTTTTAACGCCCTTTTTCAGCCAATCAGGAAGAACGGACACGTGATGACATAGGCAGTGGTCACCACCATCTTGGAGAAGGGCATGTAAGTCATTGGCTTGCTTTGTATGGCATCACAGGGGGTATAAAAGGGCGGGGACGCTGACCGCCATGTTACTCATGCTGATCTCAGAATAGGGAGAGCTGCTGCAGCTGCTGATTCTGTAGGGAGAGCGTTAGGAAGGCAAAGAGAAAAAAAAAACTGCTTCTGCTTCTAGCACTTTTCACTGTAGTTACTGTGCAGTGAAAGTTGAAGATTTTTGCTTTTGTGCAGCAGCGCTGGTGGTGATTAGCCTGCCATTTAAGGCTAGCTGCATTGCTGTGTGCACACTGGTGCTCAAACTGCTTTTTTAAAAACAATCCAAATTGTATTGTTTTGTCCTGGTGAGGTAGTGAGCGTTCATTTTTTTTACACACCGTACAGCGGTGTATGCTCCTCACACAGTACCGTGTAACGGCTGTTATCACGGCCAAATTGAAACTATCTACGTGTGTGACTTTGTAAGGAAAAGTTGAGGAGTTGGTCCGTTCTTACAGACCTACACCTTATAGTTTTGTCCGTTTTTCAAACAGTTTAGTATATTTGCTGTTTGATTACATTCAAAACCAGAGAGAGACAGCGTGTGTCAGTCCGTATACAAAAACACAGAGCTTGACAATTTTACATACACCGTACAGCGGTGTACATGCACGCTCCTCTCTCAGTACCGTGTAACGGCTGTTATCACTGCCAAATTGAAGCTATCTACGTGTGACTCTGTAAGGAAAAGTCGAGGAGTCGAGGAGTTTGTCTGTTCTTACAGATCTACACTCTAGGGAGATTCCAATTCTGCCCAATTCTATATACACCTTGTAGTTTGTCATACACTAGGCAATTTCTGCCTGTCACATTGCGGTGTAATATAAACAGAGCCTGACAGAATCCAATTGTGTCCTGAAGTCTAGAGAGATTCCAATTCTCCCCAGTCCTCTATACACCTTTCTTACACCATCCATAATCTGCCTGTCACATTGCGGTGTAATATAAACAGGGCCTGACAGAATCCAACTGTTTCCTGAAGTCTAGAGAGATTCCAATTCTCCCCAGTCCTCTATACACCTTTCTTACACCATCCAGAATCTGCCTGTCACATTGCGATGTAATATAAACAGGGCCTGACAGAATCCAACTGTGTCCTGAAGTCTAGAGAGATTCAAATTCTCCCCACTCCTATATACACCTTGTAACTTGTTTTACAGTACCATATAGTTGGTGGTTTTTTGGGTACATTTTCCCCAAAAATGAGGAACTGTGGTGGAAGAGTCCGTGGAAGTGGGCGGGGGTTGGCAGCTGGTAATGATGGTGTTGGTGTTGGTGGAGGATGTGCTGGTAGTGGCAAAAGCAAAATAGCACCTAATGCAGGAGGTGTTGAGCCTGCGTCATCGTCTGGCTCCACAAGGTCTCAAAGGCTCCCTTTTCTGGGAGTAGGTAAACCGCTTTTAAAGCCGGAGCTTCAAGAACAAGTTTTGGCTCACATTGCTGACTCAGCCTCCAGCTCTATCGCCTCCTCTTCTGAAGTTTTACAAAATAAAAGCATTGAGTCGTCATTGGAGGCTCATGGTCATGATTGCTGTCTCATCTGCTGCAATAGACTCTAATGGTAAAAATTCCCTCTGCTTGCTGTCTTCTGCAACATATTCAATTGGTACAACTTCCCACCTCTGATTGCTGTCTCATCTGCTGCAATAGATTCTAATGGTAAAAATTCCCACCTCTGCTTGCTGTCTTCTGCAACATATTCAAATGGTACAACTTCCCACCTCTGATTGCTGTCTCATCTGCTGCAATAGACTCTAATGGTAAAAATTCCCACCTCTGCTTGCTGTCTGCTGTGTCATCTGCTGCTTTACCATCTAGAAACATATTTTATTGTGTCTGCTAATTCATTGTTATAAATCATTTGGTGCATTGTACTTAAAACTCACTGTTGCATTTCCATGACTGGGACCAGTGTAGATCTTATCTGGTGGAGGTGTTAAAATAGATGTTGCCAGGCTGAATGTCTTTGATCATCCCAAAAAAAAAAAAAAAAAACCCTGGTGTGCTGACCCCAGCTGCCAAATTATCCTCAACCAGTTCCCACAATCCATCTCTTCTGACCCTGCAGTCTGGACTATAAATTTAGAACCATCCATAGGGGTGCACGCATGTGGGGGTGCACGCATCACAGAAGCAAAGCGTCACGAAGATAAGCGTCAGGATACAGCAGTTATTACATGGCAGTTAGTCAGGGCTGGAGTCAGGTAACCCACACTCTGCTCTCCCTTTTATCCATGTGCCTTATTCCTATCCTCCTATGTTCTCTTGCAATCCACTTTCACCGACCAATCCCCCCTCCATCACAACTCATATACATCAGCTCCTCTCTCTTTCCTTCTCCCATGTACAGCTCCCATGCACTTCTCACCTTCTTAAAAAACCTCAGCCCATCTTGCCCAAACACACTGCACAAAAAATCTTCATACAATTCCAAAAACTACTTGCTCTTTATCTTCCTGCTCCTACTGATTTCAGGGGACATCTCCCCCAACCCCGGTCCACCATCCCCCAACCTCAACCCCTACCCTACCTCACATCGAAACCTTAATAATCTTACTAATATTATTTGCACTCCTTCATCTCCTTCTTTCAATTGTGCCCTTTGGAATCCACGGTCTGTATGCAACAAGCTTCCTTTCCTACACAATTACTTTCTGAAAAACTCTCTGAATCTGTTGGCCCTCACGGAAACCTGGATTCAGGATTCTGACACTGTCTCTCCTGCTGCCATTTCCCATAGTGGCTTACAATTCTCCCATTCCCCGAGACAAACAAACAGACCTGGTGGTGGAGTCGGCATACTCCTGTCCCCACAATGCACTTTCCAGGTCATCCCCCCAGTTCCATCACTCTCATTCCCTTCTTTTGAAGTCCTCACCATCAGGCTCTTTCGTCCCCTCTCCCTCAGAGTAGCGGTCATATACCGGCCCCCAGGCTCACCCACCCACTTCCTAGACCATTTCTCTGCCTGGCTGCCGCACTTCATGTCCTCAGAACTACCAACCCTTATCCTGGGAGACTTCAACATCCCCATTAACAGCCCCACTTCCACATCTGTATCCCAGCTTCTATCACTAACCACTTCTCTAGGCCTCTCTCAGCTTTCAACCTCAGAAACACACAAAGATGGTAACACCCTGGACCTGGTTTTCGCCCAGCTCTGCTCAATCTCCTACCTAGATAACTCACCGCTTCCCCTCTCTGACCACAACATTCTCTCCTTTACACTCACAAATCCTCGCTCACCCCAGCACCCTCCTACCTACCATTCAGTCAGAAATCTACAAGCCATTAACCCTCATACACTTTCAGACTCCCTACACTCATCATTGTCCCCAATCTCTTCTTTGTCCTGTCCTGATCTGGCTGTACATCACTTCAATGACACTCTTAGAAGCACCCTTGACCAAGTAGCTCCCCTCACCCTCAGAACCTCCAAACACAGAGTGAAACAGCCCTGGCTCACATCGCAAACCCGATTTCTCCAGCGATGCTCTAGGTGTGCTGAACGCTTATGGAGGAAAACACGCACACCAGAAGACTTCATACACTTCAAATTTATGTTAAGGACATATAACTCTGCCCTTCACCTCGCCAAACAGACCTACTTCACCAGCCTGATCTCCTCACTATCCAACAACCCCAAGAAACTTTTTGACACCTTTCACTCCCTCCTCAGGCCAAAAGCACAAGCCCCTATCACAGACATTTGCGCTGATGACCTTGCCTCCCACTTTATAGAGAAAATAGACAATATCCGTCAGGAAATCCGCTCCCAATCACCAAATTCAGTGACTCCCATCCCTCCCTGCATTTCCCCTGGCTCACTCTCCACATTCGATCCCATCACAGAAGAAGAAGTCTCCAGGCTCCTCTCCTCTTCTCGTCCGACTACATGCACAACCGACCCCATTCCCTCACATCTCCTCCAGTCTCTCTCTCCAGTCGTCACAACTCACCTAACTACAATCTTTAATCTCTCCCTCTCCTCTGGCATCTTCCCCTCCTCCTTCAAACACTCTATCATTACTCCATTACTAAAGAAACCCACCCTCGACCCATCCTGCACAAACAACTACAGACCAGTCTCCAATCTCCCCTTCATCTCTAAACTCTTGGAGCGCCTGATATACTCCCGCCTTACCCGTTACCTCTCCACTCACTCCCTCCTAGACCCTTCACAGTCCGGTTTCCGCCCCCTACATTCGACAGAAACTGCACTCATCAAAGTGACCAATGACCTTCTGACATCAAAACGTAATGGTGACCACTCTCTGCTCATTCTTCTCGACCTTTCTGCAGCTTTCGACACTGTTGACCATCCTCTCCTACTCTCTAGGCTCCAGTCACTAGGCATTAAGGACACTGCTCTTTCCTGGTTCTCCTCCTATCTTTCCGACCGCTCCTTCAGTGTTCTGTTTTCTGGCTCCACTTCATATCCTCTTCCTCTCGCTGTTGGGGTACCTCAGGGCTCAGTCCTTGGCCCCCTTCTCTTCTCTCTCTACACGGCCCCAATTGGACAGACCATCAGCAGATTTGGCTTTCAGTACCATCTTTATGCTGATGACACACAACTGTACACATCATCCCCTGACCTTACCTCCGCTGTACTACAGAACGCCACTGACTGTCTGTCTGCAGTCTCCAACATCATGTCTGCTCTCTATCTGAAACTCAACCTCTCCAAAACTGAACTTCTTCTGCTCCCACCATCTACCAACCTCCCTAAATCTGACATTTCCCTCTCTGTGGGTGGCACCATAATAACACCCCGACAGCAGGCGCGCTGTCTGGGTGTTATGTTTGACTCCGATCTCTCCTTCACCTCCCATATACAATCTCTTGCCCGCTCGTGCCTCTTACACCTAAAGAACATCTCTAGAATCCGCCCTTTTCTCACCATGGAAACAACAAAAACTCTCACTGTCGCCCTGATCCACTCCCGCCTGGACTACTGTAATGCTCTATTAATTGGCCTCCCTCTCACTCGACTCTCCCCTCTCCAGTCTATCCTTAATGCAGCAGCCAGGGTTTTCCATCTGGCTAATCGTTACTCAGACGCGTCCGCTCTTCGCCAGTCGTTACACTGGCTGCCAATTCATTACAGGGTACAATTCAAAGTACTTGTTCTCACCCACAAAGCTCTCCACAGTGCGGCACCCCTTTACATCTCCTCCCTCATTTCTGTCTATCGGCCTAACCGACCGCTGCGCTCTGCAAATGACTTTCGACTAACCTCTGCCCTAATCTGTACCTCCCACTCCCGACTCCAAGACTTCTCCCGTGCTGCGCCAATTCTCTGGAATGCTCTACCACAAAATATTAGGACCATCCACAATTTGCATAGTTTTAGGCGCTCGCTCAATACACATTTGTTCAGAGCGGCCTATCACATTCAGTAATCAAAGTCATGTTATGTTTGTGTGTGTGTAGCCCATTCACTATCTCCATCTAACCCCCACCCCCTGAAGATGACTGGACCATCATTGTAAATACATCATTGTAAATACAAACCTGTGCTTTGTATCTCCCCCATCTCATTGTAGATTGTAAGCTCCCACGAGCAGGGTCGTCTTATTTCGCTTTAATTATTGTATTGTTAACGTTGTTACTTATGACTGTTGTGTTTGAAACTGTTCAACTGTATAGCGCTGCGGAATATGTTGGCGCTATATAAATAAAGATTATTATTATTATTATTATGAAACACACCTTTCCTTGTGTCCTTCACCCCAACCAAAATTGAATGATGCGGCAGGCCACACTACAGATTACTCCATGGAGCTGTTTTCACATACCATGCCTGGGCTATCAAGTCAAATCGTGAATTACCCAGGCCAAGATGAATCTGACATGGAGTGCACTGATGCACAGCCACTGATAGATGATTGTGCTGGTACATTCACTCAGAGCACTACATTGTCCTCGCAGTGTACTGAGGTAGAATCTGACCCTGATGAAACTCAGATGCCCCTTCACGCATACTATACCACCATACATGGTGACACAAAGGAAGGTGCACATGACATTGAAGAGGAGGTGATGGATGACCAAGTTGTTAACCCAGATTGGCATCCATTGGGGAAAGAGGGTGCCACTGCCAATAGCTCAGAAGAGGAGGAGCATCCGCAGCGGGCATTGATATCACAACAGCTGTTATCTGGCAGGCCTGAAGCAGTCCAAAAACAGGTTACAAAAACCAAAAGAGTTGCCGGACAGCTTGGCCAGATGGTCAAAATAGCACAGCGTGCAAGGCCTCAAGATGTCTTCCATAGTAGGAAGAGTGCAGTGTGGCACTTTTTTGAACAAAATCCTAATGATCAGGCAAAGGTTATATGTAAGAAGTGCGCAAAGACCTTTAGCCGAGCGAAAAATCTGAGAAATTTGAATACCAGTTGCATGCTAAGACATTTAACCACCATGCACTTGCAAGCGTGGACGGACTACCAAAACTCACGTACCACATGTGCAACTGCTCCCAAAGAAGGTAGTCAGCAATACTACATTGTTTCCCCCACTGTAAGCCCACTGGTTGGCACACCACCAGCAGCAAACGTTGAGTTGTCGTTGCAAGGGCAAATCAGTCAGGGAATCACACTGTTATTGCAACGAAAGACTGAATCTAGGCCATCAGAAAGAACACCAACTCCATCACCATCATCAACCCTCCCTCAGTCCGCCATGTCCACCGCTAGTTCGACCATATGCAGCTCTCAAGTCCAGCTCACCCTACCAGAGACTATGAGTAGGACAAGAAAGTACTCATCCTCTCATCTGCGTACACTGGGTTTGAACGCCCACATTGCCAAACTAATCTCGTTAGAGATGATGCCCTATCAGTTGGTTGAAAGTGCAGCTTTCCGCGAACTCATGACCTACACAGTACCACGCTATGACCTATCCAGTTGCCACTTCTTTTCTCACAAAGCCATCCCAGAACTCCACCTTCATGTGAAAGACCGCATTGTACATGCACTCAAGCAATCAGTGAGTGGAAAGGTGCACCTCACAACTGATGCATGGTCCAGTAGGCATGGCCAGGGCCGTTCCATGTCTATCACTGCTCACTGGGTTAATGTGGTGGATGCAGGGTCCACAGGGGACAGCGGTGGTGGGACAGTGCTGCCTAGCCCACGGTATAGGAAACAGTTGACTGTAGGCGTTCGACCCTCCTCCTCCAGAAGCGAAAGCTTGTCCACAGAATGCAGTCGCATGAGCACTCCATCCGCAGCTGCCAGTGTTGCATACGAGGTGTCCCCCTATCGATCAGCTAGTGGAAAGCGTCAGCAGGCTGTGTTGAAGATGCTGTGTTTGGGCGACAGACACACCGCGGAGGTACTGGCTGACTACTTTCAGCGACAAACTGAGTCATGGCTGGGCAGTCTACATCTTGAGGCAGGCAAGGTAGTTAGTGATAACGGCTGGAATTTTGCGGCAGCCATAGCCCTTTCAAAACTCAGACACATACAGTACCTTGCTTGGCTCACACCTTGAACCTGGTGGTGCAGTGCTTCCTCAATAATTATCTGGAGTTAACAGGCCTGCTCCAGAAGGTCCAAAGACTGTGCTCGCACATCCGCTGGTTGCCCGTACACTTCAGTTGTATGCAGAAGCTGCAGAGATTCATCCACCTTCCCAAGCACCGCCTAATTATCGACGTTGCAACAAGGTGGAATTCCACCCTGCACATGGTTGAGCGGCTGTGCAAACAGAGGCAGGCCGTAATGTATTTGTGGGGGGGATACACGGGCAGGTACTTTGAGGGCAGACATGGAGTTGACAGGTGTGCAGTGGTCGAAGCTGAAAGACCTCTGTAAAGTCCTTCAGTGTTTTGAGGAATGCACACGGCTGGTAAGCGCAGTCGACGCCATCATAAGCATGAGCATCCCACTTATGCGTCTGCTCATGCAAACCTTGACGCACATTAAGGAGCAGGCGTCTGCAGCCAAGGATGATGAGGAAGAGGAGGAGGGAAGCCTTGATGACAGTCAGCCATTGTCTGCTCCTGGAACTCTCCTGGACGAGGTGGAGGAAGAAAAGGAAGAGGAGGAGGAGGATGATGATGGGGATGATTATTAAGGGGAGGAGGATGCTTCTAGTGGGGCAAGAGAAAATGATGGCGTGGCAAGGTCTGGTACAGGGTTTGTGAGTGACTGGAGGGATGTGGATTTGCCAGATAGTGCTCCACCACCCAGCACACGCAGTGCATCATTGACACCGGGAACATTGGCCTACATGTCAGATTATGCCTTGCAGATCCTAAAAAGGGACCCCCGCATTGCCAAAATGATGAACGATGACGACTACTGGTTGACCAGCATCCTGGATCCACACTATAAAGGCAAATTCCAAAACATCATGCCACAGGAGAACCTTGACCTATAATTGGCTAACAAACAAGCAACTCTGGTAAACCGGCTAGTTGAGGCATTCCCAGCACACAGCAGCGGTGATGGTTCTCACACGAGTCGTATGGGCCGGGGGCAGCTTGGAAGAGGTGTTGGTGGTGCACACATCAGAAGTGGTGTTGGAGACAGGGGTTTCATGACCATGTTGTGGACTGATTTTTCAAGTCCCGCTCACACGACTGGTAATACTGCATCGATTGAAAGTGACAGGAGACAGCACTTGTCAACTATGGTTACAAACTACTTCTCGTCCCATATCGATGTTCTCCCTCACAGGTCATTCCCATTTGACTATTGGGCCGCTAAACTGGACACCTGGCCTAAATTGGCACAATATAGAATCATAGAATCATAGAATCGTAGAGTTGGAAGGGACCTCCTGGGCCATCTGGTCCAACCCCCTGCTCAAAGCAGGATTCGCTAAATCATCCCAGTCAGATGTCTGTCCAGCCTCTGTTTGAAGACTTCCATTGAAGGAGAACTCACCACTTCTCGTGGCAGCTTGTTCCACTCATTGATCACTCTAACTGTCAAAAAGTTTTTTCTAATATCTAATCTGTGTCTCCTCCCATTCAGTTTCATCCCATTGCTTCTAGTCTTTCCTTGGGCAAATGAGAATAAAGTTGATCCTTCTACAATGTGACAGCCCTTTAGATATTTGTAGACAGCTATTAAGTCTCCTCTCAGTCTTCTCTTTTGCAAACTAAACATTCCCAAATCCTGCAACCTTTCCTCATAAGACAGGGTTTGCAGACCGGTCACCATTCTGGTCGCTCTTTTCTGAACTTGCTCCAGTTTGTTGATGTCTTTTTTAAAATGTGGTGCCCAAAACTGGACACAATATTCCAGATGAGGTCTGACCAAAGAGGAGTAGAGGGAAATAATGACTTCACGTGATCTAGACTGTATGCTTCTGTTAATACATCCTAGAATTGCATTTGCCTTTTTTGCTGCTGTATCACACTGTTGACTCATATTCAGTCTGTGATCTATTAGTATACCCAAGTCTTTTTCACATGTGCTGTCACTTAGCCCTATTCCTCCCATTCTATATATGCTTTTTTCATTTTTATTGCCCAGATGTAGTACTTTGCATTTCTCCGTGTTAAAAACCATTCTGTTAGTTGCTGCCCACTTCTCCAGTTTATTTAAATCTTTTTGAATCCTCTCTCTCTCTTCTCTAGTATTAGCTATCCCTCCTAGCTTTGTGTCATCAGCAAATTTAATCAGTTTACCCTCAATTCCTTCATCTAAATCGTTGATAAAGATGTTGAACAATACAGGGCCCAGGACAGAGCCCTGTGGTACCCCACTTGAGACATTCCTCCAACTGGATGTGCAGCCATTTACGACCACTCTTTGGGTCCGATCACTAAGCCAGTTATGAATCCACCTAACAGTTGCCTTGTCCATTCCATACTTAGTCATTTTTTCAATAAGGATTGTATGAAAGACTTTGTCAAATGCTTTGCTGAAGTCAAGATATACTATATCTACAGCATTTCCTTGATCCACCCAATCAGTGATACCGTCATAGAAGGAAATTAAGTTAGTCTGACATGACTTATTAGTTACAAACCCATGCTGACTCTGTTTAATCACTTCATTCTTATCCAGGTATTGACATACATGTTGTTTAATAATTTGTTCAAAGATCTTTCCTGGTATAGAAGTCAGACTCACCGGCCTATAGTTGCCTGGGTCCACCTTCTTCCCCTTTTTGAAGATAGGAACAACATTTGCTCTTCTCCAGTCTTCTGGCACTTCTCCTGTTCTCCAAGAATTTTCAAAGATTATGGAGAGGGGTTCAAAAATTTCTTCTGCTATCTCCTTCAGTACTCTGGGGTGTAATTCATCTGGACCTGGAGACTTGAATTCATTTAGGTTAGCTAAGTGTTTCCTCACTATCTTTCTGTTTATAGATATCCTGGATTCTTCTATTCCCTTAATAGGACAGTGAATAACAGTTGATGTTACATTACCTTTCTGAGAGAAAACAGATGCAAAATAGGAATTTAAAAGTTCAGCCTTCTCGACATCCTGTCTTACCATTTCATCATTTTCATCCTGTAAAAATCCTATAGCATCTTTGACTTTTCTTTTACTTTTGACATATCCCCAAAATCCTTTATTATTGCTTTTGACATCTCTTGCAAGCCTCAATTCATTGTCAGCTTTCGATAATCTGATTTGTGCCCTGCAGGTTCTGCAGACAGCATTATATTCTTCTTTAGATATGCCTCCCTCTTTCCATTTTATAAACATTTTTTTCTTCCTTTTTAGCATGTGCTTAAGTTCTGTGTTCATCCATCCTGGTTTCCTTAAATGCTTCCTATTCTTCCCTCTTTTCGGAATTGTTAACAACTGTGCTTTGAGAATTTCATTTTTCAAGATTTCCCATCCTTCCTGGACATTTTTGTCTTTAAGGATATCCAGCCATTGGATCCCTCCAATTCTCTTTCTGAATCCCTTAAAATCTGCCTTTCTGAAATCTAACCTTGACGTCTGAGTCTTCACAGGTCTTCCGCCTCTAGTTATCCAAAATTCTAAAATAGCATGGTCGCTACCTCCTAGGGTCCCAGCCACTTTTACCTCCTCAACCATTTCCTCCCTGTTTATAAGGATTAGATCCAAGGTTGCAGTTCCCCTTGTTTTCTCTCCTACCTTTTGGAAGATAAAGTTGTCAGCAAGAGAGGATAAGAATTTCCTTGACCTGTTAGTTTTGCCTGAGAGAGATTCCCAACAAATGTCTGGATAGTTGAAATCTCCCATGACAACTATGTCATATTTTTTGGAGAACTTGGCCATTTGATGCATAAAGAGTTCATCCATATCTTCAGCTTGCACAGGCGGCCTGTAGTAAATGCCTACAATGGTGTCCTTTCCATTGTTCTGTCCTTGTATTCTTACCCAAACAGTTTCCACAGAACTCCCAGTCTCTGAAGCTTCAATCTCTGTGCAGATATACTCGTTTCTAACATACAATGCGACACCTCCTCCTCGTTTATCAAGTCTGTTTCTTGCAAATAAGTTGTATCCTTCTAGTCTTGTATTCCAATCATGTGTATTGTCCCACCAAGTTTCAGTGATTCCAATGACATCATATTTCTTTTCCTGTGTTAGTAGTTCCAATTCTCCTTGTTTGTTGCCCATGCTTTGTGCATTAGTATAGAAACATTTTAGTTTGTGATTGGTTTCTCTTTCTCCAATATTTTTATTAATTAGATTCTTTCGTCTTTGTTTTTCCTTTCCACTTCTAATAGCAGAGTTCTCAATAGCATTTGTCAGGTGTATGGCTTTTTCTGGTCTTTTGCTTCCCTTCCCATGTTGTTCTAGTTTAAAGCTCTCCTTACAAGTGTAGCAAGGCGACTTCCAAATACATGCTTTCCAGTCTTCGTAAGGTGCACCCCATCTCTAGCAAGTAGTCCATCGTATAAGTAGTTCACTCCGTGATCCAGAAATCCAAATCGTTGCTGACGGCACCATCGACGTAGCCAGTTGTTCACCTGCAGAATCTTATTCCACCTCCTCGTTCCATGGCCATCCACTGGGAGGATGGAAGAGAAGACCACCTGCACTCCCAATTCTTTCACTTTCTTGCCTAAGTCTTCAAAGTCTCTGCAGATGGTTTCCAGGTCGTTTCTTGCGGTGTCATTTGTCCCCACATGTAGTAGCAGGAATGGGTAGTCATCTGTAGGTCTGAAGAGTCCTGATATCCTGTCAGACACATCTTTAATTTTTGCACCTGGAAGACAGCACATTTCTCTTGAAGTTATATCCGGTCTGCAGATAGCGGCCTCTGTTCCTCTCAACAGGGAATCCCCCATGACCACCACTCTCCGTTTCTTCTTCACAACATTTTCCTTTCTCCATCCAGGAGGACTCTGAAGGCGTACAAGGTTGCTGTTTGTTGGCAAAGTCTTATCCTGATGTATTTCTTCATCGTTTTCCTGCGTGAGAGCCTGGTACTGGTTTCTGAGCAGTATGGGTGCTGACTGCCTCCTGATCCTCCTGCTTCTCTGGGTCACATGTCTCCATTCCTCTGTTTCTTCAGGTGCACTTCGAATTTCTTCTCTTTCTGTAACATGAAGAGATAATTCTGCTCTGTCCAAGAACTCTTCACCTTCCTTAATGATCTTCAACGTAGCTAACCTCTCTTCGAGATTTTGCAACTTTTCCTCCAACAGGGACACAAGCTTGCATTTGTGGCATGTGAAGTTTGGCTTTTCCACTGGTAAATCTGTGAACATGTAGCAAGAAATGCAGCTCACCAAATGGCTCCTGGCCTCTTCCATCTTGAGATTTCTTAAAAACGATGAAAGATAAGCCAGAATCCTGTCGGCGCGCGGTTTTTCCGATTTCCTCTTTTCAGCTACAATGGCCAAAACCCAGTGATCGTTGAGCTCACGGAGACTCTTCACTTATCCCAGAAGGCACTGGGAATATGCAAATGATCTCCTAAAGACTCTTCCCCTGGTTTCCAAGGATTTTGTCACACCTTACCCTGACATGCCTTACAGGAGCTGGCTTGCCCAGCTGCAAGTGTGCTATCGGAAAGAGTCTTCAGTGCTGCTGGATCAATCCTGACAGAAAAAGGACCCGTCTCTCGACCCAAAATGTGAATGATCTAACCTTCATTAAAATGAACCATGCATGGGTTTCCAAGGATTTTGTCACACCTTACCCTGATGACACATAGGGTGACAGAAAAAAGGCTTTCTTTGGTCCTCATCTTCCTGGGACTTGACCAATTTCACCTTTAGCAGCAGGTGAATGTCCCACATCAACATATGCCATTTTATAAACCTCCCTAACTGGGCTTCCTCCTCCCCCCATGGCCGGAGTCATCACCTAGCGCACGCAACCGTGTGAGTGCCGTTGCCTTGGACAGGTGGGTGGGCTGACTCTTGGGTGTGGGCACTGGCACAGGGTCCCTCATAGTGCAATCAAGTGTCTCTGACAGTGGGGGTGCACACCCGCCGTCAGAAACACCGCCGTACTATGAGGGGCCCTGTGCCAGTGCCGTCGCCAACGAGTGGGGCCCCCCCTGCTTGCTCAGGATCACAGCACTTGCAAAGTTGAAATACTTACCTCTCCCTGCTCCACTGCCATGACGTCTTCCGCATTTCCTGACAGTGATATTCTGATCAGAGAGCGCAATGACATCACGTCTGTACGCCCAGACTAGTACAGGGATTCCCTAGCGAGGAGACTTATTTGAGGATACTTATTTAATTGTTTTCAATGTTGGGACAGCAATTTTTGGGGAGCACTATACTCTGGAGAATGATATATGGGGCCCACCATACACTGGAGCATTCCAAAGGTGGACATCAGACACTGGAGCAGCATTTACAGGGCATATTATACACTAGAGCATTAGAAATGGGGCCCATTATGTATGGAGCATTATTTGGGCCCATAAAACAGTGGAGCTTCATCCATGGGGACTAACATATACTGTAGCATTATAAGGAGCTCATCATATACTGTTTCAAACATTATATGGGACCAATGATTCTGCATGGAGAAATATATGGGCCTCATTACTCTGTATAGCACACTTTGCGGTGGCCATAATACTGTATGGAGTAATATACTGTCCGCTTTTGGAGCTATTAAAAATGGATATCAGTCATGAGATGTAAAAAGTGAAGTATTTTTCATTGTACTATGCCGCTATTTCTCTACCGTATCGGAGCATCATGAGTTGTGGTATGTGTTAAAGGGGCCCTCTTTGGCCCAGGGCACATGAAAACCTGAAGCCAGCCCTACCCCCCCCACAAATTTAGCCAAATAACCCCCATTTTCCAGTGCGTAACTAGTATTATGAAGTAAATTAAGGTTGAAAAGCTTCAGTAATCAGAATTGATGTTTTTGGCATTCAAAAGGGCACTGTAGGTGTGTTTCCTGTCCTCCACTCCCTGCCGACTTTGCTTCCCCATTGACTTGTATTGGGTTTCGTGTTTCAGTCGGCCTTCGACTTTTCATGATAATCGGCCGATTTCATTCGACCCGACTTTTGCGAAAGTCGGGTTTCGTGAAACCCGACTCGACCCGAAAAAAGGCAAAGTCGCTCATCTCTACTCCCGTGACCAAAAATAAAACATACACTAAATGGTATAACTCAACCTCTCCAAATAAAAAAAATAAAGGGGTTTCTATTGTTATTAACAAGAATCTCCCTTTTGTATTTAAAGATGCCTTACTTGATGTAGACGGGAGATATCTTTTTCTAAAATGTATAATCTACAACAAGGTTTACACCTTAATTAATATTTATGCCCCAAATGTGAATCACCTTCCCTTTTTCAAGAAAATATTTCGGGTTCTCAACGATTTTGCTGAAGGCGTACCAATTTTGGGAGGCAATTTCAACATTCCCCTACACCCCCCTCTTGATACCTCTAATGGGCAATCATCCATACCACATAAAACAACAAGATACATAAAAAAAGCACTGATGGACCTTCTCCTACTGGATATATGGAGAACAATACACCCCTCAGAGAAAGATTATTCGTTCTTCTCGTCAGTACATAAAAAAATATTCCAGAATCGACTATCTATTCATACCACATGACTTAATAAGCTCGGTCAAAAAGACCTTTCATGATAATATAGTATACTCGGCCCATGCCCCATGGCTCACCAACATCATCCTAAGTAACACAAAAAAACGAGTTTTTAATTGGAAACTTAATAATAAGTTAATTTATGATACTGAGTCTCAAGAATCCATAAGGAAGAATATTAAACATTTTTTTCTGGAGAACAGTAGTAACGACATTTCTGATTGTAATGTTTGGGAAGGACATAAAGCGATGCTCAGAGGTTGTCTTTTAGAATTGGGTTCTAGGAAAAAAAGAAAAAGAGAAACTCACATCCTCATTACTATCCCAAATAAAAGTTTTAGAGGAGAATCACAAAACCTCTCAAGAAGCCTCCTTAGAAAAAGATCTTTTTAGACTCAGAGCAGAACTCAGAGAACTATTGAGACAAGAATCTGAAAAATATTTGCAATATTCAAGATTCAAAATATACACACAGGCGAATAAGTGCGGTAAGAATCTGGCGAACTTGGTTAAAAAGAAAATTAATGCAGCCTAAATACAAAAGATTAAAGATTCACGAGATCAAATACATCACAAAATGGAGGAAATAGATATTTTTAGCTTATTCTATTCAAACCTTTACAATCTATTTACAAAATATTCTACAGACCCAAAAAGGAAATATGAACTCATGAATAAGTACCTACAAATAGAGTTGAGCGACTTTGGTCGGATCGGGTTTCATGAAACAAAATTTGTTTCAGATGAAACTGGTCTGACTAGGGCAAAAAAGTCGGAGTTTCATCCAAACCCGACCCCAATGCAAGTCAATGGGAAATAAAAGTCAGCATTGAGCGGATTACATTCATCCACTTAATGCCAACTTTTATTCCCCATTTACTTGCATTGGGGTCGGGTTTCGGACGAAACTCCGACTTTTTTTGCCCTAGTCGGACCAGTTTCATCTGAAACAAATTTTGTTTCATGAAACCCGATCCGACCAAAGTCGCTCAACTCTACCTACAAACAATAGACCTAACTAAAGTAACACCCCAACAAATACATTCTCTAGATAACCCAATCACAATGGATGAACTTGAATCTGCCATCAAAACAAGCCCCAAAGGGAAAAGTCCAGGCCCAGATGGTTACTCTACTGAGTATTATAAAATTTTCAAAGAGGAACTCTCCCAGTATTTATTGAAATATTTCAATAATATAAATAGAACCAATACATTTAAAACAGAAGCACTCTCAGCCCATATTGCTCTTGTCCCGAAAGAGGGTAAAGACCCAACCCTTTGTGGCAGCTACAGGCCGATCTCGTTGATCAACAACGATATCAAGTTGTATGCAAAGATTATGGGTACAGAACCTCTTGCCAGATTTGATCAACCTCGACCAGGTGGATTTTGTAGGGGGTAGGGAGGCCAAAGATAATATTATTAAAACCCTGAACATAATCCACTTCACTGAATGTAAAATTATTCAAACCGCTCTTCTTTCAACTGATGCCAAAAAGACTTTTGATCGAATTGATTGGGAATATATGGAAAAAACGCTAATGAAGTTTCGCTTTCCTGATGCCTTTATAGGGAAAATCCTTGCTCTATATTCCCATCCAACAGCCCGACTGAAAATCAATAATGATCTTTCCCCTAGCTTTGGAATAAAGAACGGGACAAGACAGGGGTGTCCTCTATCCCCATTCCTATTTGTACTGGTGATGGAAACTTTCCTGCAAAAAATTAGACAAAACTCCCAAATACAAAGTGTAAGATGTGGTAACAGAGAACATAAAATAGCCGCATTTGCGGATGATGTTCTTTTTTACCTAAAAAACCCCTGGCAATCTATCAAACCACTAATTGAAGAAATACGGGAATTTGGCTTAGTATCAAATTTCAAGATAAATTTTGCTAAATCAGAAATGTTAAACATTAATGTCAACCAGGAAGACAGGGCCCTCTTATCTAACAAATCTCCATTCAGAAATAATTGCTCTCATATTACAGTTGTGGCCAAAAGTATTGACACCCCTGCAATTCTGTCAGATAATGCTCAGTTTCTTCCTGAAAATGATTGCAAACACAAATTCTTTGGTATTATTATCTTCATTTAATTTGTCTTAAATGAAAAAACACAAAAGAGAATGAAGCAAAAAGCAAAACATTGATCATTTCACACAAAACTCCAAAAATGGGCCAGACAAAAGTATTGGCACCCTCAGCCTAATACTTGGTTGCACAACCTTTAGCCAAAATAACTGCGACCAACCGCTTCCGGTAACCAACAATGAGTTTCTTACAATGCTTTGCTGGAATTTTAGACCATTCTTCTTTGGCAAACAGCTCCAGGTCCCTGATATTTGAAGGGTGCCTTCTCCAAACTGCCATTTTTAGATCTCTCCACAGGTGTTCTATGGGATTCAGGTCTGGACTCATTGCTGGCCACCTTAGAAGTCTCCAGTGCTTTCTCTCAAACCATTTTCTAGTGCTTTTTGAAGTGTGTTTTGGGTCATTGTCCTGCTGGAAGACCCATGACCTCTGAGGGAGACCCAGCTTTCTCACACTGGGCCCTACATTATGCTGCAAAATTTGTTTGTAGTCTTCAGACTTCATAATGCCATGCACACGGTCAAGCAGTCCAGTGCCAGAGGCAGCAAAGCAACCCCAAAACATCAGGGAACCTCCACCATGTTTGACTGTAGGGACCATGTTTTTTTCTTTGAATGCCTCTTTTTTTCTCCTGTAAACTGTATGTTGATGCCTTTGCCCAAAAAGCTCTACTTTTGTCTCATCTGACCAGAGAACATTCTTCCAAAACATTTTAGGCTTTTTCAGGTAAGTTTTGGCAAACTTCAGCCTGGCTTTTTTATGTCTCGGGGTAAGAAGTGGGGTCTTCCTGGGTCTCCTACCATACAGTCCCTTTTCATTCAGACGCCGAAGAATAGTACGAGTTGACACTGTTGTACTCTCGGACTGCAGGGCAGCTTGAACTTGTTTGGATGTTAGTCGAGGTTCTTTATCCAACATCCGCACAATCTTGCCTTGAAATCTCTTGTCAATTTTTCTTTTCCGTCCACATCTAGGGAGGGTAGCCACAGTGGCTTGGGATTTAAACTTCTTGATGACACTGCGCACGGTAGACACAGGAACATTCAGGTCTTTGGAGATGGACTTGTAGCCTTGAGATTGCTCATGCTTCCTCACAATTTGGTTTCTCAAGTCCTCAGACAGTTCTTTGGTCTTCTTTCTTTTCTCCATGCTCAATGTGGCACACACAAGGACACAGAACAGAGGTTGAGTCAACTTTAATCCATGTCAACTGGCTGCAAGTGTGATTTAGTTATTGCCAACACCTGTTAGGTGCCACAGGTAAGTTACAGGTGCTGTTAATTACACAAATTAGAGAAGCATCACATGAATTTTCGAACAGTGCCAATACTTTTGTCCACCCTCTTTTTTATGTTTGGTGTGGAATTATATCCAATTTGGCTTTAGGACAATTCTTTTTAAGAATTTAAGACAAATTAAATGAAGATAATAAAAAAGAATTTGTGTTTGCAATCATTTTCAGGAAGAAACTGAGTATTATCTGACAGAATTGCAGGGGTGTCAATACTTTTTGCCACAACTGTACATATCTAGGGACCAAGATAAACAACTCCATTTCCTCTCTATTTAATCTTAATTTTATACCTGTAATTCGTAGCCTGGAGCGAGATGTCTCCTCATGGAGGGATCTGCCTATCTCCTGGTTTGGTAGAATTAATATTGTGAAAATGATCACTCTACCCAAATTACTTTATTTCCTTCAAGTGTTACGTATCGATATTCCACAATCCTTTTTTCAAAAAATTAAAACCCTAATCTCCAAATTTATTTGGCAAAACAAAAGTAGTAGGATCAAACACTCAATGCTAATAAAAAGGAAATGCAAAGGAGGGATGAGACTTTGAGAAATATAGACACGCTTCGCATACGGCCAGAATAAGAGAAACAAAAATTTTTCCCCCTAGGAAATTATGGGTCGACATCGGACTAATTCTCTTAAATAAGAATATTGCCCACTATCTTTGGTCAACACCATAGAATCATAGAATCATAGAATCGTAGAGTTGGAAGGGACCTCCTGGGCCATCTGGTCCAACCCCCTGCTCAAAGCAGGATTCGCTAAATCATCCCAGTCAGATGTCTGTCCAGCCTCTGTTTGAAGACTTCCATTGAAGGAGAACTCACCACTTCTCGTGGCAGCTTGTTCCACTCATTGATCACTCTAACTGTCAAAAAGTTTTTTCTAATATCTAATCTGTGTCTCCTCCCATTCAGCTTCATCCCATTGCTTCTAGTCTTTCCTTGTGCAAATGAGAATAAAGTTGATCCTTCTACAATGTGACAGCCCTTTAGATATTTGTAGACAGCTATTAAGTCTCCTCTCAGTCTTCTCTTTTGTAAACTAAACAATCCCAAATCCTGCAACCTTTCCTCATAAGACAGGGTTTGCAGACCGGTCACCATTC
This sequence comes from Dendrobates tinctorius, assembly GCF_039654945.1. Taxonomy (NCBI): domain Eukaryota; kingdom Metazoa; phylum Chordata; class Amphibia; order Anura; family Dendrobatidae; genus Dendrobates; species Dendrobates tinctorius. Next base: position 6,177,435 of record NW_027361814.1, on the reverse strand, counting down.
TGGTTGCTCTTTTCTGAACTTGCTCTAGTTTGTTGATGTCTTTTTTAAAATGTGGTGCCCAAAACTGGACACAATATTCCAGATGAGGTCTGACCAAAGAGGAGTAGAGGGAAATAATGACTTCACGTGATCTAGACTGTATGCTCCTGTTAATACATCCTAGAATTGCATTTGCTTTTTTTGCTGCTGCATCACACTGTTGACTCATATTCAGTCTGTGATCTATTAGTATACCTAAGTCTTTTTCACATGTGCTGTTGCTTAGGCCTATTCCTCCCATTCTGTATATGCTTTTTTCATTTTTATTGCCCAGATGTAGTACTTTGCATTTTTCCCTGTTAAAAACCATTCTGTTAGTTGCTGCCCACTTCTCCAGTTTATTTATATCTTTTTGAATCCTCTCTCTCTCTTCTCTAGTATTAGCTATCCCTCCTAGCTTTGTGTCATCAGCAAATTTAATCAGTTTACCCTCAATTCCTTCATCTAAATCGTTGATAAAGATGTTGAACAATACAGGGCCCAGGACAGAGCCCTGTGGTACCCCACTTGAGACATTCTTCCAACTGGATGTGCAGCCATTTACGACCACTCTTTGGGTCCGATCACTAAGCCAGTTATGAATCCACCTAACAGTTGCCTTGTCCATTCCATACTTAGTCATTTTTTCAATAAGGATTGTATGAGATACTTTGTCAAATGCTTTGCTGAAGTCAAGATATACTATATCTACAGCATTTCCTTGATCCACCCAAACAGAGATTCCGTCATAGAAGGAAATTAAGTTTGTCTGACATGACTTATTAGTTACAAACCCATGCTGACTCTGTTTAATCACTTCATTCTTATCCAGGTACTGACATACATGTTGTTTAATAATTTGTTCAAAGATCTTTCCTGGAATAGAAGTCAGACTCACCGGCCTTTAGTTGCCTGGGTCCACCTTCTTCCCCTTTTTGAAGATAGGAACAACATTTGCTCTTCTCCAGTCTTCTGGGACTTCTCCTGTTCTCCAAGAATTTTCAAAGATTATGGAGAGGGGTTCAAAAATTTCTTCTGCCATCTCCTTCAGTACTCTGGGGTGTAATTCATCTGGACCTGGAGACTTGAATTCATTTAGGTTAGCTAAGTGTTTCCTCACTATCTTTCTGTTTATAGATATCCTGGATTCTTCTATTCCCTTAATAGGACAGTGAAGAACAGTTGATGTCACATTTCCTTTCTGAGAGAAAACAGATGCAAAATAGGAATTTAAAAGTTCGGCCTTCTCAACATCCTGTCTTACCCTTTCATCATTTTCATCCTGTAAAAATCCTATAGCATCTTTGACTTTTCTTTTACTTTTGACATATCCCCAAAATCCTTTATTATTGCTTTTGACATCTCTTGCAAGCCTCAATTCATTGTCAGCTTTCGATAATCTGATTTGTGCCCTGCAGGTTCTGCAGACAGCATTATATTCTTCTTTAGATATGCCTCCCTCTTTCCATTTTATAAACATTTTTTTCTTCCTTTTTAGCATGTGCTTAAGTTCTGTGTTCATCCATCCTGGCTTCCTTAAATGCTTCCTATTCTTCCCTCTTTTCGGAATTGTTAACAATTGTGCTTTGAGAATTTCATTTTTCAAGATTTCCCATCCTTCCTGGACATTTTTGTCTTTAAGGATATCCAGCCATTGGATCCCTCCAATTCTCTTTCTGAATCCCTTAAAATCTGCCTTTCTGAAATCTAACCTTGACGACGTCCCATACAATAAATTTAAATATTGTGAGATCGAGAATCCTTTAACTAAACTCTCAATATCTATTTGGAATAGAATTAATAAAAAATACAATTTTGTTTCTAGTATTTGCACATATACGCCATTATTACTTTTGATCCCGAATAGGTACAGAGCCATTAAAAATAAAATTAAAAATCTAGTCACATATAGTCACATAAAGAAGGTCTTTCTAACAATACCCCCTCTGACATCTAAACAGATCCTTTTGAATGTCCGCCCTCAGTTTAAATGTGTAAGTGACTATATTGTGAGCTCTCATTTACTCAACGCAGCTAAAATCCTTATTGCCAGGCATTGGAAGGATACTGTTCCACCTTCCAAATCAGAATGGGTGAATGAGGTTAACAATATTTATTCCTTTGAAAAAATTAGACTGGCTCACCACAAACAAGACAATCTAATTGGAAGATGGCATCAATGGTTTGTTTATCAAAATAATATCAAGCTCTAAAGGAAAGAATTTGAATGCATTGTACTATTTATGCTTTATATGAATATACTAGCTGAAGATCCCGGCGCTGCCCAGGCATAGTAACTAACTGTGGTGAGTTATAGCAAATTATAATTATCCTCCATCCCATAGTCGAGTGCCCATATACCCATCACACATCCTCCATCCCATAGTCCCATGCCCATATACATATCCGCCATCCCATAGTCCCATGCCCATATACCCGTCATACATATCCTCCATCCCATAGTCCAGTGCCCATAAACCCATCATACATATCCACCATCTCATAGTCCCGTGCCCATATACCCGTCATACATATTCTCAATCCCATAGTCCCGTGCCCATATACCCATCATACATATCCTCCATCCCATAGTCGAGTGCCCATATACCCATCACACATCCTCCATCCCATAGTCCCATGCCCATATACATATCCACCATCCCATAGTCCCGTGCCCATATACCCGTCATACATATCCTCCATCCCATAGTCCAGTGCCCATATACCCATCACACATCCTCCATCCCATAGTCCCGTGCCCATATACATGTCCGCCATCCCATAGTCCCGTGCCCATATACCCGTTATACACATCCTCCATCCCATAGTCCAGTGCCCATATACCCATCACACATCCTCCATCCCATAGTCCCGTGCCCATATACATGTCCGCCATCCCATAGTCAACCATTATGACATCATAATGAGTGGCGGCGGGGCTTGCAACCTATGATGACATCAGGTCGCCATAACAACCATTGTGACATCATAATGAGGGGCGGGGCTTGACGCGCACACACTTTTTCCCCATTATGTAGATAGGGGCAAAATTGTTTGGTGAATTGAAACGCGCGGGGTTAAAATTTCGCCTCACAACATAGCTTAGGACGCTCTCGGGGTCCAGACGTGTGACTGTGCCAAATTTTGTGGCTGTAGCTGCGATGGTGCGGATGGCTATCCCAGACATACACACATACATACACACTTTGAGCTTTATATATTAGAATATATATACTTGTTTCTTTTCAATTGTTAATCTAAAGACAGAGGCTTTCACCCAGTAGGACTACCATCCCCACCTCTTCTATTTTTTCCCAATTTTTCCTGAATCCATGTTTCCCCCCTTTTCCCTATTTTCTCCCTGAACCCTTCAGTAAAAATTTTGAATGTTGATTGTACTGATTTGTATTTTGATAATATCTCTGTAACATTCTTAAATAAAGAGTTTATGAAAAAAAATATGATACAAATTAGCTACGCCACAATACAGTGTATACCATATTAACATCTTTGTATTGCATAACATACATTTAATTGTAAAATAGCCGGAGCATATTACAACAGTAGGACGGGACTGATTGCTCTTCACCGGTCATCCCTCCTAAATTACTTACTTGGTATCATTAAAATAAGTTCCTCTGTGAGGACAGAAGACATAAGTCAGGCAATAACTATATCTATAAATGCCAAAACATCTTATCCATGCATATTAGTCTGCAATCCCTCCCTGAGACTAATACAAATGTTAGTAATGGTTGTAAATGCAACCAGAAATGAGTACTGATACCTCGAAGCTCAGATCATATTTGCCATTAGTGAAGGAAAAGCAGACAGGAAGCAAATGCACTAAAAATATATATACCCCTTGTACAAGAAAGTTTTGGTCAAAAGTCCCCCAATCTATGTATCCCACTGCTCTGTGTATCCACCAGCACATTAATCCCGTAATATGTGCTGAATTCCCCTGCAGTGCCTCCACAGGGGAAAGAAAGCATTGCATCGGGTCCTCCAGAGTAAGAGGTGCTCTTTGTAGATACACTTCACATTAGCTGGATCATAACAGTATGTGGATCTGAGCTTTTGGGCGAGACACAATTACAGAATGTAAGTGTGTGCGTATGTGGATATATTCTTAAGTTTATGAATGTTTACAATGTGAATGTGTATTTTTGTATTTTTTGTGCATGCTACTGCTTTTTTATCTTTCTTACTGCTATTGCCATATATATATATATATATATATATGCATGTATGTAATATACATGCACATATTACATATATGTTATATTTACCGTATATATGTATTTTTTTTTATTTTGTATTTATGTCATTTAGTTGTTTTACATTTTTTCTTTTACCTTCGCTGAAGTTTCAGTTTTAGCCTCAGGAAGCAGAACGCCTCTATTCTCTCTGGTCCTTGAATAAAACTTAGGGCAAAAAGAATATTTGACTTTTCCTTTTTTGTTTTTAGCGGTTCAGTGTTGATTTATCTTAATGCTGTTTGCTTATTTTTAGGGAAAAACCACACAGCATAGAAGATATGGCATTTTTCACTGACTGAACCCACATCACAGAAGACATAGTACCGGTAACGCCACAAGGCTAGTGATTGTCAAATCAAATGACCACTGGATGCAGGAAAAAACTCATTTACAGTGAGATTTTTGTTAGTCCATGTTAATGGCAGATTGCTCTTTGCTATGACACATACTGCACAATGATACATTTTTCACTCATATATCTCCTATATCATCACAGTTTCCATTATTCACTTATCTCCTCTTCATGAACTTTCCTCTTTCTCTGCAGCGTGCTTTCTCTTCCCTCTCTGATACTGTAGATACTTTCCCTCTTCACATTAAATTTCTAAATACAACCCCCACCCCATCTCTGTTATCGCTAAGGTTAGGTTCACACAACCATATCAAAAATTGTTCAGTTTCACCCAGAAAAGTGGGACTTTTTTTTCTCACTCGTCATCATCTGTGTTCAATCCGCTTTTTTTACAGCAGCGTCTAGTAATCATTTACAAGACCATTTACAGTTTCCTGTTACAGCACTGCAATGTATCTGATTCTGTACTGTGGCTCCGTACAGACATCCAATTTTTTTGCTGCATCTTTTCACTTGAATGGGTGAGTTTTATCTAATTTATGGAAGATTCAGTCTTGTGCAGGGTTGACCGGGCTTAGCCACTGCCAAGCATGAAAATGCCCCCAGGGTTTCAATGGCGTTAAGAATAGGCGCCGAGGAGCGAGAGGTGGAGGCGGCAAGAGAGGAGTTAGTTGTTTTGGTTTTTTTAACCCTTTTGCCGGCCCATCGCGGCTTTACAAAATGTCGTCCGTTACTAAATTCGCATAGAGTGAATTACAAACATTGCGCATTCTTTGGAATCCAAATTTTTGCAAAATTCAATTAAACTTGATTCGAAATTGATAGATACTCTCGTCACTAGTAAGTATAGCTTCTTCTTTTCTTTTTTATACTGATGGCTTCACACTGTCATTAGTTTTGCCTGTGACTGCTCATGACACAGGACACAAGCGTTTAGTGATTATGCATTTTTATTAATTTCTCAGAAGAGATGCTCCTGCATACTGTGAAGGTTTTAGTAATGTGATGTATTTTCTGTGAGTGACGGGTTTATTTCAAACCGCTGCGTCTGGAAGTGGCGATAAACAGACAAAACATTTGTACTCATCATCAGTTTCCCAAACTAGAAATGGACATCTCCTATTCAAGATCGCCTGCACCATTAATACTGTCATTATCTGAAGTCAAGGTAAACATCTGGTTAATTTAATTTGGCTGCAGTTATCTGTCACGTTAATGAGATGGGTGCTCTCCGAAGTCTTCATAACTCATATTTATTTCCTGTCATCGTCTACGTAAATTCCTGGATTATAACAATCGCCCTTCCATTTTTATCAATATTATGTAGCATTTACAATATAGAAATATGGAATAGGGAAGGGTGTCAAAAAATATATTTTTATATATACTGTATATGCAACGTATTTTATTGTAAAAAAAATTCAATTTTTTCATGCATAATAGCTTTGCTGTGTAGACTAAGAGGGTTCAGCAGAGTCATCTCATAACAATTAGGGTATGTTCCCATGGTCAGTAAATGCTGCAGGTTGGATGCTGTGTACAGCCGCAGCGTCGAACCCGCAGATGTTACAGCATAGTGGACGGGATTTCATGAAATCCCATTTCCACTATGCGTGCAGGGACGCCTCCCGTTTCCCTACATAACCGGACATGCGGCTCGTCTTTCCAGATCACAGCATGTCTATTTATCTTGCGGAGACGCTCCATCTCTGAAAGATAAAGTCACCTCTTTTTGTTGGCTTGGTCTAATGGGGCGTCTGCCACTGTGTGTTGCATATTTTAGTGCTGTAGCAGCCCGCCTGAAAATACTATGGGCGTCATTAATAGGTTGCAAACTAGACACTGTGCATCACACTTACATATGTGTGACTGGCGTCCTATGCAAGCCTTATCTATGTGCATTTATCCTACTAGGCAGCCAACCCCACCATGGTTTGTTAGATGTGGGGTGGTTGTTTTTATCAGTAGTTTGCACCTGAGCTGCCCCCTTGCCTCTATTAGTGGAGGCCAGCTGCATCCTGCTTTATGTGCATCGGACAGGGTTTTGGTAAAGCCATATCTTGTTGTGTGAGTTTTTTTGAATTTTTTCTATGTTAACGGTCAAGATAAAGTCACCCATACAATGTATAGGATGCGGTGATTCCGCATCGTTCAATAAACACATGCAGAATGACCTGCATTCAAAAGCCGGCAGCGCTTTGGATGCAGCGGACTGTAACAATTATGTGGGTACTATGGAATCTGATCGCATGGGATAAAATGAATCTGAGACCAAAGCTGAGGCAAACAAGTGTATTTAACAAAGTGAGAAGTGGAAACAAAACTGACAGAGATCTTCCTGAAATTGTAACGAAGTGCACAACACAATATAGAAATGTTCAACAAACTGAATAGTGGGGTGCAACCGCTAATATGAACCAGTCCACCAGTAATATAATGCAGGAGTGCACACGGCACTTAAATATGGTATTCCAGCAATAATATTATTGTGAATGCACCCAGTATTTAAACATGGAAGTCCAGCAATAATATGAGTGAGAATCCATACAGCACTTAAACGTGGAAGTCCAGCAATAATATGAGTGAGAATGCGCACAGCACTTAAACGTGGTAGTCCAGCAATACACAGGTGGAGCGTTAGCAGGAACACGTATCTAAATGTACCTTTTGGTCTGAAAAGTACAGTCCAGGAAGAAATAATGGTGTCAGAATTTCTTACTGAGCACAGCAGTTCCAGACGCGAGTAGCTCCACACCAGAAGTCCAGACAATAGGTAATCTCTGTCAGGATCAAGGAGCAGCACAGAGGACTGAAGGCAGCAGAACATGGAGAGGTAGAGCACCGAGTAACAAGCAGCAGCAGCAAGGAGACCGGTAGAAACAGGCAGAAGCTCAGGAGCCAACAGCAACAAAATACTCAGGTAAGGAGGATCTCCTGACCCAGACTAAAATAGCAGGACAGACAGGAAATTCAAGGGCAGGGCGAAGTACCAGACTCCATCTTGGACAAGGGCAAAACATGCTCCAAGGAACATCTGGAACCCTTACATGGACATGGGCTGCGTCCAAAGCGCTTTCGGATACTGACCATGGAAGCATACCCTTAGAATGAGAAGAATTGAGTGAAAGCTATGTTTTAGCCAATGTAAGGCAAGATGTGAACACTATACACAGAAAGAGCTCTTGCATGATGATCACCTGATCTCTGGGGTAAGGTATTATATTTCATCTCTCTCTGGAAACTATATTAATCTATTAGCCCTCATATTTTCTAAAGCTACAGCAAAGTAAACCAATCCTTCTGAACTGTTTATACAAAAAATACAAGAAAGTTGTGTCTCCAGCTTGGCAGCCATGAGAAAAACTTTAAAAATAAAAAACATTAACAAAAAAAAAATATTTTTAAGTAACCATTTTTGTTCAGACTAAAAAGAAAGCTGTCATCATTTTTTTTTTGCTATTTAATCTGAGAGTAGCATAAGGCTGGGGCAGAGAGTCTGACCCCAGTGATAAGTCACTTATTAGGCTGTGTGCTCAGTTTCAATACAACCAGTGTTTTATCAGTAGGAGATTACCACTGCTGGACTAGGTGTCTCGTGCCAGACACTCCAGCTAATCTACAGTATATAACCCTCACCACTGATTGGCAGCTTGCTGGCAATGTACAGTGTACACAGGAAGCTGCCAATCAGGGTTATGGGGGGTTTGACAGGGCTAACTTTCTAACCACTGGTACATCAATTGCAGAGAAAGCAGGAATTCTTTAAAAACTGCATCAAGCAGCCTAGTAAGTGATACATTGCTGGAATCAGGCTCTCTGTCCCTACATCATGCTGGTCTCAAATTATATAAAACAACATGCTGACAGTTTCTCTTTAACTACAATTAATTAAACTGAAGTTAAAGGGACAAAACCTAAGACAGAAACAAAATGAACATTCACCCTGCTGGAAGTAAATAAGTAAAAACTATAGTGCGTATAAATAGGGTATTTAGTCAATACCTTGTTTGATCAAAAAAGCGTAAAAGTCATTCCACCAGCGTCAAGGTGTACTGAAATTTGGAATGGTCCTAATCACTAGAACTAAAACCTTACCCTGTGTCAAAGTGATGTCAGTGTGAATAAGGGCCGAGGAGGACCGGCTTCTGAACATGAGTTCCAGAAAAATGGGAAGCTATATAAATGTAATGTCCAGCTCAAGTAAAAAGGAGGTCATACCCTTACCTGCACCAGCTGCAGAAACCTGAAGTAAACTGAAAAAAATTAACTGGAGTATAAGTTGGTATGCATGCAAAATAGGAGCATGTTCACACAGGCCATTATATAGACAAAACCTAAGACAGAAATAAAATGAATATATACCTTCCTGTAAGTAAATAAGTAAAAGCAATAGTGCGTATAAATAGCATAGAATCATAGAATCATAGAATCGTAGAGTTGGAAGGGACCTCCTGGGCCATCTGGTCCAACCCCCTGCTCAAAGCAGGATTCGCTAAATCATCCCAGTCAGATGTCTGTCCAGCCTCTGTTTGAAGACTTCCATTGAAGGAGAACTCACCACTTCTCGTGGCAGCCTGTTCCACTCATTAATCACTCTAACTGTCAAAAAGTTTTTTCTAATATCTAATCTGTGTCTCCTCCCATTCAGTTTCATCCCATTGCTTCTAGTCTTTCCTTGTGCAAATGAGAATAAAGTTGATCCTTCTACAATGTGACAGCCCTTTAGATATTTGTAGACAGCTATTAAGTCTCCTCTCAGTCTTCTCTTTTGCAAACTAAACATTTCCAAATCCTGCAACCTTTCCTCATAAGACAGGGTTTGCAGACCGGTCACCATTCTGGTCGCTCTTTTCTGAACTTGCTCCAGTTTGTTGATGTTTTTTTTAAAATGTGGCGCCCAAAACTGGACACAATATTCCAGATGAGGTCTGACCAAAGAGGAGTAGAGGGAAATAATGACTTCACGTGATCTAGACTGTATGCTTCTGTTAATACATCCTAGTATTGCATTTGCCTTTTTTGCATATGGTACTTAGTAAATACTGTTTTTGATCAAAAAAGCGTAAAAGCCATCCCACCAGCGTCAAAGGGAGTAAAAGGAAGTCTGATAGCTGAAACTGACTGTGTAAGCTAAAGCCCCCGTCACACATTGCGATATCGCTAGCAATATCGCTGTAACATCACCGATTTTGTGACGTAGCAGCGATATTGCTAGCGATATCGCTACATGTGATACTTACCTCCGACCAGCTCCCCTGCTGTTCATCGCTGGTCGAGTGAGAACGTCCTGGATCATTTCTCGTCGGGCGCTTCCTGCTGGGCTTCCTGTGGCGATGCGTGGACGCGGGCGGGAGGACGTCAGGATCGCCGCGTCTGACAGGTAAGTAGCGACCCCCGACCGCTGCTATGTCGCTGGTGAGATCTGCCTGTGTGGCAGCTCACTAGTGACCACTAAGCGATGCACCAGCGATCCATATCGTTGTCGGGATCGCTGGTGCATCGCTAAGTGTAACGGTACCCCAAGAATATACCTTTGTAAGAGATTTGTAAAGCCCACGTCACACACAGCGATCTCGGTAGCGTTTTGTGACGCAACAGCGATCTCACCAGCGAGATCGCTGTTTGTGACACTTACCAGTGACCGGCCTCCCTGCCTGGTATCGCTGATCATCCTGGAATGGCCTGGACATTTTTTTGATCGCTGGTCTCCCGCTGGCCAGCACGCATCGCTGCGTGTGGCAGGCGGGAGACCAGCCAGCGATCAGCGAGCTGGCGCTGGTAACTAAGGTACACATCGGGTTTCTAAGTGCCGCGCGCCGCTTAGAAACTCGATGTGTACCTTGGTTACCAGCACCCTGCACCAGCGCACTGGTAACTAAGGTACACAATGGGTAACTAAGTGACGTGTGTCGCTGGTGCTGATCGCTGGTGAAGCTGCCTGTTTGGCAGCTCACCAGCGATCATGTAGCGACACACCAGCGATCCTGACAAGCTCATATCGTTGTCGGGATCGCTGGTGCGTTGCTATGTGTGACGGGGCCCTAAGAGATGTTTAATTGCTTCCTCCATTCTGCAGAAAGTGAAGCATAATCAGATATGCTAATTAGGCTGCTCTGTGCACCCTTGGTGTGAACAAAATGCTCATTGCACAATTCTACCCCCTGTGTTTGCATCCCCCTACCTCCCTCACAAGTGACAGACAGCTGCGGCTTCCTGAGCTTTCTACCCAAAATAGTGCTCACTCCTGTCAAGCTAGCACTGTCAATCACCAGAGAGTGAGGTGGAGCATGCAAAACCAATGGGCGGAACAGTACACTCAGCCTCTGTCTCGCCTGCCACCACTGTCTCTGCCACCGCTGTCATACCCGCGGCCGCCTTCACTGCGCTACCCTCCGTGCCCAGGCGCACTCACCTCTCCCAGCGCGCTCCTGGAGTGGGCGGGCATCACCCGGCTCCCTCACTTCCGGACCTGCGGCCGGATTCTATCTCTTGTCGGGTGCGCATGCACACTTCGCACCCCAGACTCTGCGGCACACTTCCTCCAGGCTGAACTGCAACCGCTGCATCCCTTCCCTCTATGATCCTGGAGGACCCTGACCCGGAAGCCCTGCAGCGCGCACCCTATATCACTTAGCCTCGCCCCCTGCTCTCTGCCTGACTATCATTTGTGTTTCAGGTTTGATTCGGGCCCACGCTTCCCTGCGTCTCTCCTGCCTTGCGTCCCGTCCTGCACCTCTGCGCTGCCGTACCTCTTGTTGACTGTTCCTTGTGACCTCCTTGTGTTCCTTTCTAGTGTCCATCCTTCCCATCCTGTGCCTGCCTGTGTCGTCAGTCCCTTCTCTTCAGCCGCCTCCTTCCGGACCTGCAGCAGTCTCCCCTGTGGTCGCCGGTTGTTCCTTCCCCGTCTACCAGTCTGCCACCCTCTGTGTCTTCCCCCATCTGTCCCTGGGTATCAGCTTCTGCGGCGATAGTCTCCCCTGGGCCTGCCCCTAATGCTCCCTGTATAGGGGGTGGTCCACCTGGCCACCTCGCCCGAGGGAGGTTCGTCGTCGCGGTCCTGCGGGTTCACTCCTGGAGTTTCCTAGCATCACAGCCTCTTAGCCAGGATGCACTCATCACCCTAATTACGATATTTTTTGGCCTATAAGTAGGACCAGACCATAAGACGCAACCAAAATTTTCACAAGAAAAATGGGGAAAAACATTTAATGCATCAAATGAGAGTCCGTCTTACAGTCTGAATTCAGCTTACAGGTGAGAGGGTGGCAGTGGTGGAGTAGGGTCACAAGAGGTGTTTGGAGATGAAATGCTGTTACTCCCATCCTAGGCTGGTAGAAGGGGATGTTCGGTGGTGTTCGCCGGTGTGGGAGCTCAGCTGACATTATGTCAAAACCTGGAGCCCCCGCACTTCCTTAATTTCAATGCATTGAACTCCGGTAAAATGGCCGCCGGAGATAGCTCATGAGCAGATTTTGGTCTTTGGAGGCGAGATCTCAGGAGACTATCCGAGATCTCAATCTATGAATGTGCTGCCTCCGGCGGCCATTTTCCCCAAATCCACCAGAACCCATGGAAGTGTGGAGACTCTATGCTTTCACAAAATGTCAGCGGAGCCCCCACACTGCCGGGTACTGCTAAGCACCGCCGAGCACTCACTCTTATCAGCCTGGGATTCGCAGCATCATCCAGTAGCGTTGTACCTCCGAACACCCCCTCCTCCAAACCCAGGGCCATCAGCATTGCCCGAAGTATTGGCCGACTCCTGCCTCCTCCACCCCCACTAAGCTACATTCAGTCTATAAGATGTACCACATATAGTCCAAAAAATAAGGTAGTATATTTGATTACATTTCAATTTCAAAACAATTGAGGCAGCTATTAGAACACTAAGGCTATGTGCACATGATGCGGATTTGTTGTGCTTTCGCAGTGCTTTTTTCCAAGCGGAAATACTCCAAAAACGCAATGGATTTCAAAAGCAAGGTTAATCAATGACAATCCTAAAGTGTTGTGCACATAATCCGGAAATTTCCGTCCTTATTTGCAGCGTTTTATTTTCCATAGCATGTCAATTCTTTTTGTGGATCTGCAGGGTTTTTCACCCATTGACTTCCATTGAGTCAGTCAAATCGGCAGCAAAAGCGCAGATGTATAAAGGTTTGCAGATTTGCTGTGTACTTGCTGCAGATTTGCTGCCAAAAACGCTGCAGAATTGTCAAAGGAAATGATGTCAGAAGAAGGAAGAGTGTGTGGGTGGAGAATGTATATATGGGCGGAGAATATGTGTGAGCGGAGAATATGTGCGTGTCTGTCTGTGTCTGTCTGCGTCTGTCTGTGGGTGTCTGTGTGTGCATGTACCCATGTGACGAACAGCCCATAGTGATTGTATTTAGGCGTCCTCTGATGGGACTGCTACTTCCATCCGGCTATGTCTGCTGTCACATATAACAGAGACAGCATGAACCGATGATGGGAGAAAAGTCTCATCATCTGGTGCCTGTGTTCAATTGTAAGAAAAAATCAAAACATTTACATATTCACATACACAATACATACTCACCTAATCCCTTACGCCCACATCTCCTGCAAGCAATCAAAAATAACAAACCAACATATACTTCCTGTCCGCCATAGTCCATTTAATACCGAGTGTCCCATGGCGATATCACCCAGCATCCGGCGATACACTGACAGGAGGTAATCTCTCCCACAGTGTATCACTGAGCTGCCGTGAGAGTTCATCAGAGTACATCAGCTGATCAGCTCCAGTGCTCTCACTTATGGCACCGGTGCATGGCACAGTTCTCACACAGTTGTAGTACCGTGAGAACTAGAGTTGAGCGACTTTTGGTTTTTTAGGGTCGCGTTTCGTTTCGAGAAACCCGACTTTTCCAAAAGTCGGGTCGAGCAAGATCGTCCGATTATAGGGAAAAGTCGGGGTCGTCCCGAAACACGAAACCCAATGTAAGTCAATGGGGAATAAAAGTCGGCAGTGAGAGGAGGACAGGAAACACACCTACAGTGCCCATTTGAATGCCAAAAGCATCAATTCTTCTTTCTTAAGCTTGTCAACCTTAATTAACTTCATAATACAAGTTACGCACTGAAAAATGGGGGTTATTTGGCTACAAACTGTGGGGGGGGAGGGCTGGCTCCAGGTTTTCATGTGCCCTGGGCGAAAGAGCGCCCCTTTAACACATACCACAACTCATCATGCTCCGATACGGCAGAGAAATAGCGGTATAGTACAATGAAAAATACCTCACTTTTTACATCTCATGACGAGGCCCATCTATTTCTCCATACAGAATCATTGGTCCCATATAATGTTTGAAACAGTATATGATGAGCTCCACATAATGCTACAGTATATGTTGGTCCCCATGGATGAAGCTCCACTGTCTTATGGGCCCAAATAATGCTCCAAACATAATGGGCCCCATTTCTAATGCTCTAGTGTATAATGGGCCCTGTAAATGCTGCTCCAGTGTCTGATGTCCACCTTTGGAATGTTCCAGTGTATGGTGGGCCCCATCTATCATTCTCCAGAGTATAGTGCTCCCCAAAAATTGCTGTCCCAACATTGAAAACAATCAAATAAGTCTCCTCCCTGTACTTGTCTGGACAGGTGCTGTAGCTTGCTTAACAGCTCGCCAGCCGTTCTCACGCTCAGTATGGATTACACGTGATTGCACAAAGGTGAGAAAGGGTACCGTATCCCCAGATAACATGTATGGATAGCGTACACATTCAAAATATATGTCTCAGGAGGCAGGCTCAGACGGTGTTAGGCCCAGTATGGATTGCACGTGATTGCACAAAGGTTAGAAAGGGTACCGTATCCCCGGATAACATGTATGGATAGCGTACACATTCAAAATATATGTCTATACAGCATGAGGCAGGCTCAGACGGTGTTAGGCCCAGTATGGATTGCACGTGATTGCACAAAGGTTAGAAAGGGTACCGTATCCCTGGATAACATGTATGGATACCGTACACATTCAAAATATATGTCTATACAGCATGAGGCAGGCTCAGACGGTGTTAGGCCCAGTATGGATTGCACGTGATTGCACAAAGGTTAGAAAGGGTACCGTATCCCTGGATAACATGTATGGATAGCGTACACATTCAAAATATATGTCTCAGGAGGCAGGCTCAGACGGTGTTAGGCCCAGTATGGATTGCACGTGATTGCACAAAGGTTAGAAAGGGTACCGTATCCCTGGATAACATGTATGGATAGCGTACACATTCAAAATATATGTCTCAGGAGGCAGGCTCAGATGGTGTTAGGCCCAGTATGGATTGCACGTGATTGCACAAAGGTTAGAAAGGGTACCATATCCCCGGATAACATGTATGGATAGCGTACACATTCAAAATATATGTCTATACAGCATGAGGCAGGCTCAGACGGTGTTAGGCCCAGTATGGATTGCACGTGATTGCACAAAGGTTAGAAAGGGTACCGTATCCCTGGATAACATGTATGGATAGCGTACACATTCAAAATATATGTCTCAGGAGGCAGGCTCAGACGGTGTCAGGCACAGTATGGATTTGACGGCCCAGATTACACAGCGGAGGAGCAGGGAGAGGTAAAGATTGCAAATGCTGGGGCCCTGCCCAAGCAAGGGGGGCCCACTCGTGGGCGTCGGTACTGGCACTGGGCCCCTCATAGTACAGCGGTGTGTCTGACGGCGGGTGTGCACCACCACCGTCAGAGACACTTGATTGCACTATGAGGGGCCCTGTGCCAGTGCCCGCGCCCAAGAGTCGGCCTACCCACCGGTCCAGGGCAACGGCACTCGCACGGTGTCGTGCGGTAGGTGGTGACCCCGGCCATGGGGGGGGAGGCAGCACAGTTAGGGAGTTTTAGAAAGTGGCATATGTTGATGTTGGACATTCAGCTGATGCAAAAGGCGAAATAGGTGAAGTACCAGGAAGAGGTGGACCAAAGCAAGCCATTTTTCTGTCACCCTATGTGTCATCAGGGGAAGGTGGGACAAAATCCTTGGAAACCCATGCGTGGTTCATTTTAATGAAGGTTAGATCATTCACATTTTGGGTTGACAGACGGGTCCTTTTTTCTGTCAGGATTGATCCAGCTGCACTGAAGACTCTTTCCGATAGCACACTTGCAGCTGGGCAAGCGAGCTCCTGTAAGGCATATTGGGCCAATTCAGGCCAGGTGTCCAGTTTAGCGGCCCAATAGTCAAAGGGGAATGACCTGTGTGGGAGAACATCGATATGGGAGGAAAAGTAGTTTGTTACCATAGTTGACAAATGCTGTCTCCTGTCACTTTCCATCGATGCAGTATTACCAGTTGTGTGAGCGGTATTTGAAAAATCAGTCCACAACATTGTCATGAAACCCCTGTCTCCAACGCCACTTCTGCTGTGTGCACCACGAACACCTCTGCCAAGCTGCCCCCGGCCCGTACGGCTCGTGTGAGAACCATCACCGCTGCTGTGTGCTGGGAATGCCTCAAGCAACCGATTTACCAGAGTTGCTTGTTTATTAGCCAATATTAGGTCAAGGTTCTCCTGTGGCATGATGTTTTGTAATTTGCCATTATAGCGTGGATCCAGGATGCTGGCCAACCAGTAGTCGTCATCGTTCATCATTTTGGCAATGCGGGGGTCCCTTTTTAGGATCCGCAAGGCATAATCTGACATGTGGGCCAATGTTCCCGGTGTCAATGATGCACTGCGAGTGCTGGGTGGAGGAGCACTTTCTGGCAAATCCACATCCCTCCAGTCACGCACAAACCCTGTACCAGACCTTGCCACGCCAACATTTTCACTTGCCCCACGAGATGCATCCTCCTCCCCTAAGTAATCATCCCCATCATCCTCCTCCTCCTCCTCTTCTTCCTCCACCTCGTCCAGGAGAGGTCCCTGAGCAGACAATGGCTGAATGTCATCAAGGATTCCCTCCTCCTCTTCCTCCTCATCAACATTGGCTGCAGACGCCTGCTCCTTAAGGTGCGTCAAAGTTTGCATGAGCAGACGCATAAGTGGGATGCTCATGCTTAGGATGGCGTCATCTGCGCTTACCTGCCGTGTGCATTCCTCAAAACACTGAAGGACTTTACAAAGGTCTTTCAGCTTCGACCACTGCACACCTGTCAACTCCATGTCTGCTCTCAAAGTGCCTGGCCGTGTATCCTCCCACAAATGCATTATAGCCTGCCTCTGCTCGCACAGCCGCTCCACCATGTGCAGGGTGGAGTTCCACCTTGTTGCAATGTCGATAATGAGGCGGTGGTTGGGAAGGTGGAGCAATCGCTGCAGCTTCTGCATACGAACGGAGTGTACAGGCGACCGGCGGATGTGCGAGCACAGTCTTCGCACCTTCTGGAGAAGGGCTGTTAACTCCGGATAATTTTTGAGGAAGCACTGCACCACCAGGTTCAAGGTGTGAGCCAAGCAAGGTATGTGGCTGAGTTTTGAAAGGGCTATGGCTGCCACAAAATTACGGCCGTTATCACTAACTACCTTGCCTGCCTCAAGATGTACACTGCCCAGCCATGACTCAGTTTGTCGCTTCAAGTACTCGGCCAGCACCTCGGCGGTGTGTCTGTCGCCCAAACACATCATCTGCAACACAGCCTGCTGACGCTTTCCACTAGCTGCTCGATAGGGGGACACATCGTGTGCAACAGTGGCAGCTGCAGATGGAGTGCTCGTACGACTGCGCTCTGTGGACGAGCTTTCGCTTCTGGAGGAGGAGGAGGAGGGTCGAACGCCTACAGCCAACTGTTTCCTATACCGTGGGCTAGGCAGCACTGTCCCACCACCGCTGTCCCCTGTGGACCCTGCATCCACCACATTAACCCAGTGCGCAGTGATGGACACGTAACGGCCCTGGCCATGCCGACTGGACCATGCATCAGTTGTGAGGTGCACCTTTCCGCTCACTGACTGCTTGAGTGCATGGACAATGCGGTCTTTCACATGATGGTGGAGGGCTGGGATGGCTTTGCGAGAGAAGAAGTGGCGACTGGGTAGGTCATAGCGTGGTACTGCATAGGCCATGAGTTCGCGGAAAGCTGTGCTTTCCACCAACCGAAAGGGCATCATCTCAAGCGAGATTAGTTTGGCAATGTGGGCGTTCAAACCCAGTGTACGCGGATGAGAGACTGAGTACTTTCTTGACCTACTCATAGTGTCTGGGAGGGTGAGCTGGACTTGAGAGCTGCATATGGTGGAAGTAGCGGTGGACAGGGCGGACTGAGAGAGGGTTGATGATGGTGATGGAGTTGGTGTTCTTTCTGATGGCCTAGAATCAGTATTTCGTTGATATAACAGTGGGATTCCCTGACTGCTGTGGTATTGCAACGACACCTCAACATTTGCTGCTGTGCTAACCGATGGGCTTACAGTGGGGGAAACAATGTAGCGTTGCTGACTACCTTCGTTGTGATCAGTTGCACATGTGGCACTTGAGGTTTGGTGTTGTGTCCACGCTTGCAAGTGCATGCTGGTTAAATGTCTAAGCATGCAACTGGTATTCAAATTTTTCAGATTTTTCCCTCGGCTAAAGGTCTTTGCGCACTTCTTACAGATAACCTTGGCCTGATCATGAGGATTTTGTTCAAAAAAGTGCCACACTGCACTCTTCCTACTTTGGCAGACATTTTGCGGCCTAGCACGCTGTTATCTTTTGACCCTCTGGACAAGCTGTCCAGCAACTCTTTTGATGTTTGGAACCTGTCTTTGGAGTGCTCCGGGCCTGCCAGATAACAGCTGTTGCGATGTCGATGTCTGCTGTGGATGCTCCTCATCTGAGCTATTGGAAGCAGCACCCTCTTCCCCCAATGGATGCCAATCTGGGTCAACAACTGGGTCATCCATCACCTCCTCTTCTATGTCATGTGCACCTTCCTCTGTGTCACCGTGTATGGTGGTATAGTGTGCGGGAAGGGGCACCTGAGTCTCATCAGGGTCAGAATATGGCTCTGTACACTGCGAGGACAATGTAGTGCTCTGAGTGAATGTACCAGCAGAATCATCCATCAGCGGCTGTGCATCAGTGCACTCCATGTCAGATTCATCTTGGCCTGGGTAATTCACCATTTGACTTGATAATCCAGGTATGGTATGTGAAAACAGCTCCATGGAGTAATCAGTAGTATGGCCTGCGTCATCCTTCAATCTTGGTTGGGGTGAAGGACACAAGGAAAGGTGTGGTTCATGAACATGAGCCTCCAATGACGACTCAGTGCTTTTACTTTTTACAACTTCAGAAGAGGAGGCGATAGAGCTGGAGGCTGAGTCAGCAATGTAAGACAAAACTTTTTCCTGATGCTCTGGCTTTAAAAGCGGTTTGCCAACTCCTAGAAAACTAAGCGTTCGAGGCCTTATGTAGCCAGACGATGACGCAGGGTCAGCACCTCCTGCATTCGGTCCTATTTTGCTCTTGCCACTACCATCAGATCCACCACCAACACCATCATTACCAGCTGCCAACCCCTGCCCAATTCCACGGCCTCTTCCACCAGCCTTCCTCATTTTTGGTAGAAATGTAGACAAAATCCAACAAACTATATAGTAATGTAAAACAAGGTACAAGGTGTCTATAGGGCAGGGGAGATTTTGAATTTCTGCACACACTTGTGGACAGTGGACACTTTTGGATTGTGTGAGGCCCACTGATATCTGAGCGCTATGTGACAGGCTCGATGGCACTGCTGTGACAAAAGTGACTAGAGGATAAGGGAGATTTTGAATATCTGCACACACTTTTGGACACTGGACACTTTTGGATTGTGTGAGGCCCACTGATATCTGAGCGCTATGTGACAGGCTCGATGGCACTGCTGTGACAAAAGTGACTAGAGGATAAGGGAGATTTTGAATATCTGCACACACTTTTGGACACTGGACACTTTTGGATTGTGTGAGGCCCACTGATATCTGAGCGCTATGTGACAGGCTCGATGGCACAGCTGTGACAAAAGTGACTAGAGGATAAGGGAGATTTTGAATTTCTGCACACACTTGTGGACAGTGGACACTTTTGGATTGTGTGAGGCCCACTGATATCTGAGCGCTATGTGACAGGCTCGATGGCACTGCTGTGACAAAAGTGACTAGAGGATAAGGGAGATTTTGAATATCTGCACACACTTTTGGACACTGGACACTTTTGGATTGTGTGAGACCCACTGATATCTGAGCGCTATGTGACAGGCTCGATGGCACAGCTGTGACAAAAGTGACTAGAGGATAAGGGAGATTTTGAATTTCTGCACACACTTGTGGACAGTGGACACTTTTGGATTGTGTGAGGCCCACTGATATCTGAGCGCTATGTGACAGGCTCGATGGCACTGCTGTGACAAAAGTGACTAGAGGATAAGGGAGATTTTGAATATCTGCACACACTTTTGGACACTGGACACTTTTGGATTGTGTGAGGCCCACTGATATCTGAGCGCTATGTGACAGGCTCGATGGCACTGCCTTGACAAAAGTGACTAGAGGATAAGGGAGATTTTGAATATCTGCACACACTTTTGGACACTGGACACTTTTGGATTGTGTGAGGCCCACTGATATCTGAGCGCTATGTGACAGGCTCGATGGCACTGCTGTGACAAAAGTGACTAGAGGATAAGGGAGATTTTGAATCTCTGCACACACTTTTGGACACTGGACACTTTTGGATTGTGTGAGGCCCAATGACTATCTGAGCGCTATGTGACAGGCTCGATGGCACAGCTGTGACAAAAGTGACTAGAGGATAAGGGAGATTGGATTGCTTTTAAAAAAGCAGTTTGTGGAGCAGTGGGTAAACAGCAATGCCAGCCTGTCAGGAAGCCTTAGAAGGCAGCCCAACAACCAACACCACTGATACACCACTATATAGCCTCCCCTTGCACTGCACACACAGTGACTGGTGTGTTGTGCAGGCCAAATTGCTAGCAGCAGAAGCAGTTTTTTTTTCTTCTCAGCAGGACAAAAAAAAAAAATTGGGATTGCTTTTAAAAAAGCAGTTTGCGGAGCAGTGGGTAAACAGCAATGCCAGCCTGTCAAGAAGCCTTAAAAGGTAGCCCAACAACCAACACCACTGATACACCACTATATAGCCTCCCCTTGCACTGCACACACAGTGACTGGTGTGTTGTGCAGGCCAAATCGCTAGCAGCAGAAGCAGTTTTTTTGTCTTCTTCCCTGCCTAACGCTCTCCCTACAGAATCAGCAGCAACCTCTCCCTATACTAAGATCAGCAGAAGTAAGATGGCGGTCGGCGTGCACGCCCTTTTATACCCCCTGTGACGCCCACCAAAGCAAGCCAATCACTTGCATGCCCTTCTGAAAGATGGTGGTGACCCGTGCCTATGTCATCACGTTGCCCACAGTGTCCGTGGATCCTGATTGGCTGAAAAAGAGCGCAAAACAAACTTTTGAAACGCGACTTTGGCGCGTAAGTCGCCGACCTCGTGGCCGACCTCATCCTAGGGTCGGGTTTCGTTTCATGAAACCCGACTTTGCCAAAAGTCGGCGACTTTTGAATTTTTTCGACCTGTTTCGCTCAACTCTAGTGAGAACACCTAAGCTGATGAACTCCGGTGAACTCTCAAGGCAGTGCAGTGTTACACTGCGGGAGCAATTACCTCCTGTCAGTGTATCGCCGGATGCCGGGTAGAGCGATCGCATCTCTCGATGTGACTGTTCTACACGTTAGATCACCATGGGATACTCGGTATTAAATGGACTATGGTGGACAGGATAGTATATGTTGGTCTATTATATTTTGCAGCAGACGATGGCGTCGGGGATTAGGCGCTCAGTAAGTATGGTTAATTTAGATTCAATAAAGGAGTCTTGTGATTATTTCAAATAAAGGACTTTATTTTGGCTGTGTGTTTATTTACCATATAACTATCAGATTAGTAATGGATAGGTGTCTTATAGATGCCTCTTCATTACTAACCTGTGGGCTTGTTGTCACCTGACAAAACAAAGGTGACATCAACTCCATAAATATGAACCCCACTTGCCACCACTATAGGGCAAGTGAGAAGAGCGAGGCTAAGTGCTAGATTTGGTGCATCTATAAGATGTGCCATTTCTGAGGCTTGAGAGCTGATGTTTTTAGCCTGGGGGATGCCAATATCCATGGCCCCTTCCCAGGCTATTAATATCAGCCCACAGCTGTCTGCCTAGCCTTTGCTGGTTTGATTTTATAGGGGTACCCCATATCAATTTTTGTCTGAGATTCCCCTGTAAATTAGGGAGTAAAGGCTAAGCAAACATCTGTGAGCTGATATTAATAGCCTAGGAACCTTTATGGTTTTTGGCTCCTTCCCAGAAATATAACATCAGCCCTCAGCCGTCGGCTTTCTCTCTGCTGGTTATGAAAATTATGTGGGAGCCCAAGCAATTTTTTAAAAAAATTTTTGAAAAGTAAACCGATATTGGGTTTCACGCAGATTTCTGACAGTTGCTGTTTTGTTACAGCATATGTAGGTTAATTATGTTAATGCTCCTACATAGGCGTGTGTGTCTTTATTTAACTCATTATGTATCGTTTTAATGAGGGTATCTGGCTGACACCTGTACATTACTAAACCTCGGGCTTGGTATTTAAATATACAGTATATATATATATATATATATATATATTCACTTAGATTTGCTTTGTGTTTTTAAACATTATAAACTTGAACATGGTATGTAATGATATTTTGATCTTCAATGGAGAATGAAAATGAAAAAGAGGAGGATGAACAAGGAAATGACATCACAATACTTTCTTTTTTTCATAATATATCTTTATGTAGCTTAAGGCTATGTGCACACGCTGCGGATTCTGCTGCGGATTTTTCCACGCGGATTTTGCAAAATCCGCAGGTAAATCCTCAGGTCAAAAGACCTGCGGTTTATCTGAAGATTAGCCTGCAGTTTTTCACTGCGGTTTGACACCTCTACAATGGAGTAGGTGTAAAACCGCTGCGGATTCCGCACAAAGAAGTGACATGCTGCGGTTTTGAAACCACAGCAAATCCGCATGGAAATATCTGCACCGTGTGCACTGTGGTTTTTGTTTTCCATTGAAAATAAAGGTACTGTACAACGCAGCAGAATCCGCAGCGTGTGCACACACCCTTATGGATTTACAAAAACACATGAAAAAACGCATGAAAATCAACATGAAAACCGCAACAAAAATGCATAAAAAACGCGATGTTTGGCAAAAACTTGGTGTATATATTTCATTAAAAGACTTTTTAATTAATGTCTGTGTGTGGTTTTTAACCCTTTCTTAGTATAGGATTAATAATGGATCAGTGTCTTATTGACACCTCTCCATTATTAATCGGCTTAATGTCACCTTACAATCGAATGGTGACATTAACCCTTTGTTATATTAACCCATTTGCCACCGCTACAGGGCAATGGGAATAGAGAGGATAAGTGCCTGAATTGGCACATCTTATAGATGCGCCATTTCTGGGGTGCCTGGAGGCAGATTTTTGTAGCCAGGGGGGCCAAAAACAATGCTCCCTCTCAAGGCTATTAAAATCTGCCATCACTCACCTGCTTTACCTCTCTGGTTGACAAATTACAGAGGGAGCCCACGCATTTTTTTGCAACGAATTAACCCCTTAAATTAACACCTACACCTCCCAAATTTTGCACACAAACCCTCATCTAATTATTAGTCAGGGACATATAAAAAAAACCATGAAATGAAATGGTTTACTCAATGTAAACCATGTGTCATTTCATGTCGGGTTGGGGAATGTTTTGACAGAAGCCGGTAATTGAATTAGCGGCTATTCTGCTATGAAGAACTCTGTGAAATATAATATATATATATATATATATATATGTGTGTGTCTCAATGACATGTGTATATATATATATATATATATATATATATGTATTCTATGTGTCTAGATCTATTCTTTCATTTGTATTTGAAAACCTGTCATTGGGCTCCATTATATGTCCGTTTTGCAAGCCTGCGAGAAAATAACGGTATACGGATGCCATACGGATTACACACGGATGCTTACATGAGAAAAATACGCGGCCACACCCTGATAACGGATGACATACGGAGCACTATTTAGGGACCATTTATGCATATTACGGCCGTACAATACGGTCCGTATTTTTCTACGTTGTGTGTGACTCAAGCCTTAAAAAAAGTCTCACGATATAGCAATTTCAAGGAACTTTTAGAATTTTGAATAATTTGGTTCAATGTTAAAGGAAATCTGTTTTTTGTGTTAATTTTTTTGGGGGGTGCAATTTTTTTTCCCTATTACAGTCTGTATTAAAATAGGAATATTGCAATTTTTACACTGGGACTCTATTAGACTACAGCTTTGTGTTGTTTCAAGAAATCTACACAAATATTAACAGCAATAAACAGACTCAATCACTATCTATTGTATTGAAGTGTCTAATGAGCATGTGCATATTTCATTGTGAAAGGAGGAGGGAGCTGTGACATCACCTATTGTGATTAGCGGATCCTGTGTTATCAGCTGTGTAAACAGGTGTGACCTGTCATTGTAATTCTGCCTCTGAGGATAAGGAAACTGCTGTAAACTCTTCCTGAATGACAGTATGAGCATAAAATAGCCCCATTACCCAGAGTAAAAATTGCGAGGTTACTATTTTTTTTTTTTTAATTTTTTGTTTGACGACAATCCCAAATTATTTATTTTTAGTATTTTCTAAAACTGTAGCACAGCAACCAATGTTTGTACTATCAGGTTATTTATATACATGGGGAAATATTTCTTCTTGCTGGGTAAATGGGATTTCCAGGCCATTAGGTTCTGGAATAATTGGATTTAACTGTAGTATAAACTAAACTTTAAAACTCCTGGACTGAATAGTTTGTCGTTCGCACATGCAAGCTGCTTCATTTATTGCTTGCATGGTAGAGGGATGGTTTTACCCCTTTCATGACCTTGGACGTATTGGATGCTGAGCCCACATCTTTCCGTGCACATGACAGCTGATATTAAATCAGTCATCATCAGAGGGGAAAGTCGTGGGCTCGGCGTGCAAGCTCACATAAAAGGCAGGGACACAACCTGTGACGTAAATATACGTCAAAGGTCGTGAAGGAATTAAATTGACATCTGAAAGCAGAAAAACATGGCTGATGTGTTCATTAAAAAAAAAATAGTACCACAACTGTCCATAAGTTGTTTGTGCTATCGTCGATTAGCTCAGTTAGTAGACTATGGATAGATAGATAGATAGATAGATAGATAGATATAGATAGATAGAATCTATAGATCGATCTATCTATCCCATATCTATCTATCTACCCTATATCTATCTATCTATCTATCTATCTATGTAATAGAGTGTGGGTTGGACAAATGTAAAAGAGGAGGTTGGACCAGAAATTACATCAAAAATCTTTTTTTTTTTGTTAAATAATATATCTTTATTTAGCTTACAAAAACGCATACAAACCCGCATGAAAAAAATGCATGAAAATCCACATCAAAAACGCGCTGATTTTTACCTGCGTTTTTTGCCAAGAGGTGTGGATTCTGTGCAGAAAATTCTGCAGGCAACTCTGCAACATGTGCACATACCCTAAAAGTGAACCTGTCATGTTGAAAGGATACCTGACATGCAAGCTGGCTCTTATAGAGCAGGAGGAGCGCAGCAGATTTATATACATTTTATTGGGAAAAGTTTCAGTAAAATTTAAATTTTATTCATTGAAATCTCTTGTATTTCTGTAAATGAGTCCAGCGGGTGGACCTATTCAGTGTCCGACAGTATTCACTGTATGAGAATGCATGCTCATCTGACTGTCGATTACAAGTAGGACCGCCCACTGGACTCCTAGGCAGAAAAGCACCAGAGATTTCTATGAGTAAACTGCAAGATATACTGAATCTTTTCCAACTAACTGATGTATCACTCTGCTCAGCTATTCCTTCTCTATATCGTGATGTCCACAGATCGGACTGCAATCACAACAGGATAACTTCTCTTTAACCTTCAATACCACACATCACCTGTGATCAGGTGTGGCGCCATTTCAGAATAAAAAGCTGCTGTTTTTTCTAATCTTCAACAATCCATTCAACGGCAGACATGCGAAATGTTCTTTCTTTTACAGAGTCCATACAGTTGGAATTCAATTTCCTTTCCAATTTTGTTTTTCATACTTTAATATTTATCCAGGTGGCAATTATATTTTTCCTGTGAGATTTTGCTTGACTTTTTCACCTTGTCTGAATCACAGATTCTTTCTCATTTTTTTTTTTCCTAGTGATTTCAATTTCGTAGCACATTAATCCTGTTTAAACTCCCAGCCGTTCTGTTGCCAATCTTGTTTCTGGTCCGTCGCCGTTTTGTGCTTTTGTTTGTTTTTTTTTTTTCGTGTCTGAAAATTTGAAAAAGCAGTGACCCATGATTGCAAGAATTCTAATCCTCTTGTATTGGTTTTTAATTAGAAAAATGCATAATTTGCACGTGTGCGCCTGCCAGTTTATTTCATACCGTTGTAAACATGGCAGGTCCTGTCCCAGTTTGATCATTTCTTACATTTACATTCACACAAGTTTTTCCTAGCATATTTCACACATCCGTGTTTTGGTGTCAGCACTCGGGCTGCGATGCATGGCCTGGCTTAAGGTCTCCTGACTCCAACTTTGAAATATCATATGTAGATGTGAAGCTGCCATGTTGGGCTTAGGAGACCCGTGACCAGTTTGTGCAATTTCTGCCATGTACGGTAATCTGAGAGCAGTAAAATGTATGGACAGTGACCCTGACTCCAGCAATGTGTCACTTACTGGGCTGCTTGCTGTAATTTTGATAAAATCACTGTTTTATCAGCAGGAGATTATCACTAGAGGATTAGTAAACCGCTCCATGTGAACTTTGAAGAACACTGCTCCACCATTAATTGACTGCTTTCAGCCTATGCACAGTGTACACACAAAGCGGTGTGGGTGGGGTTATAGAGAGCTCCCCCATTCACTTAAATTAATTGTGGCTTCTGTGTGCTACACCTGTGGTATCAACGGTTCAACTTTGCCCTTTAATTAAATGCCATTATAATTTTGTTTTGTTTTACATGTTCTTTGAATAAATTATAATAATAATTTTATCTGGGACTTATGTGCTCTTTTTCTTCTATTGTGTTGTATTGCTCTTTAGCCCCCTCACCACTTGGTTTAGGGTGATATGGAATCAGAAGATGGTTTCTGTTCTGAAGTTTGTGTTCCTTATCCCCGCAGCTTGCAACTGTCAAATACATGAATCTTGCTCTTAGGCAGGCCGCCCGGGCTTCTGCCCCTAATCAGGAAGTGCCTTTCCTATGTCTCCCTGCACTGTGCTGCTCTGCTCTATGCTCCTCCCTTCTACTTAACCCCTATGCTGCCTATATCCTACTAACTCTTATATCTATTCTCTAGTTTTTAACTCTATAATGCCCACCTCTATTCTACTTCACTGTAGTCCTATACTGCCTAAGATACTATTTTATCCCCAAGCCTATAAACAGTACATGACAGATACAATATCTATACATTACATTACACATTACAGCACATGACATTACAGTGTATAAACAGTCATAAACAATGAGGTGCCGCATGTAACTGTGTGAACAGTGTTCAGGAGAGAGAAGGCACACGAGGGTCCCCGCCACCTCCTTACACGCCTAACAAGGTGTTAGTGGATTTGATCATCTTCACATCTTCAGATAAGGATCCATCATAGCTCTCCTCCGCTATGTGGGACAGAAGTAAGATTTTTAGGATTTATCAAATAATGTACATCAGGAATAATGAGTTGTATTTTGATTTTCTGCCAAAGTTCTGGTGTAAAACTTTTTGAAATGTTGCAAAATTTCTGGCATTTTTACGCCAATCTAGACCAGCTCTAGGACTTTAAAAATTGGTCAGAGTTTGTACAGGTGTAGAGGTGGGCACAGTTGACAAACTCATCATAGTTTATGCCACAAAAGAGGCATAAATTAAATCAGAGTTGTGCTGACTACATTTCTTGCAGCTGAAAAATGCACCAAATTCATTAAGAGGCGCACATTTAACTGATTTGGCATATCTTACTCCATTGCAGAATTCATTGAGACTGGTCTACAAAATACCAGTCTTGATGAATTGAGTCTGCTCTTAAGTATTTTGTGAGAATGGACCTGCCCTCTGACAAAGTAGTAAAGGTTTCAGTCAGTCAGACCCGGCAAAGAAATGAGCTGGACCATATGTTGGTGTAAGTATAATGTCTAGGTGCACGTTCATACTGGGGCCATTTAACAGACAAAACCTAAGATGAAAACAAAGTGAGCAAATACTCGGCTGTAAGTAGGTTAGGAAATAGCAATCGTACATGTAAATAGCATACGAGACTTAGTTAACACTATTTTGATCCAAAAAAGAGTAAAAGCCATCCCACTGTGACAAGGTGACCCAATCGAGATTGTCCTATCTCTAGTATTAAAACTCTCTATGTGTCAGCAGGCTTCAAAATAGATGGGGGTAGAGAAGGACCCAGACCTCGCTGGTCAGTCACCCACCTGTGGAAAGCTATATAGACAAAATGTCTAACTCAAAAAGGGGAGCCATAAACCTGTGTGTATGAAGCACGCAGGTCAAGGTATCCATATAGCTGGAATGGCACTTGTTCTTCCCATTCTGTGCAGCTAGTTATTTTTAAGTGCTGTTCCAGCTATTGCCAGTAGGTGTCATAAGTTGCCCTTCTCTTTTTATTCATGTCTTTGGAACTTTCTGTTCCCGAAAATGCTTATCTGTTCAGAACCGCCCCTTCTTCCTGCCTTGGCCAACAACATGTAACCATTTTTCCAGCCGTCTCCTGAGTAGCTCACACCCTACTCACCTCTCTGCAAAACCATTGCTTATAATAAGCGGATTCCGGTAAGGTTTAAGGCATTGATGAATATATGTTATACATCTCAGTTAGCTGGCCATAATGCATTCCTCATGATGTTTGCAGTGCATGTTGAGCTCCTGTAATGCTAGTACACTGCATGATAGTTATGAATCCTCCGTTCAGTGAGTGTAAAGCTGGCAGCCATTAGTTGTTAGATATTTCTTTCCCTTTTGCTGCTGTGTATGTTATATTGCTCAACTCTTGTATAATGCATGATAACAGCATCCTGTATTAATGCTACAGTTGTGATGGTGTAGGTAGGGTGGGCCGCTCTGGAGGGTGGTCCCTCATTTACCGCACACAGACGTCACAGACACAAGATGGAGGCAGATTTCGGGTACAACAGGTCCAAGTTTATTAAGTCGTCCGCCTGACGACCTCAGCAGTACACCTCAATTCTTCCACAGCCCTCCGTTTCCAGGCCCGAGTACATACACCGTACTTTTAACGTAGTGATGTTCCTCCCAGTTCGGTCACTGTGGCCGCCTTAGGCCTGTTCACCAACAGCACTTTACCGGTCAGAGATCGTCGTCAATTTGGCATGTTTCCCCCAGGGCCTCGTCTGTACTGCGGTTCTCCGTGTCGGGGCCACCCCCCTGACTTCCTTTCTCCCAAACCGGGAGCACCATGCTCCAAGCAGCCTACTGCTACTCGCCGGCGCACACGCCACATGACAACTTCTTTCCAGTTGGGCTAGGTACACCCAGATTTCTCTACGGTGTGTGTGGCACCCCCAAGAGTATGGTCGCCACAGTAGCATTGCCTTCCTCCAGGGAGGGTGATGGCAGGCTTGGAGGCAATGAAGGGTCTCTCTAGCAGTTAACCATGTCATGCAAAACAGTTCCCAATCCAGGCCAGCAGAGGGAGCTCTGAATCAGAATTGGGGGAGGAGTGCTCTCTGAGGGCCACAAGGGGAAATGGGGAGTTAGTGTGAGGAGGGCAAAGAGTCTAGACATGTGGAGAGAAGCTGGATGTTGAGCTGAGGATAGAGAGCTCCCTCCCAGTGATAGAGCATGATCTGGAGCCGGTCTCCACGGTTGTATGGATACTGAAGGTCCTGCAACAGAAACCAGAGGAATAGGAAGCTGTAAATGCTTGATTCCCAACTAAGACTCAGAGGCACAACAGCGACGGGTGAGCCAAGAGAGATAGAGGGCTACAGCTGTCTGCCATACGAGGTAGTTCTAAGAGAAGATAAGAAGGAGGAACTTCAGTGTAACACAGTACTGGATGTACCTCAAGCCAGCGCTAGGAAGGAGACTACACAACCCATCTGATAGAAAGATCCCTGAGTTGCTTCCAGGCTAGCCTGCTCCTGTGCCATCTGTAACCAGGACCTTGTACTGCGTTTGCCAAGTAAAGGTAAAGAAACTGCACCCTGTTGTGTCCTTGCCTCCTTCCTGCAACATCCTCAGCACTGCTACATCTCTGTGCCAAACACTGCACCCTCTTCCTAAACATTCCGCTACACTGCCCTGGGACCAACAGCCCTACCTGTGGAGGGCTGCAACATCATTGCTGCACTACACCATCTGTCCCAGAGGATCTGCTTGCAGCGTTGGCTTAACACCTCCCTTGCCGAACACCACAGTTGGCGTCATGAATCACTTATAAACTTTATTCCCAACTCAACCCCTTTTACATCGGTGCCCAGGGCTACGGACCGGGTCACCGCTGCTGTGACAATCTCCTCTGAGAGACCAGCCCAGTACCGAGTACCCCACAGCCCTGGGAGGGCGACCCATTTTGGTGTCACGAACAGGATTACGGAGCCCGGTGTCCCCGGGTCCTGTGTGCCAGAGACTGTGTTTGGTGCTATAGACTGTGTGCGAAATTGGCGCCATTTCCGCCTTTATTCCGCTGATTGGTGCGCGCGGGAAGAAAAGGGGGCAGGACTTCATGGGTGGAGCCAGCCAAGACGCGAGAAAGAAGAAGAGTGCGGGAAGTGAGAAGCTGAGTCCTGCAGTTCCGGCGTCCCCTGATACAGCCGAGGAGCGGCATCCGGTAAGCCAGCGCAACCCCGCGGCCTGGCCCACGTTAACTAGGGGGGAGAGAAAACGTCCAAGGACAACGCCAATGCAGCGGCGGACGCCCCCGCAGTCCCCACAGCGCCGCTGAATCCAGCAGCCAGTGTTGCTTGCAGGGCACCGCAAGAAACAGCACCTACCGCAGCGGTCCCCATAATGCCACTGTCTATGCCTTACATACCGGAGCAGCCTGGCTACCGCAGTATTCAGGGGAGTCACATACCCTGAGTGAATTTAAAGAGAGACTGTGCAGTTTGTTTGAGGTGTATCCTCTAGCTGAAAGCCAGAAGGTGAACATCCTGATTGGGCAGCTAACAGGTGCAGCACAGAGAGAAGTAAAAGCCTGGCAGGACACTGACAAAGAGACTGTTAAAAAGATTTTGGCCAAGCTAAGAACCACCTTTGACACCCGAACTGAAGCCGAAATCAAGATGAGGTGCTTTGGATGTAAACAGAAAGCACAGGACAATATAAGGGACTATGCTCTTAACCTGCAGGAGGCGCTGCGAGCCGTCAAGCAGATTGACCCTGACAGTGTGAAAAATGGAGATGGACTGTTAAAAGAGCAATTCATTGAGGGCCTCCTATACAGTACCCACAGAGCACAGCAGCGCATCATAGCCCTACAGAACCCTGATCTAGACTTTGCTGATTTCAAGGACAGGGCTATCCGGGTGCTGCAGGAACCAACTGTCAGCCGTCCAGCACCCCATAGGTGCTCAGCGATCACCTACCACCAGGAAGCAACATCTTTCCCTTCTATCCCTGTGGAGGCTGATGCACAGACTCTGGATAAATATCCCACAGAAGAGCTGCGTCTTCAGGTCCAGGAGTTGACCAAAAGGATGGCTGCACTTACTAAAACCGTGCAGTCCCTGCAGGTGTCCTCCAAAGAGAAGATCCAGCTTGCTTCCAGTCCAGAGGATGTCCCGTGGCTCCGGAAGAGGAGTACTCCGCCACTCCAAGGGAGGAACAACGAGCGCTATGACCAGAACGGACGTCCCATCTGTCGTCACTGCCACAAAGCAGGCCACCTCGCAAGATTCTGTCCTTTAAACGAGTAACCCCTGGGGCAGAGGGCCAACCCCCAGGAATAGGACCACAAGGCCCAAGGAACTGGCGAGCCAAGTATGTTGGAGGGAGACCGATCTTCAATGTGGTGATTGACGGCATACCCATGAACGCTTTGCTGGACACAGGCTCCCAGGTGACCACTATGCCCTATATCCTCTACATGCGGTATTGGGTTGACTCTGAACTCACCCGTGGCCCAAGTGATGAACTAACAGTAGCTGCCAGTAATGGTCAGTCTTTACCACAAGTGGGATGTAAAGAAATTATTGCTAAAGTGGGGAGGGTGGAGATAAAAATCTCAAGGTCTGATAGTTGTGGATATTGATCGACGAGAATGTAATCCCATGATGACTCTTGGTACAAATGTAATTGAAAATTGTCTTTCCGAGGTTATTGTCTTGTTGCAACAGGTGGCTGAGACTGCTGGCTCCAGTGAACAATGAGACCTGCAGAAGGAGATCAAGGCCCTGATGCAAAGACAGCAGGTAGAACTCTCTGGCGGAGAAATTGGCAGCGTCAGAGTGAGTGATGCTTTCCCCATTGCAATACCCCCCCAGATGTGAAATGTTGATTTGGTGTCGGGCAGCCATAGGCCTCAGAGGAAAAGATTACCAGGCATTGGTAGAGCCAGTATACTCTGATAGCAGGCCCACTGTCCTGACAGCTAAAGGGGTAGTTGATGTACGTAAAGGGAGAGTACCTGTATGCCTTTTGAATTGCGGGGAGGAGGAGGCCACAATACCTCGGTATGCCACATTTGCTAAGCTGCTCACTGTCAGTAATAATGCAATGCAGGCAGCAGAGCCCTTGGTCTTTTCCGACCAGGTGGAGGACAATGGCTCTGTAAAGCAGCGGGAGGAGTGGTGTCAGCAACTGCAGGTGGGAACTGACTCCACCCCTTCATACCAAAAGAATGGGGTTTACAGAGTGACCCAGGAGTATGAGCGGGTATTCAGCAAACACCCTCTAGATTTTGGGAAGGCAAAAGGGGTTCAACATCATATCCCCACTGGAGATCATCCACCCATTAAAGAAAGGTACCGGCCTATACCCCCAACACAATACCAATGTGCTAAAGGTATGTTGAGAGAGATGAAGGAAGCTGGGGTTATCAGAGACAGTTGTAGCCCCTGGGCAGCACCAATAGTTTTTGTAAAGAAAAAGGATGGTACCATGAGAATGTGTGTTGATTAGAGAAAAATTAACAGCATTGCACATAAGGATGCCTACCCATTACCCAGAATTGAGGAGTCATTAGCTGCACTTAAAACTGCTAACTATTTCTCCACCTTAGATCTCACTAGTGGGTATTGGCAGGTTCCCGTGGCAGAGACAGACAAGGAGAAAACAGCTTTTACCACCCCAATGGGTCTCTGTGAGTTCAGCTATATGCCATTCGAGCTCTGCACCTCCCCAGGAAAATGTCAACGGCTGATGGAGTGCTGCCTGGGACATAAGAACTTCGAGACAGTCCTGTTGTACCTTGATGATGTCATTGTTTTCTCCAAGACTTATGAAGACCATCTGAAGCATCTGGCTGAGGTGTTTGAAGCCTTGTCCAACTATGGCCTGAAGGTGAAGCCTTCCAAATGCCACCTCCTGAAGCCCAAGGTTCAGTACCTCGGTCATGTATTGAGTGCAGAAGGTGTGGCACCAGATCCTGACAAGGTCACAGTCATCCGGGACTGGCCAAAGCCCAGCAACCTCCATGAGGTACGCCAATTTCTTGGGTTGGTAGGCTGCTATCGAAGGTTCATCAAGGGCTTCACTGAAATAGCCACTCCTATGCAAAATCTTCTGGTGGGGCAGTCCAAGAATGCCAAACAGAAAAGTTCCACATTTGAATGGACTGAGGAGTTGGAGAGGTCCTTCACCCGACAGAAAATGGCTCTCACTGGAGATGAAGTTCTGGCCTACCCAGACTATGACCAACCCTTTGTGTTGTATACTGATGCCAGCAACGTGGGACTTGGAGCAGTACTGTAACAGGTACAGAATGGCAAAGAAAGGGTGATCTCCTACGCCAGCAGGAAGCTTCGTCCCACTGAAAGGAACCCTGACAACTACAGTTCCTTCAAGCTGGAGTTCCTCGCCATAGTCTGGGCTGTGACTGAAAGATTCAAGCATTACCTAGCTTCAGCCAAGTTTACCATCTTCACGGACAGCAACCCGTTGACTCACTTGGAAACTGCAAAACTAGGTGCACTGGAGCAGCGATGGATGAATGCCAATGCTGATGCGCTGTCCAGAATGCCAAATCTGCCAGATGCAGGAGAAGACCCAGAGGGTCTTGAAGAAATAGAGTTACCTCCCTTCCACCGGCCAATTGCGGCCCAACGTGCTCAAGGAGGGAGAAACAGGCGGTCTGGCTTGAAAGAGGTCACCCTAAATCCATTGCCCCATCACGATTGGGCAGAAACGCAGGATAGTGACCCCGCAGTCCGCATGGTGAAGGAGCTACTGTCACAAGCTGACTCACACCCAGAGCCGGATGCTCCTGAAGAAACTCAGCAGTTGTGGAAGGAGAGAGGCCGGCTGTTCATTTATGAAGGAAAGCTGTATCGGAGGAGTATCAATGCCCGCACTCATGAGTTGGTCTGGCAGGTGGCAGTCCCAAAGAGAGAGGTATCAATGGTCTTGGAAGCATACCACAATGGAGCTGGCCACTTCGGATGGAAGAAGTTGGAAGCATTGCTCCGGGAGAGGTTCTACTGGGTTGGTATGAGGAAAGCCATTGAAAAGTGGTGCCGGGAGTGTGGACAATGTAACCTGCGCAGAAAGGATCGAAACAGCCAGGGAGCTCCTCTACAGCCAATAATAACCAAACAGCCACTTGAGTTGGTCGCCCTAGACCATGTGAAGCTGGTCCAAAGCCGCTCAGGCTACATCTATGCTCTTACCATCGTGGACCACTACTCAAGATTCCTGGTAGTTGTGCCTGTCAAAGATCAAACAGCCAGGACAGCAGCCAGACCATTCCAACAGCACTTCTGTAGGCCACATGGATACCCAGAGCGAGTGCTTACAGATCAAGGTCCAGCTTTTGAGGCAGAAGTGTTCCAGGAATTCTGTAACTTGTACGGTTGCAAGAAGATCAAGACAACACCGTACCATCCACAGACCAATGGCATGTGTGAAAAGATGAACCAGGTAGCGATTGACCTACTGAAGACCTTGCCTTTGGACGAGAGGAATCTGTGGCAAGAAAAGTTGCCAGATCTTGTAGACCTCTACAACCACATTCCTGTGAATTCCACCAACTGCACTCCAACCTACCTAATGAGAGCGAGGCCTGGTAAACTGCCTATTGATTTGGATATGGGAGTCCTGACACCTGAAGTAACATCACCAGATGCTGACTGGGATACAGAACGACAACAACAGTACCGTAGAGTACGAGAGTGTGTGAAGAAGAGTCTAGCTCAGGCAAGACAAAAACAAGAAAGGCACTACAACCAACATGCCCCTGCAGTCCCCTTGTCACCAGGAGAACAAGTCCTCAAGAGGAAAAGAAGACTGCATAAATTGGATGACCAATGGGAAGCTGAACCCTACACCATTCTACCCTCAAATTTTGACAATACCAAGGTGTGCCTTATTAGTAAAGATGGAGGAGAAACCTCAGCAGCAGTATCAAGTGATCATTTGAAATTGTGCCCTGACCAGCTAAAGGAAAGAATGGATGAACAAAATAACATCCAACCCATAGAAGAAGAAAAGGTCAGCACTATACTTGGAGAATTCCCTAAATTAATGCTATTTGTCCACAAACTTCAAAAAATGATCAATGGCACTTCAAACAATTCATATATCACAAACCAGAGTAAATGAACTCCAGATAGAAGCGTTCCATTAAAATGAGATTTATTTCAATATATTTTAAAAAAGACATACACAATAAAATGAAACAAGATGTCTCCAGAAATGCCTATTGGACTAAAGTAAATGATGCCATAGTGGTGCCAGTGTTGACATTTCCCCAACTGGTAGTACAAGAAGTGACTCATGAGAACTCTAAAAATCAGGAAGTTCAGGTAGCAGATGCCATAACAGTAGTGGAGCCAGAGAACCCTCGCCCTGCCAGTGGTGAATCTGTCATACCACTGGTGAGACTAAGAGTCCATAGGAGAATACTACCTAGTTTACCCACACCAGAGTTACGCAGGTCTACCCGTACTACACAAGGTATACCGCCTATCAGATATTGTGTACAGCTAAGTTTATGTGAATGTTGAAATTCTATATATATGTAACTGTTCTCAAGTTTTGTGCCTACAGAGACTCTGCAAGAAGCCTTTTGGAAGTTCTCGTTTCATGTTTTGATGGACATTGGACCACAGGACTTGTGTGGTCACTACCCTTGTAAATAGTTCACCAATTGCCCAGTAATGGACCATGGATATTGATGCTTTGAGTTATCATCATAGGACTATTTTTGAAGCATGTGGTTTTTGTAAATTTTTCATTTTTCTTAAATCTTGTAACCTTCATATTGTTTACATGTTTATATGTTTTTCATGTTTTTATTTTATCAGTCCAGGAGTACTGACTTGCACTAGGGGGGAATGTGGCACCCCCAGGAGTATGGTCGCCACAGTAGCATTGCCTTCCTCCAGGGAGGGTGATGGCAGGCTTGGAGGCAATGAAGGGTCTCTCTAGCAGATAACCATGTCATGCAACACAGTTCCCACGCCAGGCCAGCAGAGGGAGCTCTGCACCCGAATTGGGGAAGGAGTGCTCTCTGAGGGCCAGGAGAGGAAATGGGAAGTTAGTGTGAGGAGGGCAAAGAGTGTAGACATGTGGAGAGAAGCTGGAGGTTG
Organism: Dendrobates tinctorius; assembly: GCF_039654945.1. Lineage (NCBI taxonomy): Eukaryota > Metazoa > Chordata > Amphibia > Anura > Dendrobatidae > Dendrobates > Dendrobates tinctorius. The sequence continues at coordinate 6,140,957 of NW_027361814.1, read as the reverse complement.
AGCTGAGGATAGAGAGCTCCCTCCCAGTGATAGCGCATGATCTGGAGCCTGGTCTCCACGGTTGTATGGATACTGAAGGTCCTGCAACAGAAACCAGAGGAATAGGAAGCTGTAAATGCTTGATTCCCAACTAAGACTCAGAGGCACAACAGCGACGGGTGAGCCAAGAGAGATAGAGGGCTACAGCTGTCTGCCATACGAGGTAGTTCTAAGATAAGATTAGAAGGAGGAACTTCAGTGTAACACAGTATTGGATGTACCTCAAGCCAGTGCTAGGAAGGAGACTACACAACCCATCTGATAGAAAGATCCCTGAGTTGCTTCCAGACTAGCCTGCTCCTGTGCCATCTGTAACCAGGACCCTGGACTGCGTTTGCCAAGTAAAGGTAAAGAAACTGCACCCTGTTGTGTCCTTGCCTCCTTCCTGCAACATCCTCAGCACTGCTACATCTCTGTGCCAAACACTGCACCCTCTTCCTAAACATTCCGCTACACTGCCCTGGGACAAACAGCCCTACCTGTGGAGGGCTACAACATCATTTCTGCAATACACCATCTGTCCCAGAGGATCTGCTTGCAGCGTTGGCTTAACACCTCCCTTGCCGAACACCACAGGTGGCATCACGAATCACATAAACTTTATTCCCAACTCAACCCCTTTTACATGGGCGCCCAGGGCTACGGACTGGGTCACCGCTGCTGTGACAATCCCCACTGAGAGACCGGCCCGGTACCGGGTACCCCACAGCCCTGGGAGGGCGACCCACATGTACCTCCCACTACTCTCCCCTTCTGTCACCCTCAACTGTCCGGAATGCCATGACCGAGGCCTTATGCCTACCAGGTCATTGTCAGCGTCCACCTATTCTCCTGGGGTGTCCGTGGTGTCAGGGACGTGGCTTGGGACCACTGTCTGATTCCATATCTTCCATCTCTTTGTCCTTCACTTTAAAACAAGTCATGGTCGACGTCTCGGTCACACAGACCCTCTGTCACACAGACCCTTTGTCACACAGACACTCTGTCACACAGACCCTTTGTCACACAGACCCCTCTGTCACACAGACCCTTTGCCACACAGACCATCATACCCGGGACCTGTTGCATTTTTTCTTATGCATATTATACATTAAACCAACTTTATAATAGCACAAGTAACTCCTTTTTTCTTTTTACTTTTCCTTTAAACCAACATAAAAACAAAACAGGCATACTCCCCCTTCCTTTGACATAAGTACTTCCCCGTATGCATCCCCACTGTGTCAGGAGAAAACATCTTTCAACAAACAAAAAAAAAAACATTTCTATTAACATGGATATAGAACTGTCCTATGAACTGCACAACGGTGCATCGAATTCCCGGTAGTCCGGGCCATCTCCTGATGGCCAGAGTTCCACCAACTCAGCAAGGGACTCCACAGCCGTGAAGTCCCGGGATTCTTGGGGTGTCTCTATAAGTCCTTTAATGGGGGGAACGTAGTCTTCAGGGCAAGCGATCACTGCAACGGCGTAGTAGCTGCGGGGGCAGTACTCCTTATAGTAAGAGACTAAGTCTCCCTCCTGTAGAGCCCGGCCGTGATGGATGGAAGTCACATTTAAATATACTTTTTCACCAGTGGCGAGGTCCCGGATGAATCCATAACCCTTTTCCACATTTGTGTAAACCAGCCTCCCGATGGAACGTGGAACCGCCATGCCAGCCGCTCCTTTTTCATGAAGCAGCCCCCAGATCTCCCGCTGTCTGGCCTTCTTTTTCTCGATGACCTCCGCAACACAAGTGGAGGGTCCGGTATAGGCTGCAGAGTCCGGTGGGCGTGCCGCGGTCAAAGTCGAGGGCGGGGTAGAAGCGGCCGCAGGCTCCGGTGGTGAGTAGGCCGCAGCCGGCTTTGACAGTGAAGTCGGCGTGGCCGCGGGGGAGGCCGCAGCTGGTACCAAGGTGGCCACGGGCTCTGGCAGATCAACCGCAGGCAGGGTCGCAGATGGAGCAGCGACCGCAATTGCCGGTGAGTCAACCACAGCAGCTGATGGCCCGATTACAGCAGTGACCAGGAGTGGAACTGATGAAGCGACAGTCAGCTTGGCGGGGGCCACACCGTCATCCAGAGCGAGAGGCACCACAGCGTAAGGAGTCGGGCGGGGAGGCCGAGGGCCGGTGTCAGGGCCCCGAGGCCTGTCTGATACATGGAACGTGGGGACGGGGTTTGCCTGGGGTGCCACCGGCGGGGCCGGGGACACGCTCACCTTCCCAGCTGCTGCGGCTCCCAGCAGGCTTTCCCACCGCTCCTTTCCCGGCCGTTGGTTTTCACCCCGCCGTCCGGCAGGGCCGGCCTCCAGGCCCAACAGTTCCGCGGGGAGGCTCCCTGGACAGGTCTCCCGGCGAGTCTCCATTTCCTGGTGCCACCGCCATTCCAGGTGTCCAATACCCCAACAGCTGCACTGACTCATTACGTCCAGGGTCCAGTAGCTGAATGGCGCCAAACAGCCGCAGCAGGTCCTCCACCCGGGCCACTCCCGTTCTTGGGTGGTGCGGTGGTGGGTTTCTCCACCCATCTTCCAGGGTCCAACATGAGGGGGTGGTTCTCTCCAGACGAACACCACTCCCCCCAGGGGTGGATTTGATATAGCCCCAGATAATTCAGTTCAGTTGTAAACGCCTGTGTCTCTTTCTTTTGATGCCAAATCACCACAGCCTTTTTTTCAGTTCTTATACCGCTCCGGTTCCTCTGATGGCAGAAACTGAGTCCCAAATTTGTAATCCACAAGCAAGACAGCCCAAGTCTTTTTATCTTCCTCCTTTGCAGGCTTGCCACTGAAGTTGAAGTATTGGTGGCGGCCATCCTGCCAACTACGCCAAATGTAGGTAGGGTGGGCCGCACTGGGGGGTGGTCCCTCATTTACCGCGCACAGACATCACAGACACAAGATGGAGGCAGATTTCGGGTACAACAGGTCCAAGTTTATTAAGTTGTCCGCCTGACGACCTCAGCAGTACACCACAATTCTTCCATAGCCCTTTGTTTCCAGGCCCGGGTACATACACCGTACTTTTAATGTAGTGACGTTCCTCCCAGTTCGGTCACTATGGCCGCCTTAGGCCTGTTCACCAACAGCACTTTACCGGTCAGAGATCGTTGTCAATTTGATATGTTTCCCCCGGGGCCTCGTCTGTACTGCGGTTCTTCGTGTCGAGGCCACCCCCCTGACTTCCTTTCTCCTCAGTCCCCTAGTTGAGCTCCCCTCACAGCACGTACTCCTTCACTGACTCCTCTCCTCAGAGCTCCTCCCAGGACTGGAACTTTCTGAAACCCTCCTGTCCTTTTTATAACCTTCCCAGTTCCCTGTAACTCCGCCCCCATGACCAACAATTTCTCTAGCCATAAGCTGCTGTCAAGTCCTGAACTCACACTTCCACCTGCCATCTTGTGGTCAACCCAAGGTACTGCACTCAATGTACACTTTTCCCAGCTGTTTCCCTGCTGTCATAACTAACATCTGTCTAAAGTGCACAAACCATCCCTTCTTCTTCCAGACAAGTCTGTCCGTCAGGTCACCTTCCCCACAATGGTACTTGTATTGCTGGGATTACCTGCCAGTATTCGTGTATTGTATACTACCTACCAGTACAGACATGCTGCATTATATCTGTCTCTTATAGTTTTTACCTGAATCATCCACATTGTGTTCAACAACCCCATGATCTCATCTACTCTACTATACCATCTGTTATCATCTCCCATTGTTGTCCTTATCATCCCAATAAATAGTAGACTAAGCAACCATACAGTCTTGTTTCTGGGAGTGGATGAAAGGTTAAGCTGTATGCTGGAATCCACACAGTGTCATACGTGGAAGAAGGCAGAACAGCACTTGTGCAGGAGGAAGTGAGTGTAATCTTTTCTTATTGTTCTCAAGGGACATTGACAAAGGGGCTGTTGAGAAAGGAGTTGTTCAAGTAGCGGACAGCGCTTTTTATGTATGGTGTTGGAAGTCTGGGTTGGAGTAGCTCAGTAGAGTATCAGAAGGTCCTTGAGTTGGCCAAGGGCTTGACAAATGAATGGATAGACACTTAAAGTTCAATAAAAGAAAACTACATCTAAATCTGATTTGACGCTTTTCATTAATAATTCATTCTTATGGGCCAATTTAGAAATAATCTACTATCTCTTATGAATCATATATCCTATATGTGTAGCAATCACAGTATATATTATAAAACATGATGTGCACATGTTCTGGACAGATTGATGATAGGCCCTTAGGATCATCTCCTCTGGTGGTTCGAGTCTAACGGTGATCTGCTCCTGATCACGGAATTCTAAAAAATGCAGAATAATTCAAAGATATTTGGCCTCACAAAACGTAGAGGTCAAGAGCATTCAGTTACAGCAGAAATTCAAATTAAGAGAAAAAAAATGCTAAAAATGATAGAAGCACTGGAGACATTTTCAAGAACATCTTAATAGCATTATTTTCTTGTCTGATGCTCAGTGAGATAATCATCTCCTGACGTGTAAGTAAGAATTCTTAATATTCTGGACTAAACTGACAAAACAAAGCCTGTAATGTGACTATTGATCCTAGATATTACCAGACTTCATCATGTTCTGCAGAGTCTACTGACATAATGATCCTGACTCCTGAGCGCTGACGCGTCTATTAGTCTCATAGCAAGAACAGATACATAATATGGATCCAAAACCTTCTGATTTCCATAAACAGGAAAAAAACACTTTCAAACTTTGCTTTATGTTTTTATTACATTCTTTTCTATTTGCCTGTAAACTTGTACTCTAAAATTTGGTAAAATAATTATAATTATAACATATGTTAGTAGAAATGAAAAATGCCTCTTTTGGTTCTTGCTTTGATTATTCACTCTCAGTTCACAACCCAGGACAGATCTGCAAGTCACTGAAAAGTCAAATTACAGTTGCTGTCCATAGACGTCTATGGAAAAGGGAAAGGGAAGAAGGAAGGAAAAGCTAAAGACATAGTAGTGCACAGAGATGGTGCTACTACTTTCTAGCAAGTGTTTCATCTCACCCCAGTGTTGAATTCATACCAACGTTGCTTAATAACTTTGCAATGTCCTACAAAATGAAGTTGTGCACCAGAGAGACAGAAGAGCAGGATTTCCTCTTCTCTGTGTACTTTAAATTGGAGACATAATAGCAGTTAGTCTGCACTCACTTTATAATAGATACAGAAAAGAAAAATGCCTGTTTTGCTTATTGCTTTGATCATTCACTCTGAATTCATTGCCCAGGACAGATTTGCAGCTCACTGAAATGTCAGGTTACTGTTGCTGTCGTAGAATCATGGAATGTTAGAGCTGGAAGGGACCTCAAGGGTCATGGTGTCTAACCCCCTGCTCAATGCAGGATTCACTAAACCATCTCAGACAGATGTCTGTCCAGCCTCTGTTTGAAGACTTCCATTGAAGGAGAACTCACCACCTCTGGTGGCAGCCTGTTCCACTCATTGATCACCCTCACTGTCAAAAAAAATTTTTTCTAATATCTAATCTGTATTTTCTCCCTTTCAGTTTCATTTTATTGCTTCTAATGTTTCCATGTGCAAATGAGAATAATGATGGTCCCTCTACACTGTGACATCCCTTCAGATATTTGTAGACAGCTATTAAGTCTCCTCTTAAACTTCCTTTTTGCAAACTTAAACATTCCCAGATCATTTAACTGTTCCTCGTAGGACATAGTTTGCAGTCTGCTCACCACCCTGTTAGCTCTTCTCTGAACTTGCTCCTGTTTTTCAATGTCTTTTTTAAAATGTGGTGCCCAGAACTGGACACAGTATTCCAGATGAGGCATGACCAGGGAGGAGTAAAGGGGGGATAGTTACTTCATGTGATCTAGACTCTAGAACTGGGTTTGCTTTTTGCTGCTGCATCACACTGTTGACTCATGTGCAATCTGTGATCTATTAGTATATCCAAGTCTTTTTCACACGTGCTGTTGCTTAGTTCTGTTCCTCCCATTCTCTAGATGTCATTTTCTTTTTTCTTGAATAGATGTAGAATCTTCCATTTTTCCCTGATAAATATCATTATAGTAGTCGCTGCTTATTTTTTCAAGCTTACCTAAATCCTTTTGAATACTTTCTCTGCCTTCAGCTGTCGATAGAAGTTCATGGAGAAAGGAAGGAAAAAGGAGAAGCCAGAGATAAAGAGTCACACAAAGATGGTGATACCACTTTCTAGTAAATGTTTTATCTCCCCCCAGTATGAAATTCATAGCAACACTGCTTATTATCCCCTTCACAACATGCGCCGTACACTTTTCCCTGCACATATCAACTGTTTTGAACAGCTGACATGTTCCCCTAATAGCCACAGGTGGAATCACAATTCACCCACGGCTGTTAACCCATTAAATGCCTCTGTCAATCTCTGACAGCAGCATTTAATGTGACTGCACGTCACTAATCCCACCCATCAGCGCCGGAGTTCATGAATGCGGGTCACCAATGGGTTTGCATGACACCCCGGTGTCTGTAGAAGATCCCTGTGGTTGTCATTGATGGATTGCTATGAGTGCTGCCCAGCTGTCAGCGCTCATAGAAAGTGAGCATTTCTGCTATACACAGGGGATTTAATAATTGCCTGTGTGCAGCAGAGGCGATCAGATCACTGCAGCTTCTAGTGTCACTTGAAGACTATTGAAGCATGAAATATGTAAAAGAAAATGTTTTAAAAATGTTTAAAAAATAAAAAAAATAAAAGTTTAAATCACCCTCCTATTGCCCCATTTAAAATAAAAATTAAAAAAAATAAAAATACACATATTTGGTATCACCATGTTCAGAATCGCCCGATCTATTAAGCTTTAAAAAATAATTCATCTGATTGGTAAATGGCGTAGCGAAAAAAAAGTAAAAACGCGAGAATTACGTTTTTTTGGCTGCTGCAACGTTACATTAAAAAGCAATAACGGGCAATGAAAATATTGTAGCCACACCAAAATGGTATCATTAAAAACATCATCAGCTCAGCACGTAAAAAGTAAGCCCTCACCCAACCCTAGATCACGAAAATGGAGACGCTATGGGTCTCAGAAAATGACACAATTTTTTTATTTTTATTTTTAACAAACTTTGGATTTTTTATCACCATTTAAATAAAAAACAACCTATACATGTTTGGTGTCTATGAACTGATAATGACCTGGAGAATCATAATGGCCGGTCAGTTTTAGCATTTGGTGAACATGGTAAAAAAAAAAAATATCCAAAAAACTGTTGTGGATTTGCACTTTTTCGCCAATTTCACCGCAGTTGGAATTTTTTCCGGTTTTCAATTAGAAAATATAGTAAAACCAATGGTGTCATTCAAAACTACAACTCGTCCCGCAAAAAACAAGTCCTCACATGGCCATATTGATGGAAAAATAAAAAAGTTATGGCTTTGGGAAGAAGGGGAGCGAAAAACAGAAACACAAAAATGAAAAAGGGCAGCGGCGTGAAGGGGTTATCATTGTAATGTCCTACAACATGACATTACAGGAGAGCATTTGACAGGAGGGCAGGATCTTCTATTCTCTCTGTACTTTTTATGGTAGACGTTAAGGCTGCTAGTGTGCACCCACTAGCTTAGAGAAAACTGTAAATTACGGCTGGATTTGCACAGGAAAAATGGAGGCTACTAGTCATGTAATGACCAGAAACCATGCACACACATATGAGAATAATGAAGCCATATGCAAAAATCCATTTACAATACCCATTCAAAACCAATCCGTGCATCTAGCATTGCCTCAAAAAAACTCATACCTAATCTTGAATTCCAGTACAGTTCTTTGTCTCCCTTCAATGGTGATGATAGGACGTTACCACCAATTTCAATTCTGTAACCACTGCTGACAACCATAGCCGTATTCATTACCCCAGGCCTTAAACAATGCGAAAACTATATCAAATTACCGTTGAACTTGTCATGTCTGTAATTACAAAGATAATTAGCCATCTATGAGATGCCTAGTGTAACTGTAGGGCATTGACAGTCTAACGCAGTTATCAGGCGTTCCTGCAGTTTTCTTGCTCCCGTCATCGTCTCCGACTCCCGTGTACTGTATGGCCGTGAATTCCAAATTATTTCTGAAAGCAATTTCTATCCCCCCGGCTCCATGTTTCTTGAAAATGAGGCTTAAATAACCTGAATAGAATAATTTAGTGCTGGAATCCTCACCGCCGTTGCGTGACGCAATTATTATTTTAATGTTTAACAAGGTTTCATCTGCTAATTAGTAGCAATACGGCGCGCTTTTCCCAGATAGTCGGTAGTTTGCAGCCTTGTTTGTTGTGTCTTTAGAACAGAAGAAGTAAGCGATTTTGGTTGATGGGGACATAAGGGAGCAGGGATTCATTCGCGAGAATGTAGACAATTATTGTTAATGGGAGATGCGATGCATTGAAGACGTACCTTTTAGCATTCTCATTGAAATTCAGAGCTGAAATGTTTCTCTAGCGATATAGATTAAACCGCGCTCCGGCTCTCCATGTACTTTGTGGCTAACTGCATCCCGAATTATGTATGTACCTTATATCGCACCGTATCAAGATTTTCAGTTTGCTGGTCTTTGCAGATGCACATTGTTTTTCAATTAGAAATTCATAGGAACTAAAATATTCCATTTTCTAATTCCCAATTTATCTATTGAGGAGGCGATAAGAGGGAAATTAGCCCACAGTAAGGAAAAGTCATGACAAATGGATATTAGTACTTATTATGTACTTTATGAATATTTTACAAAATATAGTCTTATTAGGCAAATTATTTTTATTTTATATATATTTTTCAGCATTTTTTAGTTGCTTATTAACAGGAGATAAATGAAGATTAGAAGATTATGAGGGTCTTTTTATAGAGATATTTCAAGATCCTGATCTATTAGCAAGATCAAAAGTCAACCTCCAAGTATGGACATACATTGAACACTCATTTTTTTCAGTAGAAAGTCTGCAATGCATCATTCATCCTGTGGTGGTGTTCTGCCCTCTTAATAGGGCAAAGAATGTTTTGTATTTTGTGCTGGGTTAATTATAGCACCATCTAGTGGTGGCTGAATTTGTAGCAGTGCTTTTTTATAGCATTATATAGTCTGTGCCTTTAACAGAAGCAATGCATGTGGGATTGAAGCAATGCTTTGTGGGAATGAAGCAGTGTATTCTGGGAGGAAGAAGGGCCATTTTGCTTCTGTGGATCTCATAGGATGCACATGTTATTTTGTCCTCCTGTGTAACCTTTGTTTTTCCTGCAACTTCTCTACTTGAGTCACTACCTGGCTAAAGCATATAGAATCATAGAATCGTAGAGTTGGAAGGGACCTCCTGGGCCATTTGGTCCAACCCCCTGCTCAAAGCAGGATTCGCTAAATCATCCCAGTCAGATGTCTGTCCAGCCTCTGTTTGAAGACTTCCATTGAAGGAGAACTCACCACTTCTCGTGGCAGCCTGTTCCACTCATTGATCACTCTAACTGTCAAAAAGTTTTTCCTAATATCTAATCTGTGTCTCCTCCCATTCAGTTTCATCCCATTGCTTCTAGTCTTTCCTTGTGCAAATGAGAATAAAGATGATCCTTCTACATTGTGACAGCCCTTTAGATATTTGTAGACAGCTATTAAGTCTCCTCTCAGTCTTCTCTTTTGCAAACGAAACATTCCCAAATCCTGCAACCTTTCCTCATAAGACAGGGTTTGCAGACCGGTCACCATTCTGGTCGCTCTTTTCTGAACTTGATCCAGTTTGTTGATGTCTTTTTTATCTGGTGAGAGTCAGTAAGAGTCAGGGTTTTCTTGCAATGCAGTGATTCTGAGAGGTGCTATTTACTGTTTAGCAGCCAAGAGATGTCATCAACCCTTTAGTTGCCAGTTCTCAGTAAATGTAATCATAAACTAATGTATTCCTATGTAATGTTTGCATCTCAATGTACACTTCTGTGATTGTGTTAGCTGTGATCATCTGCCCAATACTTATGCATGTTATTTGTATTCCTTGTAGTTTTACCGCGCATGTTCTATACTCTTCACAAATAAACAAGTTAGACTACAGAGAACAGTCTGCTTATTTTGGAAGACAGAGCTATGGTTTATACTGTATGCTGGATTGCACATCGCCTCAGCGTGCCTGAAGGCAGAAAAGTAAGGCCTCTTTCACACATCAGGTTTTCGCCGTCAGGCGCGATCCGGCGCTTTTGACAAAAACCGGATCCGGCGAAATGCAATGCCGGATCCGGTTTCCCCCCCATTGACTTGCATTTGCGCCGGATCGTGCCGGATGGCCATGCGTTTCATCCGGTTTTCGCCAGATCCGGCAATGTGTCGCAATCCGGCGTCTGGAAAAAACGACTACTGTAACGTTTTTTGTCTCCGGCGAAAAAGCCGGACACGCCGGATCCGGTGCGTCCGGCTTTTTCACACAATGAAAGCCTATGAGCGCCGCAATGCGCCGGATCCGGTGGCCGGATCCGTTTTTTTTGGTCTGAGCATGCTGAGTAGCTCTGCCCACAAGACACATATATAAAAGCATGACAGTGGGACCCTCAGCCACACCCAACATGCCACCCAAGACAGCAACCAGGCGCAGGAGAAGGCAGGAGACCACTGCAGCAGCACCATCAGCACCACCACCACCCCAAATGGAGCAGCATGCTGAACAACGGGAGGGGAGACCAGCAGCAGATGAGAGACGGTAATTATCAAATCCCCCATTCCTCCAAACTAGGGCCATGGAATATCAAGATATTCATTGCCCCTTTGTTTCTCTTTATTCAACAGCCGCCCAAGAGATGCAGCAGCAGCAACAGTGGCAGCACTGGAACCACTGGCAGCAGCAGTAACACCACCCACAGGCATAAAGTCTGGCCAGCAGGAAGCCAGCACATCATCTTCTGGGAGCCCTCCCTCGCTTCGTCAACGTTTTTATTTCCAAAATCCATCATCTCTGTAATATATGTCTATTCATTGCCTTTTATTTCAAAACAGGAATCACAAGATGAAGAGGAGCTCCCAGAAGAAGAAGAAGGAAGGGGTGGACAGACACCTGGAGTGGGCTCACAATTGGTAAGTTTTTTGCATCAAACGCAGAAACACAACATCACACTACACACAACACATAGAAAACAATGTTCTGCAGACCACACACAGCAAACAAATGCCTACATCCAAAGACATAACATTTTTTGTTTTCTTCTCTAGTCCTCCGAATCTGGTGCTCGGCCAAGAGGTCTTCGCAGTGCCTCCCAGGGTCGTCGGCGACAGCAACGCGGCGGTCACCAGCGTGTAAGTATAAATATTTGTGTTTTGTTTTTTTGCACTTTTTATTTCATTTCTTTTGTGGAGGCTAATTATGTTATTTTTGTCTTTTTCTTTAACAGCCTTCACAGCATGCTTCCGACTCTGACGGTGAGGATGGAGGGATTGATGTGGACCACCTCATCGATCTCGTCAGAGAAAGGGAGCCGCTATGGAATATGGCTGACCGCCGCCATGCTGACCTGATCGCTCCTTGTGGACCGCTGGGAGGACCTCGATGCTCGGGCCCAGATTAAAGAGCGTAAGTATATACAGTACCGGTTGCTTGATGTAAACCAGTGTTTCCCGAACTCCAGTCCTCGTGGTCCCCACGGATCATGTGTTCAGGATTTCCATTTACTATGGAAATCCTGAAAACATGACCCCTGGGGACCATGAGGACTGGAGTTTGGGAAACACTGATGTTGTATACTAACCACTCCTTTCTCGTTTCAGAGGACAGAATTGTGAAGCGGTGGCGGTCTGTGAGGGATCGTTTCAAGAAGGAGTTCAATAAAGAGATGCGGGCCCCGAGTGGATCTGGAGGACGCAGGAGCAAGTACAAGTACGCACAAGCCCTGTCGTTCCTCCGGGAAACAATGCTCACCAGAAGGTAAATATTACACAGCACATGTGTAAAAAAATGTTTCTATGTAACTTTTTTTTTTCAGCCAGGGCCATACCATGTCACTATTTTAATTGTTTTTTTTTCTCTTTATTCCACAGCACGGTGAGCAGCACTCGGGAGTCTGCACGATTGGACCCTTCTGAGGCGATCCCTGAGGAGACCGGCACCGAGGGACACTTCGACCGCCCCGGTACATCTGCACCTTCCCAGCCTTCCCACACATTCGACCCATCTGTCCCATCCACCAGCACAGGAGCATCGTGGCCGCCTACATTACATGAAGCTGCTGGTGAGGAGATCGCTTTCCCTTTACCCCACCCTTCTGCCCCTGCCACCTCTAGTACACCTGCGGGTACTGGGCGGCAGCGGCAGAGGGGTCAGGAAAAGACTTATGCGCCAGAGTTCTTGCATCTGAATGCATCTTTCCAGAACTGTCTAAAAGTCTTGTCAGAGCAAATCTCCGCAGGCTTTCAGCAGATCAACTCCAGCATTCTGGAGGTGAAGACACTTCTGCAAACCATGCATTCAGAAGCAAGATCTTTGCCAAACCACACCTTTTTCAGGTCTGTTGTGGAGCTCATGGAAACGCTCTCTCCTACCCAGCAGATGCATGTAATGCATTCATGCCACGGTGCTCTCCAGCACGTTACCTCCCAACCTCCTCCTCCCACCACAGTAGTTCCTCCACCTGCACCCCCTCCAGCCACTTTCCATCCTCCCCCTCCTATTACATACCATCCACCTCCCCAGCACCAGCCACCTCCCCAGTACCAGCTACCTCCCCAGTACCAGCAACCTCCCCAGTACCAGCAACCTCCCCAGTACCAGACATCTCCCCACTTCCAGCAACCTGCCCCATACCAAACTCCTTCCCCCTACCAAACTCCTTCCCCATACAACTTGCCATCAACATCATCTGCTCCTACAGTCCCTGCCCAACCCTCCACTCCACCACCCACCACCTCTTCTGCCTCCCACATGTCCACCCATTCTGTAGCTTTTTCCACACCTTCACCTCTAACTGTTCCTTCCCCACCATGATCCCAGTCCTCTCTCCACACTCCCAGTGTCGGTGTCCCGCAGCCCCTCCAGCAGTATTTCCACCCCACACTACACAGATTTGTAATGTGTTTTTTAATAAAAATGCCTATTGTTTTTAAAACCTTTATTAAAAAAGTTTTTTGCACATTAAAAACATTTTACAAAAAAAAAATATTTTAAATAAAAGTTAAATTATCGTTTCACAATGGTTGTCTGTCATTTCTTTCTGCGGCGAACTATGTTTAAAAAAAAGGTTAAATACAGGGTATTTCAAAGTTAAAAAGGTATTCAAAACCAGGTATATAACTGTGGGTACATTTTACCTTTTTGCCACAGTTGTGTTCCTGGTTGTGTTTGAAGCAAAGTATTTCACCTAAAAAGTTGTGTTTATTGTTGGTGATTTCCTAACAATGTACACAACTTTTGTTACAAGGTGAAATACTTTGCATAAAACACAACCAGGTACACACCTGTGGCCTAAAGGTAAAAATAGTAAGACCATGACAAGATAGCCAACTTTGGTTGGCAAAGGTATATACTGCTGGTACAGAAGGTACACAAGTTTGGTTAAGGGCATAAATCTTTCACACTCTGTCATCCTGCCAGTGTACTCTGCCTTGAGGTGACATAAAGTATAGTGCAAAATTGTCCCTCATTACTGAAACCGTCACAGAACTTCTAGTGGTAATGTCATGGTAATCTTGCAAGGTGGTTTCTTCAGAGGTGTCCTCAATGGAAATGGGTTCCTTGCAAATAACAAAATTGTGGAGTACCACGCAAGCTTTGATCACCTCGTCCACAGTTTGTGTCTTGAGGCTGATCGCAGTCAATAGGACCCGCCATTTGGCTGTCAGAATACCAAAGGTACATTCAACCATTCTTCTTGCTCTTGTGAGGCGGTAATTAAAAATGCGTTTTGTTCTTGTCAATCCTCTGCTAGAGTACGGTTTCAAAAGGTGTTCTGACAGCTGGAAGGCTTCATCCCCTACACAGACAAATGGCATAGGTGGACCAGATGTTTGCGGCAGCGGTCTAGGGGGTGGGAACTGGAAGGTGTTTCCATACAGTTTACGCCCCATGGCAGACAGTTTGAAAACTTGAGAGTCATTGGAGCGGCCATAGGCCCCAATATCAACAGCAATAAATTTGTATTCCGCGTCAGCGATGGCCATGAGGACAATGGAAAAATATTTCTTGTAATTGAAATATTCCGATCCCGATCCGGCTGGCTTTACAATGCGGATATGTTTCCCGTCCACAGCGCCCAAGCAGTTCGGAAACTGACATATCTGTTGAAACTTTTCTGAAATTTCAATCCACCTCTCTGTTGTGGGCTCTGGTAAAAACTCTTCAGCTAAGGAGTCCCACAGTGCACGGCATGTGTACTTCACTATTCCAGATATGGTGGAAATCCCGAGTCTGTACTGGAAATGCAGTGACGAAAGGGATTCTCCAGTTGCAAGAAATCTGTGGGGAATTAAAAAACAATCAATTAGTTTAAAATCACAGCATTACATACCAAAACTCAGCTATAACACTTGGAGATACAAACTACCACCAACAAGATTGCAGTGAAAGTGTGCTCTGATGCGAGCATATCCAATAAATGTGGCTTACCTTAAAGTCACCATCAGACGCTCTGCGGGTGAAACAGAGAAGCGGCAATAGGTGTCTGCTTTTCTTATGAGGTGTGCAATGCGCTCCACCAAGTAATCAAAATTCTCCATTTTCATCCGAACATATCCAAAAAATGTATCTGGGTTTCGTCTAAGGTCCATGCAGAGTGTAGAATAGACCCCACGCGTCATTCTCTTGGCTGTGATGGGGTGGATCCACAAACGTCGTCTACGATGCCTGATGCGCTGCTGTCTCGCTCTCTCCTTCTCCAGAACAATCACCCTCAAACGATTCGCCTCCGCTGTAAAATCCGCCAACTTCTTCAAAATATTTCCAATCACAACATCCATCTTCGCCAGTAACTTGCTCTTCTCTCCAACCTGCACTTTCTCCTCTACAACCTGTCAAAGAACGGCTGTAGGAACACGCTATATATAGTTTTTCAGTAGCCAATCCCGTTCGGAAGGCCACAAGGGTCAATTTTAAAAACCGGATCCGGCGTAATCCGTCGAAAAACGGAACAAAAATCGGATTAACCGGATGAGACGGATCCGGTTTTGTCTGTCAAGAACAAGACGGATCCGGCAGAAAAACGGATCCGTCACATCCGGTTTTACGAAATATTTGCCGGATCCGGCGCTCCGGCACGACGTCGGATCGCGTCTGACGCCGAAAACCTGATGTGTGAAAGTAGCCTAAAACAGATGCCAGACGCCTGCAATAGTGAATTCAGGCTGTAAGGGACCGCTATCACCCAGACTGCTCCACATATGGGTACTACAGCAGCCACCACACAGCCGTAGGAGACAACTCCAAGGCTCAGTAAAGGACCACCGGTCGCACGTGGTGATTGCATAGACTGTACGGGACCGCTAACACCTACACTGCTCCGCATATGGGTATCAAAGCAGCTTCCATACAGCCGCAGAACGCTACCGCAGCCCGCCAAGAAGTGCTACATCTTCCCCGCCACGCGGAAGCTGCCATACATAGACTGGTTCCCGCCAATATACTAAGCAGTACTAAGCTAAATGCACAATATCTCGGAAAAGTACATCCTCACTCAAAACAAGGTCATGAGCAAGCTCCAGCAGGTCGTCCTTAGCAGAGTTGGCTGCTGTCGCTCGCGCCGAGGCCGAGGCAGCCAAAGCGAGATCCTCCTTCGCCGAACGAGAGATGCATCTAAAGCTGAAACAGGCAGATCTAGATGCAGAAACCGCCCATTTGCAGGCAGTGAGAGAGACAGAAGCCGCACATCTGCAGGCAGAGAGAGGCAGAAGCTGCACACTTGCAAGCCGAAGCTGCACGTTTGCAAGCAGAGCTAGAAAGACTTGCGGCAGACAAAGAGACAGCAGCCGCAATAGCTAAAGCAGAGTATTTGGAAGCTATGGAAGATCCTTATTATGAAAGACGCAGCAACATTCTCAGACCAGATCAAGAGCAGCAAGATCCAGTGCAAAGCATCGCAGAGTACGTCCATCAACATTCCAGCGTAGATGACAGCCCTGGCGCATCATATCGATCAGCCCATGCCGATTACCAGTGATCCAAACCTGAGCTTCACTACCATAGGCGAGGAGACGTCCAGCACAGATAGGTCGACTACAGCTACCGTTCCACTAAAAAGAAGGTACAGCTCCCATCCATCCTTAAAGAGATACCTTCTTCACCAGCAAGGTACTGCACAGACTTCCCGGAGTCACAAGCGTCTTACAGGTATGCACCACACACTAGACATAACTATCACACACCGGCTCGTGCCAGCACTGACGGAGCCATGAAGGACCTTGCAAAGTTCCTTGCCTGCCAAGAACTGGTTACAAAGGGACTTGTAAAGTTCACTGACAAACCTGAGAACTATCGGTCATGGCAAGCCTCATTCCAGAACGCCATTCATGGTCTAAACCTTTCTTGTGGTGAGGAGTTAGATCTCCTGGTAAAGTGGCTCGGAAGTGAGTCAGCCGATCATGCCAAAAGACTGAGAAACATTATTGTAAAGCATCCTCGCACAGCCCTACATAAGGTGTGGGAAAGACTCGATGAATGCTATGGGGCAGTAGAAGTCATAGAGAATGCTTTATATAAAAGAATTGAGGATTTTAAGATAGGACCTAAAAGTTATCTAAACGTAGAGAAATGAGAGATTTGTTGAATGAGTTGCAGGTTGCTCAGCAAGAAGGAAACTTGCTTGGATTGGCATTCTTAGATACCGCTAGGGGTGTCAATCTGATAGTACAGAAACTTTCTTACAACCTACAAGAAAAGTGGATTACACGTGGTTCAGAGTATAAACACAATCATAATGTATCATTTCCTCATTTCACTGTATTTGTTGATTTTGTCACCAAACAATCTAGGATTAGAAATGACCCTAGTTTTGATTTTACTCTGTCGTGTTCCACTGCCACTGGTGTCAAACCCGGTAAGACACCCATGGCAGTCCACAAAACTAACATTGATTCCACAGGCCCTCCTCACAAGGTGAATAAAACCCCTCCAGACGAGAGCAAACCTCAGGATGTCAGTAAATATTGTCCCCTACACAAGAAACCACATCCTCTACTAAAATGCAGAACCGTCAGGGAGAAGTCTTTAGAGGGTCGCAAAGGTTTCCTCAAGGAGAACGTCTGCTTCAAATGTTGGGCCGCAACCTCTCACTTCACCAGGAACTGTGAAGCTAGCGTGAAATGTGCAGAATGCAGCAGCAAGGATCACAATACAGCCTTGCACCCTGGATCACTTCCACGAGTGTTGTCGCAAGCAGAGGAGCACGATGGAAAGCAGAAGGACACTGACGAAGACACCCCGGATGTCAGCTCTAAATGTACTGAGATCTGTAGAGGACTCATAGGAGGAAGGTGCTGTCCAAAAATTTGCCTTGTCCGAGTTTATCCTGCAGGCCACAAGGACAAAGCCTTCAAGATTTATGCAATCCTGAATGACCAAATTAACAGGTCTCTAGCCAGGTCCATCTTCTTTGACAACTTCAGCATTGTAGGCCCTGGTTCTCCCTACACCCTGAGAACACGTTCAGGTACTGTTGAGACGGCGGGGAGAAAAGCAACCGGATACAAAGTGGAGTCCATAGATGGCCAGACCTGCCTATCACTACCGTCCATCCTGGAGTGCAACCAGATTCCTGACAACAGGTCAGAAATACCTTCACGGGAGGTGGCGACATATCACCCCCATCTAAAGCGTATAGCCCACCTGACACCTGAACTAGATCCAGGAACCCCAATGGCTCTACTTCTGGGGAGAGATATTCTACAAGTCCACAAGGCTAGAGAATGTATAAACGGCTCCAGGAATGCTCCGTAAGCACAGAGGCTCGACCTTGGATGGGTCATCATAGGAGACGTCTGCCTAGGAGGAGCACACAAGCCAGTCTTAGTTGACAGCATGCTTACCAATACTTTTGAAAATGGAGGTCCGTCTCTCTTCCAGCCATGTAAGAGTAGCTTCCTGGTTAAAGAGTTGCCACACAATGCTCCTCTACCTTGTCCATTAGCTGATCCTTCCTGTGAAGACCACTCATGTGACGGTGATCAAGATCACATAGGGTGCACAGTTTTCCACAGAACAAGAGAGGACAACAAGGTAGCAATGTCCGTAGAAGACAAATTGTTTTTGGACATCATGGATCGAGAGATGTAAGAAATGAGTCAAAGAGTTGGATGGCCCCTCTACCATTTAAACCCCAGAGGCAACGCTTACCCTCCAGTCTGAAGTCTTGCAAGGGTTGGCACCATTGCAAACACCCATTTACCGCTCCAAACCTGGAAAACGCCAAAAACATGATAATTCGTACCATACAACGCGAGTGTTACGCCAAAGAAATAGACAACCTCAACAAAGGTCAACCCATTTCTAGAGACAGCGTCTTGAAAAAGCTTGATCCAATAATTGACCAAAACGAGCTGATACGAATTGGAGGCCGTCTCCAAGAAGCCAAGGTGGAATTCGTGGGAAAACACCCTGTAATAATTCCTGGTCATCATCATGTGAATACTCTGCTCGTACAGCACCATCATGTTTTGGAGAAACATCAGGGCCGATTGTTTACCGAAGGGAAACTACAAACTGCTGGACTATGGATAGTCGGAGCAAAGAGATGTGTGAGTAAACTCATCTTCAACTGTGTGACTTGTCGCAAACTACGTGGCGCGACTCAAAATCCAAAGATGGCCAATCTCCCATCAGACAGACTTAGTATGGATCCTCCCTTTACCAACGTCGGACTGGATGTTTTCGGGCTGTGGTCTGTGGTTGCACGGCACACCAGAAGAGCCCAAGCCAATGCAAAACGCTGGGCAGTTAAGTTTACCTCCATGTCCATCAGAGCTGTCCACATCGAAGTGATTGAATCCATGGACACATCAAGTTTCATAAATGCACTCCGACGCTTCATTGCCATCAGAGGCACCGTGAAACACATTCGCTCTGACAGAGGCCCAAATTTCGTAGGAGCAGTGAAAGAACTCCAAATTCCTTCCAACCTAGACATTACCAGTGTGGAAAGATACCTGAGTGAACAGGGATGTACCTGGACCTTCAATTTACCACACTCTTCTCACATGGGAGGTGCTTGGGAGAGGATGATAGGAATAGCACACAGAATCTTAGACTCTATCTTCTTGCAAGAAGTTAGCACAAGACTCACACACGAAGGTTTGACTGCATTCTTGGCAGAAGTTTCGGCCATCATAAATGCCAGACCATTGACTGCACTCTCCAGTGATGCTGAAGATCCAACTATTCTCACTCCCGCCATGTTACTCACTCAGAAAACCAACACTGGGAGAATTTAGCAACAAGGACCTCTACAGACGTCAATGGAGACAAGTTCAAAGTCTCTCCAATACTTTCTGGGACAGATCGAGAAAGCAATACCTCTCCACTTACAGCCTAGGAAGAAGTGGCAGATCGACAAGCCGAACATCAAACCCGGTGATATTGTGCTCATGAAGGACAGTCAGTCACATCGAAATGAGTGGCCTCTGGGCCTCATCACCAAGGTGTTTCCAAGCAAAGATGAGAAGGTGCGCAAGGTCGAGATCAAAGTGTGGAAGGCTGGAGAGAGTAAACTATTCCTCAGACCAGTTACAGAGCTAATTCTATTGCCTTCGTCTAAAGAGCCTGTAAGTGGCATTAGTTAATGCCAAGCAGAGAGTGTTCTACCCTCTTAACAGGGCAAAGAATGCTTTGCATTTTGTGCTGGGTTAATTATAGCACCATCTAGTGGTGGCTGAATTTATTTCAGTGGTTTTTGATAGCATTATATAGTCTGTGCCTTTAACAGAAGCAATGCATGTGGGATTGAAGCAATGCTTTGTGAGAACGAAGCAATGTATTATGGGAGGAAGAAGGGCCATTTTGCTTCTGTGGGTCATAGGATGCACATGTTATTTTGTCCTCCTGTGTAACCTTTGTTTTTCCTGCAACTTCTCTACTTGAGTCACTTGCAGACTAAAGCATATCTGGTGAGAGTCAGTGTTTTCTTGCAATGCAGTGATTCAGAGAGGTGTTATTTACTGTCTAGCAGCCAAGAGATGTCATTAACCCTTTAGTTGCCAGTTCTCAGTAAATGTAATCATAAACTAATGCATTCCTATGTAATGTTTGCATCTCAATGTACACTTCTGTGATTGTGTTAGCTGTGATCATCTGCCCAATACTTATGCATGCTATTTGTATTCCTTGTAGTTTTACTGTGCATGTTCTATACTCTTCACAAATAAACAAGTTAGACTACAGAGAACAGTCTGCTTATTTTGGAAGACAGGGCTGTGGTTTATACTGTATGCTGGATTGCTCATCGTGTCAGTGTGCCTGAAGGCAGAATAGGTGGCACTGCAGAAAAATTGAACATTTGGTTCTTAATTCATCGAAACCAGTGATTTTCTCACCTGTCTTCATGAGGGGATTGTTGGAGTTGTAAGGGGTTAAGAGACCGTCCTGTATAAATGTATATTGTTTTTATGCTTTATGGTAGGAAAAGTGTAGTACCCTATTTAGTCCTCTAGATGGGGTAAAGTTATGCTCAGAAAGCAAATAGTTAAATATAGGAGGTGCTAACTGTGGTTAAGCCAGGGAGCATCCGGCATTTTTGTCCTTTGGGCTAGGTAGCCCTGACATAGCAGCCTCATAGCGTTGTGAAGATAGTAGCCCTGCCATTCCGGGTCGGAGGGCCAAAGAGAATAACAGCACAGTATACAGCAGCAGAGAACAGAATTACAGAGTTTGCAGCAGGGCAGGCTTTATAAAAGACATCATGTGGCAGCTTGCTCTTTTCTCTGGGGCAAAACAGATTGGGGAACTCCCAAAGATAGCGAAGCTGGACAGGAAGGATGCTGTGATGCTGCCCGGGATGGTACCACCCAGGATTGTTCAGGAAGGTAACAGTGAGAATATAGGGAAAGAGAAGGCAAACTGTGTGTTACCTGATGTATATGCTGTAACTGAAGTGAATGGACTGAGAACATATAAGAGTAAAGTTTCTTGTTTAAAGTTGGAATTGGACTGTGACTCCGTTTGTGCCAAAATTTATGGAAAAAATATACAGCCACCTTTGAAAGGCCCTGAAGGTGAGAAGAATGGAGCAACAGGTATGCTGACAGAGAACTGTGATGTGTATGTGAGGGGAGGCCAGGGCGTGCCTGGGCCATTTACCTCAGTCACGACTACCGCCCTGGCCAACCCTTACAGAGTCACCCACTACCGATTCATTAAGTGGCGCACGCCTCTTAATGAATCAGGAGCATCTGACGAGTGTTGTGCGCCTCCGTTCACCTCTCGCCGATAATCTTACTCCGGTCCACCAGAAAATTAATAGTGTATAAAGGAATAGAATACCAAAAATAGGCATAAAAAGGATTGTTAATGATTTTTATTGTTCTACCCTCATATCCCAAGAAAAGGTTATTACACTGCATAGTGAAGTGTAACAACGTTTCAGGTAATGTACCCTTTGTCAGGCTGTGAGTAGGGTATGTGTGGAATGTCCATCTTGGATGAAAAAAGGCAAAAATCCACTTGTACCAGTATATTAATGAATGGAATCACCAGACTGTCTTAAGGTCCAGAGAAAGAGTGTGGAAATTACTATTGCCCAAAGAAGAAGGGATCCAGAGGCACAAAAAGCAGTGGAGGTAAAGGAATGCAGTGTGTCAGATTTCTAAAATATACATTTCATGCAAACTGACAGATACCATTTTAATAACTGTACTTAATAGATATGATCACTGTGCCGGACAAATGATTAAAAACTACTACCTGGACCTTTTCTTTTGGTTCCACATAGGGTAACTAACCAAATACACAACCGGCCCTTAAACCATTTATCTGCAATGGTATTTCCAGTGCAAAATCAAAAGATTACATTTTCCAAAAATTGCTCCAACACAATGATGGGTTGGATTGTGACCCGCCATCTCTGTCACCAGATGCGCAGAATTTCTAAGTTAAGCTAGGTTAAGCTACCGTAAGTTATATTAATACTTCAGGAACTTATGGCAACAGTGCTGCCTATATGAATGAATATGAACATACTATAATATTGACTATAGGATAAACTTATAGTGTAGTCACAATTATTCAGGTTGCTTCTTTTGCCCTGTCAGAGAGCTGCCAAGTAGAGAAGGGCAGTTTATATTGAGTGGAAGTGAATTCTCCTCAAATGTACAAAACAATATCAGCATTCTTGAGAATACAGATATTCACAAATTGGCTTTGTGTGGACTCAACCTAAGATGGCCAGCAAAAGTTTAGAAAAGAAAAAACTTGCACTCACCTAATTGCTCATGGGCTTTTGGTTACAATCAGGCTTCAGAGATCACTACAGGTCATGACGTCACGGAAGATGGATCAGTGGGAAGAAGACCAAATGGCGGGCAGCGAACAGTGGAGGGGCAGGACAGGTGATTGGTGCAGTGAGAATAAGGACGGTTGTTTTTTGGGGGAATTTACATCTTTTGTCTATTTTTCTCAGTAACATATACAGTATGTCATATCCATCAGAACCTGCTTCTCCAAATTCTGATTCTATTGCCAGGCACTGCCGTATTAATTCTTTGAACAGTCCTGGTGATAGAAATGTCACAACCAAAAGCTCTGGACAGCAAGCTCTCTCCAGCCACTAAGGTTAGAGTGGCTGGGACCTGTAGTGCCCTACAGTCTGGCAGTATTGGAGTGTGCTTCTAGTTAAAGGGAACTTGTTCACCTCGTTTTTCATCTACGAGCTGTGACACTGCCTTTCGGGGCTTATCTACAGCATTCTATAATGCTGTAGATAAGCCCCCGATCTAACCTGAAAGCTAAGAAAAACAAGTTTTATTATAAGGGGCATTCAAATTGAGTTTGGAAAAATCTAAGGAATTCGTCAAAATCCTCTCATCTTGATTGGCATGGAATTGAGCACTTGCTGGCAGATTATCTAAGGCTAGGTTCACATTAGTGTTTCAATTCGCAGCGTATCATCCGCATGTGCAAATGCATGCAAAAACACATGCAAAACGCATGTTTAGGCAGCATTTTTTATTCGCATCATCTTACGCATGACGGGAAAAAAAAAGCTGCATGTGCATGTGTTTGTATGCATTTTTGCATGCGTTTGCTTTGTTTCTGCGCATGCGTTCGATATTTCCAATGCTTTTCTAGTAGAGTTTCCTTGACACCAGACACCCAATGGGCGTCTCATGGGATTTCTAGATATAGACACACTGCACAGATGAAATCCTTGTCTTTTGCTGATGTATCCAGCTGCATATGAATCTTAGCGTGGAGAGCTTCATGATTAATTTTGACTTGCAATTGAAATTGGCTGTTGCCTTTGCTGTAGCTAGGGGAAGAACAAAGAAGAAGAGAAAGATGGAGAAGATGTCATCATTGCTATTGGCAACACCCCATTGTTGAAGTCCGAGAGAGCCGTGGAGCCTACCACTCATTGTACAAAGAGCTGCGTGAAAACCCGCAAATGTTTTTCAACTACACGAGGATGTCGGAATAGAGATTCGATGACTTGCTGTGACGTGTCCAAGAATCCATCACCAGGCAGGACACATAACTACATTGAGCAATTCCTGCGTAGGAACACCTGTTGGTGACACTGAGGTACGTCATTTTGAAAAACAAACACGTCGTTAGTATTATTGTTTGAAAAGCCATGTACTTATTTTTTTTCCCATTTTCTGTTCGGCAGATTCCTGGCTTCTAAAGAGACCTTATCATCTCTACATTTTCAATTTTGGATTGGAGTGTCCACCCTTTCTGGGATTGTTGGAGACACCTGCTGTGATTTATGTGATGTTCTGCATGAATAATTCCTTCCCCAACCCACAACTGAACTCTGGCTAGAAAATGCTGTAAAATTTCTCAACATTTGCAATTTTCTGGACGGCAAACATATTCAGATTATGAAGCCAGCTGGAAGGGGATCCGAGTATTTCAATTACAAAAAATACTTTTCGATTGTTCTCATGGCGATTGCAGATGCTGACTGTCGATTGGTTGTTTTGGACGTTGGCTCATTTGGATGAGGAAATGACTCCCAGACTTTCAAAAAGTCATGGGCTAATGTTTGTATGGTAATGATTTCAATTTTCTACAGCCACAACCTCTTCCGAACACTGAAGGACCGCTAATACCATTTGTTATGGTTGGGGATGAGGCATTTCAAATGTGTGCCAACCTCATTAAGCCATACTCGAGTGTAGAGTTAGGTGGGCCGAGCTGGGGGGTGGTCCCTCTTCTTACCGCGCAGAGATAAAAACAGAGACACGATGGAGGCAGATCCTGGGTGCAACAGGTCCAAGTTTATTTCACTCGCCGTCCGTCTGACGGCCTCAGAGCACACTTCACTTCCTTTACCTCACGGCCCTCCATTTCCAGGGCCGCTTCTTACACACCGTACGTTACACTGAGGGACGTGTATGCACACACCGTCCCCTCTTCACTCGTCGACGCTCCTGACAGGTCCGTCACTGTGGCCGCCTTAGGCCCTTAAACCAACAGCGCTTCCACTGATCAGTCGTCGTGTCAAATACAGTGTCTCACACCCAGTGCCTCGTCCCTTCTGCGGTTCTTCCTGTCAGGACCACACCCCTGACGTTCTCTCTCCTCAGTCCCCCTGGTTTAGATTCTCCTCACCGCGCACAGATTGTCACAGTCCTTCTGTCACTGGAGCTCCCCCCTGGGGATTGGACCCTTCTGGAACCCTCCCTCAGTATTTATAGCTCTCCCGGTCCCCTGTCACTGTAACCCCGCCCCCCCATGACCACCGGTTTCTAAAGCCCTAAGCTGTTGTCAAGTCCTTTGCTCACACTCCTCCCTGCCATCTAATGGTCAACCCAAGGTACTGCACGTCCACTATACTTTCCTAGCTGTTTCCCCACTGTAATAACTGACACCTACCTACACTGTGCAAACCTTTCCTTCTTCACTCTGACTAGTCCGTCCGTCCGTCAGGTCACCTTCCCTACACGAGTTGGGCCTTGAATCACACCAACAGGATTTATAACTACCCACTGACAAGGGCATGAAGAACTGTGGAGTGTGCCTTTGGATTGCTGGTATCTAAATGGCGCATTTTGGGTACAGCTGTCAGTCTTAAAATTGAGACAATTGAAGCGGTTGAGAAAGCGTGTGTTGTTATGCACAATTACATCCTGGCAAAAGAGCGACCCAACTTAGAACTTGAGGAACCTGTTAGTACCACATTGCAGGATTACCAATATCACCCTCTGAGGACTACAGTCGTCCAAATGGGGGATAAATTTGCTGCCAACTTTGTTTCAGATATTGAAAGCTCTGGACTTTTCTTGGGTTGTTGGTCTTCCGCTGGCCAGCACGCATCGCTGCATGTGGCATGCGGGAGAGCAACGACCAGCGAGCAGGAGCTGGTACCCAAGGTAAACAGCGGGTTTGTAAGCGCCGCACGGTGCTTAGAAACCATCTGTGTACCTTAGTTACCAGCGCGCTGGTGCAGGAAGCTGGTAACCAAGGTAAACATCAGGTTTCTAAGTGCTGCGCGACGCTTAGAAACCCGCTGTTTACCTTGATTACCAGCTCCCTGCATCAGCGCGCTGGTAGCTAACGTACACAGCGACACACCCGCTCGTCGCCGCTGGTGCTGATCGCTGGTGAAGCTGCCTGTTTGGCAGCTCAGCAGCGATCATGTAGCGACACACCAGCGATCCTGACAAGTTTATATTGTTGTCGGGATCGCTGGTGAGTCGCTATGTGTGACGGGGCCCTAAGCTAAGTAAATTGTACCTGTAATGTTATGTACCTGTAACGTTATGTACTTGTAATGTTTGCTGACTTTAATACTAACACCTTGACTGTAACTTTAATAATAAACACCTTGACTATAACACCCGTTAATACTTCACTCAACAATACATACATGTTTAAGTAAAGAGATAAAGAAAACACAGGGAGGTAGGGATTATGAAACAAAAGAATTTTTAATAACAAAAATAAAAACAATTTGAAATTTAACATATAAAAAAAAGAAAAATAATGGGATTTACTTTCGGGGTCTGCGAGTGTGAGTTACATTGTGAACTTGGGGGGTGTCGGGCTGTGATAATAAGCTAGGAGTCATTGGGGAAGTTGTTACAGGGGGAGTGGCAGTCAATTGGAGGATTGTTCAGTCTGAAGTATGCATGCATATCGAACGTACGCATACGCATGTCCTTGCGTTCCAATGTGTTCCCATAGACAGTAATGCATTGTTTTGGCGCACTCATCCGCATGCGCATGCCTGCACATATTTGACGGATTTTTGGCGCCTCAAAAATGCAACATATTGCATTCGCCGCGCACCGCAGCACACCGCGAAACGGCGCATGCTTACGCATCTGCATGCAAACGCATGCAAATACATGTTCCTGCATATCCCTGTGTACACCATGTTAAAGCTCTGCACGCATGATGCATGCGGATCTATGCGGATCATACGCTGCGCACCGAAATGCAAATATGAAGCCAGCTTTACAGACTGCAGATTGCAGTCGATCTCTTGTTTCAACCTATGGTCTCTTAATATAGAAGGATTCTTCTACTTAAAAGTTATTTATGGCTCCTTCTTGTTGTTACATGATTTGGCCGTTTCCAAGTAACTTCGCCATGTCACGCTTGCTTTTACAACGTTTCCATCACAAACAATGACCTTGTTATCGTCTCATAATGTAAATTATAGTTTTTAAATCCTAAAATAAAATATTTGCTGGAGATAAACCTGGATGTACTTACGTTCAAAACTAGGCTATGGGGTTCAATGGTTAAGTGGTTCATTCTGTTCAACGCAGATAATGAACTTATCTCTTCATTGATATAGTCACAGTAAATTAAGTCAGAAAGGATTTGGCATTTTATATGCAAATTGCTAAACAACCACCGAGCCTGCTCTTCTGATATCCCACATCTTTAGTCCATATTTCTGTACGGAGTAATCTCTCTATGGTGTAATGCTGGTACATTACTTCCCGACTCGCACATTACTGAGTAAATAAACGCCATGGGGGGAAAAAGTTTAGAAATTAAATGATTTAATGGGACCATGTAATAAGGATGTGTTTAGCTTGAATAATTTCAAAAATCTGAATTGGGCACTAACACCTTAATAGGCTGGCATTTCAAGAGGCGAAGACTGAGTCAATTTATTGCGCAAGTTTAGAAATAATGTGTATGTATTAAATTGCAATAAAGTCCTTGAAAAGATCTCAAAATGATGATGAAAATGAGGATTGGGCGAGATGAACTCATCTGTTTTTTTTTTTTTGGTTCTTATAGATGTAAAAGCTGGACAAAAAGTAGGAGGTCAAGAGAGATTTTGAACCGAGATGTTTGTTCCGACTTTTGAGAAAATCCTTAGAAAATGTATAAGCTTGAAGCACAAATGACCACATTAAGGCAGGTGTGACAATTCGCTTCGGTAGTCCTGGCATGGTTCTCCCAGTTGTCTTTCTGCTGTTGCATTGAGCTATGGTGGTGCTGGAAAGTTTGTGAACCCATCAGATTTTTCCATACGTCGCAATAAATTTTGCCTAAAATGACAAAGTCTAATATTTTTCACTCATTCGTTTTTGTTTCTCCTCATCCAGTTTTAGGACTTTTGTAAAATTCTGATCATATTTTAGATAAAATTTTAAAAAATGTGGAAAATTATTAAAATTTTCAAGCACCACTTTATATGTTCTTTGCATGAGCAATGCCTAAAAGTTGAGGAGTTCTTTAAATACTTAAATACATTGTCTTAATGTGTAGTATGCAGCATAAACTAAAGAGTTAACCCCATCATTTAGTTGTCAGGCTGGAAATAGCTATGTGGGTGTAGTTTAGTTCATAAAATGCAACAACTATGGTTTCTAGTTAGAGTAGTACCAGTGAGGCAGCCACAGCAAGGATGTAGGAGAGCAGCTCTCCCAGTTCCAGTAGGCCGATACATTGGGACCATCTGAAGGAAATGTAGTGCAATATGCCTGTTTCACCCTTTAATAGGAGGAGTGACCTGGTCCACAGATGCATCCAAGTGCGCTAGGTCTCAGGTAGCCCCCTGTGGCAAAGGACTGTAGTGCACAGGCGCTGGGCCTCTCTGAGCTTTCCCGGCGCCTGCGCACTGCAGTACTTTTCTCTGCCCTCAACAGGGCAGAGAAGTACACCTGGGATGACGGGGAGCGATGAAGCAAGCAGGAGTGCGGCATCACAAGAAGATGGGAGGCGCCGGACCCGGACCTGCGACACCCATCGGACCGGACCGCACCGGAACGCCCCCCCCTTCTCCGGCTGAGTATAATAAAAGATATTTTTCTTATCTTTCAGGTTGAACCGGGGGCTTAGCTACAGATTTATATAATGCTGTAGATAAGCCCTGAAAGGCAGTGGCTGCATCTTATAGCGGCCAAAACAGGTGACAGGTTCCCTTTAAAATAGAAAATTATTGATAACACAGTATTTTGTAATGGTGCATAGTTAAAGAATATGTTTCTTAAAAAAAATGCATTATTTAGATGCTCTTTATGAAAATGATGCCCAGTTGCAGATCTTCAACAGCTGTAGAGTCGTGTTGAATGTCGCAGCCTTAGGGCTTGTGCCCATGGCTTTATTATGGATACTTTCAGCAGATAGCCATGTTAGAGCAGCCATAGGTCCATGGGACCTCTACTATACCTTTCAAGTATAAAAGATTTTATGCAAAGGTATGCAATGATTTATTTTCATTTGTTGGATTCATATGGAGACCATCTCCTGCCTTGACTTTGGAGGTTCTCCCCTGAAGTATTACCGTACTTTTAATTGTACCCAACAGAGTCTTGGTGCAGATTTGCCTCCTTTCATTGTCATTCATGTTCCTTGCACAGAGTTCAAGCCGTGTGCAGAAGCCTTAAAATTGTCTATAAAAACAAATACAATGCACACTCCAGTTTAGATAAGCAATAATAAATCTTGCAAAACAACTAATTTATATATATGGGCATTGGCCAATCAATTTATTTTCAGTGAATGACATAGAAACTGGTTTCCGAATCTTATGACCCCCCAGCCCACATCGCAATAAACTTCTAAAGCAATGCTGTAAGCTGATGGTGATAGATGGAGGCACAGGTAATGCAACACTTTTATTGCGCAGAACATACAATTATATATTTTATTGTATTGTGCAGTAATGATTCCAACCTAAATGAAATGTCTCAAAGGTTTTTTATAAGAAAAGGAATTGCAGCAGTAAATGAAGCACAACAAAACTGACCTTTTTTATTAGAGTCCTCAGGCGCAGTAACGCTAGGGTGATAGGTGGAGAATTAACTGTGATCCCTCAACTTCCAGAGAATTAGGGAAGAATGAGAGATGTGTAAGTCCTAAGAATGAAAATAAATTTTACAATAGTGGCAACAAGCGCACACACTGTATGCAATGTCATATCTTTCTATTTTGTAAATTGAAACAATAATCAAAAAACACAATACAGTTGTGGCCAAAAGACACCCTTGCAATTCTGTCAGATAATACTCAGTTTCTTCCTGAAAATGATTGCAAACATAAATTCTTTGGTATTATTATGTTCATTTAATTTGTCTTAAATGAAAAAACACAAAAGAGAATGAAGTAAAAAGCAAAACATTGATCATTTCACACAAAACTCCAAAAATGGGCCAGACAAAAGTATTGGCACCCTCAGCCTAATACTTGGTTGCACAACCTTTAGCCAAAATAACTGCGACCAACCGCTTCCGGTAACCATCAATGAGTTTCTTACAATGCTCTGCTGGAATTTTAGACCATTCTTCTTTGGCAAACTGCTCCAGGTCCCTGATATTTGAAGGGTGCCTTCTCCAAAATGCCATTTTTAGATCTCTCCACAGGTGTTCTATGGGATTCAGGTCTGGACTCATTGCTGGCCACCTTAGAAGTCTCTAGCGCTTTCTCTCAAACCATTTTCTAGCGCTTTTTGAATTGTGTTTTGGGTCATTGTCCTGCTGCAAGACCTATGACTAGAGTTGAGCGAAACGGGTTGAACAATTTCAAAAGTCGCCGACTTTTGGCAAAGTCGGGTTTCATGAAACGAAACCCGACCCTAGGATGAGGTCGGCCACGAGGTTGGCGACTTACGTGCCAAAGTCGCGTTTCAAAAGTTTGTTTAGCGCTCTTTTTCAGCCAATCAGGATCCACGGACACTGTGGGCAACGTGATGACATAGGCAGGGGTCGCCACCATCTTTCAGAAGGACATGCAAGTGATTGGCTTGCTTTGGTGGGCGTCACAGGGGTTATAAAAGGGCGTGCACGCCGACCGCCATCTTACTTCTGCCGATCTTAGCATAAGGAGAGGTTGCTGATTCTGTAAGGAGAGCGTTAGGCAGGGAAGAAGACAAAAAAACTGCTTCTGCTGCTAGCAATTTTGCCTGTGCAACACACCAGTCACTGTGTGTGCAGTGCAAGGGGAGGCTATATTGTGGTGGATCAGCGGTGTTGGTTGTTAGGCTGCCTTCTAAGGCTTCCTGACAGCTGCATTGCTGTTTCCCCACTGCTCTGCAAACTGCTTTTTTAAAAGCAATCCCAATTTTTTTTTGTCCTGCTAAGGTACTGAGCGTGCATTTATTCACACCATACAGCGGTGTACGCTTCTCACACAGTACCGTGTAACGGCTGTTATCACAGCCACAGTGAAGCTATCTGTGTGTCACTGTGGAGGACTTGTTCCGTTCTTACAGACCTACACTCTAGGGAGATTCCTATTCTGCCCAATTCTACAATTCACTTTTTTCACACCTGTGCCATCGAGCCTGTGACATAGCGCTCTGATATTCAGTGGGCCTCACACAATCCAAAAGTGTCCAGTGTCCACAAGTGTCTGCAGAAATTCAAAATCTCCCTTATCCTGTAGTCACTTTTTTCACACCTGCTGCATCGAGCCTGTGACATAGCGCTGTGATATTCATTGTGCCTCACACAATCCAAGTGTCCAGTTTCTGCAGAAATTCAAAATCTCCCTTATCCTGTAGTCACTTTTTTCACACCTGCTGCATCGAGCCTGTGACATAGCGCTCTGATATTCATTGGGCCTCACACAATCCAAAAGTGTCCAGTGTCTGCAGAAATTCAAAATCTCCCTTATCCTGTAGTCACTTTTTTCACACCTGCTGCATCGAGCCTGTGACATAGCGCTCTGATATTCATTGGGCCTCACACAATCCCAAAGTGTCCAGTGTCCACAAGTGTCTGCAGAAAATCTAAATCTCCCTTATCCTGTAGTCACTTTTTTCACACCTGTGCCATCGAGCCTGTGACATAGCGCTGTGATATTCAGTGGGCCTCACACAATCCAAGTGTCCAGTGTCCACAAGTGTCTGCAGAAATTCAAAATCTCCCTTATCCTGTAGTCACTTTTTTCACACCTGTGCCATCGAGCCTGTGACATAGTGCTGTGATATTCAGTGGGCCTCACACAATCCAAGTGTCCAGTGTCCACAAGTGTCTGCAGAAAATCTAAATCTCCCTTATCCTGTAGTCACTTTTTTCACACCTGTGCCATCGAGCCTGTGACATAGCACTGTGATATTCAGTGGGCCTCACACAATCCAAGTGTCCAGTGTCCACAAGTATCTGCAGAAATTCAAAATCTCCCTTATCCTGTAGTCACTTTTTTCACACCTGTGCCATCGAGCCTGTAACATAGCACTGTGATATTCAGTGGGCCTCACACAATCCAAGTGTCCAGTGTCCACAAGTGTCTGCAGAAATTCAAAATCTCCCTTATCCTGTAGTCACTTTTTTCACACCTGTGCCATCGAGCCTGTGACATAGTGCTGTGATATTCAGTGGGCCTCACACAATCCAAGTGTCCAGTGTCCACAAGTGTCTGCAGAAAATCTAAATCTCCCTTATCCTGTAGTCACTTTTTTCACACCTGTGCCATCGAGCCTGTGACATAGCACTGTGATATTCAGTGGGCCTCACACAATCCAAGTGTCCAGTGTCCACAAGTATCTGCAGAAATTCAAAATCTCCCTTATCCTGTAGTCACTTTTTTCACACCTGTGCCATCGAGCCTGTGACATAGCACTGTGATATTCAGTGGGCCTCACACAATCCAAGTGTCCAGTGTCCACAAGTGTCTGCAGAAATTCAAAATCTCCCTTATCCTGTAGTCACTTTTTTCACACCTGTGCCATCGAGCCTGTGACATAGCGCTGTGATATTCAGTGGGCCTCACACAATCCAAGTGTCCAGTGTCCACAAGTGTCTGCAGAAAATCTAAATCTCCCTTATCCTGTAGTCACTTTTTTCACACCTGCTGCATCAAGCCTGTGACATAGCGCTCTGATATTCAGTGGGCCTCACACAATCCAAAAGTGTCCAGTGTCCACTAGTGTGTGCAGAAAATCTAAATCTCCCCTGTCCTATAGACACCTTGTACCTTGTTTTACATTACTATATAGTTTGTTGGATTTTGTCTACATTTCTACCAAAAATGAGGAAGGCTGGTGGAAGAGGCCGTGGAATTGGGCGGGGGTTGGCAGCTGGTAATGATGGTGTTGGTGGTGGATCTGATGGTAGTGGCAAAAGCAAAATAGGACCGAATGCAGGAGGTGTTGAGCCTGCGTCATCGTCTGGCTCCATAAGGCTTCGAAGGCTTAGTTTTCTAGGAGTTGGCAAACCGCTTTTAACGCCAGAGCATCAGGAAAAAGTTTTGTCTTACATTGCTGACTCAGCCTCCAGCTCTATCGCCTCCTCTTCTGAAGTTGTAAAAAGTAAAAGCACTGAGTCGTCATTGGAGGCTCATGTTCATGAACCACACCTTTCCTTGTGTCCTTCACCACAACCAAGATTGAAGGATGACGCAGGCCATACTACTGATTACTCCATGGAGCTGTTTTCACATACCATGCCTGGATTATCAAGTGAAATGATGAATTACCCAGGCCAAGATGAATCTGACATGGAGTGCACTGATGCACAGCCGCTGATAGATGATTCTGCTGGTACATTCACTCAGAGCACTACATTGTCCTCGCAGTGTACAGAGTCTGATTCTGACCCTATGAGACTCAGGTGCCCCTTCTCGCACACTATACCACCATACACGGTGACACAGAGGAAGGTGCACATGACATTGAAGAGGAGGTGATGGATGACCCAGTTGTTGACCCAGATTGGCATCCATTGGGGGAAGAGGGTGCTGCTTCCAATAGCTCAGATGAGGAGCATCCACAGCAGACATCAACATCGCAACAGCTGTTATCTGGCAGGCCCGGAGCACTCCAAAGACAGGTTCCAAAAATCAAAAGAGTTGCTGGACAGCTTGTCCAGAGGGTCAAAAGATCACAGGGTGCTAGGCCGTAAAATGTCTGCCAAAGTAGGAAGAGTGCAGTGTGGCACTTTTTTGAACAAAATCCTCATGATCAGGCCAAGGTTATCTGTAAGAAGTGCGCAAAGACCTTTAGCCGAGGGAAAAATCTGAAAAATTTGAATACCAGTTGCATGCTTAGACATTTAACCAGCATGCACTTGCAAGCGTGGACACAACACCAAACCTCAAGTGCCACATGTGCAACTGATCACAAAGAAGGTAGTCAGCAACGCTACATTGTTTCCCCCACTGTAAGCCCACCAGTTAGCACAGCAGCAAATGTTGAGGTGTCGTTGCAAGGCCACAGCAGTCAGGGAATCCCACTGTTATATCAACGAAATACTGAATCTAGGCCATCAGAAAGAACACCAACTCCATCACCATCATCAACCCTCTCTCAGTCCGCCCTGTCCACCGCTACTTCTACCATATGCAGCTCTCAAGTCCAGCTCACCCTCCCAGACACTATGAGTAGGTCAAGAAAGTACTCAGTCTCTCATCCACGTACACTGGGTTTGAACGCCCACATTGCCAAACTAATCTCGTTTGAGATGATGCCCTATCGGTTGGTGGAAAGCGCAGCTTTCCGCGAACTCATGGCCTATGCAGTACCACGCTATGACCTACCCAGTCGCCACTTCTTCTCTCACAAAGCCATCCCAGCCCTCCACCATCATGTGAAAGACCGCATTGTCCATGCACTCAAGCAGTCAGTGAGTGGAAAGGTGCACCTCACAACTGATGCATGGTCCAGTCGGCATGGCCAGGGTCGTTACGTGTCCATCACTGCGCACTGGGTTAATGTGGTGGATGCAGGGTCCACAGGGGACAGCGGTGGTGGGACAGTGCTGCCTAGCCCACGGTATAGGAAACAGTTGGCTGTAGGCGTTCCACCCTCCTCCTCCTCCTCCTCCTCCAGAAGCGAAAGCTCGTCTACAGAGCGCAGTCGTACGAGCACTCCATCTGCAGCTGCCACTGTTGCACACGAGGTGTCCCCCTATCGAGCAGCTAGTGGAAAGCGTCAGCAGGCTGTGTTGCAGATGATGTGTTTGGGCGACAGACACACTGCCGAGGTGCTGGCCGAGTACTTGAAGGGACAAACTGAGTCATGGCTGGGCAGTGTACATCTTGAGGCAGGCAAGGTAGTTAGTGATAACGCCCGTAATTTTGTGGCAGCCATAGCCCTTTCAAAACTCAGCCACATACCTTGCTTGGCTCACACCTTGAACCTGGTGGTGCAGTGCTTCCTCAAAAATTATCCGGAGTTAACAGCCCTGCTCCATAAGGTGCAAAGACTGTGCGCGCACATCCGCCGGTCGCCTGTACACTCCGTTCGTATGCAGAAGCTGCAGCGATTGCTCCACCTTCCCAACCACCACCTCATTATCGACATTGCAACAAGGTGGAACTCCACCCTGCACATGGTGGAGCGGCTGTGCGAGCAGAGGCAGGCCATAATGCATTTGTGGGAGGATACACAGCCAGGCACTTTGAGAGCAGACATGGAGTTGACAGGTGTGCAGTGGTCGAAGCTGAAAGACCTCTGTAAAGTCCTTCAGTGTTTTGAGGAATGCACACGGCTGGTAAGTGCAGACGACGCCATCCTAAGCATGAGCATCCCACTTATGCGTCTGCTCATGCAAACTTTGACGCACCTTAAGGAGCAGGCATCTGCAGCCAATGTTGACGAGGAGGAAGAGGTGGAGGGAATCCTTGATGACATTCAGCCATTGTCTGCTCAGGGACCTCTCCTGGACGAGTTGGGGGAAGAAGAGGAGGAGGAGGATGATGATGGGGATGATTACTTAGGGGAGGAGGATGCATCTCGTGGGGCAAGTTAAAATGTTGGCGTGGCAAGGTCTGGTACAGGGTTTGTGCGTGACTGGAGGGATGTGGATTTGCCAGAAAGTGCTCCTCCAACCAGCACTCGCAGTGCATCATTGACACCGGGAACATTGGCCCACATGTCAGATTATGCCTTGCGGATCCTAATAAGGGACCCCCGCATTGCCAAAATGATGAACGATGATGACTACTGGTTGGCCAGCATCCTGGATCCACGCTATAAAGGCAAATTACAAAACATCATGCCACAGGAGAACCTTGACCTAATATTGGCTAATAAACAAGCAACTCTGGTAAATCGGTTGCTTGAGGCATTCCCAGCACACAGCTGCGGTGATGGTTCTCACACGAGCCGTACTGGCCGGGGGCAGCTTGGCAGAGGTGTTCATGGTGCACACAGCAGAAGTGGCTTTGGAGACAGGGGTTTCATGACAATGTTGTGGACTGATTTTTCAAGTACCGCTCACACAACTGGGAAAACAGCATCGATGGAAAGTGACAGGAGACAGCAGTTGTCAACTATGGTTACAAACTACTTTTCCTCCCATATCGATGTTCTCCCACACAGGTCATTGCCCTTTGACTATTGGGCTGCTAAACTGGACACCTGGCCTGAATTGGCACAATATGCCTTACAGGAGCTCGCTTGCCCAGCTGCAAGTGTGCTATCGGAAAGAGTCTTCAGTGCAGCTGGATCAATCCTGACAGAAAAAAGGACCCGTCTGTCAACCCAAAATGTGGATGATCTAACCTTCATTAAAATGAACCATGCATGGGTTTCCAAGGATTTTGTCCCACCTTCCCCTGATGACACATAGGGTGACAGAAAAATGGCTTGCTTTGGTCCACCTCTTCCTGGGACTTGACCTATTTCGCCTTTTGCATCAGCTGAATGTCCAACATCAGCATATGCCACTTTCTAAAACTCCCTAACTGTGCTGCCTCCCCCCCCCATGGCCGGGGTCACCACCTAGCGCACGACACCGTGCGAGTGCCGTTGCCCTGGACAGGTGGGTAGGCCGACTCTTGGGCGCGGGCACTGGCACAGGGTCCCTCATAGTGCAATCAAGTGTCTCTGACGGTGGTGGTGCACACCCGCCGTCAGACACACCGCCGTACTATGAGGGGCCCAGTGCCAGTACCGACGCCCACGAGTGGGCCCCCCTTGCTTGGGCAGGGCCCCAGCATTTGCAATCTTTACCTCTCCCTGCTCCTCCGCTGTGTAGTCTGGGCCGTCAAATCCATACTGTGCCTGACACCGTCTGAGCCTGCCTCCTGGTGTATTGACATATATTTTGAATGTGTACACTATCCATACATGTTATCCGGGGATACGGTACCCTTTCTCACCTTTGTGCAATCACGTGCAATCCATACTGGGCCTAACACCGTCTGAGCCTGCCTCCTGATGTATAGACATATCTTTTGAATGTGTACGCTATCCATACATGTTATCCGGGGATACGGTACCCTCTCTCACCTTTGTGCAATCACGTGCAAGCCATACTGGGCCTAACACCGTCTGAGCCTGCCTCCTGATGTATAGACATATCTTTTGAATGTGTACGCTATCCATACATGTTATCCGGGATACGGTACCCTTTATCACCTTTGTGCAATCACTTGAAAGCCATACTGGGCCTTACACCATCTGAGCCTGCCTCCTGATGTATAGACATATCTTTTGAATGTGTACGCTATCCATACATGTTATCCGGGGATACGGTACCCTTTCTCACCTTTGTGCAATCACGTGCAAGCCATACTGGGCCTAACACCGTCTGAGCCTGCCTCCTGATATATAGACATATCTTTTGAATGTGTACGCTAACCATACATGTTATCCGGGGATACGGTACCCTTTCTCACCTTTGTGCAATCACGTGCAAGCCATACTGGGCCTAACACCGTCTGAGCCTGCCTCCTGATGTATAGACATATCTTTTGAATGTGTACGCTATCCACACATGTTATCCGGGGATACGGTACCCTTTCTCACCTTTGTGCAATCACTTGCAAGCCATACTGGGCCTTACACCGTCTGAGCCTGCCTCCTGATGTATAGACATATCTTTTGAATGTGTACGCTATCCATACATGTTATCCGGGGATACGGTACCCTTTCTCACCTTTGTGCAATCACTTGCAAGCCATACTGGGCCTTACACCGTCTGAGCCTGCCTCCTGATGTATAGACATATATTTTGAATGTGTACGCTATCCATACATGTTATCCGGGGATACGGTACCCTTTCTCACCTTTGTGCAATCACGTGTAACTCATACTGGGCATGAGAACGGCTGGCGAGCTGTTAAGCAAGCTACAGCACCTGTGGTTTGCACATGTAAGTTTTTCTTTTTTTCAGGAATGACGATTAGGCCTAATTCCGGAACTGCGGTTGACCTGCACTTACTGGGAAATCATCGTTCGCGAGTAATAATTGTAATCAGTGATCCCCATCACTAATGTTGTTCAGCGGGTTATCTGCACCTGTAAGCGACAAACGCTGGCCTTTTCAGTGTAGCGCACATGCAGCCACGGACATGTAAGGGCATGACACACCAGTTATTGGCCAATCTCATGTGCCAGAGCCTCACGTGTCCCTCTAGTAAGCCGGACTCGGACCGCGGGGCATGACGGAGTCTCGTTCGTTAACGGAATTAAGCTTGCAATGTGTGCATCTGTTCTGTAGCTGGCATGGTTGAGGTTGCCCGTGTTGAGTCAAATTACGCCGTAGGCTCCACTCCTGGTGGTGCCCTTCTGGACATTCCTTTAAGGTTCAGCTTTGCAACCATACTGCCCACGTAAAACAAACACTTTGCCTTCATGAACGCTGTTTGGAGGGTCAAGACTCGTGGGAATAACGCTACCCAATCAGTTAACCTGCTAGAGAGATCCTTCGTTGCTCCCAAGCATGACATCACACTCCCTAGGAGGAAGGTAATGCCACTGTGGCGACCGTACTCCTGGGGGCGACACAAGTGCACTGATGCCCAGCCACTGCTCGATGAATCTGCTGGTACATTGACCCAGACCACTACATTCCCCTCGCACGCTACCCGGCCTGAATCTGACCCTGATGAAACTCAGGTTACCCTTCCCATATACAGTTCCATCTTACACGGTGACAAAGAGGAAGCTGCAGATGAAAGTGCAGGTTCGGCCCACCCGCCATCAGACACACCACCGTACTATCAGGGGCCCTGTGCCAGTGCCGTCGCCAACGAGTGGGCCCCCCTGCTTGCTCAGGATCACAGCACTTGCAAGGTTGAAATACTGTGCAGTGAGATGGAAGATTGGGACGACGAGGAGTCCAGATTAGTACAGGGATTCCCTAGCGAGGAGACTTATTTGATTGTTTTCAATGTTGGAACAGCAATTTTTGGGGAGCACTATACTCTGGAGAATGATAGATGGGGCCCACCATACACTGGAACATTCCAAAGGTGGACATCAGACACTGGAGCAGCATTTACAGGGCCCATTATACACTAGAGCATTAGAAATGGGGCCCATTATGTTTGGAGCATTATTTGGGCCCATAAGACAGTGGAGCTTCATCCATGGGGACCAACATATACTGTAGCATTATGTGGAGCTCATCATATACTGTTTCAAACATTATATGGGACCAATGATTCTGTATGGAGAAATAGATGGGCCTCGTCATGAGATGTAAAAAGTGAAGTATTTTTCATTGTACTATATCGCTATTTCTCTGCAATATCGGAGCATGATGAGTTGTGGTATTATGTGTTAAAGGGGCGCTCTTTCGCCCAGGGCACATGAAAACCTGGAGCCAGCCCTACCCCCCCACAACTTTAGCCAAATAACCCCCATTTTTCAGTGCGTAACTTGTATTATGAAGTTAATTAAGGTTGACCAGCTTAAGTAAGAAGAATTGATGCTTTTGGCATTCAAATGAGCACTGTAGGTGTGTTTCCTGTCCTCCTCTCACTGCCGACTTTTATTCCCCATTGACTTACATTGGGTTTCGTGTTTCGGGATGACCCTGACTTTTCCCTATAATCGGCCGATCTTGCTCGACCCGACTTTTGGAAAAGTCGGGTTTCACGAAACGAAACTCGACCATAAAAAACCAAAAGTCGCTCAACTCTACCTATGACCTCTGAGGGAGACCCAGCTTTCTCACACTGGGCCCTACATTATGCTACAAAATTTGTTGGTAGTCTTCTGACTTCATAATGCCATGCACACGGTCAAGCAGTCCAGTGCCGGAGGCAGCAAAGCAACCCCAAAACATCAGGGAACCTCTACCATGTTTGACTGTAGGGACCGTGTTCTTTTCTTTGAATGCCTCTTTTTTTCTCCTGTAAACTCTATGTTGATGCCTTTGCCCAAAAAGCTCTACTTTTGTCTCATCTGACCAGAGAACATTCTTCCAAAACGTTTTAGGCTTTTTCAGGTAAGTTTTGGCAAACTCCAGCCTGGCTTTTTTATGTCTCGGGGTAAGAAGTGGGGTCTTCCTGGGTCTCCTACCATACAGTCCCTTTTCATTCAGACGCCGACGGATAGTACGGGTTGACACTGTTGTATCCTCAGACTGCAGGGCAGCTTAACTTGTTTGGATGTTAGTCGAGGTTCTTTATCCAACATCCGCACAATCTTGCGTTGAAATCTCTTGTCAATTTTTCTTTTCCGTCCACATCTAGGGAGGTTAGCCACAGTGCCATGGGCTTTAAACTTCTTGATGACACTGCGCACGGTAGACACAGGAACATGAGATTGCTCATGCTTCCTCACAATTTGGTCTCTCAATTCCTCAGACAGTTCTTTGGTCTTCTTTCTTTTCTCCATGCTCAATGTGGTACACACAAGGACACAGGACAGAGGTTGAGTCAACTTTAATCCATGTCAACTGGCTGCAAGTGTG
The DNA here is from genome assembly GCF_039654945.1 of Dendrobates tinctorius. Classification (NCBI taxonomy): domain Eukaryota; kingdom Metazoa; phylum Chordata; class Amphibia; order Anura; family Dendrobatidae; genus Dendrobates; species Dendrobates tinctorius. The sequence goes on along the minus strand of NW_027361814.1, from coordinate 6,100,773 downwards.
ATTTAGTCATTGCCAACACCTGGTAGGTGCCACAGGTAAGTTAGGCTGGTTTCACATTTGCGTTTTTTAGCGCTGGAAAAAAACGCACACCTGCGCATGCGTTTTTCCCCTATATTTAACATGGGTGCGCATACCTGCGCACTGGTCAGCGCATGTATGCGATTTTCATGCGCTGCGTTTTTTTGGGGTGTGCGTTGGGATTTTCCAGACGCAGCATGTTGCATTTTTTGGCCCAGCAAAAAAGCGCATGCGCACATATGCGCACGTTTTGCGCTAAAAATGGCCATTATAGCCTATGGATGCGCATATGTGCGCACTGGCATGCTCATGTATGCGTTTTTTTGCATATGCGTTTTTTTTTTTAAACCATGGAATTTAGGGGTTTGGGTTAGAGTTAGGGTTAGTTAAGGGGGTTTAGGGTTAGGGTTATGGTCAGGGTCAGGGTTAGGGTTAGGGTTAGGGTCAGGGTTAGGGTTAAGTATGGTTTTGTTAAGGATTAGGGTCATGGTTAGGGTCAGGATTAGGGTTAAGTATGGTTTTGTTAAGGGTTAGGGTCAGGGTTAGGGTTAGGGTTAGGGTTAGGGTCAGGGTTAGGGTTAGGGTTAGGGTCAGGGTTAGGGTCAGGATTAGGGTTAAGTATGGTTTTGTTAAGGATTAGGGTCAGGGTTAGGGTCAGGATTAGGGTTAAGTATGGTTTTGTTAAGGGTTAGGGTCAGGGTTAGGGTTAGGGTTAGGGTTAGGGTCAGGGTTAGGGTTAGGGTTAGGGTTAGGGTCAGGGTTAGGGTCAGGATTAGGGTTAAGTATGGTTTTGTTAAGGATTAGGGTCAGGGTTAGGGTCAGGATTAGGGTTAAGTATGGTTTTGTTAAGGGTTAGGGTCAGGGTTAGGGTTAGGGTTAGGGTTAGGGTCAGGGTTAGGGTCAGGATTAGGGTTAAGTATGGTTTGGTTAAGGGTTAGGGTCAGGGTTAGGGTTAGGGTTAGGGTTAGGGTCAGGGTTAGGGTTAAGTATGTTTTTGTTAAGGGTTAGGGTCAGGGTTAGGGTTAGGGTTAGGGTCAGGGTTAGGGTTAGGGTTAGGGTTAGGGTCAGGGTTAGGGTTAGGGTTAGGGTCAGGGTTAGGGTTAGGGTTAGGGTTAGTTAGGGTTTAGGGTTTGGGTTAGGGTTAAGTATGATTTGGTTAAGGGTTAGGGTCAGGGTTAGAGTTAGGGTTAGGGTCAGGGTTAGGGTTAGGGTTAGGGTCAGGGTTAGGGTTAGTAAAGTCATGGTTTGGGTAGTGTGAGGGGCCACCTAAAAATGTTGGAAAAAAACGCAAACGCGGTAAAAACGCGCTAAAAACGCATACAAACGCATAAAAACGCTGCGTTTTTTTCATGCATGCTCATAAAAATGCTTGAAAAAAACGCAGCAGTTGTATGCTTATGTATGCGTTTTTTCAATGCGTTTTTTTGCGGGAAAAACGCGCTGCAAAAAAAAGCAAGTGTGAAACTAGCCTTACAGGTGCTGTTAATTACACAAATTAGAGAAGCATCACATGATTTTTTGAACAGTGCCAATACTTTTGTCCACCCTCTTTTTTATGTTTGGTGTGGAATTATATCCAATTTGGCTTTAGGACAATTCTTTTTGTGTTTTTTCATTTAAGACAAATTAAATGAAGATAATAATACCAAAGAATTTGTGTTTGCAATCATATTCAGGAAGAAACTGAGTATTATCTGACAGAATTGCAGGGGTGTCAATAATTTTAGCCACAACTGTATATGTAATGAGGCTGGAAAGAATATTTGCATCAAGTTCTCCCAAAATATAATCAAATACTCAGTAGAAAAGTGGAGTACTCCAAATATAGTATCAATAACCAGGAAAAAAAGGAGTGGCAACAAGCCACAAAAGGTAAATATACATGTAATATTTATTAAAAAACTCACAATAAAATCAGACCATAGTACATGTAGACACAGTGCACAGAGATAGAGGGAACATGAAGGTAGGCAAGAGATAGATTCAGGGTCAAAATCAGAACCAGGGAAGGCTGAGTTAGTGAATATTTCCAAGGACATACATCAAGTGAAGCTTAAGAAGCTACTAGCAAGGTATGCGAGTGTAAAGGGGATAAGTAAGATGTTTATCGTTGTATTTATTACTCATTGCTAAATGGTACTGCTACATGTTCACATGTATTACCACACATATGGAATGGTACTGCTACACCTTTCTGGGTATTACCATTGTTTGTATTTATGTTCTATTGTCATTGTTGCTTTTATTTGCGATAATATTTTCTGCATTGCAAGGTTTTATTATTTACAGAATAGGGAAAGCGTAGTGCACCCTTTGGACACTAGAGGGGGCCCTCTAGTATATAGAGCTCTTAGTAGGATAGGGTTAAGCATAGGAGGGACTGAAGGAAGTTAGTTCAGATGGGGCCAGGGTGCCCGAAGTGTCCACATGGGCTATAGGCCCAGGATGGTTTGGCAGCCACGCAACGTTAAGCAGCGACAACCCAAGTTATCCACGGCTATTGGACATCAGTATAGTGGGCCAAAGCAGCAGAGAAGAAGATGTGGTGACTCATAGCCTGGGAGGACGCTCTTAGAGCGGGAATCGGCGGAGAGAGGAACAAAAGGATGCTGTAGCTTCGCAGGAAGCGGTACAGATGGGTCGGATGCTTTTCCAGAGGCAGACAAACCAGATGGTGGATGATTTCATGTCTGGGGCAAAACAGGCAGAAGGAATTGTCATCATAGCAAGGTTAGGCTATGGAGAATCAGAGAAGCAGTCTAAGATGGTCCGGTCCAGGCACATGCCGTATAGAAGCATCAGCAAAGTAGAGAAAGCTAAGGCCTCTTTCACACTTCAGTTTTTTTGCATCAGTTCAAATCCGCCAAAAAGTCATACAAGCGGATCCGTTGTTAACTGATGTGAACGGATGGCACAGGATCCGGTTTTAGACGGATCCTGAAAATGCGGAAATTTAAAGGAAATGCTGGCCGGGAAGAGGAGAGAGAGAGAGAGAGAGAGAGATTTTTGTCCGGCACCCAGAAAGAATTTCGGGTTAAATGAGTGTCTGGACGATCCGCCACAGAAAAAAACATTACAAGCTCCGTTTTGAAATCTTTGAGGATGGTGACGGACAGCAATTTTTGGCGGATCCTCAAAAAAAACGGATGAAACGGACAGCAATCCGTCACAATCCGCCATTAATGCAAGTCAATGGGGAAAAAAACGGATCCTGAAAAAAAATTTGAGGATCCGTTTTTTTCAAAACCTGGCGGATTGTGACTGATTGTAAAAAACGGAAGTGTGAAAGAGGCCTAAAGAAGCAAGTAAAGATGAATGTGTAATCTATGATGTGCCAACAGTGGCTATATTGTGTGAAGTTGTCAGTAAAAAAAACATTCAAGTTACCATGGACTGTGTCTCAATCACTGGGAGTCGCCTCGGAGAGGGACCATGGCCACTTGGGAAGTGCCCAGGGGGGACCCGAACCTGGAACCTGTACGCTGTGCAGTGAATTGTATTTTTCTGTGAAGGAAGGCCGGGACACTGATGCTTTAGTGTCTCTGGCCACAACTATAGTCCTGACCAGCTCTTACATTTATTTGTTAGTGACAACACAAGCCATAGCACATTATCCAGCTGCTTACCCATAATAGATCCTGACAGCTCCAGCCACCCTTGTGGCCCCTGACGTGCGTTTCACATGCTTTGCTTTTTTCAAAGGGGAGTAGATACTATTTTGTAAATTGTAACGTGTTTTAAGTATTTAAATGTGATTTATCTTTATGGATTTTTTTTGTGGCTAAAAGCAGAAAATGTCAGCAGAATTCACCAAACCAACTGCATACATTATTAAATAGGTCCCTTATACCTGATAGGGCTGGTGTACTTATTGTGAAAATCCATGTCAGAATAACTATATATTCAGTTTTGCAAGTTTAAATTTAATCGCTGCACATCTGGCCTGATTGACAGACCTTCAGAGTCCCTCCTTCCTGCTGCTGCTAAATCGCACTTTTAAGGGAAAATATACTTTTAAACACCGGGCAGAGACTATGCTGCTAAGGCCTCTTTCACACTTCAGTTTTTTTGCATCAGTTGAAATCCGCCAAAAAGTCAGACAAGCGGATCCGTTCTCAACTGATGTGAACGGATGGCACAGGATCCGTTTTCAGACGGATCCTGAAAATGAGGAAATATAAAGGAACTGCTGTCCGGGAAGGAGAGAGAGAGAGAGAGAGAGAGAGAGAGAGAGAATGAGAATTTTTTGTCCGGCACCCAGAAAGAATTTCGGGTTAAATATGTGTCTGGAGGATCCGCCGGAGAAAAAAACATTACAAGCTCCGTTTTGAAATCTTTGAGGATGGTGACGGACAGCAACTTTTGGCGTATCCTCAAAAAAACCGGATGCAACAGACAGCAATCCGCCATTAATGCAAGTCAATGGGGAAAAAAAACGGATCCTCAAAAGAAAATTGAGGATCCGTTTTTTTTAAAACCTGGCGGATTGTGACTGATTGTAAAAAACTGAAGTGTGAAAGAGGCCTTAGGTGACTAGTCCAAAAGTCCGATCCTCAGCAGCTTCCCCATATCCCACTGCCCTTGAGTGACAGGTATCTTTTTATGCACACACCTAGAGAAAGACCTGTCGCTGAAGGAGAGCAGAGCGGGAAGAAATAATAATAATCTTTATTTATATAGCGCCAACATATTCTGCAGCGCTTTACAGTTTAACAGTTTCAAACACAACAGTCATAAGTAACAAACTAGTCACCCAAGCGTCATGGTTCCCAACTGGCATTTTAATGCATGTTTTCTCCGTAATGCTGCTGTGTTTCAGAGTATAACATACCTGAATGAAATTATAGAGCCACTGTCTGTACCCATTAGTCCATTTGCTTAAAATTAAAGGGCGAGCTTTTAAGTGTGTAATTGACTGTTCTACTATTTAACTAAAAGAAAACATAATAGCCACAATCTTTTTGTGCTGAAAAAAATAAGTGAAAAGTGCTCTTTTTATTATATTACCCAGCATAAATTGAAAAAACATGGTCTTCCCATAGTGTTAGTCTCTAGACTTTGCTTCTCCTTATAGGCAAGAGTGTTGTGTTTCTGCAAAGCAGCTAGCAAGAAAAAAAAAGAGAGAGCCTCCTAAGACTACCATCATTCTTAAATTGAACACATGGGATTCAGAAACACTCACCAAGGTATATCACAGGCTTCAGCTTGAGAACATGAAAGAAGAGGGAAAAGTGCTTCCTAAATCCTCTGCGCGCAGTGCTGCTGTTTGATAGACTGTGATTCGTTCGACTGCTTTCTGCCCTATAGAGTTTCTGTTTTCATTAGACCAGTGGGATTTTGTGGTCTCAGAAGGATCTCACACATTTGTCCTAGTGAATCTAACATGTCCTAAAACAAACTAAATAGCTACATCCTACAGTGCCTATGGTAAATCCGCATGGAAGCAAAGATAAATAGAAATTCCCAACTCATCCTGACACCTTATATGTAAAAGCATACCCTGCAAAGAATCCTAATTTGGGAATAACAGGACCAGGTTGGATTTATGGCATGTAAAGAATAGACCTATGAAGGTAGACAGCCTCTAGAATATTGATTCCAAATAAAGTCTCCTAATTGGGTCTCGGGTCAAGATTGGATCTCAGGTTGGTCACATTGATCTCATGGCTTCACCACTTTTCAAGTGTTTTTCAAATGAAAGAAATGTATCACTATCTTCAATAGGATAGGTGATAATGAAACATGTCTGATAACTGGAAGATTCTTAGCAATCACTACAGATGGCACTGCGGCTCAGGGGCTAGCACATACACATGTACTGTTCAGTGTATATTCATATGTATGTATGTGCTGTGGGTGTATAAACATGAATATGTATGTGCAGTTCATGTGTTCATATGAGTATGTGTATACTTGTGCATGTAAGTATAGTCTCTGTATATACATGTGCATGTATACATGTACATGTGTTACGTATACAGGCAAACATGGTGAGGTGAATCCTCTTAGCCTAAGGTCTGGGTGGGCATCGGGGCAGCATCCGGATGGAGAACTCAGAACACGGACACATAGAATGCAAACTAGAAGTTTAATAAAGTCCTGAAAACCATTGAGAGGGCAGAGTTGCTGACGACCTCAGGCAGATTGCAGAGAAGACCTCTGACAGGTTGCAGAGCTATTGAAGAATGTAGGAAGACAGGAGGCATCATAGAGACAGGTAACAGACAAAACTCCAGAGTGACAATAAAAGTCTAATACCCTGGAAGCCGCAAACATTCAAGAAGACAACCTGGAAACCGCAGGTAGGTTGATACTGGAAACCAAGTAGGCAGAGATACTGTAAATCGAGGGCAGGTCGGTAACTGGAACCCATAGACAGGCAGGAAAATATCCTGGAAAGGCATTTAGGTAGCTAGAAACTTCAGCCAGATAAGTAGCGATACAGGAAACCGCAGGGAAGTAGGTGAGGTCCTCCACAGACAGATGTCAGGGATACTGGAAATCAGAAACAAGTAGGTAACAATACTAAAAATCGCAGACAGGTAGGTAACGATACAGAAAACTGCAGGGAAGTAGGTGAGGTCCTCCACAGACAAGTGGCAAAGTTACTAGAAACCGCAAGTAAGTAGGCAGCAATGCGAGAAACTGCAGGCAGGTACATAGCGATACTGGAAACTGCAGCATGTAGGTAGCAAGGTTACTGGAAACAGCAGACAAGTAATTCAGGGACTGGAAGCAAGCAGGAGATGACCTGATGAATGTGGACTGGAACTGTGCGCAGCAACCTAAGGCTAGGTTCACATTTGCGGCTAAGTCCGCAGCGTATCATGCGCAACAGCAAATGCTTGCATGCGTTTGCAGTTGCAGACGATAGGCAAGTGCTATTTTCCCGGCAAATTTTTGAATTTACACCAGCTACGCCCACTGGGCATGTTTTATGTAAATTATTGCGCACGCATGTCTTTGCGCATGCTTGCGCTTCCATAGGCAGTAATGCGTTTTTTTAATGCACGTCATCCACAGTCATCCGCATGCGGATGACAGCGAATATTTGATGCCGCAAAAAATGCAACAAGATGCGTTTGGCGCACCCCACCGCATACCGCGAAAAGACGCGACCATACGGAAACGCACCCGAACGCATACAAGCGCATGTCCCTGTGTACACCATGTTAAAGATAGGTACGCAGGACGTATGCGGATGTATGCACATCAAACACAGTGGACTAAACCGCAAATGTGAACCCAGCCTAAGAGAGTTACTACAAGTCTTAGAGCAATACCTCAAGTGTCTCTATGGAGCCTTTCGAGAGGTCTTGGAAATAGAACACATGGATCACACCAGGCAACTTGCAAAGTCCGACATGGAGCACCACAAAATCAAATGGACTGGGGCATGTGTTTAACATTATGTATGTGGAATGTGTGTATGTATGTGTAATGTGTGTGTAACATGTCTAACTATGCGTAGTGTGGGTGCACAGACATGTGTATGTGCAGTGTGTGTGTGTATATACATGTGTATGTATGTGCTGTGTGTGTGTATATATACATGTGCATGTATGTGTGTTTATGTATATATATGTGTGTATGTGCATGTTTGTATGTGCTGTGTGTATATAGATTTGTATGTGCAGTGTGTGTTTATAAATGTGTATGTGCAGTATGTGCAGGGTGTCTGTGTGTGATCCAGGGCAGGCTGCGCTCACCAGTTCTGGATGTAATGACTGTCCATCCGGATGTCATAGGATCACTGAAATCTGTGACTTGCTGTAGCAGTCAGATGACTGGAATAACGCCATTTAATTCACCTTACCGCTGCAGCCATTCACCAACTTCCTGGGGCCGACCACCAGAGAGGCCAGTACTGGCTCCACCATGTGGCAGGAGGTCAGCATGCATGCATCTGTTACACTTTAGTAGAAAAGAAGAAAACTAATGAAATTAAGATTTTTTTTATTGTTTGTGTTTTTACATTTCGAATTTTCTCAGCCATAACTTTTTATATACTTAACTCCTTCACACAAGCCTGTTTTCTCCTTCATGACCAAGCAAATTTTACAATTCTGACCAGTGTCACTTCATGTGGTAATAACTTTGGAACACTTCAACAGATCCCATTCATTCTAAGATTCTTTTTCGAGACATATTGTACTTCATGATAGTGGTAACATTTCTTGAATATGACTTGCATTTATTTGTGAAAAAAAAAAAGAATTTTGGCAAAAATTTAGCAATTTCCAATTTTTATTCCCTTAAGTCAGAGTCATGTCACACAAAATAGCTAATAAATAACATTACCTACATTTTTTTATTTTCACAAAGGTAGCAGGAAAAAATGAACCCCAAAATTCGTTGCGAAATTTCTCCTTAGGCCTCTTCCACACTTCAGTTTTTTACATCAGTTCAAATCCGCCAAAAAGTCAGACAAGCGGATCCGTTCTCAACTGATGTGAACGGATGGCACAGGATCCGTTTTCAGACGGATCCTGAAAATGAGGAAATTTAAAGGAAACGCTGAGAGAGAGAGAGAGAGAGAGAATGCCAAGAGTGTGCAAAGCAGTAATCAAAGCAAAAGGTGGTTACTTTGAAGAACCTAGATTATAAGACATATTTTCAGTTGTTTCACACTTTTTTGTTAATTATTTAATTCCACATGTGTTAATTCATAGTTTTGATGCGTTCAGAGTGAATCTACAATTTTCATAGTCATGAAAATAAAGAAAACGCTTTGAATGAGAAGGTGTGTCCAAACTTTTGGTCTGTACTGTAAGCCTAGGGTTAATGGTGGTCCAAGAAGATGCTTCATAGGTAAACCCCCCCATATGCTGCTGCACAAGGGTTAATGTTGGCCCAAGAAGATGCTCCATAAATACCCCCCATATGCTGCTGCACAAGAGTTAATGCTGCCCCATAAGATGCTCCAAAAATACCCCTCATATGCTGCTGCACAAGGGTTAATGCTGCCCCATAAGATGCTCCAAAAATACCCCCATATGCTGCTGCACAAGGGTTAATGCTGCCCAATAAGATGCTCCATAAATACCCCCCATATGCTGCTGCACAAGGGTTAATGCTGCCCCATAAGATACTCCATAAATACTCCCCATATGCTGCTGCACAAGGGTTAATGCTGCCCCATAAGATGCTCCATAACTACCCTTTATTTGCTACTGCTGCTGCAATATAAATAAAATGACATACTCACCTCTCAGTCGCTGAGGGCCAGGTACCGCTATCCTGAGCCCCCGGCACCGGCGATATTTACCAGTCCCTGTTCCATCGCCATCCACCGCTGTGTCTCCTGGGTCCCTGCAGTGACTTTCAGCAGAGGACGCGCACTACAGGAGGACCCGGAGACACAGCAGTGCACGGCGAAGGAACGGGGACAGGTAAATATTGCTCTGCCCCGTCATACTGACCCCTCCTGGTGCACGGTCTTCTCTGCAGCCCATGCTTCTCCATCGGTCATCTGCTTCCTGCATTCAGCTGGTCATGTGGTACCCCTCATTAAAGTCATAAATATGCGCATATTCATGAGTTTAATGAGCGGTACCAAGTGACCGCTGAACGCAGGAAGCAGAGGACAGAGGGAGAAGCAGGGGCTGCACAAACATGCCACGAAGGGTGAGTATTCTCTCTGACACCCCCGCTCCCCCTCCCCCGCCAACCCCCCGGTATATGACTCGCGTATAAGCCGAGAGGGGGACTTTCAGCCCAAAATTATGGGCTGAAAATCTCGGCTTATACATGAGTATACAGTAAACAGTACTTTTTTGGTCGCCAATGCGCCACTACTTTGCTTTAATTTTTTTTAAAAGTTCCTTTTTTTTTTCTCCATTCCTATTGTTGATCATGTTTTTTGAAAATATTCCACTAGAGTTGAGCGAAACGGGTCGAAAAATTTCAAAAGTCGCCGACTTTTGGCAAAGTCGGGTTTCATGAAACGAAACCCGACCCTAGGATGAGGTCGGCCACGAGGTCGGCGACTTACGCGCCAAAGTCGCGTTTCAAAAGTTTTTCAGCCAATCAGGATCCACGGACAATGTGGGCAACGTGATGACATAGGCAGGGGTCACCACCATCTTTCAGAAGGGCATGTAAGTGATTGGCTTGCTTTGGTGGGCGTCACAGGGGTTATAAAAGGGCGTGCATGCCGACCGCCATCTTACTTCTGCTGATCTTAGCATAGGGAGAGGTTGCTGATTCTGTAGGGAGAGCGTTAGGCAGGGAAGAAGAAAAAAAAACTGCTTCTGCTGCTAGCGATTTTGCCTGTACAACACACCAGTCACTGTGTGTGCAGTGCAAGGGGAGGATATATTGTGGTGGATCAGCGGTGTTGGTTGTTAGGCTGCCTTCTAAGGCTTCCTGACAGCTGCATTGCTGTTTACCCACTGCTCTGCAAACTGCTTTTTTAAAAGCAATCCCAATTTTTTTTTTTGTCCTGCTGAGGTACTGAGCGTGCATTTTTTCACACCATACAGCGGTGTACGCTCCTCACACAGTACCGTGTAACGGCTGTTATCACAGCCACAGTGGAGCTATCTGTGTGTCACTGTGGAAGGATAAGTGGAGGACTTGTTCCATTCTTACAGACCTACACTCTAGGGAGATTCCTATTCTGCCCAATTCTACATACACCTTGTAGTTTGTGATACACTAGCCAATTTCTGCCTGTGACATAGCGCTCTGATATTCAGTGGGCCTCACACAATCCAAAAGTGTCCAGTGTCCACAAGTGTCTGCAGAAATTCAAAATCTCCCTTATCCTGTAGTCACTTTTTTCACACCTGTGCCATCGAGCCTGTGACATAGCGCTCTGATATTCAGTGGGCCTCACACAATCCAAAAGTGTCCAGTGTCCACTAGTGTGTGCAGAAATTCAAAATCTCCCTTATCCTGTAGTCACTTTTTTCACATCTGTGCCATCGAGCCTGTGACATAGCGCTCTGATATTGTCATGGTTTGCCTAGGTTACTTTAGGCTAAAACCCCGGGACCCCTGCAGTGTCCCTCAGACTAGGGAAAACTCTGTCTGTCCCTCAACCCAGGGTTTACACTGAAGGTGTGCCTGCCTGGGCCTCCACCTGTCCCTGTCTCCTGTCCAGCCCTAAGCTGAACCCACCACCCTCCACCCAGTGAGGGGACCAGACACCAGACCCCACAAATATGTATGGACAGGGGTAAAAGAAACACCACACCGTTAATACACAAGGGAATACAATAATGTGCAAGGGCAACCAAATATATATATATATAACAGATAGGAGAAAGAACAACTGAGAGATATACTGCACCAGATATCAGACGCTCCAAAACCACCACTGCTGACCGGTATTGCTAGCACTAGGCAAAAGCTATAGTCGGCGACGCCCATAGTCAGGACGGACTATTTAAAGACCAAGGGCGTGGCCCAGCCCTCAGCCAGCATGACAACCTGGTTAACCCTAGCCCGACTGGACCAGAATACCCAACAAAGTCCCTGAGCATACTGTAGTGGAATAGGGTATTACCGCTGTCTGCCGGACACCCTGGTGTGAACAGTGTCCGACATGACAGATATTCAGTGGGCCTCACACAATCCAAAAGTGTCCAGTGTCCACTAGTGTGTGCAGAAATTCAAAATCTCCCTTATCCTGTAGTCACTTTTTTCACACCTGTGCCATCGAGCCTGTGACATAGCGCTCTGATATTCAGTGGGCCTCACACAATCCAAAAGTGTCCAGTGTCCACTAGGGTGTGCAGAAATTCAAAATCTACCTTATCCTGTAGTCACTTTTTTCACACCTGTGCCATCGAGCCTGTGACATAGCGCTCTGATATTCAGTTGGCCTCACACAATCCAAAAGTGTCCAGTGTCCACTAGTGTGTGCAGAAATTCAAAATCTCCCTTATCCTCTAGTGACATTTTTCACACCTGCGACATCGAGCCAGTGACATAGCGCTGTGATATTCAGTGGGCCTCACACAATCCAAAAGTGTCCAGTGTCTGCAGAAATTCAAAATCTCCCCTGTCCTATAGACACCTTGTACCTTGTTTTACATTACTATATAGTTTGTTGGATTTTGTATACATTTCTACCAAAAATGAGGAAGGCTGGTGGAAGAGGCCGTGGAATTGGGCGAGGGTTGGCAGCTGGTAATGATGGTGTTGGTGGTGGATCTGATGGTAGTGGCAAAAGCAAAATAGGACCGAATGCAGGAGGTGTTGAGCCTGCGTCATCGTCTGGGTCCACAAGGCCTCGAAGGCTTAGTTTTCTAGGAGTTGGCAAATCGCTTTTAAAGCCAGAGCTTCAGGAAAAAGTTTTGTCTTACATTGCTGACTCAGCCTCCAGCTCTATCGCCTCCTCTTCTGAAGTTGTAAAAAATAAAAGCACTGAGTCATCATTGGAGGCTCATGTTCATGAACCACACCTTTCCTTGTGTCCTTCACCCCAACCAAGATTGAAGGATGACGCAGGCCATACTACTGATTACTCCATGGAGCTGTTTTCACATACCATGCCTGTATTATCAAGTGAAATGGTGAATTACCCAGGCCAAGATGAATCTGACATGGAGTGCACTGATGCACAGCCGCTGATAGATGATTCTGCTGGTACATTCACTCAGAGCACTACATTGTCCTCGCAGTGTACAGAGCCAGATTCTGACCCTGATGAGACTCAGGTGCCCCTTCCCGCACACTATACCACCATACACGGTGACACAGAGGAAGGTGCACATGACATTGAAGAGGAGGTGATGGATGACCCAGTTGTTGACCCAGATTGGCATCCATTGGAGGAAGAGGGTGCTGCTTCCAATAGCTCAGATGAGGAGGAGCATCCACAGCAGACATCGACATCGCAACAGCTGTTATCTGGCAGGCCCGTAGCACTCCAAAGACAGGTTCCAAAAATCAAAAGAGTTGCTGGACAGATTGTCCAGAGGGTCAAAAGATCACAGCGTGCTAGGCCGCAAAATGTCTGCCAAAGTAGGAAGAGTGCAGTGTGGCACTTTTTTGAACAAAATCCTCATGATCAGGCCAAGGTTATCTGTAAGAAGTGCGCAAAGACCTTTAGCCGAGGGAAAAATCTGAAAAATTTGAATACCAGTTGCATGCTTAGACATTTAACCGGCATGCACTTGCAAGCGTGGACACAACACCAAACCTCAAGTGCCACATGTGCAACTGATCACAAAGAAGGTAGTCAACAACGCTACATTGTTTCCCCCACTGTAAGCCCACCGGTTAGCACAGCAGCAAATGTTGAGGTGTCGTTGCAAGGCCACAGCAGTCAGGGAATCCCACTGTTATATCAACGAAATACTGAATCTAGGCCATCAGAAAGAACACCAACTCCATCACCATCATCAACCCTCTCTCAGTCCGCCCTGTCCACTGCTGCTTCCACCATATGCAGCTCTCAAGTCCAGCTCACCCTCCCAGACACTATGAGTAGGTCAAGAAAGTACTCAGTCTCTAATCCGCGTACACTGGGTTTGAACGCCCACATTGCCAAACTAATCTCGTTTGAGATGATGCCCTATCGGTTGGTGGAAAGCGCAGCTTTCCGCGAACTCATGGCCTATGCAGTACCACGCTATGACCTACCCAGTCGCCACTTCTTCTCTCGCAAAGCCATCCCAGCCCTCCACCATCATGTAAAAGACCGCATTGTCCATGCACTCAAGCAGTCAGTGAGTGGAAAGGTGCACCTCACAACTGATGCATGGTCCAGTCGGCATGGCCAGGGCCGTTACGTGTCCATCACTGCGCACTGGGTTAATGTGGTGGATGCAGGGTCCACAGGGGACAGCGGTGGTGGGACAGTGCTGCCTAGCCCACGGTATAGGAAACAGTTGGCTGTAGGCGTTCGACCCTCCTCCTCCTACTCCTCCTCCTCCAGAAGCGAAAGCTCGTCCACAGAGCGCAGTCGTACGAGCACTCTATCTGCAGCTGCCACTGTTGCACACGAGGTGTCCCCCTATCGAGCAGCTAGTGGAAAGCGTCAGCAGGTTGTGTTGCAGATGATGTGTTTGGGCGACAGACACACCGCCGAGGTGCTGGCCGAGTACTTGAAGCGACAAACTGAGTCATGGCTGGGCAGTGTACATCTTGAGGCAGGCAAGGTAGTTAGTGATAACGGCCGTAATTTTGTGGCAGCCATAGCCCTTTCAAAACTCAGCCACATACCTTGCTTGGCTCACACCTTGAACCTGGTGGTGCAGTGCTTCCTCAAAAATTATCCGGAGTTAACAGCCCTGCTCCAGAAGGTGCGAAGACTGTGCGCGCACATCCGCCGGTCGCCTGTACACTCCGTTCGTATGCAGAAGCTGCAGCGATTGCTCCACCTTCCCAACCACCACCTCATTATCGACATTGCAACAAGGTGGAACTCCACCCTGTACATGGTGGAGCGGCTGTGCGAGCAGAGGCAGGCCATAATGCATTTGTGGGAGGATACACGGCCAGGCACTTTGAGAGCAGACATGGAGTTGACAGGTGTGCAGTGGTCGAAGCTGAAAGACCTCTGTAAAGTCCTTCAGTGTTTTGAGGAATGCACACGGCTGGTAAGCGCAGACGACGCCATCCTAAGCATGAGCATCCCACTTATGCGTCTGCTCATGCAAACTTTGACGCATCTTAAGGAGCAGGCGTCTGCAGCCAATGTTGATGAGGAGGAAGAGGAGGAGGGAATCCTTGATGACATTCAGCCATTGTCTGCTCAGTGACCTCTCCTGGACGAGGTGGAGGAAGAAGAGGAGGAGGAGGAGGATGATGATGGGGATGATTACTTAGGGGAGGAGGATGCATCTCGTGGGGCAAGTGAAAATGTTGGCGTGGCAAGGTCTGGTACAGGGTTTGTGCGTGACTGGAGGGATGTGGATTTGCAAGAAAGTGCTCCTCCACCCAGCACTCGCAGTGCATCATTGACACCGGGAACATTGGCCCACATGTCAGATTATGCCTTGCGGATCCTAAAAAGGGACCCCCGCATTGCCAAAATGATGAACGATGATGACTACTGGTTGGCCAGCATCCTGGATCCACGCTATAAAGGCAAATTACAAAACATCATGCCACAGGAGAACCTTGACCTAATATTGGCTAATAAACAAGCAACTCTGGTAAATCGGTTGCTTGAGGCATTCCCAGCACACAGCAGCGGTGATGGTTCTCACACGAGCCATACGGGCCGGGGGCAGCTTGGCAGAGGTGTTGATGGTGCACACAGCAGAAGTGGCGTTGGAGACAGGGGTTTCATGACAATGTTGTGGACTGATTTTTCAAATACCGCTCACACAACTGGTAATACTGCATCGATGGAAAGTGACAGGAGACAGCAGTTGTCAACTATGGTTACAAACTACTTTTCCTCCCATATCGATGTTCTCCCACACAGGTCATTCCCCTTTGACTATTGGGCCGCTAAACTGGACACCTGGCCTGAATTGGCACAATATGCCTTACAGGAGCTCGCTTGCCCAGCTGCAAGTGTGCTATCGGAAAGAGTCTTCAGTGCAGCTGGATCAATCCTGACAGAAAAAAGGACCCGTCTGTCAACCCAAAATGTGGATGATCTAACCTTCATTAAAATGAACCATGCATGGGTTACCAAGGATTTTGTCCCACCTTCCCCTGATGACACATAGGGTGACAGAAAAATGGCTTGCTTTGGTCCACCTCTTCCTGGGACTTGACCTATTTCGCCTTTTGCATCAGCTGAATGTCCAACATCAACATATGCCACTTTCTAAAACTCCCTAACTGTGCTGCCTCCCCCCCCCCATGGCCGGGGTCACCACCTAGCCCACGACACTGTGCGAGTGCCGTTGCCCTGGACAGGTGGGTAGGCCGACTCTTGGGCGCGGGCACTGGCACAGGGTCCCTCATAGTGCAATCAAGTGTCTCTGACGGTGGTGGTGCACACCCGCCGTCAGACACACCGCCGTACTATGAGGGGCCCAGTGCCAGTACCGAGGCCCACGAGTGGGCCCCCCTTGCTTGGGCAGGGCCCCAGCATTTGCAATCTTTACCTCTCCCTGCTCCTCCGCTGTGTATTCTGGGCCGTCAAATCCATACTGTGCCTGACACCGTCTGAGCCTGCCTCCTGATGTATAGACATATATTTTGAATGTGTACGCTATCCATACATGTTATCCGGGGATAAGGTACCCTTTCTCACCTTTGTGCAATCACGTGCAATCCATACTGGGCCTAACACCGTCTGAGCCTGCCTCCTGATGTATAGACATATATTTTGAATGTGTACGCTATCCATACATGTTATCCGAGGATACGGTACCCTTTCTCACCTTTGTGCAATCACGTGTAATCCATACTGGGCGTGAGAACGGCTGGCGAGCTGTTAAGCAAGCTACAGCACCTGTGGTTTGCACACGTAAGTTTTTCATTTTTTCAGGAATGACGGTTAGGCCTAATTCCGGAACTGCGGTTGACCTGCACTTACTGGGAAATCATCGTTCGCGGGTAATAATTGTAATCAGTGATCCCCATCACTAACGTTGTTCAGCGGGTTATCTGCACCTGTAAGCGACAAACGCTGGCCTTTTCAGTGTAGCGCACATGCAGCCACGGACATGTAAGGGCATGACACACCAGTTATTGGCCAATCTCATGTGCCAGAGCCTCACGTGTCCCTCTAGTAAGCCGGACTCGGACCGCGGGGCATGACGGAGTCTCGTTCGTTAACGGAATTCAGCTTGCAATGTGTGCATCTGTTCTGTAGCTGGCATGGTTGAGGTTTCCCAGGTGGAGTCGAATTTAACCGTAGGCTCCACTCCTGGTGGTGCCCTTCTGGACATTCCTTTAAGGTTCAGCTTTGCAACCATACTGCCCACGTAAAACAAACACTTTGCCTTCATGAATGCTGTTTGGACGGTCATGACTCGTGGGAATAACGCTACCCAATCAGTTAACCTGCTAGAGAGATCCTTCGTTGCTCCCAAGCATGACATCATACTCCCTAGGAGGAAGGTAATGCCACTGTGGCGACCGTACTCCTGGGGGCGACACAAGTGCACTGATGCCCAGCCTCTGCTCGATGAATCTGCTGGTACATTGACCCAGACCACTACACTCCCCTCGCACACTACCCAGCCTGAATCTGACCCTGATGAAACTCAGGTTACCCTTCCCATATACAGTTCCATCTTACACGGTGACAAAGAGGAAGCTGCAGATGAAAGTGCAGGTTCGGCCCACCCGCCATCAGACACACCACCGTACTATCAGGGGCCCTGTGCCAGTGCCGTCGCCAACGAGTGGGCCCCCCCTGCTTGCTCAGGATCACAGCACTTGCAAGGTTGAAATACTGTGCAGTGAGATGGAAGATGGGGACGACGAGGAGTCCAGACTAGTACAGGGATTCCCTAGCGAGGAGACTTATTTGATTGTTTTCAATGTTGGGACAGCAATTTTTGGGGAGCACTATACTCTGGAGAATGATAGATGGGGCCCACCTTACACTGGAACATTCCAAAGGTGGACATCAGACACCGGAGCAGCATTTACAGGGCCCATTATACACTAGAGCATTAGAAATGGGGCCCATTATGTTTGGAGCATTATTTGGGCCCATAAGACAGTGGAGCTTCATCCATGGGGACCAACATATACTGTAGCATTATGTGGAGCTCATCATATACTGTTTCAAACATTATATGGGACCAATGATTCTGTATGGAGAAATAGATGGGCCTCGTCATGAGATGTAAAAAGTGAAGTATTTTTCATTGTACTATACCGCTATTTCTCTGCCGTATCGGAGCATGATGAGTTGTGGTATGTGTTAAAGGGGCGCTCTTTCGCCCAGGGCACATGAAAACCTGGAGCCAGCCCTCCCCCCCACAACTTTAGCCAAATAACCCCCATTTTTCAGTGCGTAACTTGTATTATGAAGTTAATTAAAGTTGACAAGCTTAAGTAAGAAGAATTGATGCTTTTGGCATTCAAATGAGCACTGTAGGTGTGTTTCCTGTCCTCCTCTCACTGCCGACTTTTATTCCCCATTGACTTACATTGGGTTTCGTGTTTCGGGACGACCCCGACTTTTCCCTATAATCCGCCGATCTTGCTCGACCCGACTTTTGGAAAAGTCGGGTTTCATGAAACGAAACTCGACCCTAAAAAACCAAAAGTCGCTCAACTCTATATTCCACCTTTTGGCTCCTCATTAAGATACATTTTGCTGTGCTTGCAATTAGCGTGTCTCTCTCTCACTGATTTTAATGTGGCACTTGGATCATTGTATTGGTATGTGACCTTAGTTTTGAGTTTTTCAATTGCACATATATATGGGGGGTAATTTCCATAGGTGTGTTTTAGGTTTGAATACGCTAATCCATCTTTGTATGGACAGACTTGTTTATGTGACTACACATGGGTTTTGCATATTGAAATGATATAGTAGTGTGTCCCCCTATTTGTGATGTGACTTTGGCATTATTATGTGCAGCGTTATGTGTGGACATGTCATTGCATTTGTTGGAATATATGGCCTCCTGCTTATTTGTATTGCAAGCATACTATAAACTCATGATTTGATGCGCAGGTTTGTCCTTTGCACATGCGCAACAACTCTGTACGCACGTTATCGTCTTATTCTTGGATTTCAAGCGCTTTATTTATTATTTTTTAAGGCTTGACATGTGGGTTTGTCTTCTGCATTTGCGCAATAATTCGCTGCCTGTATCTATTGCTTTTATTATGTAAGCGTGTCATCCTTTTGTGCCTGGACCGCAGGTGCATCATCTTTCAGGGCCTGTTTGTTTACCGCGCATGCGCGGCGATTTAGTACCTACATATATTGCTTTCATTATTTAAGCGCGCCATCCTCCTGTGCTTGGAACCTGGTTCTATTCTCTGTGTATGTGCAGTAACCTGATACATACACACATTACCCTCATCACACAGCAGACGCCGCACTCAGGTGACGGCGCATGCTGTTGTGATTGCAATTGCAATTTCACTACATAAGGGGCTTGTGGATACAACTGGCTACTTCCCCTGACGAAGCTGAAGGTTGCAGCGACACGCGTTGGGTGCTGGCGGGCAGTGTGATCTCCCTCGGTAAATATTATGTGATTCTTATTGATTGCTTTTTGTTCTCTCCCTCAATTTTTTTTTTTTTTTTTTACATGGATGGAATGATTTTTGTTCATTACATGGCTCTGTCTGAACACATTATTAATATGTAAAATTGACATTGTCTCTTTTCACCCTCATATGTGTATCAGACACATTACCTCTTGCGGCATAATTGTTCACTTTGTTGTGAAATCTTGTGAAATCATATATTATATATTGGCTATAGTTTGGACCTTCTTTTGGAGATAAGAGACAAATAAATAAAGTAATCCAATATATCAACTTTCACACTTGCTGGGAGAAAGGAGCATTGTTGAGATTAAATATTACTTGTTACATCATGTCTTGTATGCTTTAGTTACATATGCATGCCCTTATTCCACCTGCCCACCCTCTCCATTTTGGTGTTTTTTAATTGTTTTTATCATGTATTCGGCCTTCCTGGCATTTGTTTGATTAATAAAAGTCCTTTTTGCATATCCACATCTGGCTGTGAGTGCACTTGTTTTCTGTGCTTCTTTTTCTTTTTTTTTTTTTCCTTGGTATCTTTGGCACTGTGCTGCACCCAGCTAAGTCATTCATGTGTTAAGTATTGTGGTGCCCACCTAACACACATATAACCATAGAGTTCTGCTGGAGACCCCTGGATGTCATGCCAACCCATCGATGACCAGCGATCATGTGACAGGGTCACCGATGGGCGGGATTTCCGGCGAGCTTACCGGAAGCACGAGTTAAATGCCACTGTCAGAGATTGACAGGGGCAATAAACAGGTTAACAGCCACGGGAGGCACATGTCAGCAGTTCAAAACAGCTAACATGTGCCGGGAAAGATGTGGACTCAGCGCCGGAGCCCACATCAAAGGGAGGGATTCTGACGTGGGCGTACTATTACGCCCAATGTTGGAAAGGGGTTATCGGGGTTTTCCCACAAAACAAAAATTAATATTAATCAATAGATATTTGAATAATAATAATTTCCACAATTGAATGTGTTTAAATAAAATGTACCTGTGATAAGATAATCTTATAAATGTGCCCCTACTGTGAACTGTTATGGCTGTGTCGGACCGTACAGGAACATGGTCTGATCATACCACAGCTCCTGGGCAGAACATTTTATTTAAACACATCCAATCATGGAAATAATTATTATTCCAAGATCTATTGCTTAAAATAAACTTTTGTTCATGGGAGAGCCCAGTTAAGAATACATGTTGCAGTTTGATGACTTAAATGAGACATATTTATGTTTATTTTTAATTTTCATTTATATTAAAATTGATTATATATATTAATTATATAGAAATTATTTTCAAATAAGTTTAGAGGAAAAAAATGTATTTTATTATGGATGGAGTTTATGACTGTTAATGAAAAGAACATGTTGAGTTGTTGGTGGTTATTCTCATTTTAACAATTGAGATGGAACTTTAGATTTTTCTATTCAGTTACATAATAATTCTGCATACACAGACGGAACCTCACTTTTACTTTCTTAAATATTCAGCTTTCAGGTTTATTAACCTCTCAGAGTGACCCACAGCTCTGGAGTTGTTCAATAATAAAATTATGAATCAAAAATACTAATTGCCTAATAATTGTTCTCACAGTGTTTGCCCTAAAAACGTTAATGATAAATGGTCCTGGAGCATTTACAAGGCCTAAGGTTTTCTACAGTATATTAAACCCTTCGTCCCAGTTGCAATGCTGAGGCTGACGGGAACATGACAAATGGAGCACTTTTCCTTTATGTGAATCACGGTACTTTAGGGAACAAACAGATCTGAGTTATCACCAATCCTAACCACTAGTACCATCCAACTTTTCCACCTTGACTTCTTGTAGTGGTGCAGACTAGACATGAGCAGATCAGGCAATATTCTAATGCACCTGCTCACACGGATTTTCCTGAGAAATTCAATTTGCAGAGAAGTCATTCTTTTTGAATTTATGCTCTGGGATTTCTCCAGATCCCAAAGGATAATAAATGTAAAATGTAAAAAATAAAATAAATCCTTATACTTCCGCTCACTTCTATGGCCCTTCCAATCCTCATCGTCAACTATCCAGTTCTCACCACATCCTCTGATCACTGCCATGTGTGTTGAAATCCCCTCTCATGCTAGATCGAGACCTCTGATGAGACCAGGGAGGGATCTGCTCAAGCAAACGGAATGTCTCAATGTCATGACATCACAACACATACTTATTTAGTTACATACATTGAAAAAAGACCTAGGTCCATCAAGTTCAACCTTTCTCCACCAATTGTTCATTTTGTTGCTAATTTAACTATAACCCACAATGGTATATGGATCAAAGAAATCGTCCAACCCTTTTTTAAAAGCCATCATAGTGTCTCACATTACTACCTCCTGTGGTCGACATTCCACAGTCTGACTGCTCTAACTGTAAAGAACCCTTTCCTTATTTAGCTGCTGGAATCACCTTTCTTCCACTCGTAATGAGTCCTTATTATGGTCTTATGAAGGAAATAAGTCATGTGCCATTCCTTTCCGCCATTTTGATGGTTCTATACAGTTTAGAAAAATGGCTGCCAGTTGCCGTCAGTTTGCCGGATCCACGCGGGAGCAAAATTACAAAGAATCTGCATTTGTCAAATGCAGATTTTTGTAAAATTCACATACGGTTCAATTACACTGGGATATATTTGCTCATCTTTAGTGCAGTCACACCCAATAATAATGCTTTATCCACACAACTGTTGAGGAGAGCCTTAAGTTCAAATACTTAATTAACCTCAAGTGTATTATTTCACCTAACATGAGCTTTTTCAGATCAAAGTGTGACACTAAAGATGGCTGCCATTTCCTGCTTGCCTCACACCAAGTGCTCATGGATCTGGAATTTCCTGTTTGCCTCACACCATGTGCTCATGGATCTGGAATTTCCTTTTTCATCACACACCATGAGCTCCATGGATCCACCCACGATGACGCCCACTCTGATGACCTCATGGACCAACCCACCCTGATGACCTCATGGATCCGCCCATGGACTAGCTCACTGCCCAACCCACTAACCAATGGAATACATCCGAACACTCCCATTTTAGAGTTAACTGAGCCCCCGTACAAGGGACATATAAACCTATGTTTCAATCAATAGTCTTTCTCTCTCTCTTGGAGCTGTGCCATAGATTGATCAAAGAGAGGTTACATCCGACTGTGTGGTGTGATTCTTTTAGTGGGCACTGATCAATACCCATTGGGTCAGGCAACTAGTGAACATTACTTATTGTTCAATCTAACACAACTATGAGAATGTGGGAATGTATGCAGGAATGGAGCGGGCTGGAATTAAGTTTTACTTTATTGTAGCATGTAGTAAACAAAGAAATGACTGACGGCATTCATGTGACCAAATTCACACCAGTCAGCAATCTCTAGCAGACACAGGCAATGTGCTCCGCAGCTGTGAATATGAGCACGCTCATTTAATTTTCATTGAAGTTAGAACATGAATAAACCCGATAAAGAACTGAGGAATTAATTAGAAATAGCTATGCATTTTAGAGATGCGTTGTGTTAACTATTATTTAGAATATTAGTTATTTCTTTAATTATGACTGAAAGAAAACAACCAACGAACCGTCACAAAAACGCAGAATAATTAATTTGTAATTATGTTAAATTTTATGAGTTTATACAACAAAGCAATTTTTTCCAATGGATTATTAGCAATTTACCTGCTGCTTGTAATAAAGGATATATTTTGTTTTTCAAGTTAATGATACAATCGATAAGTCCCATTCATTATGTTACTTAGGGAAATAAAGCAAAAGAGAATATATGAATACATCACAATATAATCAAGAATGCAATAATCGGTGTTTGCAGACATTCAAAACTAGGTAAATGGCTTAAGGATCCCCCTATACATTAGGTAGCTGTCTGTTAAATGGCTACAGTGTGAACGTGGAGCTGTATATTGTATTTATACCAACATGTGCACTGGCTCATTTCTTCAGATTTGCTTTAGGCTATGTGCCTACGTATGCAGAAAATTTCTGCTTCAAAACCGGACTCCTTCCCAGAAAACGCGCGTTTTATTTCCGCGCGTTTTTTGCACAAAAAACGCACGTTTTTGATGCGTTTTTTTCTGCGCGTCTTCTGACTCATAGAAAATAGCTAAAAACCTGGACTTTTACGTAAAATTAATGAGCATGCTGTGTTTTTTACAGCGAAGCGGTTTTTTTCGTGGAAAAAAACGCATCAATGTGCACAAAAAGTGCGGAATTCATTTAAAATGAATGGAATGCTTCTTCTATGCGTTTTTGAAGCATTTTGACAGGGACAAACGCTTCAAAAATGCGAAAAAAAACGCTTATGTGGGCACACAGCCTTAGTTTCATGTACTTTATACATACTGGGGTGGACATTTTGTCTATATAGCTTTTCATAGGCAAGTGTTGAAACAGGCACATCTGGGTCCTGCACCACTCCCGTCTGTTTTGAGGCCAGCTGGCATGTAGCTTAGTGAACTATGAGAATTAGGGACCATCCTAACCGGGTACACCTTGTCGTGGTGGGATGTCTTTTATGATCTTTTAATCAATATGCACATGGAAACACAAGAAACAATGGGATGAAACAGAAGGGGAGAAGATACAGATTAGGTATTAGAAAATACTTTTTGACAGTGAGGGTGATCAATGAGTGGAACAGGCTCCTTCAATGGAAGTCTTCAAACAGAGGCTGGACAGACATCTGACTGAGATGGTTTAGTGACTAGAGATGAGTGACTTTGCCTTTTTTAGGGTTGTCAGGTTTCATGAAACCCGACTTTCTCAAAAGTCGAGTCGAACGAAATTGGCCGACTATTGGGAAAAGTCTGAGGTCCGACTGAAACACGAAACCCAATGCATGTCAATGGAGAAACAAAGTCAGCAGGGAGTGGAGGACACCTACATGCCGGACCGCTTTTTTAAAGTGCGCAAAATCTCTCTTTCTCTGTCTCTCTCTCCCTGGACGCTGCACATGTCATCTCGTTGCCCACAGTGTACGTCCTTGCTCATTGGCTGAAAAAAAAAGTCACGTGCAAGCATTCTGTGAAATCCGACTTTGGCACTTGGGTCGACGACCGCATGGCCGACCTCACATTACGGTCGAGCGAAACCCGACTTTGGCAAAAGTTGGCGACTTTTGAATCTGATCGACCTGTTTCGCTCAACTCTATTAGTGACTCCTGCATTGAGCATAGGGTTGGACACGAAGATCCTGGAGATCCCTTCCAACTCTAACAATCTATAATTCTATGACTATTTACTTGTACTATTACTATTTATTTATTTGTTTAATGCAGGATATATGCTCATTTGTTTTTATCCTAGGTTTTGTCTGCTAAACGGCCACTGTGTGAATGCGCACCTACACATGGCACTTATACCAACATGTGTCCAGCTCATTTCTCTGGTCTTACACATTAGATAAATGCCCGACAGCTGACAGCTGTCTCTTCTGACTCATCATACGCTGCAGGAACACTCGGCTTGGTCAAACGCTCTTGAGACAGCAGCTGCCAGACTGCTTTGGAGATGATTTATCTTCCAGAAAACCACAGAATTAGCGTTTTAGAATTCCAATGTGCATTATCCTTCTTATTTCCAACATGATCTGTCGAGGGAGAGTCAGGAGGCCCCCATACACATTAGACTGTTGGACAATCCTGCTGATATCAGAGGATCCATTTAAAATTCAGTCTAATTAATATGTATGGTCCTTACAATGCTTGTAAATACATGACATGCTCCTAGCATTTATCTAATGATCTCTCTGAATATATACTCCCCCTCTCTGAAGTATATGACATCACACATCACATGCCTCTTCTTTTCCTATTACTGCACTGTCCCTGACTTCTCCGCTTCCCTCCCTGTCCATGACGGGAATGTGTTTCACATGCTGGGCAGCAGATTTTACAATTTGTGTCCAAACAATCATAGTCTGCGCATATTCTTAGAATAATTGTATGAGTTCCCAATTATTATTATTGTTATCTCATGTATTGTGTTCCAGTGTTTTTTTTCTCACTCTACTGTAGATTGTTTTGTTTTTGCTGGGGTGAGCCACCTTTTGTTTTACACCACCAGATCATGTCAGAGTCACTGGGCACAACCCATCTTATGCATACTGGGATATCCACAGTCACATCCAAATTAAAGGACTACTCAAAATTAGTTGTGCCAGTGTTGTGAACAATATAAAGAGAATGAGTCACCTGTGGTGCCAAGAAAAATGAAGGCTTAGGGGTCATCTTATTACAATGTACCAATATATGAAGGGGCACAATAGAGATATTTCTAATGATCTTTTTACATCTAGCCCTGTAATGATGACAAGGCGCATCCTCTATGTCTACAGGAAAGACGGTTTAATCATTATTATTATTATTATTTATTTATATAGCACCATTAATTCCATTGTGCTGTACATGAGAAGGGGCGTTACATACAAAGTTATAGATATCGTTAACAGTAAACAAATTTACAATGACAGACTGGTACAGAGGGGAGAGGACCCTGTCCTTTCGGACTTACATTCTACAGGATAGTGGGGAAGAGACAGAAGGTCGGGGGTGCTGCAGCTCTGGTGGTGATGAGGCGGCAGCTCAGGCGGTGGTGAGGCGGCAGAATGGTTACTGCAGGCTGTAAGCTTTCCTGAAGAGATGGGTTTTCAGGTTCCGTTTGAAGGATTCAAGGGTGGTGAATAATCGGACGTGTTGAGGCATGGAATTCCAGAGGATAGGGGATATTCGGGAGAAATCTTGGAGGCGGTTGTGTGAGGAACGAATAAATGTGGAGGAGAGTAGGAGGTCTTGGGAAGATCGAAGATTACGTGAGGGAAGATATTGGGAGATTAGTTCAGAGATATAGGGAGGGGACAGGTTGTGGATGGCTTTGTAGGTCAGTGTTAGTAGTTTGAACTTGATTCGTTGGGGAATTGGGAGCCAGTGGAGGGATTTGCAGAGGGGAGAGGCAGGGGAGTAGCGAGGAGAGAGGTAGATTATTCGGGCAGCAGAGTTGAGGACAGACTGGAGTGGTGCAAGAGAGTTAGGAGGGAGGCCACAGAGGAGAGTGTTGTAGTAGTCAAGGAGGGAGATGATGAGGGCATGTACAAGAGTTTTAGTAGCTTGAGGGCTGAGGAAGGGACAGATTCTGGAAATATTTTTGAGTTGGAGGCGACAGGAGGTGACAAGAGTTTGGACTTGTGGTTTGAAGGACAGGGCAGAGTCGAGAGTTACTCCGAGGCAGCGGATTTCAGGTGCGGGAGAGAGCGTGATGCTGTTTACCGTAATAGATAGATCGGGTAGGGAAGATACGTCAGATGGAGGAAAGATGATGAGTTCAGTTTTGTCTACATTGAGTTTTAGGAAGCGAGAGGTGAAGGAGGATATGGCTGATAGACACTCCGGGATTCTGAACAGCAGAGGTGACATCTGGGCCAGAGAGGTAGATCTGAGTGCCGTCCGCCTACAGGTGGTAATGGAAGCCATGGGACTTTATGAGTTGTCCTAGGCCAAGAGTATAGATGGAAAAAAGTAGGGGCCCCACGACAGAGCCTTGGGGGACTCCAACAGAGAGAGGGCAGGAGGAGGAGGTAGTGTGGTAGTGGGAAACGCTGAATGTGCGGTCAAAAGGGTATGAGGAAATCCAGGACAGGGCAAGGTCTTTGATGCCAAAGGAAGAAAGAATCTGTAGCAGTAGGCAGTGGTCAACTGTGTCAAAGGCAGAGGACAGGTCGAGAAGGAGGAGGTTGGAGAACTGTCTGTTAGCTTTGGCTGTAAGTCATTAGTAATTTTGGTCAGGGCAGTTTCAGTGGAGTGGTGGGGCGGAAGCCAGATTGGAGGAAGTCAAGGAGGGAGTTAGATGAGAGGTGGAAGGAAAGTTGAGCATGGACATGCTGTTCATGGAGTTTGGAAGCAAACGGGAGCAGTGATATGGGGCAATAGCTGGGCATAGCAATTGGGTCAAGGTTTGTTTTTTTGAGGATGGGTGAGATGGTGGCATGTTTGAAGGCGGAGGGGAAGGTACCAGAAGATAGCGATAGGTTGAAGAGATGGGTTAGGGCTGGGATGAGTGTGTTAGTGAGGTTGGGGAGCAGGTGGGAAGGGATGGGCTCGAGTGCACAGGTGGTGAGGTGTCATTTGGAAAGGAGATGAGTAAGCTCTCCTTCAGTGTTGTTGGAGAGGGAGGTTATTACGGAAGGGCAGAGGTCTGGTATGTGCAGTGGTTGTGGTGGTGGAACAGTAAAGGTTTGCCTTGTTTGGTTGATTTTGTTTTTGAAGTAGGTGGCAAAGTTTTTGGCAGAGATGAGGGGAGCTGGAGGTGGCAGTGGTGGGTGGAGGAGAGAGTTAAATGTGCTGAACAGTTGTTTTGGGTTGTGGGATAATGAAGATACAAGGTTTGTGAAATAGGTCTGTTTAGCATCGGTGAGGGCTAATTTTAAGGCAAGTGTAGCTTGTTTGAGAGCAGTGAAGTCGTCTGGCAGGCATGTTTTCTTCCAATGCCGCTCCACAACCCTGGATGCTTGTCAAAGTTTTTTTTGGTGAGGTTGTTGTGCCAGGGTTGCCTATTGATTCGTCACACTTTGCCATGCATGAGAAGGGCGATTGAGTCTATGGCTGATGTGATGGAGGTGTTGTATAAAGTGGTGGCGATGTCCATATCGTGGAGTGAAGATATGGAGGATAGAGGTAGAAGAGAGTCTGAGAGTCTGTGAGTGTCTAGGTGTGCGAGGTTTCTGCGAGGATGTGCTAGTGGCTGGACATGGGGGGGCAGATGCAGATTCTTTACTGTTAGAACAGTGAGATTATGGATTCTTTACTGTTAGAGCAGCGAGACTATAGATTATTTACTGTTAGAGCAGTGAGACTTTGGAACTCCTTGCCACATGAAGTTGTAATGGTCAATATATTCATGAGCTCCAGACTGCAAGTAATGTCTGACAATGGAAAAGCAAAATCAAAAGGAATACATTGGCCCTTGACTGTACAACTGCTTGAGCTGCACATTTGTTTTAAAATAGTCATCATCATTCACACTCATAAGTCATAGATTCAATGTAATTATCTATATTCCTTTCCTCATCCAGAAACATTTCCAAACAGATTATATCACTGCTCAGTGTTCTCATTCTGGTCTTAATAAGTTCAAATGTTGCAGGTCTGATCTGGAAAATAAAAGGCAATCATTAGATGCCTGAATAACATAATTAGTTCCTTAATAATAATTAGTAATATTAGTAAATAAATAGTTCCTTAATAATATTAGAATAACAGAATCTTCCTAAATAAACAGCTTTTTTATGGCAAACCTTTCCTCAGTTTGAAATGTAATTAAGAAATGGCATTTAACATCAAGAGCTGCTCATAGGATTGCTAGAGAAGCAAATCAAACCCCCTGTTTGACTACAAAAGACCTTCAGCAATATTTAACAGACTCTGGAGATGTGTACATTGTTCTACTGTTCAGAGACACCTGCACAAATATTTCCTTCATGAAAGAGTCATCAGCAGAAAACCTCTCCTGCATCCTCACCATAAAATTTAGCATCAGAAGTGTGCAAAAAATATCTAAATAAACCTGATGAATTTTGGAAATAAGTCTTGTGGGCCGATGAAGTTAAAATAGAACTCTTTGACGGCATATATTAACCCCTTTCTGTCATATGACGTACTATCCCGTCCATGTGCCCTGGGACTTAATTCCCAGGGACGGGATAGTACGTCATAGCGATCAGCGGCGCTCACGTGGTGAGCGCCGCTGATCGCGGCCAGGTGTCAGCTGATTATCACAGCTGACACCTGGCACAATGTGTCAGGGGCGGACACATTGACCCCTGGCACACTGCGATCAAACACGATAGCAGTGTACCGGGGGTGTAGGGAAGCATTGGCAGGGAGGGGGCTTCCTCCGTGCTTCCCTGCGACCCCCACAGCAGTGCAATCTGCAGCGCTGCTGCATGGGTCTTCCTCCCTGCAGGTCCCCAGATCCAAAATGGCGGCAGGGACCTTTGGGGACCTGCAGGGAGTCGGCTTCCTCAGTGCCTGAAAAGCGCAGGCATGAGGAAACCTGCTGCAGTGCCTGTGACAGATCGCTGATCTGTCACAGCGATCTGTGATGTGACAGATCAGCGATCTGTCACATGACAGTTATGTACCCCCTGGAACATTGTAATAAAGTAAAAAAAAAGTGTAAAAATAATTTATAAAAAATCGCTAAATAAATTTAAAAAAAAAAAAAAATTCCCTAATAAATTCATTTTTTGGAAATAGAAAACAAAACAATAAAAGTACACATATTTGGTATCGCCGCGTCCGTAACGACCCACCCTATAACACTGTCCCACTAGTTAACCCCTTTATTGAACCCCTTAAAAAATAAAAATAAAAAACGAAGCAAATAATAAAGCTTTATCATCATACCGCCGAGCAAAAAGTGCAATAACGCGCGATCAAAAAGACAGACATAAATAACCATGGTACTGCTGAAAACGTCATCTTGTTCTGCAAAAAATGAGCTGCCATACAGCATCATCAGTGAAAAAATAAAAAAGTTATAACTCGCAGAATAAAGCGATGCAAAAATAATTATTTTTTATATAAAATCGTTTTCATTGCATAAAAAGTGCCAAAACATAAAAAAGCGACATAAATGAGGTATCTCTGTAACCGTACTGATCTGAAGAATAAAAGCGCTTTATCAATTTTACTGCACGCGGAACGGTGTAAACTCACCCCCCAAAAGAAATTCTTGAAATGTTGGTTTTTGTTCATTCTGCGTCCAAAAAATCGGAATAAAAAGCGATCAAAAAATGTCACATGCTCGAAAATGGAACCAATAAAAAACGTCAACTCGTCCTGCAAAAAATAAGACCTCACATGACTCGGTGTGTCAAAATACGGAAAAATTATAGCTCTCAAAATGTGGTGATGCAAAAACTATTTTTACAATAAAAAGCGTCTTTTAGCGTGTGACATCTGCCAAACATAAAAACCGCCATAAATAGTAAATCAAACCCCCCGTTATCACCCCCTTAGTTAGGGAAAAATAATAAAATGTATTTATTTCTATTTTCCCATTAGGGTTAGGGTTGGGTTAGGGCTAGAGTTAGGGTTAGGGCTAGGCTTAGGCTACTTTCACACATCAGGTTTTCGGCGTCAGGCGCGATCCGGCGTCGTGCCGGAACGCCGGATCCGGCAAATATTTCATAAAACCGGATGTGACGGATCCGTTTTTCTGACGGATCCGTCTTGTTCTTGACAGACAAAACCGGATCCGTCTCATCCGGTTCATCTGTTTTTCGATCCGTTTTTCGACAGATTACGCCGGATCCGGTTTTTAAAAGCACCCCTTGTGGCCTTCCGAACGGGATTGGCTACTGGAAAACTATATATAGCGTGTTCCTAAAGCCCTTCTTTGACAGGTTGTAGAGGAGAAAGTGCAGGTTGGAGAGAAGAGCAAGTTACTGGTGAAGATGGATGTTGTCATTGGAAATATTTTGAAGAATTTGGCGGATTTTACAGCGGAGGCGAATCGTTTGAGGGTGATTGTTCTGGAGAAGGAGAGAGCGAGACAGCAGCGCATCAGGCATCGTAGACGACGTTTGTGGATCCACCCCATCACAGCCAAGAGAATGATGCGTGGGGTCTATTCTACACTCTGCATGGACCTTCGACGAAACCCGGATAAATTTTTTGGATATGTTCGGATGAAAATGGAGAATTTTGATTACTTGGTGGAGCGCATTGCACACCTCATAAGAAAAGCGGACACCTATTGCCGCTTCTCTGTTTCACCCACAGAGCGTCTGATGGTGACTTTAAGGTAAGCCACATTTATTGGATATGCTCGCATCAGAGCACACTTTCACTGCAATCTTGTTGGTGGTAGTTTGTATCTCCAAGTGTTATAGGTCAGTTTTGGTATGTAATGCTGTGATTTAAAACTAATTGATTGTTTTTTAATTCCCCACAGATTTCTTGCAACTGGAGAATCCCTTTCGTCACTGCATTTCCAGTACAGACTCGGGATTTCCACCATATCTGGAATAGTGAAGTACACATGCCGTGCACTGTGGGACTCCTTAGCTGAAGAGTTTTTACCAGAGCCCACAACAGAGAGGTGGATTGAAATTTCAGAAAAGTTTCAACAGATATGTCAGTTTCCCAACTGCTTGGGCGCTGTGGACGGGAAACATATCCGCATTGTAAAGCCAGCCGGATCGGGATCGGAATATTACAATTACAAGAAATATTTTTCAATTGTCCTCATGGCCATCGCTGACGCGGAATACAAATTTATTGCTGTGGATATTGGGGCCTATGGCCGCTCCAATGACTCTCAAGTTTTCAAACTGTCTGCCATGGGGCGTAAACTGTATGGAAACACCTTCCAGTTCCCACCACCTAGACCGCTGCCGCAAACATCTGGTCCACCTATGCCATTTGTCTGTGTAGGGGATGAAGCCTTCCAGCTGTCAGAACACCTTTTGAAACCGTATTCTAGCAGAGGATTGACAAGAACAAAACGCATTTTTAATTACCGCCTCACAAGAGCAAGAAGAATGGTTGAATGTACCTTTGGTATTCTGACAGCCAAATGGCGGGTCCTATTGACTGCGATCAACCTCAAGACACAAACTGTGGACGAGGTGATCAAAGCTTGCGTGGTACTCCACAATTTTGTTATCTGCAAGGAACCCATTTCCATTGAGGACACCTCTGAAGAAACCACCTTGCAAGATTACCATGACATTACCACTAGAAGTTCTGTGACGGTTTCAGTAATGAGGGACAATTTTGCACTATACTTTATGTCACCTCAAGGCAGAGTACACTGGCAGGATGACAGAGTGTGAAAGATTTGTGCCCAACCAAACTTGTGTACCTTCTGTACCAACAGTATATACCTTTGCCAACCAAAGTTGGCTATCTTGTCATGGTCTCTATTTTTACCTTTAGGCCACAGGTGTGTACCTGGTGGTGTTTTATGCAAAGTATTTCACCTTGTAACAAAAGTTGTGTACATTGTTAGGAAATCACCAACAATAAACACAACTTTTTAGGTGAAATACTTTGCTTCAAACACAACCAGGAACACAACTGTGGCAAAAAGCTAAAATTTACCCACAGTTATATACCTGGTTTTGAATACCTTTTTACCTTTTAAATACCCTGTATTTAACCTTTTTTTTAAACATATTTCGCCGCAGAAAGAAATGACAGACAACCAGTGTAAACAATAATTTAACTTTTATTTAAAATATTTTTTTTTTGTAAACTGTTTTTAAAGTTAAAAAAACTTTTTTAATAAAGGTTTGAAACCAACTGGGCATTTTTATTACAAAACACATCATAAATCTGTGTAGTGTGGGGTGGAAATACTGCTGGAGGGGCTGCGGGACACTTCGACACTGGGAGTGTGGAGAGAGGATTGGGATCGTGGTGGGGAAGGAACAGTTAGAGGTGATGGTGTGGAAAAAGCTACAGAATGGGTGGACATGTGGGAGGCAGAAGAGGTGGTGGGCGGTGGAGTGGAGGGTTGGGCAGGGACTGTAGGAGCAGATGATGTCGATGGCAAGTTGTATGGGGAAGGAGTTTGGTACGGGGAAGGAGTTTGGTACGGGGCAGGTTGCTGGAAGTGGGGAGATGTCTGGTACTGGGGAGGTTGCTGGTACTGGGGAGGTTGCTGGTACTGGGGAGGTTGCTGGTACTGGGGAGGTGGATGGTATGTGATAGGAGGGGGAGGATGGAAAGTGGCTGGAGGGGGTGCAGGTGGAGGAACTACTGGGGTGGGAAGAGGAGGTTGGGAGGTAACGTGCTGGAGAGCACCGTGGCATGAATGCATTACATGCATCTGCTGGGTAGGAGATAGCGTTTCCATGCGCTCCACAACAGACCTGAAAAAGGTGTGGTTTGGCGAAGATCTTGCTTCTGAATGCATGGTTTGCAGAAGTGTCTTCACCTCCAGAATGCTGGAGTTGATCTGCTGAAAGCCTGCAGAGATTTGCTCTGACAAGACTTTTAGACAGTTCTGGAAAGATGCATTCAGATGCA
The DNA here is from genome assembly GCF_039654945.1 of Dendrobates tinctorius. Taxonomy (NCBI): domain Eukaryota; kingdom Metazoa; phylum Chordata; class Amphibia; order Anura; family Dendrobatidae; genus Dendrobates; species Dendrobates tinctorius. The sequence goes on along the minus strand of NW_027361814.1, from coordinate 6,067,577 downwards.
AGAACTCTGGCGCATAAGTCTTTTCCTGACCCCTCTGCCGCTGCCGCCCAGTACCCACAGGTGTACTAGAGGTGGCAGGGGCAGAAGGGTGGGGTAAAGGGAAAGCGATCTCCTCACCAGCAGCTTCATGTAATGTAGGCGGCCACGATGCTCCTGTGCTGGTGGATGGGACAGATGGGTCGAATGTGTGGGAAGGCTGGGAAGGTGCAGATGTACCGGGGTGGTCGAAGTGTCCCTCGGTGCCGGTCTCCTCAGGGATCGCCTCAGAAGGGTCCAATCGTGCAGGCTCCCAAGTGCTGCTCACCGTGCTGTGGAATAAAGAGAAAAAAAAACAATTAAAATAGTGACATGGTATGGCCCTGGCTGAAAAAAAAAAGTTACATCTAACATTTTTTTTCACATGTGGTGTGTAATATTTACCTTCTAGTGACCATTGTTTCCCGGAGGAACGACAGGGCTTGTGCGTACTTGTACTTGCTCCTGCGTCCTCCAGATCCACTCGGGGCCCGCATCTCTTTATTGAACTCCTTCTTGAAACGATCCCTCACAGACCGCCACCGCTTCACAATTCTGTCCCCTGAAACGAGAAAGGAGTGGTTAGTATACAACATCAGTGTTTCCCAAACTCCAGTCCTCATGGTTCCCAGGGGTCATGCTTTCAGGATTTCCATAGTAAATAGAAATCCTGAACACACGATCCGTGGGGACCACGAGGACTGTTGTTCGGGAAACACTGGTTTACATCAAGCAACCGGTACTGTATATACTTACGCTCTTTAATCTGGGCCCGAGCATCGAGGTCCTCCCAGTGGTCCACAAGGAGCGAACAGATTTCCTCCCAGAGTCGCCGGGTAACGATCAGGTCAGCGTGGCGGCGGTCAGCCATATTCCAGAGCGGCTCCCTTTCTCTGACGAGATCGATGAGGTGGTCCACATCGATTCCTCCATCCTCACCGTCAGAGTCGGGAGCACGCTGTGAAGGCTGTTAAAGAAAAAGACAAAAATAACATAATTAGCCTCCACAAAAGAAATGAAATAAAAAGTGCAAAAAACAAAGCAAAAATATTTATACTTACACGCTGGTGACCGCCGCGTTGCTGTCGCCGACGACCCTGGGAGGCACTGCGAGGACCTCTTGGCCGAGCACCAGATTGGGAAGACTAGAGAAGAAAACAAAAAATGTTATGTCTTTGGATGTAGGCATTTGTTTGCTGTGTGTGGTCTGCAGAACATTGTTTTCTATGTGTTGTGTGTAGTGTGATGTTGTGTTTCTGCGTTTGATGCCAAAAACTTACCAATTGTGAGCCCACTCCAGGTGTCTGTCCACCCCTTCCTTCTTCTTCTGGGAGCTCCTCTTCATCTTGTGATTCCTGTTTTGAAATAAAAGGCAATGAATAGACATATATTACAGAGATGATGGATTTTGGAAATAAAAACTTACCGTCAAACGCTGACGATGCGAGGGAGGGCTCCCAGAAGAAGATGTGCTGTCTTCCTGCTGGCCAGACTCCATGCCTGTGGGTGGTGGTACTGCTGCTGCCAGTGCTGCTGCTGCTGCTGCTGCTGCTGCTGCTGCTGCATCTCTTGGGCGGCTGTTGAATAAAGAGAAACAAAGGGGCAATGAATATCTTGATATTCCATGGCCCTAGTTTGGAGGAATGGGGGATTTGATAATTACCGTCTCTCATCTTCTGCTGGACTCCCCTCCCGTTGTTCAGCATGCTGCTCCATTTGGGGTGGTGGTGGTGCTGATGGTGCTGCAGTGGTCTCCTGCCTTGTCCTGCGCCTGGTTGCTGTCTTGGGTGCCATGTTGGGTGTGGCTGAGGGTCCCACTGTCTTGCTTTTATATATGTGTCTTGTGGGCAGAGCTACTGAGCATGCTCAGACCAAAAATACCGGATCCGGCCACCGGATCCGGCTTTCGCCAGATCCGGCGCATTGCGGCGCTCATAGGCTTTCATTGTGTGAAAAAGCCGGACGCGCCATAAGTCAAATGGTGCTGCTTCCCTTCCGAGCTCTGCCATGCACCCAAATAGCGGTTTACCCCCACATATGGGGTATCAGCGCACTCAGGACAAATTGCACAATAACTTTTAGGGCCCTGTTACCCTTGGGAAAATAAAAATTGGGGGTGAAAAGATCATTTTTGTGGAAAAAATATGATTTTTAATTGTACGGCTGTACGTTATAAACTTCTGTGAAGCCCTTGTGGGTTCAAAGTTCTCACCACACATCTATATAAGTTCCTTAGGGGGTCTAGTTTCCAAAATGGGGTTACTTGTGGGGGGTTTCCACTGTTTAGGTACATCAGGGGCTCTCCAAATGTGATATGGCATCCGATCTGAATTCCAGCCAATTTTGCATTGAAAAAGTCAAACGGCGCTCCTTCCCTTCTGAGCTCTGCCATGCGCCCAAACAGTGGTTCCCCCCCACATATCAGGTATCAGCGTACTCAGGAGAGATTGCACAATAACTTTTGCAGTCCAATTTCTCCTGTTACCCTTGGTAAAATAAAAAAATTGGATCTGAAGTAATTTTTTTGTGAAGAAAAGTTAAAGGTTCATTTTTTTTAAACATTCAAAAAATTCCTGTGAAGCACCTGAAGGGTTAATAAACTTCTTGAATGTGGTTATGAGCACCTTGAGGGGTGCAGTTTTTAGAATGGTGTGACTTTTGGGTATTTTCTATCATATAGACCCCTCAAAGTGACTTCAAATGTGATGTGGTCTGTAAAAATAAAATGGTGTTGCAAAAATGAGAAATCACTGGTCAACTTTTAACCCTTATAACTTCCTAACAAAAAAAATTTTAGTTCCAAAATTGTGCTGATGTAAAGTAAACATATGTGAAATATTATTTATTAAGTTTTTTGTGTGCCATATCTCTGTGATTTAAGGGCATAAAAATTCAAAGTTGGAAAATTGCGAAATTTTCACCAAATTTCCGCTTTTTTCACAAATAAACGCAAGTTATTTGAATGAAATTTTACCACTACCATGAAGTACAATATGTCACGAGAAAACAATGTCAGAATCACCAGGATCCATGGAAGCGTTTCAGAGTTATTACCTCATAAAGGGACAGTGGTCAGAGTTGTAAAAATTGGCCCGGTCATGAACGTGCAAACCACCCTTGGGGGTTAAGAGGTTAAAGGTATATGTGGAGAAAAAGGGAACAGAATTTCAGTAAAATTACCTCTTGCCAACCATGAAGCATGGAGGTGGATCAATCATGCTTTAGGGTTGTGTTTCATAGGTAGAGGTTTTGTGCAAAACAGAAATACATTATAAAAATGTGCACACCTGAATAATACAAATACATTTTTATTGAAAAAAAAGACAAGTGAGACATGATAAAACCAAACAAAGTCACAGTAACAAACTCAATTCCCCCTAAATATAGGATATGCTGGGCTAAGTTAATCCATACAATATAGGCGGATTTCAACCTTAATATTCACAAAACGACATGCAAAAGCCACAAGAGTCAGAATAATTGAGCTGAATTGTTCCACTCTTGTGCGCCATCTGAATATACAGCAGATCTATATCAAATTATAATAAGTTATCATTAATAAGTATATTTAAATATACATTGTGAACAGCATGAAGAGTGGGGAGGAAAAATAAAGTAGAGGGTTAAGTCACTAGGAGGCTCCAGACCAGTCTTGTCCTCCCCAATATGGTCAGTACAATGATCATAGTAAACACATAATATATTAGGACTAAGTCCCCCCCCCCACTAAAATAGTATATACGGTGCATTGTGAAAGTATTTGGCTCCCTGGTACTTTTCAACCTTTTCCCACATATCATGCTTCAAACATAAAGATACCAAATGTAAATTTTTGGTGAAGAATCATCAACAAGAGGGACACAATTGTGAAGTTGAACAAAATTTATTGGTTATTTAAAATTTTTGTGGAAATTCAAAAACTGAAAAGTGGGGCGTGCAATATTATTCGGCCCCTTTACTTTCAGTGCATCAAACTCACTCCATAAGTTCATTGTGGATCTCTGAATTATCCAATGTTGTCCTTAATGACTAATGATGATAAATATAATCCACCTGTGTGTAATCAAGTCTCCATATAAATGCACCTGCTCTGTGATAGTCTCAGGGTTCTGTTTGAAGCACAGAGAGCACCATGAAAACCAAGGATCACAACACGCAGGTCCGTGATACTGTTGTGGAGAAGTTTAAAGCTGGATTTGGATACAAAATGCCTTCCAAAACTTTAAACATCCCAAGGAGCACTGTGCAAGCGATCATATTGAAATGGAAGGAATATCATACGACTGCAAATCTACCAAGACCCGGCCGTCCCTCTAAACTTTCATCTCAAACAAGGAGAAGACTGATCAGAGATGTAGCCAAGAGGCCCATAATCACTCTGGATGAACTGCAGAGATCTACAGCTGAGGTGGGACAGTCTGTCCATAAGACAACAATCAGTCGTAGCTGCACAAATCTGGCCTTTACGGAAGAGTGGCAAGAAGAAAGCCATTTCTCAAGGATATCCATAAAAAGTGTCATTTAAAGTTTGCAACAAGCCACCTGGGAGACACATCAAACATGTGGAAGAAGTTGCTCTGGTCAGATGAAACCAAAATTGAAATTTTTGGCAACAATGCCAAACGATATGTTTGGAGTAAAGGCAACACAGCTCATCACCCTGAACACACCATCCCCACTGTCAAACATAGTGGTGGCAGCATCATGGTTTGGGCCTGATTTTCTTCAGCAGGGACAGGGAAGATGGTTAAAATTGATGGGAAGATGGATGGAGCCAAATACAGGACCATTCTTGAAGGAAATCTGTTGGAGTCTGCAAAAGACCTGAGACTGGGACGGAGATTTGTCTTCTATCAAGACAATGATCCCAAACATAAAGCTAAATCTACAATGGAATGGTTCACAAATAAACGTATCCAGGTGTTAGAATGGCCAAGTCAAAGTCCAGACCTGAATCCAATCGAGAATCTGTGGAAAGAGCTGAAAACTGCTGTTCACAAACGATCTCCATCAAACCTCACTGAGCTCGAGCTGTTTGCCAAGGAAGAATGGGCAAGAATTTCAGTCTCTCGATGTACAAAACTGATAGAGACATACCGCAAGCGACTTGCAGCTGTAATTGCAGCAAAAGGTGGCGCAACAAAGTATTAAGTTAAAGGGGCCGAATAATATTGCACGCCCCACTTTTCAGTTTTTAAATTTCCACAAAAATTTAAGATAACCAATAAATTTCATTCAACTTCAGAATTGTGTCCCACTTGTTGTTGATTCTTCACCAAAAATTTACAATTGGTATCTTTATGTTTGAAGCATGATATGTGGGAAAAGGTTGAAAAGTTCCAGGGAGCCAAATACTTTCGCAATGCACTGTATCAGTCTCTCAATATGAAATCAATTAGAATAGACGCAGCAGAAGTAATAACAAGTGGCACATGATCAGGCCTTATAAAGCCTGTAAAGAGTAAACACATGTCAGTTAGATAAGGCAGATTACGTAATAAAAACTCTATACCCACAACAAGGTGGTAGTAAAGCCTTCCTAGAGGAAGAGAATGCACCCAACTACACATGGGGAGTTTCGCTGTTGTCTACAGCTTCATCAGGGAGAGTGTGATGGAAGCACCAGCTTGTGGTGCTTAAATACACCGTAATTAAAAGAAATTATCACTTACTGGTGGCAGACGAATACAGATTCAGGAGGGGATGCCCACGTCATGATGTTCCCCCATGTGCTGTTCATAGAAAGAGAATTGTCATCACTGACGCCGTCGCGTGAGCACACGCTAACCGTAAGTGCTATCATAATACTAGCAGTCTGTAATCAAGTACACCTTGTCAACCCGACTGAAGGGAAAATAGAGGTTACAGGCACATGTGCATTATATACAGATGGCAGTGCAATCATTGAAGCATCCCAGGCCATACATAAACTGCAATATTAAAATGTAAAGCATGATGGACCCAGATCTGGAAACACTGACTGACACCAATAAATGCCTGGTTGCACAGCATCCCATTACCAGTCACAAGCATACCGGACACACCATGCATAGGCCATAGTGGTGTTTGCTCTATCGTGTCAGACATCGCTGCAATGTGGCAGCGATGTAGGCGCGTGCAACACCTACGACATACCCTACACGCGGGGGTGCAACACCTACGACATACCATACCCTACACGCGGGGAAAGAAATGGACCCATGTGGTCAAAACATCTCAAAGGTTTAATGTCCGCCAGGATGGCAAGTCAAGAGGAGCCCATGTACACATAAGTCCTCCAAACCATAACTATGACTTGATAATAAAAAAGCAAAGGAATACACAGCATGTATATATGTCATGAGCCACATTGAAGTTATCCCAAAAAGGAAGTTTAAGGGATTATGAAATGTTCGATGATGGAAGAAAACGCTCCATAAAATGTCCCAAAAGTCTGATAACTGTAGGAGTCCGGCGTAAGTAAGTTCATCCCTAGGATACCAGGAAGGCCCTCGTAGATGCTTGTGCAGGATGTAATAATAGTGGGAACCACCAGGGCTACAAACGTAAGCAAAAAATCATCATTAGATCTTCTAAGTACCCCACCGGTGCTGTCTAACCTCCATACTTACCAAATGTACCGGCAGAGCCAGCATTGGCATCCCTCAGACTAAAGGCCCGGTCACACTAAGCGAGATCGCTAGCAAGATCGCTGCTGAGTCACAAGTATTGTGACATAATAGTGATCTCACCAGCGAGATCGCTCAGTTTGACAGTGACCAGCGACCAGCCCCCCTGCTGGGTATCGCTGATCGTGCCCGAAATGTCTGGACATTTTTTTGGTCGCTCATGTCCCGCAGCGTACCTTGTATCGTCACGTTTGACACCTAGCCCACCGACCTCGTTAGCGACTCAAAAGCAAGACAAAGGCGTGGACTGCGTTCCCGTTTCCACGCCTCCCTCTGCTCCGATTGGTGGTCACTACAGCGTCCTGATTGGCGGGCTCTCTTTTAAAAGAAGCTAACATAATAGTGCTTCAGTTCTTTGTTCCTGACCCGGGTGTGTCCTAGTTCAGATCCTGTTAGCGTTCAACGGCTGCGACACCACATTGCTTTTCGATTGGCGTTGCTTCTATAGCCAGTTTATGGTAGGTATATTTTGGGGTCTCAACAGCGTTTCCATATTTTTGTCAAATTTTTTTTTTTGATTTTTAAACTCTTTTTAAATCTGTGCTACAGTTGCTATGGTGGGAGGGTGTTTTTGTTTTTTTTGTTTTTCTTTCTTTGTCAGGACAAAGGGTCATGCATGGGCAGCCATTTTAGGGTGTTTGAAGTGAACACACCCAACACCCTGTATGTTTCTGTAAATTTTTTTTTTGTTTTCGTAGTATACTTTTTACAAAGTTCCATTCATGTTCGTAGTATGTTAACCTATTTTTTTCTCTTTACAGATGTCTTAAAATAGTTCGGAGTTCGTTCGGGAGATGATTGAGCTGTATCGGTCTCTTCCATGTCTTTGGAAAATAAAGTCTGCCGAATACAGTAATAGGATCAAAACAAGGGAGGCTTTTGAGAAGATGATTTGCCTCTTCAAGCGTCATAACCCGAACGAGAGTGTGGACGAAACTCTCCGCACCGTTTTTAAAAAGGAGCTGAACAAGGTGGAGAAGTCGAGAAAGTCTGGTGCCGGCACAGATGAGGTTTATGTGCCCTCGCTGTGGTACTACGACCTACTCGGCTTCACCTGCGACCAGGAACTTCCGAGGAAGACAGTGTCTTCGATGCGGCCGAATGTGCAACCTGACACAGAGATCAAGAATGATCCAGACTCCTCTGTTGGAGATGTAAGTACCTTCTTTTTTCCAATGAACACTGAATTTTTATTTTGCATGTACATGCCATAGTTTATTTGAAAAATATTTATTGTAAAATATCTTCTGCCCCTCCTGTCAAAATTTTAGGGTGTGGCATTGAAAGTTGTGACATATTTGCCATTCTTTGCTTAATTTTTTTTGGGGGGTTTCTTTGTTTTTGTTCCCACAGCAGCGGCAACAAGAGCAGGCCACGCAAGGGAGTGACACCATTACCGAGACAGAAAGAAGTATGGAGGAGGCATTAGCGGGGTCGAGTCAAGAACCTGCTCCCCCTACTTTATCTAGACGACAAAATATTTCACGCAAAAGAAAGGGAACTTTGCCCCCGTCCCCAGACCTGATGAGTTTGGCAAATCAAATAATGGCAAGCTCGTCCATGGACAGCTTTGCAAATTTTGCTGCAGATCGCCTTGGAAAGCTGGATGCAAACCAAAGGAAACACGCCGAAAGGCTAATTTTTGAAACCTTGAGTGAAGCGGCGTCAGGCCGACTGGATGAAAATTCGACCCTAAAAAGTGTAATCGCCCGTGAGCCTTCTTGGCCTCCTTCATGGACACAAATTCAAGAGCCACTGCGGAGCACACCAGTGCGGAGGATTGGGCCACCGCAAAACCATCCCCAACCGCCACCCAACCACCATTTTCCTCACTTCTCTCTGTCGTTTCTTTCAGAACTATCTTCTCCGCCAAGGCGTGGTTTTTCAAATCAAGATAATCAATATGAAGAATTATAGGTTTTTTCTTTACTTTTTTGGATAATCAGTTAAAAATATTTAAATTTCTTTTATAATTATTTGTAAATATAATATTTAACTATGCACTGTTTTTGATTTAATGTTTGTTGTATTTTAATAAAGTTTTACTGTCTTTGCCGTTAAAGTGACTGCATTCTTCTTTGTATTTTGCATACTTCTTTACTAATACCAAGTATTTAGGGTAATAATGTGTGGAACCTCAATAGGAAAGAAAAGCTGTGTGAGCGTGTATTTTTTTTTTTGTCAAAAGAGAAAACACAACAACTGTAGATATTTAACTTTTTTATAGCCAAGATTTTCGGCTATTCATGAAAATTTTGAACATAAAACAAGAAAAAACGTAACAGGAAACCAAAAAAAAAAAATTAGCGTCTTCCGCTCCGTGGTTGGGCCGCCGCTGCCCTTAACAATAGCTGTTGATGGTCCTCAACAGCTTGTGTCACTCTCCTGAGTGACACCAGGAGCTCTTCAGGAGTTGGAGTTTCTATGGTGGGAAATGGTAAAACTTTTAAATTCTAAATATGCAACATATTCTTGGTTACTTTATTGTTGAATAAACTCTTACGGTTTCTCTGGCCCTCCCAGTCTTCTAAGGATGAGGGGCTTATGATCCACCCGGATCCTCGTGCATCCTCTTCTTCATTTTCAGGTGTCTCTGGCAGTGGCTCTGGCTCTTCTTTCGTGCCAACTTGGCTCTCAGTATCTGGAGGAAAAAAAAACAATTATCAATAGCACTGGTACTATGCAGTTCTGTGCAGGCCTTGGGTGGGTCTTTTCAGGGACTATACAGGGGTTCGTGAGTCTGTGCTGGTACTATGTGGGTCTGTGCAAGCCTTGGGTGGGACTTTTCAGGGACTATACAGGGGTTCATGAGTCTGTGCTGGTACTTTGCGGGTCTGTGCAGGCCTTGGGTGGGACTTTTCAGGGACTATACAGGAGTTTGTGAGTCTGTGCTGGTACTATGCGGGTCTGTGCAGGCCTTGGGTGGGACTTTTCAGGGACTATACAGGGGTTCGTGAGTCTGTGCTGGTACTATGCGGGTCTGTGCAGGCCTTGGGTGGGACTTTTCAGGGACTATACAGGAGTTTGTGAGTCTGTGCTGGTACTATGCGGGTCTGTGCAGGCCTTGGGTGGGACTTTTCAGGGACTATACAGGGGTTCGTGAGTCTGTGCTGGTACTATGCGGGTCTGTGCAGGCCTTGGGTGGGACTTTTCAGGGACTATACAGGGGTTCGTGAGTCTGTGCTGGTACTATGCGGGTCTGTGCAGGCCTTGGGTGGGACTTTTCAGGGACTATACAGGGGTTCGTGATTCTGTGCTGGTACTATGCGGGTCTGTGCAGGCCTTGGTTGGGACTTTTCAGGGACTATACAGGGGTTTGTGAGTCTGTGCAGGCACTCTGCGGTTCTGTGCAGGCCTTGGGTGGGACTTTTCAGGGACTATACAGGGGTTTGTGAGTCTGTGCAGGTACTATGCGGGTCTGTGCAGGCCTTGGTGGGACTTTTCAGGGACTATACAGGAGTTCATGAGTCTGTACTATGTGCACTCACCACAATGGGAGACCATCTGGGCACGGACACTGGCGATGCGGTTGCTCGACCGGTATCGCAGATCTTCAAGCTTCTTTCTAATCTGCGTAGTTGACCGCTCCACACCAAATTGCCTAGCCAAGCCCCGCCTAATCCTCCGCAGCACTGCCTGCTTATGGAGGACAGGGTGTTGATGTGGCTGCGTGCAGGCATAATCTTGCTCTTCCATCTCCCTGATGAGATAGCAGACCTCAGCATCACCCCAGTGACTAGAACGCCGCCTGGTCGCCATTTTAAAAACAGCTAGGCCACAGTAAGGTCATAATACACGCCCACGACACAACAGCTCCACCCACACTTATTATTGACATGCAGCGGCTTCGTGGACGCTAATGCGTCCTCCAACGTTTTTCCTATATGAACTCACAGCCCGCCTGAGACGCTTTTGCATCCCGAAACCAATAAACTTCCCACAAAGCCATAGATTCATATTGAGTACAGAATGAGTATGTATGCTTTTCAGTTTGTGAGTGTGTAGTATGTGTATTATAAGGTAAAGGCACATGTATGTTAGTGTGTTTTCATGTGTGTACAAGGATTACTGTCAACCTTTATATGAGTAATAAAGAAAGAAAAACACAAACAATTTTTTTTTTAATTTAAACATTATTATTAAAACATTTATTAAACCACAAAATAACAATATTTCTTAACACGTTAAAAATAAAAAAAGAAAAGAAATTGTTACTGATGATGCTGCCAAGCAGCAGCGCCAGGACCATTGAAATAATGGCAATACTGTTCACGGCAGGTCTTGGCATCGCTGGTGTATCTGCCGGGTCCTAAAGGTCGAAGGCCTGCTATTGCGGGTGCGGTCGAACGCCATTCCCCCAGCTGCACTTCGCCATTTGTTACGTCCACTGAGTCCATGAACCCAGGCGGGCAGTACGAACTGGAATCTCGGCGCCGGAGAAAGTTATGGAGCACACAGCAGGCCATCACCACAGAGTCAATTGAGTCCAACTTCATGATTATGGGCGTGTGCAATACATGGAACCGATTGTCCATGATCCCAAAGGCATTTTCAACCACCTGACGTGCCCTTGACAAGCGGTAGTTGAAAATACGTCTTTCTGCCGTTAGAGTTTTTTGGAGGAACGGTTTCAGCAAATGTGGATGAAGCGGGAAGGCCTCGTCGCCAACAAAACCAAAGTTCATGTTTCCTCGGGTGTCGGAATTTGGAGGCAACTGAAGGTCTGAGCCAAATAAACATTCTCCAAAATTGGTATGCTCCAAAAGTCCCCCATCGGAAACCCTTCCGTTCATGCCGACGTCCACATAAATAAATTCATAGTTGGCGTTTACTAGGGCCATCACGATGATACTAAAATAGCCCTTGTAATTGAAGAAGTATGACCCCCGTTTGGCGGTTGGGTGATGCGGACATGTTTGCCGTCCAAAGCCCCACCACAATTAGGAAACTGACAAAGTTCCTCAAAATCAGAGGCAATCTTTTTCTAATCCTTCTGCGTTTCTGGAAAATCCATGAAGCTGCATAGAGATTGGAAAATCACTCTGCATGTCTCCGGAATAAGAACACTGAGGAGGGGCCTTGAAATAGCGGCAGAAAAATGCAGGTCCTGAAGTGAGTGTCCGGTGGCCAGGAATCTCAGCGTGACCGCCAATCTTTCATCTGCCAGGATGGCAGCACGCATTTTTGTATTCCTCCGTTCAATAAGTGGAGTAATTTGCTCCATTAAGTAGATGAACGATTCCTCTGACATCCGCAGATAGTTCCGGAAATCGTGTGGATTTTTGTCCTGCAACTCTCTCACTAGCTGCATGTGTGACAATTGGGACCTCCTCTGCAGCCATTCTCTGGTCCACATGCGACGTCTTCTTTTGGAATGCCTCTCCAGGATCAGGGCTTCATCACGACGGCGAGCTTCCTCAGCCAACAAGGCAGCCACCACAACCAAACACTGTGCCTTGTTCATGATGGAGCAAACTGCAAAAAAAGTAGAAATATTATAAAAGGTTTTAAAAAAAAAAAAGCAACAAAGTACGTGTGATGCAAAATTGCATGCATACCATCCTATTAACGGGCATCGCAGTAACGTGCTTTGACCATCTAAAATGACTGTCCAGACAATTTCATATGGGCGTGTCGGTTACGTGCTTTGACAAACTAAAATGGCTGACCATACAAATGTCAAATAAACCAAAGCCTTCCCTCAAGCAGACCAAAGTAGACCCCAAAGATACATACCGTCAACACTGACTAGGCGTCTGGGTAAATCAATCTGGAATCACAGCCGGTGAACGCTACTAGGACAGCCGGTGAACGCTAATAGGACAGCCGCTGATCGCTACTAGGTTCTGGTAGCCAAAACACTCACGCGGTCAGGAACAATGAAATGAAGCACTAGTATGTCACCTTATTTAAATGCAAGGCCTCCAATCAGGACGCGGTAGCCACCACCAATCAGAGCTGAGAGGGCGTGAAAAAGGGAACACAATCCCCGCCTGTGTAAATACAGCGTCACACGATACATCCCTCATCAAGCTGAGAATCGTCAAGGGAACATGCAATGTGACAGGGTCCCAACTACCGCTGACATCGTTACAAAGGTCGCTACGACATGCCAGATCGTTGGGTAGATCGGACAGTTTGACATCTCAATAGCAATCACATAGCGATGCGCCAACGATCCCTGCCATGTCGCATCGTTGTCGGGATCGCTGTAGCGTCGCTATGTGTGACGGGACCTTAAGAAACCAGTGTACAGCAACTTTTCATTAAGGCCAGAAGGTGACAGAGATCCAAGATTAAAGATCCATCTAGACTCTATCTGTAAGAGCCTGTTATGGGATTCACCGCCCCTAATGCTGGTATTAAGCTTTTGCAGCCCAATGACTTTAATACTATTGGGCTTACTTTGGTGGAAATGTTGAAAATGCGCCGCAACCGAGGTTAAGGTTTTTCCTTTAAGTAAATTAGCGCGTGCCATATTGATAGTAGAAATATGCTTCTGGATTCTTTTCTTGAGGTCCTGTGACGTCTGACCGACGTAAAACTTAATACAGGCCCACGTAATAGCATAGATCAAATCTTTAGTTTTACAATTGATGTATGATTTTAAAGGAAAACATTTAGCTTTAGGCCTTTTAGAGATCATTTCATCTTCATCTTGCTTAAGTGTTTACAATAACAATCATTTTGATCAGGGGTGTCCAAAGTTTTACATGCCACTGTAGATCTCTACTACCTAGACCGCTACCGCGATTTCGGTATTTGGCTCCATTTGCTCTACGACATATGTAATATGGGAGTTAAACAAAATTAAAGATATTTATTTATGTACTATAATCAGGTGCCTTTTAATAAGTCTTCACTATATTCTCGTTACTTTGACATAATTCAGATTCATCTTACTGGGTTTTTTTTTCTTTATATGCGATGTTAAAAGCAAACGTGCTGTGGCTGTTGACAAAAATGAAGAAGCTGCTATTGATGGATCTGTTTCTACTAGGTGTTCCTATTTAGTACGCTCCGTATATAATGATTTCCCACTGTATTCATTAACCCCTGCTGCTCTGCTCATTATCACATGAATACCAAACTAAAGTATTAGATATACATATGATAAACAGACTATTCCAATGTTCAGATGCTAAACTGAGCTTGAGCATGAACTAAGTTACAATAAATCCATAATGGTAAGTAGTGATGAGTGAACCTGTGGATGTTCAAGTTCACCGGGTTTGGATGGACTTTTTAAAAAGTCCGCTTCGGAACCCGAACTTGACCAGAATTTGACACCGGACACCAAACCTCCTATACAGTAAGTCAATGGGGACCAGAACTTCAGTGCTGTAAAATGGCTGTTAAATGGTCGGCGTAAGGGCTAGGGGGCTGTAAAAGTAAGGAAAATGTGGACAATTGCACGGCAAACAAATGTGGATAGGAAAATGACTTCACCATAGCATTCTGGTTAATTTAGGACGTAAATGAATAACATCAAAATGTTGACAGTGCCCCCACAGAGACTGAGGCTTGCTACTGCCAGTCCAGTTAAAAATTTCCCCCACAGAGCATAAGGGAGAGTATCCCCCCAAAACAGTTACAAACTTCACCCCCAGACCATGTGGCACAGTACCCCCATAGAAGCTGATTAAAATTTCACCCACAGAGCATGGGGAACAATACCTCAATTAAGATTGTTAAAAATTTCACCTAAAAAGAATGGGGAACAATACCCCCCACATAAAATTATTAAAAATTTCACCCACAGAGCATGAGGAACAATACCCCCAAAAAGGAGTTTAAGAATTTCAGCCTCAGAGCATGGGAAACTATATCCCCACTAAATTTTAGCCACAGAGCATGTTTTCATATTTCCCTGAGAAAGCTAATAAAAAATTTCACAGCCAGACAATGGGTCACAGTACCGCCACAGCTCAAAATGTCTGCTCCAGTAGCGTGTTACAAATATCGCAGATGAAAAGCCAGTAGAATGATCTTGGATCGAGATGGTGGTCTACAGCAATCCACTTAACGATTTCCCCTACATAGCATGTTTACATATTTCCCACACAGAAACTGATAATAAATTTCCCCCACAGAGCATTTTTTACATTTAACCCACAGAGCATGGTCCAGAGTACCCCCACAGAATCTTATTAAAAATTTCACCCTCAGAGCATGTTTTCACATTTCCCTCACAGTAACAAAATTTCACTTCCAGTAGTGTACAAGCAGTCACAGATGAAAAAAATTGTAATTTGATTCTCGATACAGCTGGTGGTCCGCCACAAGGTTTCCTACTTCCAGTCCCAGCCCCTTTTGCCTTAGGGTCCCAGGGACCCAAAGTGTTTCCCTTGAAAAAGTTAGGGTTCAATGCAAGCACACATGCCTGAATATTTCAGCTATGGATAATAGAATTGTACTCCATCTCTATTTTCTTTAAAATGGGGCAATGAATAAGAGGGAAACAGGTGGAACACAAAGTGAAGGAACTGGGGCACTCTCAGCCATCCAATCTCAAACCGCCCACAGGCGGGGTTGCAGAGTACACATTGGTAATGGAGAATCAGAGTTCTGTTCCAGAGATGCAGACTGATAAACATGTGTAGGGGAAGTGGACCGACCTATGGACCTGTCTGCAGCAGGAAGGGTTAATGTACAAGATGCTGGACATGGACTGCTGTATATGAAGGTGGCAGACAGCTAGACAGAGGAGAAGGATGTTGTAGTACAGGTTTTTTGCCACTAGGGGGAGACCAAGGACAGCAGAAATTGAGGAAGGTGTAGTACTGCAGTTTGGCCACAAGATGGGAGCAGCGAGCAGTGAGAGTATGGCTTAACATCAGCTTATGGCTACGAAACATGGGGGGCGGGGTTACAGGAGCTCTAGCGGGGAATTCCCAGGGAGGGCATATATAAGAGAGAGAAGTTCCAGAAGGTCAGTCCAGGGAGAGGAGCTCAGGAGAAAAGAAGACTGGAGGGAGAGGCAGGATAAGAAGAATCTCCAGGAAGGACTGGTGAGAGAGACGGTCAGGGGGGTGGCCCTTACAGGAGAGCCGCAGGACAGAGAGAGCCCGGGAGGTACCAGAGACGGACGGACTCGGACGAATGAAGCGCTGTTGTGGTAGGCCTAGGGCAGCCACAGTGAAAGAACCGTGAGGGATGTCATTCAGGGAGACCGAAGAAAGGGAAAGGTACCCGGGCCTGAGTGCGGAGCTCATTGTGCGGCCGCTGTGTGGTGCTGCGGTCATCGAGAGGATGGCCAATAAAGAGGACCTGTTGGACGCACTTCAGTCTCTGTCTCAGTCTGTTTGCGGCGGTAAGAGGACCACCCCCCCAGTCGGCACACCACCCTACACATATACCACATCCAAGGAATGCAGCAGTCAGGCAAATTAACCACTTCTCTACTGAGTCAGCAGTTGATGTTGGAAGACAGAATAGCCATCCATGACAAATTATATGCTCTTCAATTGGAGTGAGTTCAATAGTTTAATGAGCATTAGGCCCGGCCACAAAGGTAAAGTAAAATTATTTCTTAGGCACACTATTCCTACAGACACAGCTGCAGAGAACACAGATGCTTTTGGGCACAGTACCCCTACAGAAGCTAATAACAAATTTCACCCACAGAGCATGTTTCTGCATTTATCCCACAGACGGTGGTAACAAATTTAACCTAGAGAAGCTGATAACAAATTTCATCAATAGAACATGTTTCCACATTTCACCCACAGAAGCTGATAACAAATTTCACCCACAGAGGCTTATAAGTGATAACAAAATTTTACCCGCACAGTATGTTTCAATATTGATTGCACAGAAGCGGATAACAAATTTTACCCACAGAGCATGTTTTCACATTTCCCTCAAGAAAGCTGATTAAAAATTTTACACCCAGGCAATAAGGCACAGTATCACACAGGCGGGGTCGCAGAGTACACACAGAGCTTAAAGGCACAGTACTTCCACAAATATATGTTAAAAAATACACACAGCGGTTTTTGGTACAGTACTATAACAGACATTGTTGCATAAGTGTGGAAAAATATGTTTAGACGCACATCACTCTCACAAACACAGTTGAAGATTATTAAAACTTTTGGTTACGTACTGTACTATCACAGACACAGGTGCAGAGCACACATAGAGAGTGTTTTTTTCGCACACGCAAAACCTAACACTGTCCCTCGCAACAGCCTCATCCAGTACCTACGCTAAGCATTGTAGAAATAAAAGTAAGAATCTTGAACCAGGAGGAACGAGTCTAAGTGGAGTACGAGGTGGATGTGGTGGTATAGGTGGAAGAGGAAAGCACTGTGGCTCAGCAGTTATCACTGCAGTTTTGCATCACTGGAGTCCTGTGTTCAAATCCAACAAAGGACAAAATCTGCAAGGAGTTTGTATGCTCTCTCTGAGTTTGCGAGGGTTTCCTCTGGGTAATCCAGTTTCCTCCCACACTCCAAAAGCATACAGTTAAGGAAATTAAATTGTGAGCCTCAATGGGGACAGTGCCGATAATGTCTGTACAGCGCTGTGGAATTAATGGCACTGTAACTAAGTAAAAAAAAATAATAAAATAACGATTCAAAGGAGGAGTAATACAACATTGTTTTTTGGTTTATTTTGGTATTTTTTTTTACCTTTTTTCAGACTTCTATTAATTTTTTATTTTTTTATGGAACTGACTTAAAACAACCTACACTTTACAAAACTAAACGAGCTATCTAGAACCACAAGGCATAGGTCCAAGTGGAGGAATAGGTAGATGTGTTGTATGGGTGGAAGTGGCAAGGGAGGAGTAATCCAACATTTCATTTATTTTCATTTTTTAAATTTTTTTATTTATTTGTGTTTTTTTGTTCCTTTTAAATGTTTTTTTTAATTTTTTTTCCATGTAACTCACCTAAAGCAACCTAGAATTTCAAAACTAAAACTTGCTATCTAGAAGCACAAGTTGCAGGTCCAAGTGGAGGAAGAGGTGGATGTGGCTGTATAGGTGGAAGAGTCAAAAGAAGTGTAATCCAACACTGGTTTTTTGTTAGTGTTTTTGTATTTTTTTCCAGACTTTTTTATTTTTTTATTTTTGTTATGGAACTTAAAACAGCCTACAATTTGCATATCTAAACTAGCTATCTAGAACCACAAAGTGGAGGTCCAAGTGATTGAAGAGGTGGACGTGTTGGTGTAGGTGAAAGAGTCAAGGGAGGAGTAATCCAACATTTTTTTTTTTCATTTTTCATGGGGTTTTTTTCTCTTTTATTTTCTTAGTTATGCAACAAGCTTAACCGCTTAACCCCAGGTGCTTTTTTCAGGTTTGCATTTTTGTTTTTCGCTCCCCTCCTTCCCAGAGCCATAACTTTTTTATTTTTCCATTAATATGGCCATGTGAGGGCTTATTTTTTGCTGGACGAGTTGTACTTTTGAACGACACCATTGGTTTTACCATGTCGTCTACTAGAAAATGGGAAAAAAAATTCCAAGTGCAGTGAAATTGCAAAAAAAAGTGCAGTCCCACACTTGTTTTTTGTTTGGCTCTTTTACTAGGTTCACTAAATGCTAAAACTGACCTGCTATTATGATTCTCCAGGTCATTACAAGTTCATAGACAACAAACATGTCTCATTTTTTTTTATCTAAGTGGTGAAAAAAAAATTTCAAACGTTGCTTAAAAAAATTGCACCATTTTCTGATACCCGTAGCGTCTCCATTTTTCATGATCTCAGGTTGGGTGTGGGCTTATTTTTTGCGTGCTGAGATGATGTTTTTAATTATATCATTTTGGTGCAGATACGATCTTTTGATCGCCCGTTATTGCATTTTAATGCAATGTCGCGGTGACCAAAAAAAGTAATTCTGGCGTTTTGACTTTTTTCTCACTACACCGTTCAGTGATCAGGTTAATTTTTTTTATTGACAGATTGGGCGATTCTGAATGTGGCGATACCAAATATGTGTATGTTTGATTTTATTTTTATTGTTTTATTTTGAATGGGGCGAAAGTGGGGTGATTTGAACTTTTATATTTTTTTATACTTTTTATATTTTTAAACACATTTTTTTTTACTTTTCCCATGCTTCAATAATTTCCATAGGAGACAAGAAGTTGGCACAACCTGATCGGCTCTGCTACATAGAGGCGATGGTCAGATCGCCTCTGTGTAGTAGAATTGCTGACTTGCTATGAGCAGCGACCACTGGGTGGCGCGCTATGAGCAGCGACCACTGGGTGGCGCTCACAGCAATCAGGCACTGACAAACATGGAGGTCTCCAGGAAACCTCCGGTTGTCATGCCGACACATCGGTGACCCGTGATCACGTGACATGGGTCACCGGTGTGCGTATTTCTGGTGCGATTGCCAGAAGCGCTTGTTAAATACCGCTGTCAGCGTTTGACAGCGGCATTTAACTGGATAATAGCCGTGGGTGGATCACAATTCCACTCGCGGCTATTGCGGGCACATGTCAGCTGTTCAAAACAGCTGACTCGTCCCAGGAAAGATATGGGTTCACCGATGGAGCCCACATCAATGGGAGGGAGTCATAAATTGGCGTAAATATACGCCCAATGTCGGAAACGGGTTAAAGCAACCTAGAATTTACGAAACTAATACTAGCTGTCTAGAACCACGAGGTGTAGATCCAACTGGAGGAAGGCATGGATGTGAAGTTATGAGTGGAAGAGGCAAGAGATGAGTAATTCAATATTTTTGTTTGTTTTTGTTTTTTTAGAGAACTGACTTCAAAGAATATAGAATGAACCCTAAAAAAGTAACAAGCTACAACTAGGGGGTGGAGGTCCAGCTGGCGAAGGAGGTGGAGGAGATGGACATGGTGATGTAGGTGGAAGAGGAGATAGCCAACACAGTTTTTCTTTGTTTTTGATTTGGGGAGGAGGCAGCCAAATAAAACCAATGACAAATAGAGTTGAACACTGGCGAGGTGCAGCTGCTATAGTTGTCTAGTTATCCAAAGGTATGGCCAAGTTCTGTGGGATCCACACCTGGTGCATGTGGACAGGCGGCTGTCTGTGATCACACCCTCTGCCATGTTATACACAAGTTCCGACATGATACTTGCTGCAGGGCAGATCAGCACCTCCAAGGCATAAAGGGCACGTTCAAGCCATGTGTCCAATTTGGAGACCCAGAAGTTAAATGGAGCAAACCCATCTGTTAGTACATGGATACGTGTGGACCCTATGACATGCTGGTGCTGTCTGCTTTGGCATGCTTGTGAGGGAAGGCCAGGGCCACAGTCATGACTGAGGACTGCTGTTTAGACGTGCCGTGACTTCCCATCACATGAAAACAATGTCTATTACTCAGCATACCTGTGGCTTCATTTTCTGCTATGTCAGGGTCTACTCTGCGTTTCTGAAGGCTCCCTCTAGACGGATCCTCACAAATTGAGACACAGTACATTAACAACTTTCAAAGGAACAACTTTACTGGGTTCTTTACGCAGTACATCCATATTCAACACAGCATTAACAACAGGTTCCATCATACACATTTCTTCCTCTTTCCCTGTACTCCTTTCCTTGTCATACAGCACGTACCCAGGTCAGACTGTATCATACAGTTCCTCAGCATCCTTGCTGTCCAGCTCTGCTATGGTTAGGCGTTCCCTCATCTGTTTTGCCCCAGACCTAAGGGCATCAGCATACAAAGTCAGCTGCCACATGGTGAGCGACCTGCCCTTCTGCACTGTCTCTTGTGGTGACGCAGCATCCTCCCTGTCCAAACTCACTGCGCTTGGGGGTTCCCTTAGCCATTTCATCCCCGTTCTGAGGGCATCAGCCCATGCGATAAGTTGCCACATGGAGCCACCTGCATCCCTGTCCTGTCCTGGCTGTGTCCTTAGCCTCACTTCCAGCCCTGCTGTAGCCCGCTGCTGTTGTGGCCTGTTGCTCTGGATGGCTGAGCTCCTCTCTTGAATGTTAAGTGGTCACTGCCTCTATTATGGTTCAGATAGCGGTAATAACGGTCAAGAAGGAGCGCCAGCCGTGCGCAGTTAGGGGCACAATGCAGCTCCAGCCGGGTACCTCTAGAGAGGAGGGTAATTGCGATGCTGAATATTAACCCGGTCGGAGGGAGCGCAGAGAAAGGGGAGGTGGATTTAAAATCTTCTTTTTATTGAATAGTCCATATTCCGACCGGGTTAATATTCAGCATCACTGCTTCTATTATGGGCTCTATAGCCCGTCCAGATGGTTTGGACACCCTGGCCCAACTGACTCTTAGAGGAAGTCCTCCCTCCCTTTACTGCAGCTGTCCCCTCCTATGTTAACTATTTACAGTGCTATATCTAAAACAATTATGTACCCCATCTTGTGGTTAAACTTGGGTACTGCACTTTCCCTATGTCAGAACTATAATGCATAGCAAGACAAGTGTATTTACATTTATATAAGCATAGGGAATATTTACACTAAGGAAGGAAATGGAGCATTACACAATCCCAGTACATCCCTTACATGCTCATAAAGTTTTGTTACATTTCGGCCATACTAACCAAGCCTTCTGAGATGTTGGCGGTGCCCCAACTGTGTTGGCTACTTCCTCCTCCACCTCTGCCTTTGTGTTCCACTGAGCCCCCACTGTCAGGTGGGAAAGTACTGTATTTTCCACTTTGTAAGACGCAATTTTTTTCCCCCAAACTTGGGAGGAAAATGGGGGTGCGTCTTACAAAGCGGACATGCCTTACCGGGTGTAGGACGCAGGGGTGTCCGGGTGTCTCCGGGTCTCCGGCGGTGCTGTGGGTGTCTCCGGGTGCCCAGCTGTGTCTCTACATGCCCAGCGGTGTCTCCAGTTCCCATCCCAGGGCGCTGCCGACATTGTGCGACAGGCCAGAGCCCCGGGGCTCTCTCTCAGTTCCCTCTGTATTGACTCCGGCAATATGGCGGCCGCCAAAGCGGACATGCAGAGTCAATACAGAGGGAACCGAGAGAGAGCCCCAGGGCTCTGGCCTGTCGCAAAATGTCAGCAGAACCCCGGGAAGGGAACCGGAGACACCTCTGGGCACATGGAGACACGGCTGGGCACCTGGAGACACCCACAGCACCGCCAGACACCCGGACACCCCTGCGGCCTACACCCGGTAAATGTCGGCCGAACCCCGGGCTGCTGCACAGACCCCCCCTGGCAGCACACAAGCCCCCTCGCACTAGCACAGACCCCCAGCAGCAGCACAAGCCCCCCTGGCAGCAGCACAGACCCCCAGCAGCAGCACAAGCCCCCCTGGCAGTAGCCCAGGCCCCCCTGGCAGCAGCACAGACCCCCAGCAGCAGCACAAGCCCCCCTGGCTTCAGAACAAGCCCCCCTGGCAGCAGCACAGACCCCCAGCAGCACAAGCCCCCCTGGCAGTAGCACAGGCCCCCCTGGCAGCAGCACAGACCCCTGGCAGCAGCACAAGCCCCCCTGGCAGCAGCACAGACCCCCAGCAGCACAAGACCCCCTGGCAGCATGCTGCACATCGGAGCACCCTCTCATCCCTTCCTGCTGCATGCAGTATCACCTGACTCCTGCCTCCTCCAGCAGCGACCCTGGGACCTCGCTTCACCGCAGCCATCACCCCCCGGTTAGCAATAAGACGCATGGATTATAAAAAGCACCATCATTTTCTTAAAAAAATATATTTTTCTTAATTTATTCCTCAAAATTTGGGGTGCGTCTTATAATTCAGAGCTTCTTATAAAGCGAAAAATACGGTAATGAGTAGTTTTTCAACCAGCATGTGTGGCGCCCCTGAGGCTCAGTCGCCATAGAGGTACTGCTCCTTCTCCTAAGGTGTAGTGCCCCACCACCTAGGTAAGTTGGGAGCTCCTTTCCACACTCCAACACTCGCACCCCGCACAACAGGGTAGTTCTGCACAACCACAGTGCGGCTCAGTGCTTAGAGAGTAGCAGACCACCTTTGGTGGTTCCCTGCATGGAACACTGGATGTGCTGGGAGGTGGGTGGAGTTGAGATCCATATAAAAGGTTGGGAAGGTTTAGAATTACAGATCAGTCTGAGATCAGTCGAGGGTCAGTCTGACGGGTGGTCAGGCGGGAGAAGGACAGTCAGTCAGGAGAGTCTGAGGACGGGTCCAAGAGAAGAAGGAGTGCTGCGGCTGGCTCTGTGATCTGGGCCAGCTGGCACGGGAAAGGAACAAGAGAGAGAGAAAGACGTAGAACTGCAACCTAAGCTTCCATAAGAAAGAGAGACAAGTACGGAACGAAGGAGTAGGAGAACAGAGAGGAGACGTGGGTTGGAAGAGGAACCCTGCCTATAGGTTCTCAGCGCAAGGCCGGGGCCCGGTCCCCGAGGTTGCATGGACGCTTATGGTTCTGCAGCAGACAGCGGTGGAGTAGTTGGCTGTAAATGCACTACAACCATCTAAGACTTGGGGCACAACAGCAACTGAATAGAGAGCCATCCCTGAGAGAAGCTACAGCTGTCTGCCATACGAGTAGAGTTGTTAGGAACATCTGACAGGAGGATGTTGTGAGTTCATTTTCCCCTTCACTACTGAAGCCCGAGGAACTCCCTCTTCTGGTGAAGAAAGGTAGTGAGCCTGATTGTCAAACACCTGGGGCTGATTATGATGACTGGCTGAGTGGAGTTAATGACGGGATATAAGGCTGCCGACGCCCTTCTGGCCTGCGGGTGATTTCTCTGTGGACTTCTAGGAAACCAGTCTGATTCCTGCTCATCTAAAGCTAAGATTTCTGCTTTGCCTTTTTGCATTAGTGTTTTGTTTTCCTTGCTTTTCTGGATTCTGCCATTCCCTGCTGGGGTGAGCTGAATCTCCTTTTGCCTGTTGCTCTGTCTTCAGAATATTCCTGAGTACTGACATAGCCTTTTTTGAAGCCTAGCGTCTTCAGGGCTTTTTTTACTGTCAGTTTGTTGGCTCGTATTTTCATAGGGTTTTTCATGGATTGCAGACAGCAGCCTTCCTGTCCTTTCCTATCTAAGCTAGCTTTGGCCCCATCTTTGCTCAGTCTATCTTTCTGTCTGTGTTTTGTTCTTTCTTCTTGCTTCACCGTCATTATATGTGGGGAGCTGCCTTTTGCTTTGGGGTCTGCTCTGGGGCAGTTTAGATTTCCCTTTCTGTCTTTAGGCTATGTAGTCCTCCGGCTGTGATCGAGGGGCCTAGGGCATCGTAGGAGCCCCCCACGGCTACTGCTAGTTGTGTTGATAGGTTCAGGGGTCTGCAATCCGATAGCTGCCAACTTCCCTGGTTTTCTGCACTTAGCTAGCATTTCTATTTTTGCCTCCTACGGTGACTCAATCATATCAGAATCACCTGCCATACCGCAGATCCTAGGGTACTCAATTGCAGGAAAGAATTGTATAAAAAAAAAAAAAAAAAAAAAAAAGGTGTGTATATTTTTTCCTCTATATCTCTGAGGCCGTAGGGGGAATTTTTTTTTCTCTCAATGGAGATAAAGCAATTGTCTGATCATGTGGAGCAGCTCGCTGCGGAAGTGCGGGGAATTTCTGCCTACCTTGCTCATTCACATGCTGCTGAACCAAAGATTCCTACACCTGATGTATTTTTTGGGGATCGGTCTAAATTTATGAATTTCAAAAATAATTGTAAATTATTTTTTGCCTTGAAGCCTAACTCGTCAGGGAGCTCCGCGCAGCAGGTTAAAATTGTCATCTCTTTGCTGCGTGGCGATCCCCAGGATTGGGCGTTTTCTTTGAAACCAGATGATCCTATTCTGACTAATGTGAACGCATTTTTTCAGGCCTTGGGGTTGTTGTATGACGAACCTAATGCCATTGATCAGGCTGAAAAGACCCTGCTGGCATTGAACCAGGGTCGTGATTCTGCAGAATTGTACTGTCAAAAATTCCGAAAGTGGGCAGTACTTACTACCTGGAATGATAATGCCTTGGCTGCTCTCTTTCGGAAGGGGTTGTCAGAAGCCGTAAAAGATACTATGGTGGGATTTCCTGTTCCCTCTGGTCTTGACGATTCTATGTCTTTAGCCATTCAGGTTGATCGGCGTTTGCGCGAACGCAGAGCTGCACGAGAGGTGTTGCCACCTGTTGAACAGATGTCTGAACCTATGCAATGTGATAGAGTTTTTTCCAGAGAGCAGCGTCAGGAGTTCAGAAGGCGTAATAAGTTGTGTTTTTTCTGTGGAGATGCCTCGCATATTATTTCTGTCTGTCCTAAACGCGAGAAACGCCTTGCACACACGTTTTCTGTTGGTGGTGTTCAACCTAAGTTTCTTCTGGCTATTACTCTGATCTGCTCCCTGTCCACATTTTCCGCCAAGGCTTTTGTGGATTCGGGAGCAGCTCTAAACCTAATGGACTTGGATTTTGCTAAACGTTGTGGATTTCCGATGACACCTCTGCAGACTCCTATCCCTTTGAGGGGGATTGATGCTACTCCTTTGGCTAAAAATAAACCTCAGTTTTGGACCCAGGTGGTAATGCGGGTCGCCCCAGACCATCAAGAAAATTGCAGGTTTTTGGTGTTACATAATCTGCATGATACTATTGTTCTGGGGTTTCCCTGGTTACAAATTCATAATCCAGTTTTGGATTGGAAATCTGTGTCTGTGGTGAGTTGGGGTTGTCGGTGTGCCTTTAGTGAGGCTCCGGTGTTTTCCACCTCTCCTCAGTCGCATGATGTTCCTGATTATTTGGCGGACTTTTATGATGTAACTCCTCATAGGAGTTATGACTGTGCAATTGAACTGAGCCCGGGGTGTAAATTTCCCAAGGGTCGGCTCTTCAATTTATCTGTACCCGAGCACGAGGCTATGCGATCCTATATTAAGGAGGCTTTGGAGAAGGGTCATATTAGACCATCCTCGTCACCCTTAGGTGCCGGTTTTTTTTTGTAGCCAAAAAGGATGGATCATTAAGACCTTGTATTGATTATCGTGCTCTCAACAAAATTACTGTTAAATATCAGTATCCGTTACCCCTAATTTCTGATCTGTTCTCCAGAGTTAAAGGTGCTTGCTGGTTTACCAAGCTTGACCTCAGGGGGGCGTATAATCTTATTCGCATTAAGCATGGGGATGAATGGAAGACGGCATTTAATACTCCGGAGGGACATTTTGAGTACCTGGTGATGCCTTTTGGGCTCACTAATGCCCCTTCTGTCTTCCAGTGCTTCATGAACGATATTTTCCGAGATTTTGTCGATAAATTTTTGATTATCTATCTGGATGATATTTTGATCTTCTCCAAGGATTGGGATTCTCATGTGGAACATATTCGGACTGTGTTCCGGATCTTGAGGGAGAATTCCCTGTATGTCAAAGGATCTAAATGCCTTTTTGGAGTACAGAGGATTTCTTTTTTGGGATTTATTTTGTCCCCGTCAACTATTGAAATGGACCCGGCCAAGGTACAGGCCATTTACGATTGGGTTCAGCCCACTTCTTTGAAGGCCCTCCAGAAGTTTTTGGGTTTTGCTAATTTTTATCGGAAATTTATAGCAAAATTTTCTAGTATTGCCAAGCCATTGACTGATTTGACTAAGAAGGGTGCTGATTAGTGTTGAGCATTCCAATACCGCAAGTATCGGGTATCGGCCGATACTTGCTGTATCGGAATTCCGATACCGACTTCCGATATTTTTTCAATATCGGAAGTCGGCATCGGAATCGGAAGTTCAAAGTTGATTGACAGCCTGACGTCATCATGATGCGCGGTGTGTGTGCATCATGATGCGCCGTCATTTCGGGCCTTCCGGGGGTCTCTGCCGGCCTGCCGGGGGGGCTGTGTGGACTGCCCGGGGTCTGTACCGGCCTGCCGGGGGGCTGTGCCGGCCTGCCGGGGGGCTGTGTGGACTGCCCGGGGTCTGTACCGGCCTGCCGGGGGGCTGTGCCAGCCTGCCGGTGGTCTGTGCACCCTGTGGGGGTCTGTACCAGCCTGCCGGGGGGCTGTGCCGGCCTGCCGGGGGGGGCTGTGCTGATGTCCGGGGGTCTGTGCAAGCATCGTCCGATGGGACTATAAGTCCCATCTGGCGATGCCTGCTACCATGACAGTGATTGACACATTAGCCAATGATGGGACAGTAGTAGTCCCATCATCCGGCTAATGTGTTAAATGTTAAAAAAAAAAAATACTACATACATACTACATACATACTACATGCATGCTACATACATACTACATGCTACATACATACTACATATATACTACATGCATGCTACATACATACTACATGCTACATACATACTACATATATACTACATGCATGCTACATACATACTGCATGCTACATACATACTACATATATACTACATGCATGCTACATACATACTGCATGCTACATACATACTACATACATACCACATATATACTACATACATACTACATGCATGCTACATACATAACACATATATACTACATGCATGCTACATACATACTACATGCTACATACATACCACATACATACTACATACATACTACATACATACTACATGCATGCTACATACATACTACATGCTACATACATACTACATATATACTACATGCATGCTACATACATACTGCATGCTACATACATACTACATACATACCACATATATACTACATACATACTACATGCATGCTACATACATACTACATATATACTACATGCATGCTACATACATACTACATGCTACATACATATCACATACATACTACATACATACTACATACATACTACATGCATGCTACATACATACTACATGATACATACATACTACATATATACTACATGCATGCTACATACATACTACATGCTACATACATACTACATATATACTACATACATACTACATGCATGCTACATACATACTACATGCTACATACATACCACATACATACTACATACATACTACATGCTACATGCTACATACATACTACATATATACTACATGCATGCTACATACATACTGCATGCTACATGCATGCTACATACATACTACATACATACTACATGCTACATACATACCACATATATACTACATACATACTACATACAATACATTCATACAATACATACATAGACATACAGTACATATAACATAGAGTAACATACTTACCAATACTTGTCACATTGTTCCCCGAAGCCATTGTCTTTTACGTAATAAATATTAACATAACAAACCACAAAAATACTCACCCACGATCCGAAGCAGTCCACGAGTGTGTCCCACGACGATCTTGGGTAGAGAACTGCAGCATCAGCTGATGCTGCCGTTCTCTACGGGCTGCAGGAATCCAATGACGGAAGGTAGGTATCCTTCCGCACTGTATTCCTCCGCCACTTAAAAAAAAAGTCCCTAGTCTCACTTTATGCCATTGCTGCGTGGGAAATAGTATGTATGTGGTATGTATGTAGCATGTAGCATGCATGTAGTATGTATGTAGTATGTATGTAGCATGCATGTAGTATATATGTAGTATGTATGTAGCATGTAGTATGTATGTAGCATGTAGTATATATGTAGTATGCATGTTGCATGCATGTAGTATATATGTAGTATGTATGTTGCATGTAGTATATATGTAGTATGAATGTAGCATGTATGTAGTATGTAGTATGAATGTAGCATGTATGTAGCATGTAATTTTTTTTTTTTTTTTTTTTTTACATTCAACACATTAGCCGGATGATGGGACTACTACTGTCCCATCATTGGCTAATGTGTCAATCACTGTCATGGTAGCAGGCATCGCCCAATGGGACTTGTAGTCCCATCGGACGATGCCTGCACAGACCCCCGAAGCCTGCACAGACCCCCGGCAGGCCGGCACAGCCCCCCGGCAGGCCGGCACAGCCCACCGGAGCCTGCACAGACCACCGGCAGGCCGGCACAGCCCCCCGGCAGGCCGGCACAGCCCACCGGAGCCTGCACAGACCACCGGCAGGCCGGCACAGCCCCCCGGCAGGCCGGCACAGCCCCCCGGAGCCTGCACAGCCCCCCCGGCAGGCCGGCACAGCCCCCCGGCAGGCCGGCACAGACCACCGGAGCCTGCACAGACCCCCTGGCAGGCCGGCACAGCCCCCCGAAAGGCCCGTACAGACCCCAGAGAGGCTGTACAAGGCAAAAACAGGGTTTTTCTTATTCCGATACCGGAAGTCCCATAGACTTGAATGGGACTTCCGGTATCGGAATTGGCGATACCGATACTTTTTTTTAAGATCGGCCGATCCATTCCGATCCGATACTTTGAAGTATCGGACGGTATCGCTCAACTCTAGTGCTGATGTGTTAAATTGGTCTACGGAGGCTGTTTCTTCCTTTCAGGAGCTGAAGCGAAGATTCACCTCCGCCCCGGTTTTGCGGCAACCTGATGTCTCACTTCCGTTCCAGGTAGAGGTGGATGCTTCTGAGATTGGTGCAGGAGCTGTTTTGTCCCAAAAGGATCCTGTAACATCTAAAATGAATCCCTGTGCTTTCTTTTCCCGAAAGTTCTCTCCATCTGAACGTAACTATGATGTGGGGAGTCGGGAACTGTTAGCCATGAAATGGGCATTTGAGGAGTGGAGACATTGGTTGGAGGGAGCTAAGCATCAAGTCGTGGTCCTCACTGACCACAAGAATTTGATTTACCTAGAGTCGGCTAAGCGCTTGAACCCTAGACAGGCTAGGTGGGCCTTGTTTTTTACACGTTTTGATTTTGTGGTTTCTTTTCTTCCTGGAACTAAGAATGTCAAGGCTGACGCCCTCTCTAGGAGCTTCTTTGCTGATTCTCCTGTGGTGACCAAGCCTGCTACTATCTTAGGCGAAGGGTTACTTCTTTCTGCCATCTCGTGCTCTGGAAGAGTTCCAGGAGGACAAACCTGAGCGTTGTCCCAGTGGAAAGTTGTATGTTCCTGACCAGTGGAAGAAGAGAGTGATGTCTGAAGTTCACTGCTCTCCTTTGGCTGGTCATCCAGGTATTTTTGGTACTAGAGATCTGGTGAGTCTGTCTTTTTGGTGGCCCTCCTTGTCTCGTGATGTTAGGAATTTTGTGCAGTCCTGTGGGACGTGCTCCCGGTCTAAATCGTGTTCTCGCTCTAGTGGGTTGTTGATGCCTTTGCCTGTCCCCAAGGAGCCATGGACCCATATTTCAATGGATTTCATCTCTGATATGCCTGTCTCTCAAAGGATGACTGTTATTTGGGTGATTTGTGATAGGTTCTCTAAGATGGTCTAAGTTGCCGTCTTCCTCTGAATTGGTGCCCCTGTTTTTACAACAGGTGGTTCGCTTGCACAGGATTCCTGAGAACATTGTATCTGACAGAGGAGTCCAGTTTGTGTCTAGATTTTGGAGAACTTTCTGTTCCAAGCTGGGAATTCAGTTGTCCTTCTCCTCTGCTTTTCACCCTCAGACCAATGGGCAGACAGAGAGAACAAACCAGACCTTGGAGTCATATTTGAGATGTTTTATTTCTGCTGATCAGGATGATTGGGTTTCATTTTTGCCCTTGGCCGAATTTGCTTTAAATAATAGAGCTAGTTCTGCCACTTTGATGTCACCTTTTTTTTGTAACTTTGGGTTTCATCCTCATTTTCTTCAGGGCAGGTGGAGCCCTCTGCCTGCCCAGGTGTTGACACTGTGGTGGAGAGAATGCACCAGATCTGGGACCAAGTGGTGGATAAGTTATCTCTCTCCCAGGAAAAGGCCAAGCGGTTTTCCAACCGACATAGGACCATTGGTCCCCAGTTTAAGGTTGGTGATATGGTTTGGTTATCATCAAAAAATATTGCTATGAAGGTGGCTTCTCCTAAGTTTAAGCCTAGATTTATTGGACATTACAAGATTTTGGAGATTATTAATCCGGTCTCTTTTCGTTTGGCTCTTCCTGTCACATTTAAAATCCATAATGTGTTCCATAAATCTTTGTTGAAGAGGTTTGTTGAACCTGTTGTTCCGGGGGTTGCACCTCCAGACCCTGTATTGTTTGAAGGTAACATGGAATATGAGATAGAGAAAGTACTGGATTCCCGTCTGGCTAGACGGAGACTCCAGTATTTGGTTAAGTGGAAGGGTTATGGTAAGGAGGATAATTCCTGGGTCTCTGCCTCTGATATTCATGCCAAAAGATTGGTGCGTGCCTTTCATCGGGCTCACCCTGATCGCCCTGGTGGCGTGGTTGAGGGTTCGGTGACCCCTCCTCAAGGGGGAGGTACTGTTGTGAGTTCATTTTCCCCTTCACTACTGAAGCCCGAGGAACTCCCTCTTCTGGTGAAGAAAGGTAGTGAGCCTGATTGTCAAACACCTGGGGCTGATTATGATGACTGGCTGAGTGGAGTTAATGACGGGATATAAGGCTGCCGACGCCCTTCTGGCCTGCGGGTGATTTCTCTGTGGACTTCTAGGAAACCAGTCTGATTCCTGCTCATCTAAAGCTAAGATTTCTGCTTTGCCTTTTTGCATTAGTGTTTTGTTTTCCTTGCTTTTCTGGATTCTGCCATTCCCTGCTGGGGTGAGCTGAATCTCCTTTTGCCTGTTGCTCTGTCTTCAGAATATTCCTGAGTACTGACAAGCCTTTTTTGAAGCCTAGCGTCTTCAGGGCTTTTTTTACTGTCAGTTTGTTGGCTTGTATTTTCATAGGGTTTTTCATGGATTGCAGACAGCAGCCTTCCTGTCCTTTCCTATCTAAGCTAGCTTTGGCCCCATCTTTGCTCAGTCTATCTTTCTGTCTGTGTTTTGTTCTTTCTTCTTGCTTCACCGTCATTATATGTGGGGGGCTGCCTTTTGCTTTGGGGTCTGCTCTGGGGCAGTTTAGATTTCCCTTTCTGTCTTTAGGCTATGTAGTCCTCCGGCTGTGATCGAGGGGCCTAGGGCATCGTAGGAGCCCCCCACGGCTACTGCTAGTTGTGTTGATAGGTTCAGGGGTCTGCAATCCGATAGCTGCCAACTTCCCTGGTTTTCTGGACTTAGCTAGCATTTCTATTTTTGCCTCCTACGGTGACTCAATCATAACAGGAGGAGCTCCAGAGTAACACGGTACTGGAGCTCTTCACACCTTAAGGCGCAATAGAGGAGTCGTTCAGGAAAGGTACATGTTGGTGGAGTGTTGGAGAGGAGAATCCTGACTTGCCCGGGAGGTTGATTGAGTCTCTGCCCCAGAGGACACGGCACGGAGGCAGGCACCAGTGTGTACCACGGACTGTGCGTAAAGCTTTGGAACTGCAAGCCCTGGTGTCTTCCATTCATTTGTGCGCTAATACCGTCAGCACCGCTACATCTGAGTACCACCAATCCCCTCACCGCTTGTGCCTCTCCTCTAATCTTACATCCACACTGCCTTGGGACTACAGCTTCACCTGTGGGGAGCTACACCATCTTTGCCGCACCATCTCATCAGTCCCAGTGGATCTGCATGCAGCGTTAGTTTAACATCTTACTTGCCAAACACCACAGGTGGCGTCACAAACTATTCCATCACATAAACTATATCACAAACCACCATTGATTTGGGCGCCCAGGGCCACGGACCGGGTCACCGCTGCTGTGACACATTTCCCCCTGACACCGGCCCAGTATGAGTACCCCACAGCCCTGGGAGGGCGACCCACATGTGCTTGTATTCATGCATTTTGCGATCCCTCTCCAGTGATAGAAGTAATGATGGTACGTTATCCTTGTTGCGGGAATCCAGCATGGTGGCGACCCAGTAATCTGCACTGGTAACAACATGGGCAACTCGGTTGTCATTACATAGACAATGCAGCATGTATTATTTCATCTGTTTACTTTGTATCCACCCAGCCACGCTCCAATGATGCCCGTGAGCTGATCTGAGTGCCACCATCTTGTGAATGCGGTTGTTTCTCCTCCCTTGCCTCCTCATCATCATCATCATCCTCCCAAACAGTCCCGTGGCTGTACAGTTGGGTACCTTATCGATGCTGGGAAAGTAACCAACCCTCCGAGCCATGTGTGGATGACAAGTCTGATATTGGTATTAATTTGGTCTGCTCGTCTTACTCCTGTGCCACCACCTCATCTATCATGGCCTGATTTCTTTTTTTCTGGCAGTCATATAAGTGGTATAATAATGCTGATAATGGCCCGCATGCAGGGCACTAATTGGTGGTGAAATAGTGTTGTTCTGCAGAGCAACCCGTCTGTGTGTGCTGGAGCGCAAACTCCACTATTGCCTGCTGCTCACTCACTCTCTACAGCATATGCAAGGTGGCTTTTCACATTGTTAGTATGTCTCATATCAGCCGGTGAGTGTGGAAGCAGTCATGATGCTGCAGCACAGTCAGGCGAGCAGCAGCAGAGTAGGAATGCCAAAAGTGCGCACACACTGCCTGCACTTTCAGCAGTAACTTCGACATGTGTGGGTAGTTTTTCAGGAAGCTCCGCACCACTAAGTTCAGCACATGCGCCAGGCAAGGGAAGTGCATCAAATCAGCTAAGCCCAGAGCTGCTGTGAGATTTCACCCATTATCACACACCACCAGGTCAGGCTTGAGGTTCATCAGCACCAACCACTCGTCTGTCTGCTGTTTTATCCCAATCCACACCTCCTGCGCCTTGTGGGATTTTTTTCCCCAAACAGAGGAGTTTAAGAACACCCTGATGTTGTTTCCACCTGGCTGTGCTCAAGTTGGTGATACAAGTCTTCCTGTGACTGAATGAGAAGGCGGTGCAGGAAGCAGAGTAGGAGGAGGAAACCTAGATAGATAAACATCCAGCAATCCTAGGTGGTGGTAGAACATGAGCTAGAATGCCTTCCGCCTCTGTCCCAGCCGCCACTACATTTACCCATTGGGCAGATGGGAAATGTAATATCCCTAGTCATGCTTACTGGTCCAAGTATCGGTGGTTATGTGGACCTGGACCTTTTCACTGATGACATTGCGCAGTGCACACCTGATTTGGTCTGCAACATGTTTGTGCAAGACAGGAATGGCCCTCCCGGAAAAGTAAGAGCGGCTGGGAACAACATACGGCAGGACAGTCACCGCCATCAGTTTTTTAAAACTGTCTGTCTCCACCAGCTGGGATGGAAGCATTTCAAAAGCCAGTAATTTTGAAATGTGAGGATTTGTGGGATGGAAAGCTGAACACTTTCATAGAATGGTGTGTACATGCTTGATGACACTGGTGGTGGTGATGCTGTCACTACCCTACCCCTCCCACATACTTATCCTCCAACATAACAAGTGCTTGGGCATCAGTGCACTCAGGCTCTTCCACATCTGGGGTAAAGCTAGTAGGATAGACCAAGGAACCACAGCCAGCAGAGTCATCAAAAAGTGGAAGAGACTGCTGCAAGAAGGTGAGGTGAAAGCCGGGACCTAGAAATAGTTTCAAGATGGTTGATGCCAATTATTTATTTCCCAGATTACTAAAAATCACACACTAGTCCAGAAAAATTATTTTTCGGACCTAGAATATATCAATAAGACAGTTTATGCCAATTATTTTTTTCTCAGAGTACTAGAAAACACAGTGGCTTAAAGGACAGTACTCCCACAAGAGGGTGTCCAGAATACACATAGCAGCTTAAAGGACAGTACTCCCACAGGTAGAGGGATGCAGAGTACATACAGCATCTTAAAGGACAGTACACCAATAGGAGTGGGGGTACAGAGTGCAAACAGCAGCTTAAAGGTCAATACTTCCATAGGCAAGTGGGGTGCAGAGCACACACAGTGGCTTAAAGGAGAGTACTCCCACAGCAGGGGGGTACAGAGTACACACAGCAGCTTGAAAGAGAATACTCCCACACCAGGGGGTGCGGAGTACACACAGCGGCTTAAAGGACAGTACTCCTACAGATATAGCTGCAGAGTGCACACAATAACTTTTAGCACAGTACTAGCACAGTACTACCACAGATATGGGTTGCAGAGTACACACATCGTTTTTTTGTACAGTCACAATCTGTTCCTTACTCCGGATGCATCCTATTACTACACTAATGAGAGCATAATGGTGGCAGCACTCGTGATCCGGTCTTTATACAGGCCAGGTCATGTGCTACGCCGACTAATCACAGCCATGCCACTACTACTTTCAACAGACTTTATTAGAGGCCGTGTTTGGGGTTCAGTAAAGGACACTAGGTGTTCTTGGCATCACAGACTTTGCCCTATCTTGGATCACGTCATACCTACCAGACTGGACATTCAGTGTCTCCCACTCATACACCACCTCCTCACCTCGCCCCCATCTGTTGGAGTCCCGCAAGGTTCAGTCCTAGGGCCCATGCTCTTCTCCATTTACACCTTTGACCTGAGACAGCTCATAGAATCTCATGGCTTTCAGTATCACCTTCATGCTGATGACACACAGATCTACCTCTCTGGACCAGATATCACCTACCTACTAACCAAAATCCCACAATGTCTGTCTGCTATTTCATGCTTTTTCTCCGCTAGAATTCTAAAACTTAACATGTACAAAACAGAATTCATCATCTTTTCCAAGCTCACTCGACTCCTCCAACAGACCTATCCATTAAAGTAAATGGCTGCTCAGTCTCCCCAGTCTCACTGTCACGTGTACCTGTCCTGTGTAACACGACCCACAGGTCAGTAACTAAAACAACAAGACTGTCACGTATACCTGTCCTGTGTGACTCGACCCGCAGGTCGGTAACTGAAACAACAAGACAAAAGGGGAACACCGGGGAAACAGTTACAACTGTGGGCCCTGCAATAGGGAATGGGGACATGGAGACCTCCTGCACTCCCCTGAGGCAGTGTCCCTGAACACTCCTAACGTTCCCTATACAGGCTCTTCACCTGTCGCCGACCAGGATGCCTGAATCACTCACTAGCCCTGCACCTATCCCTTACTAGGGAACTGGTTAGTGCGGACACTGGTTCCACCGCTGCACTAATACACACGAAGGAAAAAAACGGGGAAAACAACAAAACACTTATCTTTCTCTGCTGCAGTCACCGGGCAGCAGAGTTCATCACCGGATTAGCTTTCAGTAGTGGCTTGACACCTCAGAGCCAGCTGCTACCTTCACCATCTTTCTCTGCTGCAAACACCGGGCAGCAGAGTTCAGCACCAGATCAGCTTTCAGCAGTGGCTAAACACCTCAGAGCCAGCTGCTAACTTCACCATGGTTGGAATCCACAAAGGACCTGCTATAACTAACACCAGCTGATACACCAGGTGACCTTATATAGCAAAGGAGGAGTGGTCACCATCAGCAGAGAAACCAAAGACATGTAATAACCCCAGTGACCACCGGGGGCAAAAGGTAAAGCAAAGAAAACTATCAGACATGTAATAACAACTGAGGCCACCGGGGGCAAAAACCCATATTAAAGCCCCAAAGGCCTGAAAGAAAAAAAAAGGTTTAAATGAGGGAATCCAGAATCTGACACAGATCCAAGAATTGGACTGTGACAGTACCCCTCCCTCAATAAGGGGCCTCCAGGCCCTCAACATCGTACTACACTGGAGACCACCTACAGTGAGGATGCCTTGTTCCACCAGAGTTCACTTCAGCAATCATCTGACACTCCGGGTCATAGCAAGAGAGGGCAGATGGAGGTGACGACGTATACTCCGGAGGTACCACAAATCTCCAGAGCGCCGACCTGGTGAATGTGCTAGGCCTGGGTATAACAAAGGATAAATCCAGTTGATAACTCGCTAGCGTGAGAATGGCAGACACCCATACAAACATGTACACACTCAGGTCCGAACCTGAACGTTTATTGTCATTCACTCTCTTGCCACTAGATGGTGAACTCCTCACAGAACCGACAACAGAGGCGTCCCCCCTTGTCGTAACACTCACACCCCCACAAGGCTCAGAGGTAACCACTAGAGATGAGCGACTTTGCCTTTTTTCGGGTCAAGTCGGGTTTCATGAAACCCGGCTTCTCAAAAGTCGGGTCGAACAAAATCGGCCGATTATCGTGAAAAGTCGAAGGCCGACTGAAGCACAAAACCCAATGCAAGTCAATGGGGAACCAAGGTCGGCAGGGAGTGGAGGACAGGAAACACACCTACACTGCCCATTTTAATGCCAAAAACATCAATTCTTATTACTTAAGCTTGTCAACCTTAATTTACTTTATAATAATAGTTAGGCATTGAAAACTGGGGGTTATTTGGCTAAAGTTGTGGGGGGATAGGGCTGGCTCCAGATTTTCGTGGGCCCTGGGCCAAAGAGTGTCACTGGGCTCTTTTAACACTTGCCACAATTCATGATCCTCTGATACGGCAGAGAAATAGCGGTATAGTACAATGAAAAATACTTCATTTCTTACATCTCATGACTGATATCCATTTTAAATACTCCAATAGCTCCAAAACCGGACAGTATATTACTCCATACAGTATTATGGCCACTGCATAGTGCACCATACAGAGTAATGAGGCCCATATATTTCTCCATACAGAATCATTGGTCCCATGTAATGTTCAATACAGTATATGATGAGCTCCACATAATGCTACAGTATATGTTGTCCCCATGGATGAAGCTCCACTGTGTTATGGGCCCAAATAATGCTCCATATATAATGGGCCCCATTTCTAATGCTCCAGTGCATAATGGGCCCTGTAAATGTGGCTCCAGTGTCTGATGTCCACGTTTGGAATGCTCCAGTGTATGGTTGACCTCATATATCATTCTCCAGAGTATAGTGCTCCCCAAAAATAGCTGTCCCAACATTGAAAACAATTAAATAAGTCTCCTCGCTAGGGAATCCCTGTACTAGTCTGGACTCCTTGTCGTCCCCATCTTCCATTTCACTGCACTTGGACTGTTTAGGCAGAGGGCGTACAGACATGATGTCATCGCGCTCTCTGACCAGAATGTCACTGTCAGGAAACGCGGAAGATGTCACGGCGGTGGAGCAGGGAGAGGTAAGTATTTCAACTTTACAAGTGCTGTGATCCTGAGCAAGCAGGGGGCCCACTCGTTGGCGATGGCACTGGCACAGGGCCCCTCATAGTATGGTGGTGTGTCTGACGGCGGGTGGGCCCTCCCATCGGCAGAGACACTTTTGCGTACTATGAGGGGCCCTGTGCCAGTGCCGTCGCCCATGAGTATGCCCCCCCACCTGCTCAAGGAACCTGCACTTTCATCTGCACCTACCTCTTTGTCACCGTGTAAGGTGGTATAGTATGCGGGAAGGGGAACCTGAGTCAGTGTACCAGCAGAATCATCTAGCAGTGGCTGGGCATCAGTGCACTTGTGGCGCCCCCAGGAGTACTGTCGCCACAGTGGCATTACCTTCCTCCTACGGAGTGTGATGTCATGCTTGGGAGCAATGAAGGATCTCTCTAGCAGTTAAATGAACACAAAACACAGTTCCCACTCCAGGCCAGCAGGGAGACCTCTGAACCTGACTGCTGAGGAGCTGCTCTCTGTGGTCGGGAGGACGTAAGTTAGGGCAGTCTGTGAAGGGAAGGGGAAGTGTGTGGACATGAGAAGGGGAGCTGGAGGATGAGCAGAGTTAAGGCTCACTCCTAGCTGAAGCCCATGGTCGGCATTCCGGTCTCCGAGTTTGTAGGGACACTGACGGTCCAGCAGCAGAAACTGGAGGAAGTAGCAGCTGTAAAAGCTCTGTTCCCAACTAAGGCTTGGAGGCCCCAGCAGCGACGTGTGTGAGCCAGAAGGAAAAAGCTATGGCTGCCTGCCATACGAGAAAGTTCCAAAAGAGAATCAACGGGGGGAACTTCAGTGAACTCAGTACTGCGAGTACCTCAGATAAGCACTAGAACGGAGGCCACACTACCTATCTGCATAGAGAGAATTCCAATTTTGCTTCCAGGCTGACCAACTCCTTCTCCATCTGTACTCTGGGTCCTGGACGGCATTTACCAAGTACAGGTAAAGGAACTACACAACTGTGTCTGTCATCTTTCTCCTGCGCCTGGTGCACGGCTCTGCTACATCCTGCACTGCACACCATCTACCAACTCTTTCATCTGCCCTGCGACTACGGTGCAGGGCTTCTACATCTTAGCTGCACCACAACATCTGTCCCAGAGATGCGACACTGCAGCGCGGGTCAATCTGATCAGAAACCACAGATGGCGTCATGTATCATTCACCTATAAACGTTATTCACCCCTTTGCATGGACGCCCAGGGCCATGGAACGGGTCATCACCAGCAACGTGACACATCCCTCTGAGACACCGGCCCGGTACCAATTAACCCCACTGCCCTGGCTGGCCACCCACACTCCATGTCAGATTCATCTTGGACTGCGGAATTCACGATTTGACTTGATAACCCAGGCATGGTATGACAGAAAGAGCTACATGGACTAATGTGAAGTGTGGCATGCTGCATCATTCACTTTTGATGGGGGTGAAGGACACAAGGAAAGGGGTTCTTCCTGACCAGGAGCCAGCATTTGACGACTCAGTGCTTGCATTTTTTGAAACTTCAGAAGAGGAGGGCATATTTGCTGGAGTCTGTTTCGGCAATGTAAGCCAAAACCAGTTCCTGATGCTCCGGCTTTAAAAGCGATTAACCTACTCCCAGAAAAGGTAGCCTTCCAGGCGTTCTGGAGCCAGACCATGATGCAGGCTCAACACCTCCTGCCTTAGCTGCTATTGTGCTTTTGCCACTACCAGCAGATGCACCACCACCATCAGCACCAGCTGCCCCCCCCCACGCCCACGTCCGTGGCCTCTTCCACCAAACTTCAAAATGTTGCAGAACATGAACCCAAAATAACATCAGATACAGTCATATGTTAAAGTTTGGGCACCCCTATTAATGTTAACCTTTTTTCTTTATAACAATTTTGGTTTTTGCAACAGCTATTTCAGTTTCATATATCTAATAACTGATGGACTCAGTTATATTTCTGGATTCAAATGAAGTTTATTGTACTAACAGAAAATGTGCAATCTGCATTTAAACAAAATTTGACCGGTGCAAAAGTATGGGCACCCTTATCATTTTCTTGATTTGAACACTCCTAACTTCTTTTTACTGACTTCCTGAAGCACTAAATTTGTTTTGTAACCTCATTGAGCTTTGAACTTCATAGCCAGGTGTA
Organism: Dendrobates tinctorius; assembly: GCF_039654945.1. NCBI lineage: Eukaryota > Metazoa > Chordata > Amphibia > Anura > Dendrobatidae > Dendrobates > Dendrobates tinctorius. Next base: position 6,027,941 of record NW_027361814.1, on the reverse strand, counting down.
TCAAATCATGAGAAAAGGTATTTAAGGTGGCCACTTGCAAGTAGTTCTCCTATTTGATTCTCCTATGAAGAGTGGCATCATGGGCTCCTCAAAACAACTCTCAAATGATATGAAAACAAAGATTATTCAACATAGCTTTTCAGGGGAAGGATACAAAAAGTTGTCTCAGAGATTTAACCTGTCAGTTTCCACTGTGAGGAACATAGTAAGGAAATTGAAGAACACAGGTACAGTTCTTGTTAAGCCCTGAAGTGGCAGGCCAAGAAAAATATCAGAAAGGCAGAGAAGAAGAATGGTGAGAACAGTCAAGGACAATCCACAAACCACCTCCAAAGACCTGCAGCATCATCTTGCTGCAGATGGTGTCACTGTGCATCGGTCAACAATACAGCGCACTTTGCACAAGGAGAAGCTGTATGGGAGAGTGATGCGAAAGAAGCCGTTTCTGCAAGCACGCCACAAACAGAGTCGCCTGAGGTATGCAAAAGCACATTTGGGCAAGCCAGTTACATTTTGGAAGAAGGTCCTGTGGACTGATGAAACAAAGATTGAGTTGTTTGGTCATACAAAAAGGCGTTATGCATGGAGGCTAAAAAACACAGCATTCCAAGAAAAACACTTGCTACCCACAGTAAAATTTGGTGGAGGTTCCATCATGCTTTGGGGCTGTGTGGCCAATGCCGGCACCGGGAATCTTGTTAAAGTTGAGGGTCGCATGGATTCAACTCAGTATCAGCAGATTCTTGACAATAATGTGCAAGAGTCAGTGACGAAGTTGAAGTTACGCAGGGGATGGATATTTCAGCAAGACAATGATCCAAAACACCGCTCCAAATCTACTCAGGCATTCATGAAGAGGAACAATTACAATGTTCTGGAATGGCCATCCCAGTCCCCAGACCTGAATATCATTGAACATCTGTGGGATGATTTGAAGCGGGCTGTCCATGCTCAGCAACCATCAAACTTAACTGAACTGGAATTGTTTTGTAAACAGGAATGGTCACAAATACCTTCATCCAGGATCCAGGAACTCATTAATAGCTACAGGAAGCGACTGGAGGCTGTTATTTTTGCAAAAGGAGGATCTACGAAATATTAATGTCACTTTTATGTTGAGGTGCCCATACTTTTGCACCGGTCAAATTTTGTTTAAATGCAGATTGCACATTTTTTGTTAGTACAATAAACCTCATTTGAATCCAGAAATATAACTAAGTCCATCAGTTATTAGATATATGAAACTGAAATAGCTGTTGCAAAAACCAAAATTGTTATAAAGAAAAAAGGGTAACATTAATAGGGGTGCCTAAACTTTAACATATGACTGTATATAGTACTGTATCAGAAGCGTACCGCTCTATACAGTCAAAGGATGATTGTCAATCTCCCTATATATACCATCAGTCACACAGAGACGCTCACAGGCTCAGTATGGATTAGACAAGAATAGAAAAAGTAGAAGAAGTGTACAGTATCATCAGATAGCAGGTATATATAGTATAGTTTAAGCATTCTAAATCTCCGTAGATATTTTAGGAGGCAGACACAGACGCTCTCAGGCTCAGTATGGATTACAACACAATATAAAAAGCCATAAAACGGTAATGGATCAGAAGAGTACAGCTGTACACAGTGTAGGTGTCATTGTTGTCAATCTCAGTATTTATTTCCACAGTCAGAAAATAACTCTCACTTGGTCAGTTTGGATTAGACCAGAATATAAAAAGCAGTAAATGGGTAATGTATCACAAGCGTAGAGCTGTATACACTAGTGTTGGGGTAATTTTTAAATGTACATCTAAATTGCAGGAGTAACCCACAGACTGTCATATGCTCAGGATGGATCACACCACAATATAACAAGAAGATCCGCAAGAAATAATCACACATGTGGGACAATGTTCCAGGTGTCAATGATACACTTAGAGTGGTGGGTGGAGGAGGACTTCCTGGCAGAAAGGGTACAGTATCACCAGATACCAGGTATATATAGCATAGTTTAAACATTAAAAATGTACGTCTATATACTGTATTCAGGAGTAGTGTTGAGCCACCCCGCTAGTGTTCCAGTTCGTTTTGGTTCGTTGAACACGAGGCAAGTTCGTCGAATGTTTGTCGAACGTTCGACGAACAACGTCGAACACCATTGAAAACAATGGCAGGCAAACGCAAACACATAGAAAACAATAACAAAACACCTTAAAAGGTGTCCCAAAGCAGACAAAATGCTCAGAATACAAAAATAACATGGAAAACTGCAACTACATATAGAAAAGAGGTGGAGGAATAAAAGGAGGAGAAGACACAGATATAGGCATGTCATGCCCTTATGAAGTCAAAAAAGGCTGGAATAAAAATATAAAATACCAAAAAACAGTAAAAAACATGAAATCAAAGACGATCATATATCGTCAGACTTCCCACTATAAATTAGGCCAACTGCTGATCGGGCGGCGTTATTCCCACGATCCTCCGAACAGCGTCCATGAAGGCAAAGTGTTTGCTTTCCGGGGGCAGTATGGTTGCAAAGCTGAACCTTAAAGGAATGTCCAGAAGGGCACCACGAGGAGTGGAGTCTGCGGCTTAATTTGACTCCACCCGGGAAACCCCAACCATGCCAGCTACAGAAAAGATTGACAAATTGCAAGCTTTGTTGATTCTGTGGGTGGTGGTGGATGTCCGTTTTTAGTTGTGCTAGCGATTTGTCAGCTTAATTCCGTTCGCGAACGAGACTCCGGCATGCCCCCACGGTACGCGTCAAGCTTACTAGAGGGACACACGAGGCTCTGGCACGCGAGATCGATCAATTACAGGTCTGTCATGCCCTTACATATTCGGGGCTGCATGCGCGCTACACTGAAAGGTCCAGCGTGTGTCGCTTACAGGTGCAGATAACCTGCTGAACACCGTTAGTGATGGGGATCTGGGATTACAATTCTTCCCCGCGAACGAGGATTTCCCAGTAAGTGCAGGTCAACCGGAATTCCGTAATTAGACCTAACCGGCATTCCAGAAAAAATGAAAAAATTAAGTGTCCAAACCACAGGTGCTGTAGCTTGCTTAACAGCTGGGCTCCTATACTGAGTAGTACGCAGTTCTTACATAAACAGGCGGCATAGCTTGGTTCACTGGTGGGCTCCTCTGCTGAGTAGCAGACAGTGCTGTGGATTTTCTGGACAAGATGCGGTAAAAAATAATTAGAAACACACACGGTGTAGCTCCTTGACAGGTGTACTACACCGCTTGCTACCATACACCGCTACACCATGAACCATGAAACCATGAAACAGTCTATTAACATTGAAAAACATTATTAATGTGAAAATGAAGTTACGCTTTTGGTGAACGAACCGTTCTCGAACGGAACCTCGAGCAGCCGAATTTTAAGCAAAGTGTTCGAGTTCGACGAACGGCTCGAACACCGCCCAAAACAGCTGGAATTTTAACTTGGCGAACAGGTCGACTCGAACACCGCTCATCTCTAATCAGGAGGCAGACTCAGACGTTCTCAGGCCCAGTATGGATTCGACAAGATAGTAGAAAGTTGAGAAAGGGTACAGTATCACCCGATAACAGGTATATATGTAGCATAGTTTACACATGAAAAAACTATGTCTATATATCAGGAGGCAGACTCAGAGGGTCTCAGGCCCAGTATGGATTTGACGTGATTGTACAAAGTTGAGAAAGGGTACAGTATCACCGGATAACAGGTATATATAGCATAGTTTAAACATTGAAAACCTATGTCTATATATCAGGAGACAGACTCAGACGGTCTCAGGCCCAGTATGGATTCGACGTGATTGTAGAAAGTTGAGAATGGGTACAGTATCACTGGATAGCAGATATATAGCATAGTTTAAACATTAAAAATCTGCGTGTATATTTCGGGAGTCCGAAAAAGACACTCACAGCCTCAGTATGGATTAGACAAGAATCTAAAAAGTAGAAAAAGGGTTAAGTATTCGAAGCGTACACCAGTATACACTGTTGGGGTATTTTTCAATCTTCATATGTATTTCAATCTAAGACAGTCCAGACTCTCCACAAGAGGAAACGAGATGGATACAAGTACAGACGGAAAGTCGACTGATTGCAGAAATTTTAGAATTACTAATCAGTAATCACGGTAAAAACTCCCGGGAGAATTCTCAGAGGCGATGCTGACCCTCAATTACTTTGTCTGTGGAGACAGCGAAAACAGTTCTTGTGAAGAAAGGTTTGCTGTATTGCAGTACCGTGGAACCCATCACCATTACTCATCTCCACCAAATTGTGATCACAGGGACAGATGTGGATATTCTCCTCACTGCCTATCATGATCTGTCAGGTAACTTTGGAGTGCAAAAGACACAAGCCACAGGCCGTAGGCGATTCTATTGGATTGGCATGAGAGGACACATTTAAAAATGTGGGCAGGAATATCACACTTCTGTGAGTCGGAAAACTGTGAAAGCTGATGATAAACCACCACTGCATCTCATTGTGAGTCGACGTCCATAACAAATGGAAGCCATTGATCATCTGAAGATAGAGCCCAGCAGGACAGGCATAGCTACGTCTTAACCATCATCTATCATTTCACCAAATTTGCATTGACAGTCCCAGTGAAGTATTTAACAGGCCAGACTACACAGTGGTGGAGCAGGGAGAGGTAAGTATTGCAAATGCTGGTGCCCTGAGCAAGCAGGGGGGGCCCACTCGTGGTCGCCGGTACTGGCACAGGGCCCCTCATAGTACACCGGTGTGTCTGACGGCGGGTGTGCACCCCCACCGTCAAAGACACTTGATTCTATTATGAGGGACCTTGTGCCAGTGCCATTGCCAAAGAGTGTGCCCACCCACCTGTCCAGGGCAACGGCACTCGCACGGGTGTGTGCGCCAGGTGGTGACCCCGGCCCTGTGGGGGGAGGCAGCCCAGTTAGGGAGGTGGAAAAAATGGCATATGTTCATGTTGGACATTCAGCAGCTGCAAATTGTGTAATTGGAGAAGTCAGCGGAAGAGGAGGGCAAAAGCAAGCCATTTTTCTGGCAACCTCCGTGTCAGCAGGGGAGGGTGGGACAAAATCCTTTGAAACCCATGCATGGTTCATTTTAATGAAGGTTAGATCATCAACATTTTGGGTCGACAGATGGGTCCTTTTTTCTGTCAGGATTATCCAGCAGCACTGAAGACTCGTTCAGATAATACACTAGCAGCAGGGCAAGCGAGCTCCTGTAAGGCATATTGTGCCAACTCAGGCCAGGTGTCAAGTTTACTGGCCCAATAGTCAAAGGGAACACCGATATGGAAGGATAAGTAGTTTGCTACCATAGTTGACAACTGCTGTCTCCTGTCACTTTCGATCGATGCAGTATTACTAGTCATGTGAGCGGTACTTGAAAAATCAGTCCACAACATTGTCATGAAACCCCTGTGTCCAACGCCACTTCGGCTGTGTGCACCACGAAGACCTCTTCCATGTTGCCCCCTACGACTCGTTGGAAAAACATCACCGCCGCTGTGTGCTGGGAATACCTCAAACAAATGGTTTACCAGAGTTGCTTGTTAGCCAATATTAGCTCTAGGTTCTCCTGTGGCATGATGGTTTGGAATTTGCCTTTATAGCGTGGATCCAGGATGCTGGCCAACCAGTAGTCGTCATCGTTCATCATTTTGGCAATGCGAGGGTCACTTTTTAGGATCTGTAAGGCATAATCAGACATGTGGGCCAATGTTCCAGGTGTCAATGATGCACTGCGAGTGCTGGGTGGAGGAGCATTTTCTGGCAAATCAACATCCCTCCAGTCATGCACAAACCCTGTGCCTGACCTTGCCACGCCAACATTTTTTCTTGCCCCTGAGCAGCATCCTCCTCCCCAAAATAATCATCCCCATCATCCTCCTCCTCCTCCTCTTCCTCTTCTTCCTCCACCTCGTCCACGAGACTTCCCTGAGCAGATAATGGCTGACTGTCATCAAGGCTTCCCTCCTCCTCTTCCTTCTTGGCTGCAGACGCCTGCTCCTTAATGTGCGGCAAAGTTTGCACGAGCAGACGCATAAGTGGGATGCTCATGCTTATGATGGCATTGTCTGCGCTTACCAGCCATGTGTATTCCTCAAAACACTGAAGGACTTTACAGAGGTCTTTCAGCTTCGACCACTGCACACCAGACAACTCCATGTCTGCCTGCAAACTGCCTGTCCGTGTATCCTCCCACAAATGAATTACAGCCTGCCTCTGTTCACACAGCTTCTGAACCTTGTGCAGGGTGGAGTTCCACCTTGTTGCAACGTCGATAATTAGGTAGTGCTTGGGAAGGTGGAGCAATCGCTGCCGCTTCTGCATACGACTGGAGTGTACGGGCGACCGTCGGATGTGCGAACACAGTCTTCGCACCTTATAGAGCAGGGGTGTTAACTCCGGATAATTATTGAGACAGCACTGCACCACCAGGTTCAAGGTGTGAGCCAGGCAAGGTATGTGGCTGAGTTTTGAAAGGGCTATGGCTGCCACAAAATTCCAGCCATTATCACTAACTACCTTGCCTGCCTCAAGATGTAGACTGCCCAGCCATGACTCAGTTTGTCGCTGCAAGTAGTCGGCCAGTACCTCCGCGGTGTGTCTGTTGTCGCCCAAACACATCATCTTCAACAAAGCCTGCTGACGCTTACCACTAGCTGTTCGATAGTGGGACAACTCGTGTGCAACACTGGCAGCTGCGGATGGAGTGCTCGTGTGACTGCACTCTGTGGACGAGCTTTTGCTTCTGGAGGAGGAGGAGGAGGGTCGAACGCCTACAGCCAACTGTTTCCTATACCGTGGGCTAGGCAGAACTGTCCCACCGCCGCTGTCCCCTGTGGACCCTGCATCTACCACATTAACCCAGTGCGCAGTGATGGACACGTAACGGCCCTGGCCATGCCTACTGGACCATGCATATGTTGTGAGGTGCACCTTTCCACTCACTGATTGCTTGAGTGCATGCAGTCTTTCACATGTCTCTGGCCCAGGAGAGATTACACCTCAATGTAACAGGCTGAAATTGGATAGTATATGACAAGGTGGAGGGTGTCTATCGGATTGGTGAGAATTTGAATCTCACTATAGATTTGAGGATGCAGAACTATTGTCTCAGGCCCAGGAGAGATTACACCTCAATGTAACAGGCTGAAATTGGATGGTGTATGACAAGGTGGAGGGTGTCTATCGGATTGGTGAGAATTTGAATCTCACTATAGATTTGAGGACACAGAACTATTGTCTCAGGCCCAGGAGAGATTACACCTCAATGTAACAGGCTGAAATTGGATGGTGTATGACAAGGTGGAGGGTGTCTATAGGATTTGTGAGAATTTTAATCTCACTATAGATTTGACGACGCTGAACTATTGTCTCAGGCCCAGTAGAGATTACACCTCAATGTAACAGGCTGAAATTGGATGGTGTATGATAAGGTGGAGGGTGTCTATAGGATTGGTGAGAATTTGGATCTCACTAGAGATTTGAGGATGCTGACAATGATGCTCTCAGTCCAAGTATGGACGCAGGCAGCCTAATAAGCAGGACTACTGCACACACAAAAGGGTGGAAAAATGAATGCTTGGTAACTGTGCAGAAAAGAGGAAGAAATGTATTTTTGCTTTTAAAAAAGCAATTTGCACAGCAGTGTTCAAACAGCAATGCAGCTATCAGGGAGCCTTATAAGGCAGCCTAATGACCAACAGAGCTGATGCACAAAAATAGAGCCTCCCCTGTCACTGCACACAAAGTGTTGTGTTGTAAGTGGAAATCGCTAACAGCAGAAGCAGTTTTTTGGTTCTTCTTCCCTGCCTAACGCTCTCCCTTATTCTGAATCAGCAGCAGCCAGAAACCTCTCCCTAATGCTAAGATCGGCAGAAGTAAGATGGCGGTTGGCGTTCACACCCTTTTATAGCCCCTGTGACGCCACACAAAGCCAGCCAATCACTTGCATGCCCTTCTCAAAGATGGTGGTGACCGATGCCTATGTCATCGCGTTGCCCACAGTGTGCGTCCTCGATCATTGGCTGAAAAAGGGCGCTGGAAGCATCTTTTGAAACGCGACTTTGGCGCTCTAGTCGCCGACCTTGTGGCCGACCTCACGCTATGGTCGGGTTTCGTTTCATGAAACCCGACTTCAGCGAAAGTCACCGACTTTTGAATATGACCGACCCGTTTCGCTCAACTCTAGTAACCACTCCTCTCTGCCCCCCCTCCTAAGAGGACTCCGACTCTGAGGGGCAGCTTGTGCTGAGGGTTGCAACTTGCCCCTACTCCCTGGCAGCACCCCTGCTACCACTACTGGAGGAGAAGGGGACCGGAATATGGAGGAAATATACACTCCCTAGTCGTCTTCCTCCACACGACCAGGAGGGGGCGGCTTCTTCGAAGGTATAGAAGTTTCGGCATGAGCCCCACGGACTAAATCATCAGTCTGCTCACTACAGGGACTTGCCCCCTCACCACGGGGCGCATCAGGCAGCACCTCGGGGACACCAACTCCTCCCACCTGCCTGGGTGCGTCCGCGTGTATGAGCGAGTCCTGCTCCCTAGAAAGGACTACAGGGGGCATATTTGCCAGAGCCACAATTGGGGAGGGAAAGATGAAGGAAATATACTCTCCCTGGTCGTCTTCCTCCACACGACCAGGGGAAGGCGGCTCCTTCGGGGTAGTATAGAAGTTTCGGCATGAGCCCCGTGGACCAAATTATCAGTCTGCTCACAACAGGGACGTGCCCCCTCACCACGGGGAACATCAGGCAGCACCTCGGGCACACCAACTCCTCCCACCTGCCTGGGTGCGTCCGCATGTATGAGCATGTCCTGCTCCCTTGCAGGGACTACAGGGGGCATATTTGTCAAAGCCGCACATTGGGGTTCTGGTTGAGCCAGAGGGGAGGCCTCAGACCCCGACAACTGCTGCTCCAACATACCGTGCAGCACCTCACTCTCCTCAGTGAGGACCAGAAGCAATTGGTCACAGGTCTGTACTTGGCCCATGGCTCACCAGAGAAAATGAGTGGTTGGTTATAAACTGTCACATGTACCTGTCCTGTGTAACACGACCCGCAGGTCGGTAACTAAAACAACAAGACTGTCACGTATACCTGTCCTGTTTGACTCGACCCGCAGGTCGGTAACTGAAACAACAAGACAAAAGGGGAACACCGGGGAAACAGTTACAACAGTGGGCCCTGCAATAGGGAACGGGGACATGTAGACCTCCTGCACTCCCCTGAGGCAGTGTCCCTGAACACTCCTAACTGTTGTGAGTTCATTCTCTGGTTCCCCTTCTGGACTCCCTCTGGTGGTGTCAGGAGGTGGTGCGGCTGGTTTGATCGGTGGAGATCTGCCACCTGAGAATGAGGATGACGATTGGATCTCAGGATTCTCAGATTGAATTTAAGACAGCCGACGCCCTATTCAGTTGCTGGTGATTCCTTCTGGCTTGTCAGCTCTTGGTTTTCAGCTCTGTTCCAGTCATCTAAAGCTAAGTTTTTCTGCTAATGTTCACACTTGATTTTGTTGGTCTATTCAGTTTTTTGCACAAACAAGAAGTATTCAGCTCACCCCTCTTCACTCCTGATCACACCTCCGATGCACGGAAACACCCTGACCCGGGTGTATAGTGAATGTACAACATAAAGAAGGATTTTTCCAGCGTCTCCATGAGATAAAATAATAATTGCTTAACCATGATTAAGCCCTTTCAGGGTGAAACGCGTAGGAAATTGCTCCCCTCCATACGCCTCTTTATGTCGTTTTTACCTGATGGTATGAAGATTTTATATTGTCAATAAAGCAATTATTATTTTATCTCCTGGAGACGCTGGAAAAATCCTTCTTTATGTTGTGTATTCAGTTTTTTGTGTGGTCTGCCAGCGCCGGCTGGGGGCTGAGCTGAATTTCCACTCTTATTTATCAGAATTTTGCCAATTGGCTTTTTGTCCCTTACTAGTTCGGTCTCTTTTTGCTCTGTCTCAGAATATTTCAGAGTGCTGATATAGTGGGAGAAGTCTAGTGACTTCAGGGTTAATTTTGCTAACAGAAGTGTTGGACGTTAATTTTGTAGGGTTTTTTGCAGGTTGCAGACAGTGTCCTCTAGAGTTGAGCGACTTTTGGTTTTTTAGGGTCGAGTTGAGCGACTTTTGGTTTTTTAGGGTCGAGTTTCGTTTCGTGAAACCCGACTTTTCCAAAAGTCGGGTCGAGCAAGATCGGCCGATTATAGGGAAAAGTCGGGGTCGTCCCGAAACACGAAACCCAATGTAAGTCAATGGGGAATAAAAGTCGGCAGTGAGAGGAGGACAGGAAACACACCTACAGTGCCCATTTGAATGCCAAAAGCATCAATTCTTCTTACTTAAGCTTGTCAACCTTAATTAACTTCATAATACAAGTTACGCACTGAAAAATGGGGGTTATTTGGCTAAAGTTGTGGGGGGGTAGGGCTGGCTCCAGGTTTTCATGTGCCCTGGGCGAAAGAGCGCCCCTTTAACACATACCACAACTCATCATGCTCCGATACGGCAGAGAAATAGCGGTATAGTACAATGAAAAATACTTCACTTTTTACATCTCATGACGAGGCCCATCTATTTCTCCATACAGAATCATTGGTCCCATATAATGTTTGAAACAGTATATGATGAGCTCCACATAATGCTACAGTATATGTTGGTCCCCATGGATGAAGCTCCACTGTCTTATGGGCCCAAATAATGCTCCAAACATAATGGGCCCCATTTCTAATGCTCTAGTGTATAATGGGCCCTGTAAATGCTGCTCCAGTGTCTGATGTCCACCTTTGGAATGTTCCAGTGTATGGTGGGCCCCATCTATCATTCTCCAGAGTATAGTGCTCCCCAAAAATTGCTGTCCCAACATTGAAAACAATCAAATAAGTCTCCTCGCTAGGGAATCCCTGTACTAGTCTGGACTCCTCGTCGTCCCCATCTTCCATCTCACTGCACAGTATTTCAACCTTGCAAGTGCTGTGATCCTGAGCAAGCAGGGAGGGGGGGCCCACTCGTTGGCGACGGCACTGGCACAGGGCCCCTGATAGTACGGTGGTGTGTCTGATGGCGGGTGGGCCGCACCTGCACTTTCATCTGCAGCTTCCTCTTTGTCACCGTGTAAGATGGAACTGTATATGGGAAGGGTAACCTGAGTTTCATCAGGGTCAGATTCAGGCCGTGTAGCGTGCGAGGGGAATGTAGTGGTCTGGGTCAATGTACCAGCAGATTCATCAAGCAGTGGCTGGGCATCAGTGCACTTGTGTCGCCCCCAGGAGTACGGTCGCCACAGTGGCATTACCTTCCTCCTAGGGAGTGTGATGTCATGCTTGGGAGCAACGAAGGATCTCTCTAGCAGGTTAACTGATTGGGCGGCGTTATTCCCACGAGTCATGACCCTCCAAACAGCGTTCATGAAGGCAAAGTGTTTGTTGTACGTGGGCAGTATGGTTGCAAAGCTGAACCTTAAAGGAATGTCCAGAAGGGCACCACTAGGAGTGGAGCCTACGGCATAATTTGACTCAACACGGGCAACCTCAACCATGCCAGCTACAGAACAGATGCACACATTGCAAGCTTAATTCCGTTAACGAACGAGACTCCGTCATGCCCCGCGGTCCGAGTCCAGCTTACTAGAGGGACACGTGAGGCTCTGGCACATGAGATTGGCCAATAACTGGTGTGTCATGCCCTTACATGTCCGTGGCTGCATGTGCGCTACACTGAAAAGGCCAGCGTTTGTCGCTTACAGGTGCAGATAACCCGCTGAACAACGTTAGTGATGGGGATCACTGATTACAATTATTACCCGCGAACGATGATTTCCCAGTAAGTGCAGGTCAAACGCAGTTCCGGAATTAGGCCTAACCGTCATTCCTGAAAAAATGAAAAACTTACGTGTGCAAACCACAGGTGCTGTAGCTTGCTTAACAGCTCGCCAGCCGTTCTCACGCCCAGTATGGATTACACGTGATTGCACAAAGGTGAGAAAGGGTACCGTATCCCCAGATAACATGTATGGAGAGCGTACACATTCAAAATATATGTCTATACATCAGGAGGCAGGCTCAGACGGTGTTAGGCCCAGTATGGCTTGCACGTGATTGCACAAAGGTGAGAAAGGGTACCGTATCCCCGGATAACATGTATGGATAGCGTACACATTCAAAAGATATGTCTATACATCAGGAGGCAGGCTCAGACGGTGTTAGGCCCAGTATGGCTTGCACGTGATTGCACAAAGGTGAGAAAGGGTACCGTATCCCCGGATAACATGTATGGATAGCGTACACATTCAAAAGATATGTCTATACATCAGGAGGCAGGCTCAGACGGTGTCAGGCCCAGTATGGATTGCACGTGATTGCACAAAGGTGAGAAAGGGTACCGTATCCCCGGATAACATGTATGGATAGCGTACACATTCAAAAGATATGTCTATACATCAGGAGGCAGGCTCAGACGGTGTCAGGCCCAGTATGGATTGCACGTGATTGCTCAAAGGTGAGAAAGGTTACCGTATCCCCGGATAACATGTATGGATAGCGTACACATTCAAAAGATATGTCTATACATCAGGAGGCAGGCTCAGACGGTGTTAGGCCCAGTATGGCTTGCACGTGATTGAACAAAGGTGAGAAAGGGTACCGTATCCCCGGATAACATGTATGGATAGCGTACACATTCAAAAGATATGTCTATACATCAGGAGGCAGGCTCAGACGGTGTCAGGCACAGTATGGATTTGACGGCCCAGACTACACAGCGGAGGAGCAGGGAGAGGTAAAGATTGCAAATGCTGGGGCCCTGCCCAAGCAAGGGGGCCCACTCGTGGGCGTCGGTACTGGCACTGGGCCCCTCATAGTACGGCGGTGTGTCTGACGGCGGGTGTGCACCACCACCGTCAGAAACACTTGATTGCACTATGAGGGACCCTGTGCCAGTGCCCGCGCCCAAGAGTCGGTCTACCCACCTGTCCAGGGCAACGGCACTCGCACGGTGTCGTGCGCTAGGTGGTGACCCCGGCCATGGGGGGGTGGCAGCACAGTTAGGGAGTTTTAGAAAGTGACATATGTTGATGTTGGACATTCAGCTGATGCAAAAGGTGAAATAGGTCAAGTCCCAGGAAGAGGTGGACCAAAGCAAGCCATTTTTCTGTCACCCTATGTGTCATCAGGGGAAGGTGGGACAAAATCCTTGGAAACCCATGCATGGTTCATTTTAATGAAGGTTAGATTATCCACATTTTGGGTTGACAGACGGGTCCTTTTTTCTGTCAGGATTGATCCAGCTGCACTGAAGACTCTTTCCGATAGCACACTTGCAGCTGGGCAAGCGAGCTCCTGTAAGGCATATTGTGCCAATTCAGGCCAGGTGTCCAGTTTAGCGGCCCAATAGTCAAAGGGGAATGACCTGTGTGGGAGAACATTGATATGGAAGGAAAAGTAGTTTGTAACCATAGTTGATAACTGCTGTCTCCTGTCACTTTCCATCGATGCTGTATTACCAGTTGTGTGAGCGGTACTTGAAAAATCAGTCCACAACATTGTCATGAAACCCCTGTCTCCAACGCCACTTCTGCTGTGTGCACCATGAACACCTCTGCCAAGCTGCCCCCGGCCCGTATGGCTCGTGTGAGAACCATCACCGCTGCTGTGTGCTGGGAATGCCTCAAGCAACCGATTTACCAGAGTTGCTTGTTTATTAGCCAATATTAGGTCAAGGTTCTCCTGTGGCATGATGTTTTGTAATTTGCCTTTATAGCGTGGATCCAGGATGCTGGCCAACCAGTAGTCGTCATCGTTCATCATTTTGGCAATGCGGGGGTCCCTTTTTAGGATCCGCAAGGCATAATCTGACATGTGGGCCAATGTTCCCGGTGTCAATGATGCACTGCGAGTGCTGGTTGGAGGAGCACTTTCTGGCAAATCCACATCCATCCAGTCACGCACAAACCCTGTACCAGACCTTGCCACGCCAACATTTTCACTTGCCCCATGAGATGCATCCTCCTCCCCTAAGTAGTCATCCCCATCATCATCCTCCTCCTCCTCTTCTTCCTCCAACTCGTCCAGGAGAGGTCCCTGAGCAGACAATGGCTGGATGTCATCAAGGATTCCCTCCACCTCTTCCTCCTCGTCAACATTGGCTGCAGACACCTGCTCCTTAAGGTGCGTCAAAGTTTGCATGAGCAGACGCATAAGTGGGATGCTCATGCTTAGGATGGCGTCGTCTGCGCTTACCAGCCATGTGCATTCCTCAAAACACTGAAGGACTTTACAGAGGTCTTTCAGCTTCGACCACTGCACACCTGTCAACTCCATGTCTGCTCTCAAAGTGCCTGGCCGTGTATCCTCCCACAAATGCATTATGGCCTGCCTCTGCTCGCACAGCCGCTCCACCATGTGCAGGGTGGAGTTCCACCTTGTTGCAATGTCGATAATGAGGCGGTGGTTGGGAAGGTGGAGCAATCGCTGCAGCTTCTGCATACGAACGGAGTGTACAGGCGACCGGCGGATGTGCGCGCACAGTCTTCGCACCTTATGGAGCAGGGCTGTTAACTCTGGATAATTTTTGAGGAAGCACTGCACCACCAGGTTCAAGGTGTGAGCCAAGCAAGGTATGTGGCTGAGTTTTGAAAGGGCTATGGCTGCCACAAAATTACGGCCGTTATCACTAACTACCTTGCCTGCCTCAAGATGTACACTGCCCAGCCATGACTCAGTTTGTCGCTTCAAGTACTCGGCCAGCACCTCGGCGGTGTGTCTGTCGCCCAAACACATCATCTGCAACACAGCCTGCTGATGCTTTCCACTAGCTGCTCGATAGGGGGACACCTCGTGTGCAACAGTGGCAGCTGCAGATGGAGTGCTCGTACGACTGCGCTCTGTGGACGAGCTTTCGCTTCTGGAGGAGGAGGAGGAGGAGGGTCGAACGCCTACAGCCAACTGTTTCCTATACCGTGGGCTAGGCAGCACTGTCCCACCACCGCTGTCCCCCGTGGACCCTGCATCCACCACATTAACCCAGTGCGCAGTGATGGACACGTAACGGCCCTGGCCATGCCGACTGGACCATGCATCAGTTGTGAGGTGCACCTTTCCACTCACTGACTGCTTGAGTGCATGGACAATGCGGTCTTTCACATGATGGTGGAGGGCTGGGATGGCTTTGCGAGAGAAGAAGTGGCGACTGGGTAGGTCATAGCGTGGTACTGCATAGGCCATGAGTTCGCGGAAAGCTGTGCTTTCCACCAACCGATAGGGCATCATCTCAGACATTTTGCGGCCTAGCACGCTGTGATGTTTTGACCCTCTGGACAAGCTGTCCAGCAACTCTTTTGATTTTTTGGAACCTGTCTTTGGAGTGCTCCGGGCCTGCCAGATAACAGCTGTTGCGATGTCGATGTCTGCTGTGGATGCTCCTCATCTGAGCTATTGGAAGCAGCACCCTCTTCCCCCAATGGATGCCAATCTGGGTCAACAACTGGGTCATCCATCACCTCGTCTTCAATGTCATGTGCACCTTCCTCTGTGTCACCGTGTATGGTGGTATAGTGTGCGGGAAGGGGCACCTGAGTCTCATCAGGGTCAGAATCTGTCTCTGTACACTGCGAGGACAATGTAGTGCTCTGAGTGAATGTACCAGCAGAATCATCTATCAGTTGCTGTGCATCAGTGCACTCCATGTCAGATTCATCTTGGCCTGGGTAATTCACCATTTCACTTGATAATACAGGCATGGTATGTGAAAACAGCTCCATGGAGTAATCAGTAGTATGGCCTGCGTCATCCTTCAATCTTGGTTGGGGTGAAGGACACAAGGAAAGGTGTGGTTCATGAACATGAGCCTCCAATGACGACTCAGTGCTTTTACTTTTAACAACTTCAGAAGAGGAGGCGATAGAGCTGGAGGCTGAGTCAGCAATGTAAGACAAAACTTTTTCCTGATGCTCTGGCGTTAAAAGCGGTTTGCCAACTCCTAGAAAACTAAGCCTTCGAAGCCTTATGGAGCCAGACGATGACGCAGGCTCAACACCTCCTGCATTCGGTCCTATTTTGCTTTTGCCACTACCATCAGATCCACCACCAACACCATCATTACCAGCTGCCAACCCCCGCCCAATTCCACGGCCTCTTCCGCCAGCCTTCCTCATTTTTGGTAGAAATGTAGACAAAATCCAACAAACTATATAGTAATGTAAAACAAGGTACAAGGTGTCTATAGGACAGGGGAGATTTAGATTTTCTGCACACACTTGTGTGAGGTCCACTGAATATCAGAGCGCTATGTCACAGGCTCGATGCAGCAGGTGTGAAAAAAGTGACTACAGGATAAGGGAGATTTTGAATTTCTGCAGACACTTGTGGACACTGGACACTTGGATTGTGTGAGGCCCACTGAATATCAGAGCGCTATGTCACAGGCTCGATGCAGCAGGTGTGAAAAAAGTGACTACAGGATAAGGGAGATTTTGAATTTCTGCAGACACTTGTGGACACTGGACACTTGGATTGTGTGAGGCCCACTGAATATCAGAGCGCTATGTCACAGGCTCGATGCAACAGGTGTGAAAAAAGTGACTACAGGATAAGGGAGATTTTGAATTTCTGCAGACACTTGTGGACACTGGACACTTGGATTGTGTGAGGCCCACTGAATATCAGAGCGCTATATCACAGGCTCGATGCAGCAGGTGTGAAAAAAGTGACTACAGGATAAGGGAGATTTTGAATTTCTGCAGACACTTGTGGACACTGGACACTTGGATTGTGTGAGGCCCACTGAATATCAGAGCGCTATGTCACAGGCTCGATGCAGCAGGTGTGAAAAAAGTGACTACAGGATAAGGGAGATTTTGAATTTCTGCAGACACTTGTGGACACTGGACACTTTTGGATTGTGTGAGGCCCACTGAATATCAGAGCGCTATGTCACAGGCTCGATGGCACAGGTGTGAAAAAAGTGACTACAGGATAAGGGAGATTTTGAATTTCTGCAGACACTTGTGGACACTGGACACTTTTGGATTGTGTGAGGCCCACTGAATATCAGAGCGCTATGTCACAGGCTCGATGGCACAGGTGTGGAAAAAGTGACTACAGGATAAGGGAGATTTTGAATTTCTGCAGACACTTGTGGACACTGGACACTTTTGGATTGTGTGAGGCCCACTGAATATCAGAGCGCTATGTCACAGGCTCGATGGCACAGGTGTGAAAAAAGTGACTACAGGATAAGGGAGATTTTGAATTTCTGCAGACACTTGTGGACACTGGACACTTTTGGATTGTGTGAGGCCCACTGAATATCAGAGCGCTATGTCACAGGCTCGATGGCACAGGTGTGAAAAAAGTGACTACAGGATAAGGGAGATTTTGAATTTCTGCCGACACTTGTGGACACTGGACACTTTTGGATTGTGTGAGGCCCACTGAATATCAGAGCGCTATGTCACAGGCAGAAATTGGCTAGTGTATCACAAACTACAAGATGTATGTAGAATTGGGCAGAATAGGAATCTCCCTAGAGTGTAGGTCTGTAAGAACGGAACAAGTCCTCCACTTATCCTTCCACAGTGTCACACAGATAGCTTCACTGTGGCTGTGATAACAGCCATTACACGGTACTGTGTGAGGAGCGTACACCGCTGTATGGTGTGAATAAATGCACGCTCAGTACCTCAGCAGGACAAAAAAAAAAATTGGGATTGCTTTTAAAAAAGCAGTTTGCAGAGCAGTGGGGAAACAGCAATGCAGCTGTCAGGAAGCCTTAGAAGGCAGCCTAACAACCAACACCGCTGATCCACCACAATATAGCCTCCCCTTGCACTGCACACACAGTGACTGGTGTGTTGCACAGGCAAAATCGCTAGCAGCAGAAGCAGTTTTTTTTCTTCTTCCCTGCCTAACGCTCTCCCTACAGAATCAGCAACCTCTCCCTATGCTAAGATCGGCAGAAGTAAGATGGCGGTCGGCGTGCACGCCCTTTTATTACCCCTGTGACGCCCACCAAAGCAAGCCAATCACTTGCATGCCCTTCTGAAAGATGGTGGTGACCCCTGCCTATGTCATCACGTTGCCCACAGTGTCCGTGGATCCTGATTGGCTGAAAAAGAGCACAAAACAAACTTTTGAAACGCGACTTTGGCACGTAAGTCGCCGACCTCGTGGCCGACCTCATCCTAGGGTCGGGTTTCGTTTCATGAAAACTGACTTTGCCAAAAGTCGGAGACTTTTGAAATTTTTCGACCCGTTTCGCTCAACTCTAGTGTCTTCCCTTTCTTTCCTGTCTAGTTAGTTTGGGCCCCATCATTTGCTCAGCCTATTTTCCTGCCTGTGTTTGTGCCTTCATCTTGTTTCACCGTCAATACATGTGTGGGGGCTGTCTATTCCTTTGGGGTCTGCTCTGGGGCAGTTAGTTTTCCCTTTTCTTGCTTTAGGCTTTATGTAGTCCTCCGACCGTGACGAGGCATCTAGGTTCATCGTAGGCACGCTCCACGGCTACTGCTAGTTGTGTGGTAAGATCAGGGGTCTGCAGTCTGCATAGTTACCAACCACTCTGGTTTTCTGTGGCTTAGCTTGTTTTGCCTTTTTCTCCTCGGTGACCCATTCATAACACTCCTAACGTTCCCTATAAGGCTCTTCACCTGTCGCCGACCAGGATACCTGAATCACTCACTAGCCCTGCACCAATCCCTTACTAGGGAACTGGTTAGTGCGGACACTGGTCCCACCGTTGCACTAATACACACGAAGGAAAAAACGGGGAAAACAACAAAACACTTATCTTTCTCTGCTGCAGTCACCGGGCAGCAGAGTTCATCACCGGATTAGCTTTCAGTAGTGGCTCGACACCTCAGAGCCAGCTGCTACCTTCACCATCTTTCTCTGCGGCAAACACCGGGCAGTAGTGTTCAGCACCAGATCAGCTTTCAGCAGTGGCTAAACACCTCAGAGCCAGCTGCTAACTTCACCGTGGTTGGAATTCACAAAGGACCTGCTATAACCAACACCAGCTGATACACCAGGTGACCTTATATAGCAAAGGAGGAGTGGTCACCATCAGCAGAGAAACCAAAGACATGTAATAACACCTGTGGCCACCGGGGGCAAAAACCCATATTAAAGCCCCAAAGGCCTGAAAGAAAAAAAAAGGTTTAAATGAGGGAATCCAGAATCTGACACAGATCCAAGAATTGGACTGTGACACTCACAAGCTCGCTGCCTCAGGGGAATCCTTGACTCTGATGTCTCCTTGAAAACACATGTACACCCCTTTCCACTTCCTGCCGACTTCAACTCAAAAATATTTTCCAGATCCGTACATTCTTCAACCTAGATTCTGCAAAAACTTCTAGTGCATGCCCTCATCATATCTCGCCTTGACTACTGCAACCTCCTGCTTTGTGGCCTCCCCTCTAACACTCTCGCACCCCTCCAATCTATTCTATACTCTGCTGCCCAACTAATTCACTTATACCCCGCTATTACCTGGCCTCTCCCATCTGTCAATCCCTTCACCGGCTCCCCATTACCCAGAGACTCCAGTTCAAAACCCAAACCATGGCATACAAAGCCATCCATAACCTGTCTCCTCCATACATCTGTGACTTTGTCTCCCGGTACTTACCTGCACGCAACCTCCGATCCTCTCAAGATCTCCTTCTCTACTCCCCTCCTATCTCCTCTTCCAACAATCGCATACAAGATTTCTCCCACGCATCCCCCCTACTCTGGAACTCTACCCCAACATGAGACTCTCGCCTACCATGGAAATCTTCAAAAGGAACTTGAAGACCTACCTCTTCCAACAAGCCTGCAATCTGCAGTAACCACTGATCCACCTAACCGCTGCATGACCATCTCTACCCTCACCTACTGTATCCTCAACCATCCCTTGTAGTTTTCGAACCCTCACAGGCAGGGTCCTCTCTCATCCTGTACCAGTCGTGCCTTGTATTGTTTATGATTATTGTACTTGTTTTGTATTATGTATACCCCTCCTCAAATGTGAAGCTCCATGGAATAAATGGCACTATAATAATAAATAATAATAATAGATAAATATGGTTGAACTTGAGGTTAGAATACTTGAAGCAAGATTACTGCACAAGGATAAGGTTGAAGTCCTGGATATCAGTACATGGCTTGTAATGAGGAGGGCACAAGGTTTAGATTTGATGGGGAGATGTGGATGTCATTATACAAGGAACTGCGTTCACTGCATGTCAGGCGGGGTGCTAGATGCCAATACAATGGCCAGGGCAATGGATGTCCCTACTACACGGAGCGCTGGATTTCGCTACTGCAAGGAGAGCTAATAAAACTACTGGAGGGAGCAATTGTCTATACGATAGGGGGTACTGTATGTTACTACTGTGGGGGAATGGCAAATGTTACTATTGTAGGGAGTGCATTGTCACTACTGTGAGGGTACATTTGATGTTGGACTATGTGGAGTGCAGGATATCACTACTATGGATGTCGTTGGATGTCACTACTAGAGAGAGTGCTGGAAGTCAGTACTATGGAGGACGCAGGTTGTCACTACTATGGAGGGCACTGGATGTCACTACTAGAGAGAGTGCTGGATGTCACTGCTATGGAGGATGCAGGTTGTCATTACTATGGAGGGCACTGAATGTCACTACTAGAGAGAGTGCTGGATGTCACTACTATGGAGGTCGCTAGATGTCACTAATATGGAAGGTGCTGAATGTCACTACTTTAGAGGGCACTGGATATCACTGCTATGGAGTTCGCTGGATGTCACTACTAAGAAGGGCACTGGATGTTACTACTATAGAGGGCGCAGGATTTCACTACAACAGAGGGCACAGGATATCTCTAATAGAGAGAGTGCTGGATGTCACTACTATGGAGGACGAAGGATATCACTACTATGGAGGGTGCAGGAGGTCACTACTATAGAGGGCACTAGATTTACTACTATGGAGGGCCCTGGATGTCACTACTATGGAGGGCACTGGATATCACTACTAGAGAGAGTGCTGGATGTCAGATGTCACTACTATGGAGGATACAGGATGTCACTACTATCAAGGGTGCTCGATGTCACTAGTATGGAGAGCACTGGATGTCACTTGGAAATTATAGGCCAGTGAGTTTAACTTCAACTGTGGGTAAAATCCTGGAGGGTTTTCTAAGAGATACTATAATGGAGTATCTGGAGAAGAATAAACTTATGACCCAATATCAACATGGGTTTACAAGGGACCGTTCCTGTCAGACTAATCTGATAAGCTTTTATGAAGAGGTAAGTTCCAGACTGGACCAAGGGAATGCAGTGGACGTGGTGTACATGGACTTTTCAAAAGCTTTTGATACGGTGCCGCACAAAAGGTTGATACATAAAATGAGAACAATGGGGATAGGGGAAAATATGTGTAGGTGGGTTAAGAGCTGGCTCAGGGATAGGAAACAAAGGGTGGTTATTAATGGAGCACACTCGGACTGGGTCACGGTTAGCAGTGGGGTACCACAAGGGTCAGTTTTGGGCCCGCTTCTTTTTAACATATTTATTAATGACCTTGTAAGGGGCATAGAGAGTAGAATTTCAATATTTGCAGATGACACTAAACTCTGCAGGGTAATCAATACAGAGGAGGACAATTTTATATTACAGGAGGATTTATGTAAACTAGAAGCTTGGGCTGATAAATGGCAAATGAGCTTTAATGGGGATAAATGTAAGGTCATGCACTTGGGTAGAACGAACAAGATGTATAATTGTGTGCTTAATTGTAAAACACTGGGCAAAACTGTCACTGAAAAAGACCTGGGTGTATGGGTGGACGACAAACTCACATTTAGTGGCCAGTGTCAGGCAGCTGCTGCAATGGCAAATAAAATAATGGGATGCATTAAAAGAGGCATAGATGCTCAGGAGGAGAACATAATTTTACCTCTATATAAGTCACTAGTGCGACCACACTTAGAATACTGCGTACAGTTCTGGTCTCCGGTGTATAAGAAAGACATAGCTGAACTGGAGCGGGTGCAGAGAAGAGCGACCAAGGTTATTAGGGAACTGGGGGATCTGCAATACCAAGACAGGTTATTACACTTGGGGTTATTTAGTTTGGAGAATCGAAGGCTTAGGGGTGATCTTATTACAATGTATAAATATATGCGGGGACAATACCAAGACCTTTCTAATGATCTTTTTACTCTTAGGCCTGTGACGGGGACAAGGGGGCATCCTCTACGTCTGGAGGAAAGAAGGTTTAAGCATAAAAACAGACACAGATTCTTTACTGTACGAGCAGTGAGACTATGGAACTCTCTGCCATATGATGTTGTAATGAGTGATTCCCTACTAAAATTTAAGAGGGGACTGGATGCCTTTCTTGAAAAGTATAATATTACAGGGTATATACACTAGTTTCCTTAGTGTTGCGTTGATCCAGGGAGCTAGTCTGATTGCCGTATGTGGAGTCGGGAAGGAATTTTTTTCCCCAATGTGAAGCTTACTGTTTGCCACATGGGTTTTTTTTGCCTTCCTCTGGATCAACATGTTAGGGCAAGTTAGGATAGGATATGGGTTGAACTAGATGGACTTAAAGTCTCCCTTCAACCTTAATTACTATGTTACTTTGTTACTATGTTACTACTGTGGAGGTCAATGGATGCCACTACTCTGGAAGGCGCTGGATGTCACTACTATGGAGGACACTAGATGTCTCTCCTATGGAGGGAGCAGGATGTCAATAAAATGGAGGGTACTGAATATCACTACTTTGGAGGGCACTAGATGTCTCTACTATGGAGGGCACTAGATGTCACTATGGAGGGAGCAGGATGTCACTAAAATGCAGGGCACTGAATGTCACTACTTTGGCGAGCACTGGATGTCACTACTAGACAGTGTTGGATGTCACTATTACGGAAGGTGTGGATGTCACTATTATGTAGGCTGCAGGATGTCACTACTATGGAGAGCACTGGTTGCCACTACTAAAGAGAGTATTGGATGTTACACCCCAATTGGGTGATGGATGTTAAACCCTTGGGCAAACAAGGGTAATTGGAGTGCCACCTCTGAGGACTGTACTGTTTGTGATGTTAAGGTGGAGGAAGTGGAGGAGAGGCTACTTGATGCAGCCCTTGCCATCCACTGGAGCACATGGTCTTTCTGGCCCTCATCTACAAAGTTCTTTGCCTCGTTGTAGCAATGGACTCTGATATCTCCTTCAAAACACATATCCATGCCGTTTCCACTTCCTGGTGACTACAGCTCAAAAATATTTCCCGGGTCCATACATTCCTTAATCAATAATCTTTAAATACCCTAGTCCATGCACTCATTATATCCTGCTTCGACTACTGCAAGCTCCTGCTTTGTGCCCTCCCTTCTAACAGTCTTGCACCCCGCCAATCTACCTAAACTCTGGTGCCTGACTAATCCACCTATCTCCTCTCTGTCAATCTCTTCACTGGCTCCCCATTACCGAGACTCCATTTTAAAACCCTAACCATGGCAAACAAAGCCATCCGCGTGCTCCATACATCTGTTATTAACAAATTGCCTAAGGCAAATAATTGCTAACTAAAAACCATAATATATGGCTTTTAATCATACTATTAAAGGAAACACTTTAAAATCCGCATGAGTCAATATATGTCTTTTGGACAGAATTATATTATCTATTTCACTAAAGTACTAACTATATTCAGTGTCCTAATAATCTGTTCCTCTTATTATGGTGTAAGGGGGTGAGATAGAGGAAGGGAAGCAAGGAGGTAATTCTAATTGTTCTCAGTGTATTGATGCTTACATATGCTAATATTGGTAATGTCTATGTTAACAGCTGTGGCACTGCTACATAGTAATATGTATTACCGTTCACATTTATGGTACTGCCACATTCATACATGTTACCATTCTTTGTAGAACTATATTATACTATGTTGTGTTCCTTTAATGTAATTAATTAACGTGTTGTCATGCTTTTCATTGTATATAATGTAATAATGTTTACTAATACTCATGTACAGTTTAGGGAAAGTGAAGCGTACCCTTCGGACAATAGAGGGGGCATTATAGTGTTTGCAGTTCTTTATTACTAATGATAACTGTAGTACTTGTGGACACCACTAGATTGGGGCATACTAGTGTGCACTGTAGGTATAGTTCATAGTAAGTTTATAGGGGTTAAGTGTAGGAGGGGCTGCCGGGTGGTAAGACAGGAGTTTTTAGGAAGTTAGTTCAGATGGGGCCAGAGTGCCCAAAGTGTCCACATGGGCTATAGGCCCGGACAGCTCGGCAGCCACGTAACGTTAAATAGCTGCAGCCCATGTTATCCATGGCCACTGTGCATCATAGCAGTGGACCAGTACAGGAGAGGAAAGATGTGGCGACTCATCATCTGGGCAGACACCTTTAGGGCAGGAGTGGGTTGGACTGAGGAGTTGAAGGAAGTTGGAGCTTCGACGAGAACAGTACAGATGGGCCGGATGCTTTACCAGAGGCAACCAAACCGGGTGGCTGATGATTTTGAGTCTGGTGTGAAACAGGCAGAAGGAATTGTCATCATGGTTAGGTCAGGAACAATCTAGGGAGCAGTCTAAGACGGTCCAGTCCAAGCGTGTGCCACACAGAAGCGTCAGTGAAGCAAGGAAAGATGAGGAAACAAGTGAATTTCATAATGTGCCAACTGTGAATGTAACGTGTGAAGTATTAAGTAAAGAGAATGTTCAAGTTGTCCTGGATTGTGTCTCTGTTACTAGGGGTCTCCTGGAAGAGGGACCGTCGCCGCCTGGGAAGTGCCAGGGGGGACCTAAAACTGGAGATGCAGGTATGCCGAGAAGTGAAATACAGTTTTCTGTGAGGAAAGGTTGGGACACAGATGCTTCAGTGACTCTGGCCATGACTACAGTCCTGGCCTCTCCTTACATTGGGTAAGGATAGTTTGGTGCAGCCGCTACCTATATTATCCTGTTACTCAATATAGCCCATTATCATAACTGACTAGCGCTACTCAAAGATACTCCTAAGCCTCCCCAACATGTTTCACCAGTTGGACTGGCTTCATCACTTGGGTTACCAAATCTTTTAAAGGCTTGGGTCTGGTGTCATCAGGCGTCAACCAATCAAAATGCTCTATACATTGAGCCAATAGTATCTCACATAACATTGCAGCTGAAAAGAGGAAATCGGAAAACCAGGGGAAGAGTCTTGAGGAGATCATTTGCATATTCCCAGTGCCTTCTGGGATAAGTGAAGAGTCTCCGCGAGCTCTACGATCACTGGGTTTTGGCCGTTGCAGCTGAAAAGAGGAAATCGGAAAACCAGGGGAAGAGTCTTGAGGAGATCATTTGCATATTCCCAGTGCCTTCTGGGATAAGTGAAGAGTCTCCGCGAGCTCTACGATCACTGGGTTTTGGCCGTTGCAGCTGAAAAGAGGAAATCGGAAAACCAGGGGAAGAGTCTTGAGGAGATCATTTGCATATTCCCAGTGCCTTCTGGGATAAGTGAAGAGTCTCCGCGAGCTCTACGATCACTGGGTTTTGGCCGTTGCAGCTGAAAAGAGGAAATCGGAAAACCAGGGGAAGAGTCTTGAGGAGATCATTTGCATATTCCCAGTGCCTTCTGGGATAAGTGAAGAGTCTCCGCGAGCTCTACGATCACTGGGTTTTGGCCGTTGCAGCTGAAAAGAGGAAATCGGAAAACCAGGGGAAGAGTCTTGAGGAGATCATTTGCATATTCCCAGTGCCTTCTGGGATAAGTGAAGAGTCTCCGCGAGCTCTACGATCACTGGGTTTTGGCCGTTGCAGCTGAAAAGAGGAAATCGGAAAACCAGGGGAAGAGTCTTGAGGAGATCATTTGCATATTCCCAGTGCCTTCTGGGATAAGTGAAGAGTCTCCGCGAGCTCTACGATCACTGGGTTTTGGCCGTTGCAGCTGAAAAGAGGAAATCGGAAAACCAGGGGAAGAGTCTTGAGGAGATCATTTGCATATTCCCAGTGCCTTCTGGGATAAGTGAAGAGTCTCCGCGAGCTCTACGATCACTGGGTTTTGGCCGTTGCAGCGGAAAAGAGGAAATCGGAAAACCAGGGGAAGAGTCTTGAGGAGATCATTTGCATATTCCCAGTGCCTTCTGGGATAAGTGAAGAGTCTCCGCGAGCTCTACGATCACTGGGTTTTGGCCGTTGCAGCGGAAAAGAGGAAATCGGAAAACCAGGGGAAGAGTCTTGAGGAGATCATTTGCATATTCCCAGTGCCTTCTGGGATAAGTGAAGAGTCTCCGCGAGCTCTACGATCACTGGGTTTTGGCCGTTGCAGCGGAAAAGAGGAAATCGGAAAACCAGGGGAAGAGTCTTGAGGAGATCATTTGCATATTCCCAGTGCCTTCTGGGATAAGTGAAGAGTCTCCGCGAGCTCTACGATCACTGGGTTTTGGCCGTTGCAGCGGAAAAGAGGAAATCGGAAAACCAGGGGAAGAGTCTTGAGGAGATCATTTGCATATTCCCAGTGCCTTCTGGGATAAGTGAAGAGTCTCCGCGAGCTCTACGATCACTGGGTTTTGGCCGTTGCAGCGGAAAAGAGGAAATCGGAAAACCAGGGGAAGAGTCTTGAGGAGATCATTTGCATATTCCCAGTGCCTTCTGGGATAAGTGAAGAGTCTCCGCGAGCTCTACGATCACTGGGTTTTGGCCGTTGCAGCGGAAAAGAGGAAATCGGAAAACCAGGGGAAGAGTCTTGAGGAGATCATTTGCATATTCCCAGTGCCTTCTGGGATAAGTGAAGAGTCTCCGCGAGCTCTACGATCACTGGGTTTTGGCCGTTGCAGCGGAAAAGAGGAAATCGGAAAACCAGGGGAAGAGTCTTGAGGAGATCATTTGCATATTCCCAGTGCCTTCTGGGATAAGTGAAGAGTCTCCGCGAGCTCTACGATCACTGGGTTTTGGCCGTTGCAGCGGAAAAGAGGAAATCGGAAAACCAGGGGAAGAGTCTTGAGGAGATCATTTGCATATTCCCAGTGCCTTCTGGGATAAGTGAAGAGTCTCCGCGAGCTCTACGATCACTGGGTTTTGGCCGTTGCAGCGGAAAAGAGGAAATCGGAAAACCAGGGGAAGAGTCTTGAGGAGATCATTTGCATATTCCCAGTGCCTTCTGGGATAAGTGAAGAGTCTCCGCGAGCTCTACGATCACTGGGTTTTGGCCGTTGCAGCGGAAAAGAGGAAATCGGAAAACCAGGGGAAGAGTCTTGAGGAGATCATTTGCATATTCCCAGTGCCTTCTGGGATAAGTGAAGAGTCTCCGCGAGCTCTACGATCACTGGGTTTTGGCCGTTGCAGCGGAAAAGAGGAAATCGGAAAACCAGGGGAAGAGTCTTGAGGAGATCATTTGCATATTCCCAGTGCCTTCTGGGATAAGTGAAGAGTCTCCGCGAGCTCTACGATCACTGGGTTTTGGCCGTTGCAGCGGAAAAGAGGAAATCGGAAAACCAGGGGAAGAGTCTTGAGGAGATCATTTGCATATTCCCAGTGCCTTCTGGGATAAGTGAAGAGTCTCCGCGAGCTCTACGATCACTGGGTTTTGGCCGTTGCAGCGGAAAAGAGGAAATCGGAAAACCAGGGGAAGAGTCTTGAGGAGATCATTTGCATATTCCCAGTGCCTTCTGGGATAAGTGAAGAGTCTCCGCGAGCTCTACGATCACTGGGTTTTGGCCGTTGCAGCGGAAAAGAGGAAATCGGAAAACCAGGGGAAGAGTCTTGAGGAGATCATTTGCATATTCCCAGTGCCTTCTGGGATAAGTGAAGAGTCTCCGCGAGCTCTACGATCACTGGGTTTTGGCCGTTGCAGCGGAAAAGAGGAAATCGGAAAACCAGGGGAAGAGTCTTGAGGAGATCATTTGCATATTCCCAGTGCCTTCTGGGATAAGTGAAGAGTCTCCGCGAGCTCTACGATCACTGGGTTTTGGCCGTTGCAGCGGAAAAGAGGAAATCGGAAAACCAGGGGAAGAGTCTTGAGGAGATCATTTGCATATTCCCAGTGCCTTCTGGGATAAGTGAAGAGTCTCCGCGAGCTCTACGATCACTGGGTTTTGGCCGTTGCAGCGGAAAAGAGGAAATCGGAAAACCAGGGGAAGAGTCTTGAGGAGATCATTTGCATATTCCCAGTGCCTTCTGGGATAAGTGAAGAGTCTCCGCGAGCTCTACGATCACTGGGTTTTGGCCGTTGCAGCGGAAAAGAGGAAATCGGAAAACCAGGGGAAGAGTCTTGAGGAGATCATTTGCATATTCCCAGTGCCTTCTGGGATAAGTGAAGAGTCTCCGCGAGCTCTACGATCACTGGGTTTTGGCCGTTGCAGCGGAAAAGAGGAAATCGGAAAACCAGGGGAAGAGTCTTGAGGAGATCATTTGCATATTCCCAGTGCCTTCTGGGATAAGTGAAGAGTCTCCGCGAGCTCTACGATCACTGGGTTTTGGCCGTTGCAGCGGAAAAGAGGAAATCGGAAAACCAGGGGAAGAGTCTTGAGGAGATCATTTGCATATTCCCAGTGCCTTCTGGGATAAGTGAAGAGTCTCCGCGAGCTCTACGATCACTGGGTTTTGGCCGTTGCAGCGGAAAAGAGGAAATCGGAAAAACCGCGCGCCTATCGGCGCGCGAATTTTGGCTCATCTTTCA
Source organism: Dendrobates tinctorius (assembly GCF_039654945.1). Classification (NCBI taxonomy): domain Eukaryota; kingdom Metazoa; phylum Chordata; class Amphibia; order Anura; family Dendrobatidae; genus Dendrobates; species Dendrobates tinctorius. The sequence goes on along the minus strand of NW_027361814.1, from coordinate 5,999,266 downwards.
TCGTTTTTACGAAATCTCAAGATGGAAGAGGCCAGGAGCCATTTGGTGAGCTGCATTTCTTGCTACATGTTCACAGACTTACCAGTGGAAAAGCCAAATTTCACATGCCACAAATGCAAGCTTGTGTCCCTGTTGGAGGAAAAGTTGCAAAATCTCGAAGAGAGGTTGGCTACGTTGAAGATCATTAAGGAAGGTGAAGAGTTCTTGGACAGAGCAGAATTATCTCTTCATGTTACAGAAAGAGAAGAAATTCGAAGTGCACCTGAAGAAACAGAGGAATGGAGACATGTGACCCAGAGAAGCAGTTGGATCAGGAGGCAGTCAGCACCCATACTGCTCAGAAACCAGTACCAGGCTCTCACGCAGGAAAACGATGAAGAAATACATCAGGATAAGACTTTGCCAACAAACAGCAACCTTGTACGCCTTCAGAGTCCTCCTGGATGGAGAAAGAAAAATGTTGTGAAGAAGAAACGGAGAGTGGTGGTCATGGGGGATTCCCTGTTGAGAGGAACAGAGGCCGCTATCTGCAGACCGGATATAACTTCAAGAGAAATGTGCTGTCTTCCAGGTGCAAAAATTAAAGATGTGTCTGACAGGATATCAGGACTCTTCAGACCTACAGATGACTACCCATTCCTGCTACTACATGTGGGGACAAATGACACCGCAAGAAACGACCTGGAAACCATCTGCAGAGACTTTGAAGACTTAGGCAAGAAAGTGAAAGAACTGGGAGCGCAGGTGGTCTTCTCTTCCATCCTCCCAGTGGATGGCCATGGAACAAGGAGGTGGAATAAGATTCTGCAGGTGAACAACTGGCTACGTCGATGGTGCCGTCAGCAACGATTTGGATTTCTGGATCACGGAGTGAACTACTTATACGATGGACTACTTGCTAGAGATGGGGTGCACCTTATGAAGACTGGAAAGCATGTATTTGGAAGTCGCCTTGCTACACTTGTAAGGAGAGCTTTAAACTAGAACAACATGGGAAGGGAAGCAAAAGACCAGAAAAAGCCATACACCTGACAAATGCTATTGAGAACTCTGCTAATAGAAGTGGAAAGGAAGAACAAAGACGAAAGAATCTAATTAATAAAAATATTGGAGAAAGAGAAACCAATCACAAACTAAAATGTTTCTATACTAATGCACAAAGCATGGGCAACAAACAAGGAGAATTGGAACTACTAACACAGGAAAAGAAATATGATGTCATTGGAATCACTGACACTTGGTGGGACGATACACATGATTGGAATACAAGACTAGAAGGATACAACTTATTTGCAAGAAACAGACTTGATAAACGAGGAGGAGGTGTTGCATTGTATGTTAGAAACGCGTATATCTGCACAGAGATTGAAGCTTCAGAGACTGGGAGTTCTGTGGAAACTGTTTGGGTAAGAATACAAGGACAGAACAATGGAAAGGACACCATTGTAGGCATTTACTACAGGCCGCCTGTGCAAGCTGAAGATATGGATGAACTCTTTATGCATCAAATGGCCAAGTTCTCCAAAAAATATGACATAGTTGTCATGGGAGATTTCAACTATCCAGACATTTGTTGGGAATCTCTCTCAGGCAAAACTAACAGGTCAAGGAAATTCTTATCCTCTCTTGCTGACAACTTTATCTTCCAAAAGGTAGGGGAGAAAACAAGGGGAACTGCTACCTTGGATCTAATCCTTATAAACAGGGAGGAAATGGTTGAGGAGGTAAAAGTGGCTGGAACCCTAGGAGGTAGCGACCATGCTATTTTAGAATTTTGGATAACTAGAGGCGGAAGACCTGTGAAGACTCAGACGTCAAGGTTAGATTTCAGAAAGGCAGATTTTAAGGGATTCAGAAAGATAATTGGAGGGATCCAATGGCTGGATATCCTTAAAGACAAAAATGTCCAGGAAGGATGGGAAATCTTGAAAAATGAAATTCTCAAAGCACAGTTGTTAACAATTCCGAAAAGAGGGAAGAATAGGAAGCATTTAAGGAAACCAGGATGGGTGAACACAGAACTTAAGCACATGCTAAAAAGGAAGAAAAAAATGTTTATAAAATGGAAAGAGGGAGGCATATCTAAAGAAGAATATAATGCTGTCTGCAGAATCTGCAGGGCACAAATCAGATTATCTAAAGCTGAAAATGAATTGAGGCTTGCAAGAGATGTCAAAAGCAATAATAAAGGATTTTGGGGATATGTCAAAAGTAAAAGAAAAGTCAAAGATGCTATAGGATTTTTACAGGATGAAAATGATGAAATGGTAAGACAGGATGTTGAGAAGGCTGAACTTTTAAATTCCTATTTTGCATCTGTTTTCTCTCAGAAAGGAAATGTAACACCAACTGTTATTCACTGTCCTATTAAGGGAATAGAAGAATCCAGGATATCTATAAACAGAAAGATAGTGAGGAAACACTTAGCTAACCTAAATGAATTCAAGTCTCCAGGTCCAGATGAATTACACCCCAGAGTACTGAAGGAGATAGCAGAAGAAATTTCTGAACCACTCTCCATAATCTTTGAAAATTCTTGGAGAACAGGAGAAGTGCCAGAAGACTGGAGAAGAGCAAATGTTGTTCCTATCTTCAAAAAGGGGAAGAAGGTGGACCCAGGCAACTATAGGCCGGTGAGTCTGACTTCTATACCAGGAAAGATCTTTGAACAAATTATTAAACAACATGTAAGTCAACACCTGGATAAGAATGAATTGATCAAACAGAGTCAGCATGGGTTTGTAACTAATAAGTCATGTCAGACTAACTTAATTTCCTTCTATGATGGTATCACTGATTGGGTGGATCAAGGAAATGCTGTAGATATAGTATATCTTGACTTCAGCAAAGCATTTGACAAAGTCTCTCATACAATCCTTATTGAAAAAATGACTAAGTATGGAATGGACAAGGCAACTGTTAGGTGGATTCATAGCTGGCTTAGTGATCGGACCCAAAGAGTGGTCGTAAATGGCTGCACATCCAGTTGGAAGAATGTCTCAAGTGGGGTACCACAGGGCTCTGTCCTGGGCCCTGTATTGTTCAACATCTTTATCAACGATTTAGATGAAGGAATTGAGGGTAAACTGATTAAATTTGCTGATGACACAAAGCTAGGAGGGATAGCTAATACTAGAGAAGAGAGAGACAGGATTCAAAAAGATTTAAATAAACTGGAGAAGTGGGCAGTAACTAACAGAATGGTTTTTAACAGGGAGAAATGCAAAGTACTACATCTGGGCAATAAAAATGAAAAAAGCATATATAGAATGGGAGGAATAGGGCTAAGTGACAGCACATGTGAAAAAGACTTGGGTATACTAATAGATCACAGACTGAATATGAGTCAACAGTGTGATGCAGCAGCAAAAAAGGCAAATGCAGTTCTAGGATGTATTAACAGAAGCATACAGTCTAGATCACGTGAAGTCATTATTTCCCTCTACTCCTCTTTGGTCAGACCTCATCTGGAATATTGTGTCCAGTTTTGGGCACCACATTTTAAAAAAGACATCAACAAACTGGAGCAAGTTCAGAAAAGAGCGACCAGAATGGTAACCGGTCTGCAAACCCTGTCTTATGAGGAAAGGTTGCAGGATTTGGGAATGTTTAGTTTGCAAAAGAGAAGACTGAGAGGAGACTTAATTGCTGTCTACAAATATCTAAAGGGCTGTCACATTGTAGAAGGATCAACTTTATTCTCATTTGCACAAGGAAAGACTAGAAGCAATGGGATGAAACTGAATGGGAGGAGACACAGATTAGATATTAGAAAAAACTTTTTGACAGTTAGAGTGATCAATGAGTGGAACAGGCTGCCACGAGAAGTGGTGAGTTCTCCTTCAATGGAAGTCTTCAAACAGAGGCTGGACAGACATCTGACTGGGATGATTTAGCGAATCCTGCTTTGAGCAGGGGGTTGGACCAGATGGCCCAGGAGGTCCCTTCCAACTCTACGATTCTATGATTTCTATGATTTCTATGACTGAGGTCATGAACCAAGGAACAAATGGAGGAGGGTGAGCAGGAAGAAGAGATGAGGCAGGGATTTCTTCCAGGCACAGCCAGCCCCTGAGCCTGGAAGAGATCGTTAGCATATAACATTAACTGCTTTTCTCAACTTCTACACCGCAGCTATGAGGCATACAGGTTAGACTGGTTTAACCATTCTATTACCTGTATGCCCATATTAATAGCTGAAATTCATCCAGGGGGTGACAGATTCCCTTTAAGTATTTATTCCCAAAGGCAAATGATAACTAACTTCCAAGAAATTATTTTTTAACTATCACATGCACGGCTACATATCTGATAACACACCAAGCAACACTTTTATGAAATGTCCTTTTAATCCAACTCTTGTAGTGTTTGTACTCATTTAGGAAAAGTATGTAAAAGTGTGAAAGTTATGTAAAAAATGTAGTAATGAGCTGAAAACATAAAAAATAATATGTCCTCATCTAAAGTAAAGGTCTCCAGTGAGTGAAAGAAAAGCAGTTGTCAACGTGTGAGTGCTTGGCACTCAGCTACATTAATAGGTCTATTTTCTGTATTGTGTCTGGATTCCAATGCACAAACCCCTGTGTAGAAATCTCTAAACGCCGGAGGAAAATGCCTTTTCACTGCCAAGTCCTCTAAAATATTTCTGTGCAAATCGAAATGTTCTTTATTCCTATGACAACCAAGACAGCTGGATGTCTACAGAATTAAAATCCTTCTTTTATGTGCCAAGCATAGTTAAACCCTTACTTCATATTCATATTAGTACACATATACAGTATATATCACTACAAAAGTAAATATACGGTACACATATATCCTATGAATGATTCAATTACTGAGAAGTGGCTCCAAAATTCTGCCTCTGTAACACAATTACTCAGGTTTTTACAATGATTGTTAGACCTAATGCAAAAATAATACAAATTTATCAGAGCTTCTGATTTAGGTTTTTTTCCTGCTTTTCCCCTCCATTTTCTTAGTGTTATAGTAGTTAAGAGGGGTAAAAAAATATTTACAGTCTAATAGAGTACAGAGAAATGCGCAAAAGGAAAAAAGTGCAGGAAAGAAGATGTGCTAATATATGAGCTATTCAAGACAGGCTGTATTAATATAGCCCTCACGTCAAGCCTGTATTACTGGGAGAGTCACTCAGATGTGAGAAAAATCTGGAACTTGGATCAGTATGCAAACTGAAAATCAGAGGTTAAAAAATTAATGATGGAATGAAGACTGCAAGCTAAAACTATCAACTAAAGGTTACCATTAGCATATGTAAAAATATATTTTTTTGCACATTATTGTTTTCCACAGTCTCTAAAGGGGTATTCTGATTTTATCTAGTTTTCAACTATTGTCATGACTCAGTTGTTGGGTGATCAGAGACCAGGGGTTCTTTCCCTGTCCCTAACGCTAGGAGCGCCCTAGCTCGCCATATTCTCCAGGCTACTACTGAAGGTGAAGTTGCTGGGGCCTCGTACCTTGCATTATCTCCTGAATCCGCCCTCCTTCTGTACCCTTACCCCACCCAAGTAAAAGGGGAGTAATGGTGCACCGCAGTACACCAACCAGATGAACAAGGTAACGTGAACAGGGGCAACAGAAAATACCAGGCACACAAATATTCACTCCCTTATCACAGAGGAATGCATCGGGGAGTGGAGAATGGGGAAAAACCAAAGTAGGAGAAGGAAAAGGAATTATCACACTTACTAAACCAAGCAACAGTCACAGATAAACTCACCAAACACCTTCTCATATAACCACTAACTACTATTCTCCCAGCCATACAGCAAAAGCTAGCTCTGACGATGTGTGTCAGTCAGGACCCAGATTCTATTATTATTATTATTATTGTGCATTTGTATAGCGCCATTTATTCCATGGCACTTTACATGTGAAAAGCGGAAATATAGACAAGTATAATAAACATGTGTAAGACAAGGGACTCACAAGTACATAAGGAGAGGGGACCCTGCCCGCGAGGGCTCACAGTCTACAGGGATGGGTGAGGATACAGTAGGAGAGGGTAGAGCAGGTCATGCAGTGGTTCAGTAGACCGAGGATCATTGCAGGCTGTAGGCTTGTCAGAACAGGTGGGTCTTCAGGTTCTTCTTGAAGGTTACCGTTGATGGTGAGAGTCTGATGTGTTGCCGCAGAGAGTTCCAGAGTATGGGGGAAGCATGGGAGAAGTCTTGTATGCGGTTGTGGGAAGAAGAGATAAGGGGAGAGTAGAGAAGGAGATCTTGAGATGATCGAAGATTGCGTGCGGGTAGGTACCTGGAGACCATGTCACGGATGTATGGAGGAGACAGGTTGTCGATGGCTTTGTATGTCATGGTTAGGGTTTTGAATTGGAGCCTCTGGGCAATAAGAAGCCAGTGAAGGGCCTGGCATAGGGGGAGGCTGGGGAGTAGCGGGGAGACAGGTGGATTAGTCGGGCAGCAGAGTGTAGGATGGACTGGAGTGGTGCCAGAGTGCTAGAGGGGAGGCCAGAGAGGAGGAGGTTGCAGTAGTCGAGGCAGGAGATGATAAGAGCATGCACTAGTGTTTTTGTGGTTTCGTGGTTGAGGAATGAGCGGATCCGGGAGATATTTTTGAGTTTGAGGCTGCAGGAGGAGGCGAGGGCTTGGTTATGTGGTTTGAAAGAGAGCGCAGAGTCGAGGATCACCCCAAGGCACCGAGCATGCGGGACTGGGGAAAGAGAGCAGCCATTGACATTGATGGATAGGTCTGGTGGAGGGATAGAGTGAGATGGGGGAAAGATTTCTGAATTCTGTTTTGTCCATGTTCAGTTTGAGAAAGCGAGCAGAGAAGAAGGCTGAGATAGCAGACAGACATTGTGGGATTTCGATCAGTAAGGAGGTGATGTCAGGTCCAGATAGGTAGATCTGCGTGTCATCAGCGTAGAGGTGATACTGCAAACCGTGTGATTCTATGAGCTGTCCCAAGCTGAAGATCAGGGTGGATTTGATTTAAATCTAACTGATTTAAATCACGATTTAAATCACGATTTAAATCACTAGTCAGTAAGGCTTGATTTAAATCAGTGATTTAAATCAAAGTTTCTACCTAAACTAGTTCTTGCTACTTTAACATGCAAGTAGATGAAGATTTTTAGAATCACTTTTTATATTACTTTTTTCTCCCCAGTTTAATGGGTTAATCATTCATATTTGGACACCACTGTTCTGTTGTACTTAGGAAGGAGAAAAATAATCCTGACCTTAATAACAATTTAAATAGATTTATTCAACTGAAACAATAACAACATTACAGCATAAGTTATTTGCTTAAACAAACATCCATGTTTGTTAACTAATTTGGCTAAACAAAATATATATATTTTAAGAAACTTAGGCTGGTTTCACACTTGCGTTTTTTTTCGCGGTATTTTAGCGCTAAAAAGCGCATGCGGTTTTTTTTCCTATACTTTGCATGGGATGCGCTTATGTGCGCATACACATGCGTTTGTATGCGTTTTTCCGCGCATGCGTTTTTTTGCGGTATGCGCTCGGGCGCACAAAATGCATCCTGTTGCATTTTTTGGGCGTCCGACTTGCCTCAAAAAAACGCATGCGCACGCAATGCGTTTTTTTACAGCAAGACACCCATTATAAGTCTATGGGTGCGCATATGTGCGCATTGGCATGCTTATGTATGCGTTTTTTTGCGCATGCGTTTTTTTTTACCATTACTTGGACAATGGAATTTAGGGGTTTGGGTTAGAGTTAGGGTTAGCTAAGGGGGTTTAGGGCTAGGGTTAGGGTTAGCTAGGGTTTAGGGTTAGGGTTAGTATGGTTTGGTTAAGAGTTAGGGTTAGGGTCAGGGTTAGGGTTAGGGTTAGTATGGTTTGGTTAAGGGTTAGGGTCAGGGTTAGGGTTAGGGTCAGGGTTAGGGTCAGGGTTAGGGTTAGGGTCAGGGTTAGGGTCAGGGTTAGGGTTAGGGTTAGGGTCAGGGTTAGGGTCAGGGTTAGGGTTAGGGTTAGAGTCAGGGTTAGGGTTAGGGTCAGGGTTAGGGTTAGGGTTAGTAAAGTCATGGTTTGGGTTAGTGTGAGGGGCCACCTAATGTTGGAAAAAAACGCAAACGTGGTAAAAACGCACTAAAAACGCATACAAACGCATAAAAACGCTGCGTTTTTTTCATGCATGCTCATAAAAATGCTTGAAAAAAACGCAGCATTTGTATGCGTTTGTATGCGTTTTTTCAATGCGTTTTTTTGCAGGAAAAACGCGCTGCAAAAAAAAGCAAGTGTGAAATTAGCCTTAGACTGTCAGCCCAGCCAACACATGAAAAACTTAAATACTACTGTCCCTGCTGTCCTCTGTAGCTCACTTGTCGTCATCTTCATCATCATCTTCTTCTTTGTTCCTATTCATAATCTGGAAAAGAAAAACAAGCTTTCCTGCTTTATTGGGTCCCAACCGATTTCTCAATTTAGAATGAATGAGTCCAAAGGAAGAGAATATTCTTTCAACGCCTGCTGAAGAAGCTACTGCTGTTAAAAGTGAAATCATTACTTGAACAATCTCTAAATCCAAGCGCTTAAGTGACTTCCACCAGTTTACTGGTGTGACCTTCCTTAAAATATCTTCAGCAAACATATATTTCTTGAATGGTTCCCCCTTAGCTCTGAAGTTTATTATAGTTGGCATTAAAGATGGATGATTGCTGGATACCCATGTCATAGCTAACTCCTCTTCCTCAGCACTTAGGTTTTGACCCTGATATTGGATATTGACAATATTTGCCAAAAAATGAGCTGGAGTCAGTGCTTGTCCCATTCGTTTGTTTACTGCTTGTAATTTAATTCTGTCCATGTGTAGTTCTGTTTTTAAGTGTTCACTCAGTTCCTTCCAAATTTCAACAGCATCCGCAATAAAACAGCTATTTTTCTGTATTTTGTTTAAAGCTTGAGAGATGGGTTTCAGGAAGCTCAGCATATGTTCAACATTTCTCTTAAGCCCAATGTTGAGGATTTTGGCCGTGACAGTGCCATCTATTTTATCTCGATTTTCTTCACAAAGTGTCATCAGAATAGGCCAGTTTTTGATATACTGCTCAAAACAGTCCACCACAGAGTTCCATCTAACATCTTGTGGGAGCGTTAGCTTGGTTCCACCCATCCTTTTCAGAGCTGCTGCAGCAAAATGATTATTACGGAAGTATTTAGCAATTTCAACAACATTAGCCTTTATTTCTGGAACACTTAAGTCTTTGGCTAAGAGGTGCAGCAAATGAGCACTGCAACCATATGTTATTAGCAGCTTTGTATTCCCTCCCTGCTCTTCTAAATCTCTTCTCATCTTGGATACGTTTGCAGCATTGTCAGTGACCAAACTGCGTACTAGACATTTGAATTTTTGTTCACATGTCGTTATAGCTTTTACTGCCACTTCTTGTAAGTATTCTGCTGTGTGTGCATTTCCTGACGTATCAGTTGTTTGTGCAAGGAAGACTTTACCTTCTTCTGTTGTTATACAAGCACATACAATAGGATCATTGTGGACATTACTCCACCCATCAATACTTAGGTTAACAATTTTACCCTCCAGAGCTGTTGCACATTGCTCCATTTCTCTGTCATACACTTGATCCAGCAGTTTCCCTGCGACATCAGCTCTGCTGGGTGGACTGTATCCTGGTCTCAGTGACTGAACCATATTAATGAAATGTGGGTTCTCAGTCAGACGGAAAGAAGAGTTCATTGCATAAATAAACTGGGCAATTTTTTCATCAATCAACTCTTTTTCTAATCTGCTAGTTCTTATCACAAACCTATCTATGGTGGTTCCAGAAGGTAAAGGTTTTTTCTTCCTTTTGGGTGATGGTGATATGTGGCTGTGGGTGTCTGATGATGATGCTGCTGCTGCTAATGAAGCACTATCCTGGATGGATAACTCTGAAACTGTAGAACAGAATGATGGTGATCTTGGAGGTGGATAGTTTCCAGAATCCATGAATTCCCCTAAACAAAAAAAGTCAATGCTGTTATTTTATTGTTTATACAATTTCTGCTTATTGTACACAACACATCACTGCTCCTGCCCCAAAAGGAATATTTGTTTTTCTTCATAACTGTACCAAATGACAGTAACATGCAGTAATAATAAGAAATATAATTTTTCTCACACATGACATGAACTGATTCAGGATTCAGGATCTTCAGGATCTTCAGGTTGGTAAACTGATTTTTATTGAAATAGGATTCAATAAAAATGTTTACCAACCTGAAGATCCTGCCTGTTCAGAAGTGTTTCTTTGGTCATCTTCATCACCGCACTTCTCATGATGTTGCCTCATTCGCGCCACCAGGCCTTGCATCTCTTTGTTGCATCGTTTGCATTTTGCACGCATGTCTGCCTTACCGATAGGCGAAGGAGCTTCATTAAAATATTCCCAAACTGGGTCTCTTTTACGGCCTGCAGCCATTATAAGGAAAGAATGTAATAAACCTCAGATCGTACACACAAACAGATCCAGACTTGTCTGTCTGTGGCTATGCTGCAGTATTGTGCTCAAAGTTTCACTTTCATTTTCTTGTCTGCTTGCCCTTCCTCCTCCTCACACTTAGATTCACATTCTTCTTGTGTTGTGCAGATCTATTCCACTCCAAACAATCAGAAACATATTGTCTAACTTCTTGGACTTGGCACTGAAGGGGTTGATTCTGTATTCATAGGTTTGTAGAACAATAGGATTAAGGTCTTTTTCTCAACTCTGTTCATGTTGTAACATTTTTGCCGTGAAGAAGAGGCTGGGACCTCTGCGGAGTCAAATTCAGTTTTGAGAACTGCGTAAGTAAAGTGAGCGTCTGTGATAATATAGGAGAGAAACTGCCCACTAATCCTACAGAAACCTCTGGAAGAGCATGGCATTGTGAATGTTACACATATACAGCCTTTATTCTACTGAGTTAAACAACTCAGCTTTATCTCATGATGGAAGAACCTTTGGATGGTAAAATATTTTCCTCAAAAAGCAGTTTATTGAAAAAAATCTGATTTAAATCAAAAAAATCCGATTTAAATCAAAAAAATCCGATTTAAATAAAAAAAATCCGATTTTTTTGATTTTTTTTAAAAAAACATTGATTTTTATCCACCCTGCTGAAGATATAGATGGAGAAAAGTAGGGGTTCTAGGACAGAGTCTTGAGGAACACCTAGAGACAGTGAGCAAGGTGAGGAGGTGGTGTGTGAGAGGGAGACACTGTTAGATATGATGAGATCCAGGATAGGGCCAAGTCTGTGATGCCAAGAGATGAGAGAATCTGTAGCAGGAGGGAATGGTCCACGGTGTCGAAGGCAGAGGACAGGTCCAGGAGAAGGAGGACAGAGTAGTGTCACTTGCTCTTGGCGGTTAGTAAGTCGTTAGTGACTTTAGTTAGGGCAGTTTCAGTTGAGTGATGCAGTCGGAAGCCAGATTGTAACCGGTCAAAGAGGGAACAGGAGGAGAGGTGGGAGGACAGTTCAAGATATACATGCTGTTCCAGTAGTTTTGAGGCGTAAGGGAGAAGAGATATCGGGCGATAGTTAGACACAAAGGATGGTCAAGGGAGGGCTTTTTGAGGATGGGTGTGATTGAGGCATGTTTGAAGGATGAGGGAAAGACACCATTTGTAAGTGAAAGGTTGAAGAGGTGTGTTAGAGATGGGATGAAGACTGTGGCCAAGTTAGGGATGAGGTGGGATGGGAGTGGGTCGAGGGCACAAGTGGTGAGGTGTGATCTTGACAGAATGGTGTAGAGCTGATATTCTGTCTGTTTTGCAGAACAGGGCTGAGCGGCTAAGAGGGGCATTGGGGGCTGCGGGCCAAAGTTTTGTCTGATCGTATCGATCTTCTGCTTAAAGAAGGAGGCAAAGTCTTCAGCAGAAATGAGAGGAGAGGGAGAAGGTGCTGTGGGACGGAGTAGAGAATTGAAAGTGTTGAAGAGCTGTTTAGGGTTGTGTGCCAGGGAGGGTATAAGAGATGCAAAGTAAGTTTGTTTTGCGGCAGAGAGCATGGACTTAAAGTTGGCAAGGGACTGCTTGTATGCGTTGAAGTGCTCAGTAGAATGGGTTCTCTTCCATCTCCACTCAGCGGCCCTGGAAACCCGTCTCAGTTCTTTGGTCAGGCCGGTCAGCCAGGGCTGCCTGTTGATTGTTCGAGTTTTGCTTTGCATGAGGGGAGCAGCCGAATCAAGTGTTGCTGTTATTGTGGTGTTATAAAAAGTGGCAGCCGCGTCTGTGTCATGAAGGGAAGCTATGTCTGTAAGAGGGAGAAGGGACTCAGAGAGTGATTGTAAATTGAGGTGTTTGAGATTCCTGCGAGGGTGAGTGGCTTTATGGAGCGGGGATTGCGGTGTAGGAGAGGAGAGGGAAGAGAATGTCAGTAGGTTGTGATTAGACGGGGGAGGGGTGAGTTATTGAGATTAGTGAGGGAATAGAGACGGGTGAAGATATGGTCCAGCATGTGACCATCTTTGTGAGTGGCCGCAGAGGACCATTGAGAGAGGCCAAGGGAAGCCGTGAGCGATAGAAGTTTAGAGGCAGCCGGGGTGGAAGTGTCAATGGGGATGTTGAAATCACCCATGACGATGGTGGGGATGTCAGCAGAAAGGAAATGGAGTAGCCAGGTGGTGTAGTGGTCGAGAAAGGTGGAGATGGCTAGTTCTAGGGGGGCGGTAGATGACAGCCAGTTGGAGGTTGGAGGGGGAATAGATACGGACGGAGTGCACTTCGAACGAGGGAAGAGTAGCGGAGGGTGGCAGAGGAATTGGGGTAAAGGAGCAGGTATCAGACAGGAGCAAGCCAACTCCTCCACCACGTTTGTTGCTGGGGCGAGGGGTGTGAAAGAGATGGAATCCGCCATAGGAAAGCGCAGCTGGAGAGGCTGTGCCAGAGGGAGTGAGCCAGGTTTCAGTGATGGCAAGGAAGGAGAGTTTGTTGGTGATAAAGAGGTCATGGATAAACGACAGCTTGTTGCAGACAGAGCGTGCATTCCATAGGGCTCCAGGTAAGTGGGTTGAGGGAGTGGGAGCTGGATGAATAGGTTGCGAAGACATGTAGAGGATCATGGCAGGGTGTTAGAAGTGAGTGTGGGGATGTGTTGAGGAGGGCCAGGATTAGGGGATACGTCGCCAGCAATGAGGAGTAGCAGACATAGTGTTAGAAGGTGGGAGGAGGATAGGACATGATGTGGCCGTGTGTGTCTGGAGAAAAAGGATTGTTTGTGGAGGAACAGTTGTGACAAAGAGGTGAGATGGCTGGGAAGGATGGAGGGGAGATGAATAGTTCCTTACTAGGAGGGGGGATTACAGGAGTTAGGGAAAAATAGAGTAGTATGGGGGTGATTGTAAAAAGAAGCCGAAACATTGTAGTGGTGTTATAGTCCGTTACCTTGCAGTCAAATTCCAGTCCAATTGTAGTCTAATTCATAGTAGTGTACTTAGAAATCTGTACTTTGAAATATGGATTTTGAAATAGATGGAGCCAACTACGTCTGGAGCAGACCCATGCTGCTGAATATATGTGCAGCTAAGAACAATCAGGTGTGAGTGAAAGTGGGGTGTGACTGCCCAGGCCAGATGCACTGAGTTAAGCAAAGGTCATAAAAGGGGGATGGGGTTATACAGACCACTTAGATTTGTGGTAAAGATAAGAAGATGGAGTACAATTGTGGATACAAGAAGATGGGTAAGCAATGCATACCATATACAATTCAATGCAGTTTACATGGGGCATTCAGGAGCATGAGAATGTGGTGGAAATTCAGCAATGCATACCATATACAATACAATGCAGCTTACATGGGGCATTCAGGAGCATGAGAATGTGGTGGAAATTCATATATAGGGGATAGGAGTGGCTAACTGTGCTCAGCTGAGAGCCCTAGCTCCTAGAGCTCCCAACATGGCCGATTAACTTCTCTACTACCAAAAGAATTGTACACAGTTTAAAAAGGTAAAGTGTTTCTTTTCAGTTTTCAGCGCAGGAGTAGGAGCAATCAGACGCTACGGTCTTCTGGCTCCGCTCTGTCGCAGTAACACCATGACACCTATCCAAAGGATCTACTATTTACGAGATCATTGGGATTAAACCAGTGACACCCTTACCGTTCACAAGAGTGGGCATGTTTGTCCCACTAATTAACTGAAGTGGTTACTGTGGATGCAGACTGCATAATGGCATAGAGTGACTGCAGACTAGTAGCAAACTCCTTCAACTACAAACCAGTTAACAATAAATTACGAATCACTTATGCCCCTTACATGTGCGTGCACCGCTCTGGAGAATAAACTCATGCTCTTGTTACACACCCACTAGGGAATGAGTGTAGTCGTGGCTGAGGGTCCACGATGCAGCGCAGCAGTGCCTAAGATAGCGTTTGATAATTAAGCACTGGAAGAAAAGCTGGTTGTACCATCCAAAAGGTTTAGAAACCCCTGAAGGTTTTTTCAGAGGCAGTTCATAAACTAACATTTCACTCTGTAATGGTAGCTTTCCTAAAACATTCTGAATAGGCAGGACCTGTTGTAAAACAATAAAAGAAGCCATACTCACTGGCTGTAATCCCCATTGCTCCAGCGCAGGCCACTCCTGTAGTCACCACCTAGATGGGAAGAACTTGTGATTGGTTCTTTTTTATTAATGGCCGTCTGAAACCGCTGACTTTTTTGCCTACAAGGGTTTTCCGAGCATCTTGTGCACCAATGTTTCCATCGCGATGAAATACAGTGAAAATAGTCTTTGTTCTAGAGCAAAAACGTCAACACATTGCACAGATGACAGGCGACTTCCACACCTTACTATAATAAGTAATAAAATCGTACAAGAGCAGCCAAGTTTTATTATTTGGAGCAGAATCGCTTTAATGGAAATGTCTGCAATGTAATGCAATATGGTATTTTCCAAAGTATGAGTCTGCTGATTTAAAAGGGAAGTAAAACTGCTTACAAAGCGTGCTCTTCAATGAATTATCCTCCGCATCAAATGCAAATGCAGGAAGAGTCGAGAGACATGGATCAGTTTTTGGGGACAAATAATAGTCTGCAAATAGCTTTGAATCAAGCAGAAAAGTAAAATTCAAGTGCGTTCATGTGCTCAGGACCTGTCATCAGGGAAAACATCTCTGCATTTTGGCAAAACAAGTGCAAATATAATGCATAGAATTTGGGGAAAAGAAAGAAATCTGTTCATTAAAATAACTAAGATACTCTATTTCTTAGATGGGAATGCTCACAGATGGCTTGCATTTTGAGCATAATAGATGGTGCGTTGGGCTTGATTTTCTCTGTTCCCCTTAGACGAGGAATGACTCTTGGCACAGAGAAAAAGTAAACTTTAATAAGTCAGTGTATTTTTATGTGTGGCTGAGATTAGAAGACAATGATCTATTCATTTAAGATCTTTATACACCATATAAATCTATTTCTGTGAAATATTGATAAGGAGCTAAAGAAGTAGAAGGTAGGTGCATTTAGTTTGGGGATCAATTGTTTGCAATACAGCTATTCCATCAGAGAATGCCAGAGTCGGATAGTCAGCAGTGCTGTAGTTCTTGACAGATTGGAGTTATAGGCATGATTGGTGTGACAACACAACGTTTATTTTTAATTCTGTCCAGAAGTATTGTGCTATTGTTCATATGAGCATTTTATATGTTAATTTGCTGTTTGTTGATTTGTTGAAGGCCTGCTGATTATTACCTATTGTATCAGCTCTTACAATTAATTCTTCTAACTAACTGTGGTGGACAAATACGAAGGTTAATTGAACAATCAAAGTTTGTTAACATCTTCCCGACATCTGACGAACTTGTACGCTGAGACCGCACCTTTTCCGGCACATGACAGCTAATCTGATCAGCTGACATGTGCCCCTACCAGCCACAGGAGGAATCGCGATCTATGAGTGGCTGATAACATGTTAAATGCTGCTGGCAAACTCCGACAGCAGCATTTAACATGCACGCACCAGAAGCGGGTCACAAACCCCACTTATCGGCGCCCGTATCACATGACCATGTGTTGCCGATGGGTTGGCATGACAACCCGGGGTCTGCAGGAGACCCTTGTGGTTGTCATTGGCAGAGCGCTATGAGCACTGCCCGACGGTCAGTGCTCATAGAAAGTGATCATTTTAGCTACATAGAACGGGGCTGAAGGGGTTAGTATGTTGAATGCCTGCTGATTACCCATTGTACCAGCCCTGCAGTTGATTATTCTACAAAACCTTGAAGGACAAAATATACAGATTAGTTGAACACTTGAACAATGAGGGATCATCCTCTCCCACCTTCCTCCAATCCTGTGAAAGAATGGTCTGAATCACAGCTGTGGAATTTAAAAGGAGAACCTGACACTGTTTCCAGAGAGACTCTACAGGACACCAGCCATGGCACCATGGCTCCAACTGGAGGAATACAGATTTGTTTTACTCACCATCACTGAACACACGGGGATGTTTGGAGAACCCAGATTTGGACAATCAGGTAACCTGGTCATATACTTTAATGGACTCTGTCAGCTTCCTAAGCTGCCGCTACCTCCTCTCTGTTGGTACCCGCCAAAAGTGGGGTGCTACTATCCTATGAATAAGAGTGTTGTTGTACACTTGAAATGTATCAGGCTATAAGGTTTCTACTTTATGTGATTTTAATCTTCTAGCAATAAAGTATTCTGTTTTATCCCTGGAATGGATGCGTCAATTAAATTCCTTCCTTCACTACATGGCTGCAATCACCAGTGGGTGCGGCACCCACCAGACAGACTCCAGCTAGATCTGTGGATTCATGATCATTAACGTGGTGAGCTTCCAAATCTCCCCTTCCCTCCTACCCCTAATTCCATATACTGGTTGGGGTACTTAGCCATGGAAGTCCCAAAGTCGCAGAATTTTCAGTGAACCAATGGAAGGGTGAGACTCTGTCATTTGTAATTTGCATCTTATGTACTTGCTGGGACTGTACTATTGTGGCACCCCTGCGGGTTCAGTCGCTACAGAGGTACTGCATCTCATCCAGACGTGCGGTATCTCACGACTGGGTAAGATGGGGGCACCACACCACACTCTTAACACTGCACTCAATACACACACTAGCTAGTCATGGCAACTGGGTGTACCTTTCGGGAGGATGGCCTCATCCAAGGCTGGCTAGGAAAGGGTGTTGGGGGGGCTAGTGGGGAAGGTAGGAAAAGGGGAGAAGCTTAGAAAGTGGAGTGATGTAGAGCAGCAAATGGGAACAGCGAGTGGGTGGAGCTTAGAGAAAGAGTGGGAGATTTGAAGTGGGTTGAGAGAGTTTCCTCAGGGGGAGAGCAGGTGGAAGGATGCGCTTGGAGCAGCTCCTGTCAGGAGGAGCTGCCGGATAGATTGGCTTGGAGGAAAGCTCCGGGAGGAAAGAGGGGAATTTCTAGAGTCCAACGCTGATTGCTATCAGGTGGGGGAAGAAATTAGGTCGCAGAAGGGTCTCAGCCCCTAGCCTAGCGAAGTGAACAACGAACTTAACTAGCAAGCTGACAGCTGTGGTTACTGTATGAGCCACAGCAATCCCCACAGTTACCTTCCCAGAAAGGCAGCCACATAGGATCACGAAGCCGCCTGAGTGACGAATTCTGACAGGATCCGCGGCACCTAGCCTGGGACACTGACTGTGAAGGTGCTGGAAAGGGAGGAAGGAGAGTGGAAACCAGCACAGTGAGACGGCCTAGGAAAGAACATACTGAAAGGGAGTGTTGGAGGGGTGTACTCATCTACCCGGGAGTTTACTGGACCCCTGACCTGGAGGACTCAACACCGAAGTGGGCATCTGTGCACACCAGACAGTGAGTAAAGCCCTTTTGAACTGCATTCAACTGAGTCCGTGTCTCCTTTCTACAACCAACACTCAGCACTGCTACATCCTCCCATCTGCTTGTCACCACCACCCCCTGAAACCACACTCAACAGACCTGGGTCTATTGCTCTACCTGTGGAGAGCCATTGTCACCTCAGTTGCATCACACCAATGGTCCCAGGAAAACAACACCGCAGCGCTGGTCACCTCTGACCAGAATACCACAGGTAGCGTCATGTATTTAATCATCTATAAACTTTATCTTCATTTTTACCACATCTAACAACATCACAAACAACTTTTCCCCTATTTTATTATTTATTGGACGCCCCAGGGCCACGGACCGGGTCACCGCCGCCGTGACCCCATCCTCCATTGAAGTCGACAGGCCCGGTACCGAGTACCCCACGGCCCTGCGCTTCCGCCAGGGCACTCCACTATATGTTATTGGCTTTTGGAGATGCAATAACGTATCAACCCATTGTGCTACACTCACTTTGTGTTGTTTAGGCAGCATTCTGCCCAGAGGGAAGGAGTATGGGTGTTCAGTGGGATGAGCCCTGGTCCATGCTGGTTTTCAAAAGACAGACGAGAGCACGTCATCAAGAGCACGCACTGACACTCGTGTCTCCACAATTGGTTTTATACTACTCCACCTATCTGACTCAATGAGCAGGAGAAAGCAGAATGCAGCTTTTCACACATAATTACTAACTTTTATGCATGCCCTTCCGGAAGGTGATCTGGTGCAGCAAGCTAAGCACTGTCCCGAAAAATGTCCCCATTGTCATGCTCAACCATAAATTTTGAATTGCCCTCTATACTTTACACCTCCTCCATATCTCTTCCATGCCCCTTAGTGTACATTTGGACAGAGCATCCTAACATCATATAGAAGAAACCTTCCCGAAGCACTGATATTTCTGCTTTTTGGAACTTTTATCAGAGCCAGAGAGATTTGCTAAACTTTCCGGAATTCTGTGATGTCTCCCATTTTCCAGTGAGCCTCCTGGATAATCTGGGAGATGTATAATTTTAAAGGGTTTATCAATAAGTGTTAAAAAGAACAACCTTTTATCCCCTTAACACCACTAATTTTGTCCATGAATGTGGCCGAGAAGCAACACCCCGAGTGTGGCAACACTCGAGTGGGCAAAGAGCCCAAAAATAACATCACTGAGAAGTGAAAAAACATTGTCTGGTCGGATAAACCCAGATTTCTGTTGCGTCATACTGGTAGGATGGTCATAATGTGGCACAAGCAGGATGAATTTGCAGGAAGATGTGCCAGGCTGGTGGTGTTCCTCTTGTACCAGGGCTGGAACTGTCGAGATTGTCACCATTGTTGCCGGGGGAAGAACTTTCTGACTGGAAGAGACCTTTGGACCTGACTGCAGGAGGCGGGTCTGATATAAAAGGGACTGGGCGCGAGAGTGTGGGGCTTTTGGCAGGAAGACAGCGTGTGCAACAGAAGGATGACTCCCTCTCAGCAGACCTATGCCAGCGTTCAAGCCTGCTCTTCTCTTTGAATTCCCCCGCGCATACAGACTGTGTAGTTCCAGGGAACAGTACTCCAGTTATCCCTGACTTGTCTAGTCCAAACCATTCCTCACCGCTGACCTTTACAAACCTGTGACACGGGACTCAACAGACAGTGCATGCTGAAGGGGTAATTGTGACCGCAGCCACCACTTTGGGACTGAGCTCACCAACCGTGGAGCCGCCGATTGCCATTCAGGTGGCACCTTGTTCCAGGACCACAAGACTACTCTTGAGGAGACCGAAATGCATTGCTACCGTTAAGAGACAGTGCTTCATTTTTCTTTGGGACCAGTTCGGGAGCTTCACGCGTCACCCACGACGCCACAGTGGGATCTTCCAGCCCGTCCGGGAAACGTAGACTGATACGTTAACCTCTACTATTACTCTTTTGTGGTATGTTCCTTGCAAATCTATATTATCTCTCCCTGCGTGGAGTATTCACTGTTATTTCTATTTCTTATAAAATATCCGTTAACTTTTGCTCTGCCTCCTGCTCGTCACTGCATCCTGCGTTCCTGCTGGCATCCTACAAATTGATGAACTATCAATAAAAAAAGTGATAGCCAACCTAAGTAATCCTAAAAATCATTAGATGGATGAGGTAGAACAGGCTGTATGTCAGTACCACCATCTAATTAGCGGCAACTGTGAGAAGCTATCCTGTCACCATCGGTCAATATTCCCACAAAAAGATTTTAACACCTAGTAGGATCTAATCCATGTGAAAAAGCTGCACTTCTGAAGTCCAAAAGAGACCCAAAGCTCAATTAGGTGGGGACTCCGCTGTACTAAATATCAGCATTTCCCAATTCTGGAGTCCTTTTTCCTAGAACTATGGAGCTGATTCATGAAGGTGTTTTTGCCAATGATAGAATAAAAAAAATTGGTATTTTGCCAATTGCAATACCTTCAAATGTTGAAAATAATATTCCAGTCCTGGCCAGCTTTGCCAATATCGAGCATCTAATTAATCCACATTTATTACCCTTTGTTGGTGTAAATTTCACCAGTAATGTACTACAGTCTATGACTGGGGTAACATTTCTGGCAGAGGCACACGCCATTTGTAAGGTGTGTCACATTCATTAGATGGTGGGCCCCTCTTAGGCTGGTTTAACATTTGCGTTTCGGTGTGCAGAGTATGATCCGCATAGATCCGCATGCGTCATGCGTACAGATATTTAACATGGTGTACGCAGGAATGCGCAGGAACATGCATTTGCATGCGTTTGCATGCGGATGCGTACGCATGTGTCTTTTGCTGTGTGCGGCGAGGCGCTGCGAACGCAACATGCTGCACTTTTTGAGGCATCAAAAATCCGTCAAATATGCACAGGCATGTGCAAACGGATAAGTGCGTCAAAACAACACATTACTGTCTATGGGAACGCATTGGATCGCAAGGACCTGCGTATGCATGCATTCAAAATGCATGCGTACTTCAGACTGAACATGTCCAGGAAGTTGTTTTCAGCCACACCTCCAACTAGCTCCAGCACAGCATCAGTGGCAGAATCTGCCAGCACCTTTCCCAACATCACAAGGACTTGAATACCAGTCTGCTCACCACTATCCACCATCCACTGCTGGACATTAGGACTGTTCCAACAGTACCCAGCTACATCATGCACCCAAGTGCAGCAGCTCAGCCTTCCACTTCCACCAGGAAGCCGAGTGCAGCAGCCCAGCCTTCCACTTCCACCATGCAGCCTAGTGCAGCAGCCCAGCCTTCCACTTCCACCAGCAGCCGAGTGCAGCAGCCCAGCCTTTCACTTCTACCACGCAGTCAAGTTCAGCACCCCAGGAACAGGAAAAGAAATGCAGAGGAACCAGCAAAACGAAGGCCCGGAAAAGAAAAGTAGCGACGAAACATTAATCACCCAATCCACCCTCACTTCTGAATGTGTCTCCATTTCCAAGTCTCTCCCCACCTTCCCTTTGTTCTATCCCATCCAATGTGTCAATCCCTTCCAACTTGTATTCCATTCCTAATTGTCACGTCACCGTCAGACGCGGGGCCTGCTGTTCCGACCTCAGCCACTAGGAGGCAACGGACTGTCACGCCGCCCTCGGGCTCGGGGCATGCTGTCCAGGCCTCGGCCACCAGGAGGCGCCAGACTGACACATCGCCGTCGAACTCGTGGCCTGCTGTTCCTGCCACGGTCACTGGGAGGCACCGTGGTTCACGCCCGAGTGATCGCGGCAACAGTGAAAGGGCTTCTGCGCAGATGTCTAGTGGACGCAGACTCCGCTCCTCTGTCAGTCATGAAGGGGTTGGTGCATCATCATCAGGTCTGGTCCTGGGGGCGGTCCTGATGACATCAGCAGGCTGGGAGCCTGTGAGAGATGACCTGATCCCTCAAATACTTTGGGACTGGGCTTGCAAGCCGCTGGATATAGTCTTGGTTTCCCCAGTGAGCTTGTTGTTATTTGCTATCTTTGATTCTGACTTCTGCCTTGATTCTGACTCTGCTACTGCCTAACGATTCTGTACCTCTGCCATCCTCCTGGTTTATGATTCTGACCTTGGCCTGAATTTGACTCTGCTATTGCCTGCTGTTTCTTGTACCTTTGCTGTCCGCCTGGTTAAGACTCGGATTCCCAACTACGCTTTTGGTCCCGTTTTTAAAGAAGAAATCAAACAATTCATAGAGATTTGAATAAGAAGTAAGTGAACATGCAAATCCCCTGAAAAGACATACAATTTATTTCAATAATTTGTTAAAAGACACCTTCCCAGTGCAAAAAAACTGGCAAATGCCAAAATAGAAAAAAGACCTAGTCTAAAGTGCTGCACAGCCCTAAATTAGGCCTAACTGATACCTTCCTAGCCGTGGAGGTTGGCACCCTAAACAGTACGATATTGGCGCCCTCACTCAACGAGGACTATCCCTCACTTCCCTAACAGTCCCTGATATCACAGGAAGGAAAACAATTTTCAAATAGTGCAGAGATGAGAACAACAAAATGCCCTAGAGCTAATGCAGACAAAAGTAATAAAAAGACATATTCCATATCATGATATTATATGACATAAATACCCTCACATGGCAAGGTACATTGTTTTAAATTAATGAAATAAATTGTATGTCTTTTAAGGGGATTTGCATGTTCACTTGGTCCCGTTTTTAACCGCTCTTTGGCGACCGTCCTGCTCTGGCCGCTGCTCATATTCAGACAGCGCCCCCTGGGCTCTGCTGTAAATCCAGATCCCTGTATAGGGGTAAAGGGTATCGGGGTTGCTCAGGGTGCTGTCTTACTGCAGCCCAGACTTGCAGACGAACGTTACACTAATGTGTCCTTTTCCCCCAATGTGTCCTTTGCCAATGCGTCTGACCCAATCCTCCAATTGACTGCCACTTCCACTGTAGCAACTTCCCCAACCACTCCTAGCCGACCTTCACAGCCCAATACCCCCCAGGTCCACAATGTAACTCCCTCCCGCAGATCTCAAAAGTAAAGCCCTTTTTTTCTCTTTTTTGTTATTTAATTGTCAAATTACCACTTGGTGTTATGTTTGTTAATAAAAATTCTTTTGGTTCACAATACCTGTTACCCTGTGTTTTCTTTATCTCTTTATTTAAACATGTGTGTATTGTTGAGTGAAGTATTAACAGGCGTTACAGTAAAGGTGTTTATTATTAAAGTTACAGTCAAGGTGTTAGTATTAAATTCAGCAAACATTACAGGTACATAACATTACAGATACATAACATTACAGGTACATTTTACTTAGCAGCTTAAACCATTTCGTCTTGCCATGCCACACGTCCAATATCCGAAACAAAGTAGGCAGCAAATGTATCCCTCATTTGTGCAACTTCCACTGTAATCTTCAGATGGTGATATTGGTAATCCTGCAATGTGGTAGTAACAGGTTCGTCAAGTTCTAATTGTTGTCGCTCTTTCACCAGGATGTAATTGGGCAGAACAACACACACTTTCACAACCTCAACAATTGTCTCAATTTTTATATTGATGGCTGTTCCCAAAATGCGCCATTTAGAAACCAGCAATCCAAAGGCACACTCCACAGTTCTTCATGCCCTTGTCAGTCGGTAGTTGTAAATCCTTTTGGTGTGATTCAAGTCCCGACTTGAGTACGGTTTTATGAGGTTGGCTCACATTTAAAATGCCTCATCCCCAACCACAACAAATGGCATTGGCGGTCCTTCAGTGTTCTGAAGAGGTCCTGGCTGTGGAAAATTGAAATCATTACCATACAAGCGTTGGCCCATGTCATAGTTTTTGAAAGTCTGTGAGTCGTTTCCTCGTCCAAATGAGCCAACATCCATGGCGACAAATCAACAATCAGCATCTGCAATTGCCATGAGAACAATGGAAAAGTATTTTTTGTGATTGAAATACTCGGATCCACTTCAAGCAGGATTCAAAATCTGAATGTGTTTGCTGTCCACAGCCCCCAAGCAGTTTGGAAAATTACAAATGTCCTGGAATTTTGCAGCATTTTCCAGCCAGAGTTCAGTTGTGGTTTGGGGGAGGAATTCTTCATGCAGAACGTCACATAAAGCATGGCAGGTGTCTCCAACAATCCCAGAAAGCGTGCACACTCCAATCCGGAATTGAAAATGTAAAGATGATAAGGTCTCTCCGGTAGCCAGGAATCTGCTGAACAGAAAATGGAAAAAAATTAAGTACATGGCTTTTATAACAATAATAATAATGACATGTGTTTGTTTTTCAAAATTATGTACATCAGGTTCACCAACAGACGTCCCTCAGCAGGAATTGCTCGACGTAGCTGTGTGTCCTGCCTGGTGATGGATCCTTGGACACGTAGCAGCAAGTCATTGAAGCTCTATTCCAACATTCTTGTGTACTCGAAAAACTTCTCCGGGTTTTCACACAGCTCAGTGTACAAGGAGTGGTAGGCTCCACGGCTCTCTTGGACTTCATCGATGGGGTGTTGCCAACAGCGACGACGACATCTTCTCCGTCTTTCTCTTCTTCTTTCTTCTTCACAAGCAAAAGCAAAGACAGCTGCCAATTTCAATGACAAATCAAGATGAAGAATAATAATAATAATAAATTTTATTTCTATAGCGCCGGCATATTCCGCAGCACTTTACATTTCAGAGGGGACTTGTACAGATGATAGACATTACAGCATAACAATAATCACATAGATCATAACAGATACCAAGAGGAATGAGGGCCCTGCTCGCAAGCTTACAATCTATAAGGGGAAAAAAAAAAAGGAGACACGAAAGTTGGGTGGTAACATTTGCCCTGATTGTTTGGATCAGCCATAATGTTAAGTGTGTAACAGTACAGACACAGAGGGCTAATGGATGCATAAAGCATTTGGGAACATGATGAGGGGAACCTGGTTATGGAAGGAACCTCTCCATGCTAAGATTCATCTTGAAGCTGGATACAGCAGCAAAAGACGAGGATTTCATCTGTGCAGTGTGTCTATATATTGAAATCCCATGAGACGCCCATTGGGCATCTGGTGTCAAGGAAACTCTACTAGAAAAGCATTGGAAATATCGAACGCATGAGCAGAAACAACGCAAACGCATGCAAAAACGCACACAAACGCTTGCACACGCAGCGCTTTTTCCGTCATACGTAAGATGATGTGAATAAAAAACACTGCGTAAACATGCGTTTTTGCATGCGTTTGCGAATGTGGATGATACACTTCGGACTCAAACGCTAATGTGAACCTAGCCTAAATAAACTAGGAGCACCTCGCTACAGTAGTCCTGTGCTTTAAGACTGGCATGAAAAATGCCAATCTTAATGAATCGGGTAATCTGGTGGTAATATGCCAATGCTACAGCACAGAGGTTATGTCTTTTGGAAAAAAAAATAGAACATCTTTATATTGGCTTGTTTTGTTTTTTTACAAATTTGTTTTTAAGATTGCAGGATCCGGACGCCACGTTATGTCTGTAGTAAGCACATATCATTAATCTGACAGCAGAGCAGCATTCAGGCATACACACAACACCAGCCCTGAGATTTACCATCTCATCAGTTTACAATATTTCTGCTCGGCTAACTGTAAGATTGAGAGTAACAAAGAGCATCTAGAAAATAAGATGTGTGTCTTCTTTTTATATATTAAATTACAGTCCGTGATTGTGTCGTTCAACCTCCGAATGGAAGGAGGAGAAAGGTTCTGATGATATTACGGATGTATCCTAATTAAAATGCATTATTATTTAAAAAATGCCATCACCATGCTCCAGCGCTTCAACTGATTACAGAAATGCTGCAATGAGTCCCGCTGCTGTCATCACACTGAATTATGGGATTTAAAGCATATTAGTTTAGTGGTCGATCCTATAGAAGATTTAAAGGGATATTCACATTTACAAAGCAGTGGCATAATAAAGCAGGATGACACCACAGTTGTGCTCTAGAACCCCTTTATTTGTGAAATTGAAGGGGCTTTGCAGGAGAAAAAAAACATTTAAGACGGTTTTCCCAGGTTTAAAAGTAATGCTCTATCCATGGTATAGGGGATAACCCACAGGGTGCTCGGTCTCTAACCTCCAATCTTGAGAACAGAGCCCCATGTGAATGGAGGGACGATCGATCATGCGCACTGCCACACCATACATTCTTAATGAGGCCACCAGAGATAGCTGAACACAGCGCTCAGCTGGGTGTCGGCCTCCCACAAGAATAAATAAAGCAGAACTTTGCGTGATGGACCACCCCTACATTCAAATGGAGCTTTTTAGAGCTCTAGTTCTCAGGATCAGTAGTGGTCCCAGCAGTCAGATCCCCAGCGATCAGGAAGAGATGCCGTATCTCAAGGATACTTGATAACCTTAAGGCTATGTGCACACGTCCAGAATTCCAGCGTATTTTATGCGTTTTTGCAGCGTTTTTTCGCCACAAAAACGCATAAAATAAGTAACCCATTGTATTCAATGGCATTCCGCACATGCTGTGCGAATGCTGCATATTTTTCAGTGGCAAAATCGCATCGCGGAAAAATACGCAGCATGCTCATTCTTTGTGAGGATTCGCGGGAATTCCGCACACATAGGAATGCATTGTCTGCCTACTTTCCGCATGTGGCTATGCCCACCCTGCGCAAAGTAAGCGGATCATGTGCGGATGGTACCCAGGGTCTGGAGGAGAGGAAACTCTCCTCCAGGCTTTGGGTGCCATATCCCTGTGAAAAATAGATTTAAAATAAAAAATGACCTTTGATGACATAGAGGTCTCATGAGATGCTACGTCATCTGCGGTCATTGTCGCAAGGTATCGCTGGGAACAGGAGTTGCCGGGAGCATCGCTGAGGCCTGGGGAC
The DNA here is from genome assembly GCF_039654945.1 of Dendrobates tinctorius. Lineage (NCBI taxonomy): Eukaryota > Metazoa > Chordata > Amphibia > Anura > Dendrobatidae > Dendrobates > Dendrobates tinctorius. The sequence continues at coordinate 5,972,615 of NW_027361814.1, read as the reverse complement.
GCTGTGCGGAACCCCGGAAGGTGAGAAGATCACGATTTTTTTTTTATTATTATTTTAACTTTATATCCTCTTACTACTGATGCAGCATAGGCAGCCTCAATGGTAAAAAGTTGGTCACACTAGTCAAACACTATGTTTGACGAGTGTGACCAACCTGTCAGTTTTCCAAGTGATGCTACAGATCGCTTTGAAAATGCTAGTATTCTGCAAGCTAATTACGGTTGCAAAACACTAGTTAAAACGCGGGAAATACACGGGAATTACGCATGATATTGCTGAATTCCCGCGGAAATTTCCGAGAGAATTCCAGACGTGTGCACATAGCCTAAAACTTGGTCAGTGGGGCTCCACCAGTCATAAAGTGATTGCATATCCCAGCCAAGATAAGAACAAAAGCATCTGAAACCATAAGATGGAGTGTTTGTTTTAAAACGATGTAACATTTGCTCCATTTTTAAATGCCCCAAAAGAAAAATCACGCTGTTCACCAGGTACTTTGGGGATTTTTGCAAATTGCTCCATGCTTGCAGTTTCGCCTCCACTTCAGGCTAGGGTCACACGACCGAGTTCTCTGCATCCAAGAAACATGGTCCAATTATGCTAATCAGACTCTGATGAGCAAGTTTGAGCAGAGTGGGGGGGAGAAAAAAGAAAGTTTTCCACTTTGCCAATTAAGTCAATCGATGAAAATTGGACCATACTTGTATATCATCTGAGTACAGTCCAATTTTTTTCACAGAACCATAGACTTGAATCAGCGAGTGCCATCTGATTTTCGGAGGCAAATCATGTAAGCTGTAATTTTTTTCCTCAGCTATCTCGGTCAGAGTGAAAAATTGGACATGTGCACTGCCCCGTAGAATAACATGGAGGTGTGTGCTATTTGTATTTACGAGCCCTAATGCTGCTTTTGCCATGTTAATCTTAGTGCTTATTTGACAAATGTGGCAAGATAGTTCATCACTTTTTCAAAATGAATTCCAAAGAGGAGCTGTACCAAATTAAATCATACATTGTGTGACATGTTGATAAATTATTCACAGTTAAAATGGCAATAACAGGAAAAAAAAAGTTACCAAATAATTTCCTCCCTACTCCCCTTAAAGGGAATCTGTCACCCCTTTTTTGAGATATCATATAATTATATCATTCAATTGTGGGTTACCTAAGTATTGTAGTCATACTTTTTTCCCCCCTGTCCCCGCACATTTGATGCATAAATACCTTTGTTATCACTATTCAGATTTATGGAAATCGCTGCGGTCTGGTCCGATGGGCGTGTCTTAATCCCCCCCCTTGTCTTCCTCTGCGTATTTCATTATAGTAAGTCTTGCGTTCACGTATGTAGTATGTCAGCGGCTGCACATTGAAAAGACCGTTCGCGATTGTGCAGTATGCTTTACCCAACTGTGGGCAAAGCATATAATCGCTACTGCGCATGCACCGGTATTTTTCCCGGCGTCTATGACCCAGAGGTCTTCATATGCATATGAAGACTTCTGGGTCATAGACGCAGGGAAAAATACCGGCACATGCTCAGTAGCGATTATATGCTTTGCCCACATTTGGGCAAAGCATACTGATCAAACGCGAGCGGCCTTATGAATGCGCAGGCGCAAATAAACAACGCCATCTGTTAGATTCACAGAAGAAATTACGTCAAGCAAGCCGAGGTGGGGGGAGAATAAGCCATGCCCATCGGACCGGACCGCAGCTATTTCCATAAATCCGAAGAGTGATTACAAAGGTATTTATGCATTAAAGGTGAAGGGACAGGGGGGAAAAAAATATGACTACAATACTTAGGTAACACACAATTGAATGATATCATTATATGATATCTCAAAAAAGGGGTGACAGATTCCCTTTAAAGAGAATCTGTCACCCTCCTTGGACAAAAGAAACAAGATGCCAATGTCCATAGATGGACGAAATATCACAATAGAACGTCGCAGGCGCAGGACAACCACTAGACATCAAAGGAGGTAAGAATTTTCTTCCAGGCACCACACGCCCCAGAGCCTGGAAGAATATGTTAACATAAAGGATTAAAAGATGATTTTGGAAGAACAAGACTGCAGGCATGAGGCATACAGGTTGGACTATGTTAAGTATTCTAGAACCTGTATGTCCATATTAAAAGCTTAAGTACATCCAAAGGGGAGACAGATTTCTTTCAGACTTAGACGACCTATAGTTGGCTAATTATCTGCCACAAAGTAGTTCCAAAATTTTGGTTCACTTTTTGGCCCAAGGTGTTTCATTTTGCTTCCTTTTCACTGAGCAGTGCCCCTTTTCTGCTACGTCATGGCCCCTTATAGTACGAGACACTTAAGAATTATAGTAGATTTAATTCAAGTCATGAAAAACTCTTTTTGGTACAGATTGTCTAGAATTCTGGTGCATTTTGTATAGAAAAATCTCCCCCATTTTGTTCAATTCAAAGAACCAATCCCAATATGAAGTATAGTTTTCAGCATAAATATTTGCTCTTCTGTGTTCTTGCTCAATGCTGCAGGATTATCTAAGAAAGTAAAGACTCGTGCAGACGGCCGTATCATTGGTCCAAGTGTGATCTGACAAAACATTGTAACACTTGGACCAATGTTATATTTTGGAACCATGAACATGTCAGATTGTTTCTGTGACACCCCAGAGTCCGGTTGTCACAGTGACATTACCTCCCTCTAATGGGTAAAGTCATGCTTGGAGGCAGAAAAGGGACCCTCATGCCAGGTAATACATTTAATCACAATTTCCTGCTGCAGGTCAGAAAAGGGAGATGCCTTATAAATTCTGGCTGGCAGAGGGGGTTGGTGAGTCAGCTAGAAGTCAGCTGAGGGGTTGTCATGGAAACGAAGTAGCTGTGAGCTGTGAGAAAAAATGACAGTTACAACGTGAGGAGGGGAGGTAAAGAGATCTTTCTGGAAGATCCTGTCAGTTCAAGACAGGGAGCTGATCTGACAAGAAGGAAAAGGACAAGAGCAGAGACTGAAAGACTCTAGGGAAGCTAAAATACTGCATATAGCAGACCCCTTAGTGAAGCGCTAATAAAGAGAAAAGGGACATCAGAGTCCGAGGCTGACAGGAGCTGAAGTCCTGATAGCCGAATCTGAAAGTACAGGGGATTGTAAATTCCTGTGCACATTGAACACCTGAGGGCACGTCAGCGGATAAGGAGCCTGAGGCTGATGGTGAAAAGAACGGTACCCGTGGAATAGGCTCACGCTGACAGCCGTACAGGTTAGTGAAACCATCACGAATAGAGGGGTCGCAGCATAGTTATATACAGCGGAGACCCACACACATAGCGCAGAAAGGAAGGTCCTAAATACCCACCTGGCAAGGTGGATCCCCTGAATGCCTCCAGGTGAGCCGGACTCATTCCCTCACCTGTATGTGGTACTCCGGACTGCAACCTATTACCAGTAAAAGGTAAAGAAACTGCAACTCTCTGTGTCTCTCATTTTTCTGCACCCCAACGTTTACAGCCACTTTTACTATTTATTTAACATCTTTGCCTTGGGACTACAGCCCTACCTGTGGAGGGCTACAACATCTTAGCTGCACCCAACATCCTTCCCAGAGAAGCAACACCGCAGCGCTGGTTACCTCTGACTAGAATACCACAGGTGGCGACACGTATTTCACCATCTAATAACTTTATTTTCATTTTTACCACTTAAATACCACACAACTTTCCCCTATTTTATTACTGGACGCCTCTGGGCCATGGACCGGGTCGACGCCACGTGACACTGTCCCCCATGGAAGTCGACGGGCCCGGTACCGAGTACCCCCAGGCCCTGTGGGGCGCTCCATTTCCTCAAACAGACTCCGTACAGGCAAAAAATTACAGCATGCTTAAGTTAAATCTGATATTCGGATTGCACTCTTCATGAAGTCAAGAAGTGCATGAGAAACATCGGACTCCACTTGTATGACATTTGAGTGCAATCATATTTCCACAATGGAGAAGATAGAGAATTTTTTTTCTCCATCTGTAGGGGGTGTGCAGGCAGCTGGTTTGGGCCCTACATTCCTGTGCATGCCTGCCCTAATGTAACCGGATATGTGTTATGTGTTTATTATGTACACTGTATAATATCATGATAGCTGACACTGTTCTGATGTGAACGGATGTACCTGTGTTTATGTCTTGGTATGTTAGGGATAAGGATTTGGACATCTAGTGTTAGCGTTAGGTCAGCATTGGTAAGGCTTATTACAATGTAGTTTCGGGTTAGCATTAAGGAGGTCACTATAGAGTTAAGGTCCCGTTCCACATAGCGACGCACCAGCGATGCTGACAATGATACGACCTGGTGAGGATCACTGGTGTGTCGCTAATGGTTGCTAGTAAGCTGCCAAACAGGCAGATCTCTTCAGCAACGCAGCAATGATCCGGTGATCCATATAACGACCTCGGCGGTCGTTGGGACCTTGTCACACAGCAGCTATTCAGAACGATTCCAGCCTGCGTCCCTGAGTTCTGCGTTGCCAACGAGGTCGCTCGTCAAACACAGCGATGCATGGCCGACGATGAAAAAATGGCCCAGGACATTCCAGCACGATCAGCAATATCCAGCGGGGAAGTCGGTCGCCGTCACGTGTCACATGTAGCGAGATCGCAGGCAAGATTGCTGTTGTGTCACGAAATCGGTGATGCTTTAGCGATCTCGCTAGCGATCTCACTATGTGAGAGGGGGGCTTTAGATTTAGATGTCAGATTAACATAGGATAAGAACTAGTTTTAGCCCGAGTAGTAACAGTTAAATGGTTAACACAATAGGAAGCTAGCTGGTGGGGGAGTTAGGTAGAGGTTAGGAGAAGTTCCCTATGAGGTAGTCAGTAGTTGTTAGGAGTTGTAGCATAGAGTTGGAAACAGCAAGAGCAATAGTGCAAAGTTGGAGAGCTGTGTGATGACAGAGGCTCATCATTCCAGGCCCTATCGGGGGTCAGGCATTGGCACACATGTGGATCTGGGCAACATGAGAGAAACAGCGGCTAGGCTGATGAGACACTCCTGTGACGTCCGAGACTTTTGGTCTGACAAGGATTGGCAGCGGAATCCTGTAATTTCGCCCAAGATGGGGAAAGCGGACGGGGAGCACCAGGGACAAGCTAGACCGGTTACTCATGAAGCGGTGGGACTGGAGATCACAGAGCAGGAAAACATGGTGTCAGGAAGGACCAGGGATAGCTCAGGAGAAAGAGTATCTGTAACATATGAAAACTGCCGTGCGATGCATGTATCAAAACTGGACGAGCTGAGTAAAGTGTTGTTGAAAATGAACTTGGACTCTGAAAAGGAGAGTGTGTTGCTGAAAGAAGTGGGAACTCTGCAAACTGAGGAGAGCATTGTCCCACAGGTGGGTGAGACACCTTGCAAACACAGCACACAGCAAAATGGACACTAATTCTGTAGCGGAGCATCGGGGTGTGATGAGGAAGCAGCAGCAGACCCTCGGTACGACTACCACCCTGGCCTCCTTAACACACCTTCTCCTCGTGCGAGAGAATTAGATGATTTTGATCATCTGATCAAACTTTGATCAGAGTGTAATTGCATAATCGACTCAATTCTCTGACAAAAGAATATACCCTAGTATGACTCTAGCCTAAATGTGAGCAATCGATGGGTAGAAGTGATTCTTTGACTACTCGTGCATGCCACGACCCTAAAATAGAGAGGCACTGATACAAGCTAACAGAATTAATCTCCCACTTTACAGTCAGAGTTTTCATAGAGTGGTGATCCTCCCATCAACTTAGAAGTTTTTAGTATTCAATTTATAGCCTAGTGAAAAAATCTCCAGAGGCTTCCTGGAGTGTTCGTATATTTATAGGCATCATAATTTAATAATCACACAGCACAGGTATTGTATTAAGAGTAACTGCTGTCATGACTCTGGATAGGATGGTTCTGCCTCCATCCTGGTCAGGTCAGGGTTAATTTTAGTCCACCTCTCTTTGGTTCTGGGGCGGCTATTTAATGTTGGCCGTTCCAGGATTTGTTGTTGGGGATACTTCTGTATACTCGGTTTATAAATAAATACAGACCAAGAAAGGCAAAGTAACATTTGGGATGCCAAACCAACCAGCAGCCATAATAGGATAATGATAGAAAGTGCCACATAATTCATTCTAGAAACCAGGATGTGGAGACATGAAATGTTCCATAGAAATGTTGGAGTTCACATGAGGTTAACTTCAAAGGGAAACACAGCCCGTAACAGATCTTTATCTCTTCAACAACCCAAGATTATAAGAGAAATACTTGATCACAAGACAACTAGAATCAAAAACAAATAAATAAATATCAAGACAAAGACAAAACAAATACATAAAGACACACTAAAAATCCAGGATGAAAGATTATTATGTATTATAAAAAAGAGCTAAAACTCAACTGCTCATTGAGACCTGCCGGTGCCATGGTATCAAGTACCGCAATCCACCAGCATTCTCTTTGAGCAAGCACATGCCTGAGGTCACACCCTCTGATGCCGGCGCAAACCCTATCAATACCCCAGGATTGAAAACCTGTGGGGTTACATTTGGGTTGCTCAGGACCCGTTGAAGCGCAAGTGCGTGAAACGGCCGTCGTCCACTTTCTGCACGTTCCTCCTGTGCCAATGCCTTTTAATCAATAAAGAATTTTCACAATCACTTTTTCTCTCTTTTGTACATAATAAGATTACATTTGTGTTTAAGACTGAAATGTTTAGGGATAACTTTGAGAGTACTAATGTACAACAAGTCACGGGCGGCCTCGATGTCTCTTACATGTTCCCTTATACGTACACACAGTTCTCTAGATTTTAATCCAACATATATTAAACCACAGGAACATACTGCATAATATACCACAAATGAGGTTCTACAGGTAATATAATCCCTGATCTGATAGACATTGAGGCCATCCGATGATGTGAAGTACATAGCACTTTTCAAATTCTTGCAGGCAAGGCAGTCACCACAGGGATAGAAACCAACCCTGGAAGTCCCAACCCCCAAAAAACATGGAGTTTGTTTTAACAAAGTGACTCCCTACCAACATATCTCTCAAATTTTGACTTCTTCGTGCTGTCATCAGAGGACAATTAGGAAGGCAACTCTTCAATATGGCATCCATTTGAAGAACTGACCAATGCCGGTTCAAGATCGACCTCATAGTGTCCCACCTGTGATTAAAAGTGGATATGAATCTCAATTCTCCATCATTCCTTACATTAGCCGAACCTCTCATCCCCCCATCAAAAGACCATCCCTAGAAGTACCCCTTGCTCTCCAATATCCTCTCCTGATACAGTGATTGCTATAGCCTCATTCCTTAAATCTTTCCCCAAGGTCCAAGGCCTGTCATTCAAATAAAGAGTCCGTAGTACAAATCCTCCTGGCCCTGAGAAATTGACCCACCGGGATGGACTTGATCGTGGACTGTGGATGGGAGGAGGATGCATTTAAGAGAGCATTCACAGATGTCTCCTTACAAAAGAGGTCAGTGTGAATCAAACCATCTTCCTGAACCTTGAGTGTTACATCAATGAAAGAAATTTCCTTTTCATGAAAGCCATACATGAGTCGTATTTTGGAGTCATTGTGATTCAATCCCGTCATATAAAAAATGTAGATCAGAGACAGGGATCTGCCATATAAAAAGGATGTAATCAATATACCTGTACCATCCTATAATCTGGGGAGCGGCATGTGCACCATCCAAAAATATGCTGCACTCCCAAAAACCCAAATATAAATTAGCATAGGATGGCGCACAAGCAGCTCCCATGGCAGTCCCCTGTCCTTTTAAATAAAATTTGTCATTAAAAGTAAAAAAATTATGAGTCAGGACGAATCGCAACAACTCCAAAACCAACTCACGTATGTCTGGGTCCAGGTTACTGTTCTCAAGGAAGAATCTGGATGCTCTCATGCCATCCTCATGCCTTATGCTCGTATAAAACGACTCCACATCCGCTGTGACAATGACCATGTTTTTGTCCACGAACAGTCCATCCAGGCGTCTCAAGATGTCGTTAGTGTCTCTGATGTGGGAAGGAAGCGTCTCGACCTGAGGGTGTAAATAAAATTCGATGAACCTACATATTGGTTCACACAACCCTCCCACATCTGAGACAATAGGATGACCAGGAGGAGATACAGGATCCTATGGACCTTGGGGAGAAGATAAAACGTAGGAACGACCAGAGTATTGATCAACAGTCCATTCAGTACTTCCTTGGAAATAATCCCTCTTTCAAAGGCCATTTCCAGAATACAAGTCAACTGCTTTTGGAAATCAGAAAGGGGACTATGAGAAAGCAACGAGTATATCTCCCTGTTACGCTATTAACTCATAGCCTCCTTTTCATACTTCTCCACAGGCCAGATGACCATGTTCCCCCCTTTATCTGCAGGTTTTATGACAACATCATCCCATTGTCTGATTTCATCCAACGCCAACCTTTGTATGGGGGTCAAATTGTCACGTCTGTCCCTATTACTAATAGACTTAAGGTCTCTTGTTACTAAACAAGTAAAGATTTCTATCTGGGGACAGAGAGATAAAGGGGGAAATGTGGTACAACTGGCAGAAATAGGAGGCAAAGGAGCACTCACCGAAACAGGATTAGACTCATTTTCCAGTTCTTCTAGGGTGCGTATAGCTTCACACTCCATGACTGAAAGTTCACAATCAGCAAAGGAACGCATAGGTAAGTGTGGCGCCCCTGAGGGTTCAGTCGCCGCAGAGGTGCTGCACCTCCTCCTGAGGTGTGGTAACCCACTATCCAGGTAAGGTGGAGACACCTGACCACGCTCCAACACTTACATCCCACATGCACACCAGTAGTGTAGCAGAGCAACCTTGGTGGCTCCCTGCTTGGAACACGAAGAGCGCTGGGAGGTGGGTGGAGCTTAGACTGCACAAGAGAGCGGGAGAACATTAGGAAAAGGTCAGTCTGTGAGAGAAGATCCCCTGAGAGGGATGGAGTGAAGGAAGTGCTGCAGCAGACTCCTGTGACCTGGAGCTGCTGGCACAGGAAAGAGCCATAGAAAACCTGATTCTACAGAAGGAAGATAGTTTAGTACGGAACATAAGGAGAAGAGAACTAAGGATTAGGGTCAGAGCAGAGCCCTTCCTCAAGTTTGAAGCGCATGGCCGGGGTCCGGTCCCTGAGGTTGTATGGATACTGATGTTCCTTTAGCAGAAACCGGAGGAATAGAAGTCGTCACCACTTTATTTCCATCTAAGACTTGGGGGCACAACAGCAATGTGGGTGAGCCGGGACATAATAGCAAGAAGTCCCCGAAGCAGGCTACAGCTGTCTGCCATACAAGTAGAGTTCTAAGTAACATCAAGAAGGAGGAACTTGAGTTTAATACGCAACTACAAGTACTTCAGATTAGGCGCTAGTGTGGAGACGTTCAGAGAAGGCACATGATGGAGGAGTGCTGGAAAGGTGTACTTTACCTTGCCTGGGAGTTGGCTGAGCCCCTGACCTGGAGGACATGGCACCGAAGTGGGCATCTGTGTGCACCAGACTGTGAGTAAAGCCTTGGAACTACATGCCCTTGTGTCCTCCACTTATTCTTGCGCCTTACACCCGGCTCTGCTACATCTACTTCTTTACACCATCTCCGGACTTGCCAAACTCATCTACCCTGCCCTGGGACTACAGCTCCACCTGTGGGGAGCTTCAACATCATTGCTGCACCACACCATCTGTCCCAGAGAAGCAACCCTGCAGCGCTGGTCAAACTGACCAGAAACCATAGGTGGCATCACGAATCATCTCAATAACTTTATCCCCATCACTCTACCCCTTTTACATTGACTGCCTGAGGCCACGGACTGGGTCACTGCCACTGTGACATCTCCCGTTGAAATCAACGGGCCCGGCACCGAGTACCCAACGGCCTCTGGGGGCAAGTCATAAGCATCTAAGAATGATCTTACGTGAGAAAAGATAGAGGTCCTTTAGTGCTGTAAAGAAATTAAAATTATTGACTGGAGAAAAAGAGAGTCCCAACTCCAATACACTTATCTGTGGATACGAGAGAACATGGGAAGAGAGATTAATTACCTCCAAAGTATTTGTACGAGGTTTCTTATCCCCTTTAGGTGGAGTAAAGTTTTTCCTTTTGTTATTACTCATTCTTCCTCCTTTCCACCGATAATCTCTTACATGTTCTCTCCTATCCCAGAGAAATTTAATACCCTCCATGCCAGATGTTGAATCATCAACAGATGAGACAGATGAGATGGAAGTAGATCTCCCTCTCTGCATATTTCTATTAGTATTGGATGACGAGCAAGCCATCTGTACATACGATCTTGTTGGAGATCTGTCAAATCTGATATTTTTTAGTTTTCCTTTGTACAATTTCAGTTTCCCATTTCTTAAGAGAGGTATCCAGGTCATTTTTCAATTTAGTGACTTGATCTACTGTTAAAAGTTTATTAACCTCATCTTGTATTTTCCCAATTTCCAAGTCCAGTTCATTTAATTGCTTCTCATTTAATTTGGACAACAATTCCATTAATTTGGCATAGGTGGTTTCCTTCATTGGAGACTGCCCTTCCCGTGGTTGTTCCTTCCTGGGTAAAGACCTGGCTAGTCATTGCTTGCGTTGAGAAACATGTGATGGTGTCTCCGCGGCTTGTGTTTTGCATATTTTTACATATTTCCCATAAGGGATGGGGGCATTGCTCTAGAATCACTGCGTTGAGAAATATGTGATGGTGTCTCTGCAGTGATGGATGTTGATCTCCATGAGTTCATTCATCCTCACTTTTCACAGTCTTCTACTAGGCATTGCTCCTTCTAGCCAGTTTCCTACTCCACACTGATGAGGGGCAATACCCCAAAACAGCGGTCTGTGGATGGATACCATGTTTTGGCATAGGTGGTTTCCTTCATTGGAGACTGCCCTTCCCGTGGTTGTTCCTTCCCGGGGAAAGACCTGGCTAGTCATTGCTTGCATTGAGAAACATGTGATGGTGTCTCTGCGGCTTGTGTTTTGCACAATTTTACATATTTCCCATAAGGGATGGGGGCATTGCTCTAGAATCACTGCGTTGAGAAACATGTGATGGTGTCTCCGCAGTGTTGGATGTTGATCTCCATGAGTTCATTCATCCTCATTTTTCACATTTTTCAATTTAGTGACTTGATCTACTGTTAAAAGTTTATTAACCTCATCTTGTATTTTCCCAATTTCCAAGTCCAGTTCATTTAATTGCTTCTCATTTAATTTGGACAACAATTCCATTAATTTCTTTCAACAAGTGGATGCAGCTTCCTCCCATTGTATAACAAAATCCTTGTCTTCAACAATAAATGAGGGAAAGACCTGGACTCTAAGGGTGTGTGCACACGCTGCGGATTCTGCTGCGGTTCCGCAGCGGATTTGGCCGCTGTGGATCCGCAGCAGTTTTTGCTGCGGTGTACAGTACCATAATATCCTATGGATATTAAAAACTGCAGTGCAGATGGTGCAGATTTTTCTGCGCGGTTTTCCTGTGGTTTCTAAACCGCAGAAAGAATTGACATGTCATATGTATATGCTACACTGCCCAGTACCTCCATTTTGGCTTGTCTTTTGCACTTTTGTGTGCTTTTTTGTATTTGGCACCTTCATGTACCATTATATCTTACTAATAATTAGATTTGTGCATTCCTGTGGCTTCACTGTTTGCTAGGGAATTATAAGACTATATTATATGTATATATGCAGCATTGCTATTTGCCCCAGGTGCGGTTTTTGTGTGTTACGTCCCCCGTACAATTATGTCTCTATATTTCTATGATATTTTATTATGTCGTAATAAAGTTTGAATTTTTAGGCATTGCTTCCTTCTTCTTATTGGATGGTCTTTTCATGAAGCATTCTGTCTATTAGGCTCTTGTTATCTTGGATAATCAGCATACAGACATAGTCTACATTATGTCTGCAGTCTGTTCCCATACAGTTTCATCATCACTTTCCCATACAGCACATCCCTCGCTTCCGAGCATGCTCAGTGCCGCAAGACGGATCCCTTCACATGGATCCGTGTTCTCCTGGATCCGTGCTCCATAGAGCTCCATGTTAATTCCAGACGTGTAGCCACGGATCCGTGCGTCACCCTGTGCCTGAGTGTTTTTCAGATGACACAAAACTGCAACAAGTTGCGTTTTTGTGCATCTGAAAAAATATGCAGACACACGGATCTGTGGGAAAACAGTGACAACTGGATGCACATGCAAGTCCCATCCATCACCACTGAAAGTCAGTGGTGACGAAAACGGATCCGTGTGCAGCCAAAATATGCACGTGTGAAACCAGCTGAACTCTATATATTGACTGGAGCTGGACCTAGATCTCTCCACAGGTTTTACCTAAAATCACTTTATATTACTTCCCCTACCCTTAGGGATCTTACTCACTTGCGAGAGAGTCGCGTGATTCTCGTACGAGTCTCTCGCTTGGAAACCTGGCACTGCCGCCGGCACTCGGACCGGAGGGGGCGGCTGCATAGAAATACATGTAGCAGCATGCTTCAGTCCCAGTGCCGGTGGCAGTGCCAGGTTTCCATGCTAGAGACTCAGACGAGAAACACGCGACTCTCTCGCAAGTGAGTTTGAGCCCTTAGCAGCAACAACTGACGTCGTCTATCCTCCTCCCTGTAGTGTTGTCCTGAATCCTCCTGGCCCTGCGTTCAATGGGATCTGTTACATAGCAGCACTGCACTAATGCACCCTTTGACTGCAATGATACTAGCGCATCCAAAATCGGCATGATGCGTTACTTCATGACGCACCCTGGAACGCGGTCTGCAGCATTTGGGGGTGCGGCATGAAGGAACGCATCATGCGTTTGGATGCGTTAGTGTCATTGCGACCAATGGGTGCGTTAGTGCCGCTATGTAACGATCCCATTGAACGCAGGGCCATTAAGGCAATGTGATCCTGGCCTAACACTATGAGATGATATACCAAACAATGTGCTGAGACTCTCCTCCTGCGCATACAATATACTGTATGTATATGCCATGGATGAGGGGCCAGTGAAATATATCTTTATTTGGGACTAAAGGTAACGCACAGGTCATTGCAGATGATGATGATGATGACAATGTGCTGAGTCCCTCCTACTACACATAATCACATACCATATATGCCATGGAGGAACTGGCAGGATATATTTGGGACTGAAGGGTTAACTCAGGTGCATTTATTCACATCTCCTCCTCTCCTGACTGCTCCTCACCCCAGAGGAGTCACAGTCAGGCTTCACTAAGCTGAAGCTGCCAGGCGCCAGAAAAAAAAAAAACTCGGCTGTTCTCCCTGCAGAGCCGGCTCATTTCGTTCACAGCAGGGAGCCGGCTCTTTGAATAGGATCGTTCACGAACGAGACATCACTACTGAAGAAGCAATCTAATGTCACAATTCACAGAGAGGAAGCCAAAGTCCTTCACACACCTCATCCACCTCCTGACAGACGGCTGGGTCTCCTCCCTCCTCCCAAGGAGCAACATCTTAACTCCTTCTTGTGAGCTCATGTTCTGCAGGGGGAACACACAGCGCTCTGCTACATCCTGACCAAGCACAGCCCACCACTGACAGACAGCCTACACGTGCAGACAGGACTGTTGTGAGTTCATTTTCCCCTCCGTCACTGAGGCCTGGTGAACTCCCTATTCTAGTGAAGGAAGGTAGTGAGCCTGATTATCAGGCACCTGGGACTAATGAAGACGATTGGCTGAGTGGAGTCACTGACTGGATTTAAGGCAGCCTACGCCCTTTCTGCCCTGCGGGTGATTTCTCTGTGGACTCTTGGACACCAGTCTGATTCCTGCTCTCCTAAAGCTAAGTTTTCTGTTTTGCCTTTTTGCATTTAAGATTTGTTTTTGTTTTTCTTGCTTTTGGATTCTGCCACTCCCTGCTGGAGTGTGCAGTGTTCCGTTAGCTCTGTCTTCTGAAAGTTCCTGAGTGCTCATTTAGTTTCTGAAGCTTAGTTGCTTCAGGGCCATTTTTATATCAGCTTGTTGGCTTTTGTCTCTGATAGGGTTTTGGCGGATTGCAGACAGCAGCCTTCCTATCCGTTCCTATCTAGGCAGTTTTTGGCCCCGTCTTTGCTCAGCCTGTCTTTCTGTCTGTGTAAGTGTTTTCATCTTGCTTCACCGTCATTATATGTGGGGGGCTGCCTATTGCTTTGGGGTCTGCTCTGGGGCAGTTAGATTTCCCCTTTCCTTCTTTAGGCCTATGTATCTCTCCGGCTGTGATCGAGGGGTCTAGGTCATCGTAGGAACCCCCCACGGCTACTGCTAGTTGTGTTGATAGGTTCAGGGGTCTGCAATCTGATAGTTGCCAACTTCTCTGGTTTTCTGGACTTAGCTAGCATTTCTATTTTTGCCTCCTACGGTGACTCAATCATAACACAGGACCCTTCATTATAACACATCACCTTGTACATGTAGCCCATCAGCACCAGAGACCCTTCTGCTTCCTGCAATGCACATGTGCTCCTACCTCTCTGGCTACTAGGAGGCGTGGCCTTCTTATGCAAATCCAGCCAGAGACTTCAGCCAACTGCTGACCAGGAAACAAGGAAAGCTTCAAGGGGCCCAGCCAGGGGGTATACGGCTGCCGTCGCTTACATTTAATTAAAGGAGATAGTACTGTGTCAGCACAGCACAGCTGTCAAATCGCAGCGGCCGTAGCAGGCCCCCTCACCCATCCAGGCCCCCTCTCCTCTCCGGGCCCCATAGCAGCTGCGTGGTCTGCTACTATTCACGGTACGCCCCTGTATCTAGGACCTGCTGTTTTAGACTTTTTTTCACAGGTATTTTGCTCCCCATTTCCTTTTAGCTTTTTCTTACTGGTTAGTGTGCACCAATCACTACCCCCCCCACCACATAAACAGTTATAAATAAAGTACACCCAAGCACCATATTTACTCAAAAAAATGTCCCACCCATCACGTTCCTCCCAACAGCGCTATTCAATGGAGGAGGCATATGCTTTACTTGCCTCCGACACTGATAGCGAGGATGACGATCCGACTTTTCTTTATTTTTCGGATTCTTCATACTCTTCCTCTTCCCCCTCCTCATCTTCCTCCTCGGGTCCTGCAGAACCGCCACGCAGATGCTCCAGGACAGAAGATGAGGCAGTGCCCACCATGCTCGCAGCTGATTCAGCATACCCTGTGTGGACCTTGCCCCCCAAAAATTATGAGCCACTGATTCCTGATTTTGTGGCAGAATCAGGAATCAAGTTTGACACCACCGGCCTCACAGAAATTGACTTTTTCAAAGTCTTTTTCTCTGAGGATTTTGATAACCTCATGGTGGAGCAAACTAATTTGTACGCTTGCCAATTTTTGGAGCAAAACCCGCGTTCATCCTATACTAACTGGTCTCCTATGGACGCAGTTGAAATTACGCAGTTTTGGGGCCTGGTCCTCCACATGGGTATCCTGAAGAAGCCTAAAATTCGGCAATATTGAAGTGTTGATATTTTATACAACACTCCAGTGTTCCGAATGGTCATGGTCCGGACGCGTTTTCAGGCCATCCACAAGTTTCTGCATTATAATGATAATGCACAGTGTCCCGCACGAGATGACCCCAACTTTGACCGTCTGTTCAAAGTTCAGCCGGTCATTGAACACTTCAACAAAAAGTTTGCTGAAGTGTACATTCCCCAAAGGAACATCTGCGTGGATGAGTCCTTGGTCCATTTTAAGGGCAGGCTCGGATTCCGTCAATACCTGCCCAGTAAGAGGGCCTGGTACGGAATCAAACTCTATAAGCTGGGTGAGAGTACCTCAGGGTACACCCACAGGTTTAGAGTGTACGAAGGAAAGGACACCAGGATTGAACCCCCTGAGTGTCCTCCTGACCTGGGAGTGAGTGGGAAAATTGTGTGGGATTTGGTGCACCCACTGCTGGATAAAGGTTATCACCTCTACACTGATAACTTTTATACCAGTGTCCCACTCTACAAATCCCTCTCTGCACGAGGTACCGCAGTTTGCGGTACTGCCCACAAAAATCAGAGAGGCCTCCCGGAGACGCTACTGGGGCAGATGCTCCGAAAAGGTGAGAGCAGGGCCCAATGTAGCGACCACCTGCTGGTTGTCAAGTACAAGGACAAGAGGGATGTCCTTCTCTTGACCACCATACACAGTGATGGCAGCGCCCTCAGCACTGTACAGGGTACCTCTGCACAGGTCAGCAAATCTGAATGTGTGCTGGGGTACAATGAAAACATGGGGGGCGTTGATCGCTCCGATCAACTCCTCCAACCGTACAATGCTTTGAGAAAGGCCAAGGTGTGGTACAAAAAGCTGGCCGTGCACATCGTCCAACTGGCAATGCTCAACGCATTCCTGCTGTCACAATGTGCACACCACACCGATGCGTCGTACCTTGAGTTCCAAGAGGTAGTGGATAAGGCCCTGATGTTTGGCACTCTGGAATGAGTGGGCCCCAGAACTTCCGGAACTGAAGGTGCTCGTATTGTACCAGGTCAGCATTTCCCGGGGGAGGTCCTGCAAACTGGAAAAAGAGGTAAATCGCAAAAAAGGTGCCGAGTGTGTTACAAAAACGGAATACGCAAGGACACCATTTATCAATGCGACACCTGCCCCGAAAAACCTGGCCTGTGTATGAAGGATTGCTTCAAATTGTTCCACACCTCAATGCACTACTAAATTACTTTACCGGAAACATTAGATTAGTTGGGGCACATCTAGATAAGTTCCTTGGGGGTCTAGTTTCCAAAACAATGTCACTTGTGGGGTTTTTTTACTGTTTAGGCACATTAGGGGCTCTGCAAATGGAAAATGACGCCCGCAGACCATTCCATCTAAGTCTGCATTCCAAAACGTTACTCCCTTCTGATCCCCGATGTGTGCCTAAACAGTTTTTTCCCACATATGGGGACCAGCGTACTCAGGACAAATTGGACAACAACTTTTGGAGTCCAATTTCTCCTGTTACCCTTGGGAAAATTAAAAATTGGGGACTAAACGATCATTTTTGTGGGCACAAAATAGGATTTTTTATTTTCACGCCTGGGCAGTATGAACTTTAGTGAAACACTTGGGGGTTCAAAGTTCTCACCACATATCTAGATAAGTTCCTTAGGGGGTCTAGTTTCCAAAATGGGGTCACTTGTGGGGGGGTTTCTACTGTTTAACCACATCAGGGACTCTGCAAACGGAACATGACGCCCATAGACCATTCCATCAAAGTCTGCATTCCAAAGCGTCACTTCTTCCCTTCTGAGCCCCGACGTGTGCCTAAACAATAGCTTTCTCCCACATATGGGGTACCAGCGTACTCAGGACAAATTGGACAACAACTTTTGGGGTCCAATTTCCCCTGCTACCTTTGAGAGAATAAAAAATTGGGGACTAAATGATCATATTTGAGGAAAAAATATGATTTTTTATTTTCACGCCCGGTCATTATAAACTCCTGTGAAGCCCTAGGGGGTTCAAGGTGCTCACCACACATTTAGATAAGTTCCTTAGGGGGTCTAGTTTCCAAAATGGGGCCACTTGTGGGGGGTTTCCACTGTTTGGGCACATTGGGGGCTCGTCAAACGCAACATGGCGTCCAATCTCAATTCCAGCCAATTTTAGGTTGAAAAAGTGAAACGGCGCTGCTTCCCTTCCGAGCCCTGCCGTGCGCCCAAACAGTGGTCCACCCCCCCAGATATAGGGTATCAGCGTACTCAGGACAAATTGGACAACAACGTTTGTGGTCCAATTTCTCCTGTTACCATTGGGAAAATTAAAAAATTTTTGCTAACAGATCATTTTTGTGACTAAAAAGTTAAATATTAATTTTTTCCTTCCATGTTGCTTCTGCTCCTGTGAAGGCCCTGAATGGTTAATAATCTTCTTGAATGTAGTTTTGAGTAGCTTGAGGGGTGCAGTTTTTAGAATACACTTTTGGGTATTTTCTGCCATATAGACCCCTCAAAGTGGCTTCAAATGTGAGATGGTCCCTAAAAAAAATGGTTTTGTAAATTTTGTTGTAAAAATGAGAAATCGCTGGTCAACTTTTAACCCTTATAACTTCCTAAGAAAAAAAAAATTTTTGTTTCCAAAATTGTGCTGATGTAAAGTAGACATGTGGGAAATGTTATTTATTAACTATTTTGTGTCACGTAACTCCCTGATTTAAGGGCATAAAAATTCAAAGCTTGAAAATCGCAAAATTTTCTACATTTTCGCCATATTTCCATTTTTTTCATAAATAAACGCAAGTTATAGCAAAGAAATTTTATCACTAAAATGAAGTACAATAAGTCACGAGAAAACAATGTCAGAATCGCCTAGATCCATTGAAGCGTTCCAGAGTTATTACCTCATAAAGGGACAGTGGTCAGAATTGTAAAAATTGGCCCAGGAATTAACGTGCAAACCACCCTTGGGAGTGAAGGGGTTAAAACACTACTCCATCCTTCATTAAATACTCTATCCAGCTCAGTGAGCCAGACTTTCTCACATTCCCGGAAGTCCATATGCTCTTTAGTGGTAGCTGTGAAAACACACAGAATAGATAGATAAATACAGACCAGGAAAGGCAAAGTAACAGTTGGGATGCCAAACCATCCAGCAGCCATAATAGGATAATGCAGGCACCCTATAGGACACTCCTCAATACAATCATGAAAACCAGAGGACCACATAGGAGTAAAACGTCCATATTTATATTAAAAAATACAAATTTTATCAGACCTATATTATGTAAACAACAGGACATACTGTACATATATATATATATATATACACAAGAATCAGGTAATGATGGCCAAGGTCACTTTAAAAGAAATGTGCAAAGCGCTACAGTGCCACAAAAATCATGGACACAAAAACAGGGTAAATATTTAAATCCTACTTCACCAACAATGTCCATTGCATTTGCCTAAGAAAATATGCTGGAATACTATGGATCATTCAAGCATAGTGCTTACCCCATGTTGTGTTAAACAGGACCCGAGCCCGCCACCACCGACGCACGTTTCGCTGCACTTTTTCAAGGTGCGGTACAGTGTGTCATAACGGGCCGCCATTAAATAACCCCAAAAACTTGGCACACACTAGTGGATTCTGATGCAGAAAAGTGATGGAATTTAATAAAGTACAGTACATACAAATAGACGTTTCGGTCTATGACCTTCATCAGTGTACGTGAGACTGTACTGTGAGCTCAAAGATAACTGGGCATAATTCTAGAAATCCGATAAATGAGGAGGCACAAGAGGCCGTTTCTCGTTGCTTATAAATGGTAAATGGACGCGGTATCAACTTACGAAGTCGAGTAAGTGACGAACGGAAGGAATTTCGCTTCAAGGAGAATTTATGTTTTTACTGTGGGAAGTCAGGACATTTTATTATCAACAGCCCCAATCGTTCTCGCAGAACAACCGCAGCCGTGGTAGAACGCGACTTCTCTGAATCATACTCCATGACTTCCGAATCAGGGCCACCCGAAATTGCAGCAACCGCTCCTGATTATGACTTTTCAGATATGAACTCTGTTACATCCGAAACGATACTACCCATTAACGCTGTTATTCTATCTTCTGCAGTTTCATACCCTTGCAATAAGAAAAAAGATTCACATTGTTACCTTCCTATCAAGATCTGGATTGACTCCCGTTGGGTTAACAGTTCCGCCATGATAGACTCTGGGGCTAGCGGTAACTTCATGGACACTTCTTTTGCTAAGGAATATGGAATCTGATCACAGAGAAGAGTGTCTTCAATTCTGATGGAGACTGTGGATGGGTCCCCTTTGACCTCGGGGCCCGTAGACCAGCAGACTGAACCACTGAAGGTCCTCATGGGAGATGATCACCAGGAGAAATTGCCCTTCCTTCTGATTTCCTCTCCACATTTCCCTATTATCTTGGGTTTACCCTGGTTGCAGGCTCAAAATCCCATCATTGACTGGGAGACTAAGAGATTGCGCTTCCCAGCTAAAGAGGCAATTTCTGAGAAATCGACTGATCCATCTCCGGCCAACCCATCATCGGACCTAGAGTTACCGGCAGTTTATAAAGAATTTTCGGACGTGTGCGATAAAAAGAATGCAGATAAATTACCACCACACCGCTCTTATGACTGCCCAATCGAGCTTCTGCCTGCTGCTACCATTCCTTTTGGTAATATTTATCCATTGTCCAGTCCTGAGCTCAAGACTCTCAAAGAATATATCGACGAGAACCTGTCTAAGGGGTTTATACGCCCCTCATCCTCTCCAGCCGGTGCACCCATCTTTTTCGTTAAAAAGAAGGATGGATCCCTCAGACCCTGTGTTGATTACTGGGAAATTAACAAGGTAACCATCAAGAACCGCTACCCCCTGCCATTAATTCCGGAGCTTCTCGAGAGAGTTCGTCAGGCCAAGGTCTTTTCAAAATTGGACCTACGCGGGGCTTACAATCTAGTCCGTATAAGACCTGGAGACGAATGGAAAACAGCATTTAGGTCTCGATATGGACACTTTGAGTATTTGGTCATGCCATTTGGACTTTGCAATGCCCCAGCAATGTTCCAACATCTCGTAAATGATATTTTCAGAGACATTCTTGATATTTTTGTAGTAATCTATTTGGATGACATTCTGATTTTTTCTAGCTCCATGGAGGAACATCAGCAACATGTCAAGACTGTCTTGCAGCGGTTGAGGGAACACCAGCTGTACATCAAGCTGGGGAAATGCGAATTTCACAAGTCGGAGATTCAATTCTTAGGTTATGTAATTTCTCCACAGGGTCTGAGTATGGATAACAGCAAGATCAAGGCGATTCAGGAGTGGCCAATCCCCAAGAACGTCAAGGAGGTCCAACGTTTCATCGGGTTTGCTAACTTCTACAGTCGTTTCATCAAGAACTTCTCTGACATCGTCTCGCCCATCACCCGGTTGACACAGAAGAAGACAGCATTTATTTGGTCCCTTCAAGCCCAAGAAGCATTCTCTCGGCTCAAGACCAAGTTCACGTCAGCACCAGTACTGATCCACCCTGACCCGGAACTCGCATTCATTATTGAAGTGGATGCCTCAAACTGTGCCACCGGGGCTATACTGTCCCAAAGAACAGGTGAGAAGAATTTACTTCATCCTTGTGCTTTTCTTTACAAGCGACTGTCTCCTGCCGAAAAGAACTATGATGTAGGAAATAAAGAATTACTGGCTATCATCGCCGCCTTCAAGGAGTGGAGACATCTTCTGCAAGGAGCCTCACAGCCGATCGTGGTCCTCACGGATCACCGCAACCTTGAGTTCATCAGGTCAGCAAGATGCCTGACCCCACAGCAGGCCCGCTGGAGTCTTTTCCTTAATCAATTCAATTTTACAATCTCTTATAGACCAGGTTCTCGCAATGGAAAAGCAGATGCTCTATCCCGGATGTTCTCCACTGACACTGTTCTAGATGCTCCACCTAAGACCATACTTTCTGATTGCAATTTTGTAGGAGTCATTCAGAATCAAGATTTGCTGCAGGTCATCAAAGAAGCTTACAACTCTGATCTTTTCCTGTCTCAGCCATCTGATGAGGTAAGCCTTCTTTTTAGGAATGGAGTTTGGACCCGGGAACGCTGCGCCTCTACATTCCTGAAGCCGTGAGGTTAAGAGTGTTGAGATTGGTTCATGATTCCAAGGTTGCAGGGCACAGAGGAATTCAGAAGACTCAAGAATTCTTATCTCGCTTCTTCTGGTGGCCAGGTTTTCGGAAGGATGTCCAGAAGTACGTTTCATCTTGTGAGGTATGTGCCAAATTCAAGGTTCCACGTGCCTCCCCTACTGGTCTGTTACAGCCTTTGCCGGTGCCGTCTCGCCCGTGGGGATCCATTTCTATGGACTTTATTGTAGAACTGCCCCTTTCTGAGGGAAAGAGTACGATTTTGGTGGTGGTCGATCGCCTGACCAAGGCGGCCCATTTCATCCCTTGTTCCGGTTTACCCTCTGCGAAGGACACTGCTGACCTAATTATCCAGAACATCTTTCGCCTGCACGGGGTTCCGGATGAAGTGGTTTCTGACCGTGGAGTTCAATTTACTTCAAAGTTTTGGCGAAGCTTTTGTTCAGCATTAGGCATAGAAGTTAACTTATCTTCTGCTTTCCACCCACAGTCCAATGGGCAGACAGAACGTACCAACCAAACACTAGAGCAATACCTTCGCTGCTATGTTTGCCATTTGCAAGATGATTGGGTAAGGCTACTCCCCTTGGCCGAATTCTCTTATAACAACTCCCAGAGTGCCTCCACCAAACAGTCTCCATTCTACGCTAACCTGGGATATCACCCTAGCATTCTTCCCAGATTACCGGTAGATACATCTTTACCAGCAGTTGCCGACAGGATCTCTTCACTTCAACAGAACCTTGAACTTCTGAAAGAGACTTTGGGTTCCGCACAAGAGAGGTACAAGAATGCAGCTGACAGATTTCGCAAACCAACACCAGCATTTAAGGTAGGAGATTTAGTCTGGTTATCTACGAAGAATTTAAAGATGAAGATCCCTTCCCCTAAGTTGGGACAGAAGTACATTGGTCCTTATAGGATCAGTGGTCTGGTAGGTGCTGTTGCATGTCGCTTAAAACTCCCAAGAACACTGAAGATGCATCCTGTCTTTCATACTTCCCTACTAAAGACTGTAGTACCAAATCCTTTTCCAGGACGTTCATCTCCTCCTCCCGATCCCGTTCTTGTGGATGGTCAATAGCAGTTCATCGTTGAGAGGATTCTGGATTCAAGAATCTACAGAAATCGACTGCAGTATTTGATTAAATGGCAAGGCTATTCCTCAGAGGAGAATTCCTGGGAACCCGTGGATAATATTAACGCCTCCCGACTGATTGAGCAGTTCCATCAAAGGTACCCTGGCAAGCCTGGTTTAGGGTCGTCCGGAGGCCGTTCTTGAGGTGGGAGTAATGTCAGTATCTAGTCCTGGAATCTGTTTCTCTTGCCCTTAGACTTGCCCTTAGTTAACATGGATCTTGATGTTTCCACGTCGGCCATCTTGCTTCCTGTCAAAGCTGTATATAAAGCCAGCACCTACTCTGATTCATTGCTTGTGTATTATGTATTGGACTTTGTGCCTCTGCAGTCCCAAGCCTGGACTTACTATCCCTGTTGGTCCTCTCTTAACGGCGGAGTCCTCTGCCAACCTGCACGTCTGGATCCCTGCCTGCTGACCGAGTGATTGCTGAACACTTGACTTCAGGAACCTCTGCCTGACTACACCTGCGGTGAAGTAAGAACTCCAGCCAGCTAGTGTGTTCCTCCGCCCTGCAAGAGTCTGTGTCTTGTGCCCGCATTGCCCAGTGACTTTGCATGCTGTGTCGCAGAGTATCAGCTCTTCTATTACCATTTATCAGATTAACTCAACATTTATCTGGACTTATATGCTATATTGCATTCAGATCATTAATACAATATTGCTTGCGCAACCCACTGTGTCTGTAGTCTCTTTGACCTAGCCACTGGTGTCCAGTTGTATCCACTAGTATCGTGACAGATTGACAGGTTGGTCACACTCGTCAAACATAGTGTTTGACAAGTGTGACCAACTTTTTACTACTGAGGCTGCCTATGCAGCCTCAGTAGTAAAAGATAAAATGTAAAAAATAATAAAAAAAATAAAAAATGGTGTTATTCTTACCTTCCGACGTCCCGCGCAGCCGTCCCGCCTCTCTCCACGCTCTCGTTCCCAGTACTCCTTTGCGAAAATGCCCGCGATTATGTACGTTCTCGTGGGATTGCGACGTCTCGGGGTAATTCATGATGACGTCGCACAAATGACCACGAGACTTCGCGATCCCGCGAGAACGGACGTCATCGCGGGCATTCTCGCAAAGGATTACTGGGAACGGGAGCATTGAGAGAGGCGGGAAGGCTGCGCCGGACGTCTGAAGGTAAGAATAACAATATTTTTTATTTTAAATTCTATTTTTTACAGGGATATGGTACCCAAAGCCCGGAGGACAGTCTCCTCTCCTCCGGACCGTAGGTACCATCCACAATTGTTCTGCTTACTTTTCGCATGGTGGGCACAGCCACATGCGGAAACTAAGCAGAACAATGCATTCCTATGGGTGTGGGATCGCCGCGATTCTGCAAAATTAATGAGCATGCTGCGTTTTTTAGCGTGAAGCGATTCCGCTGCGGTAAAAACCGCAGCATTAGCACAGCATAGCGGAATCCCATAGGAATGCATGGGATGCTTATTTTTCGCATTTTCGCAGCAAAATCACGCGGTTAAAACTGCCGCGGAAACACGAAAAAAACACCATGTGTGAACTCAGCCTAAAAGTGGAAGTTGGTGTGAACAATTGTTTTTTCTTTCTCTTCTGCCTTTGTGGATTGCTGGTCTTCAGTGAACTTGATTAGATCGAGGTTGGTGACCCACTTTGAGATAGGGACAGTCAGGTTTGACAAACCCATGAGAGTGGTGGCCATTTACTGAACCCCATTTACCAAGGATGGGATCTGCTCTGTTACTAAAGAGTTTGTCCTTAAGGTGGGGTATCTGTGTCTGTGTGGTCCGTCGGTCTGGAGGGTATTCCGGAGTACCTGAAGAACTTCAAGGACGTTTTCTCCGAATGTCAGGCTGAGGGGTTACCACCGCACCGCCCTTTTGACTTTGCCATTGACCTGATTCCTTGGGCTAAATTGTCTAAGGCACGATTGTTTAACCTTTCTGGTCTCAAGTGGGTCGCCGTGAAGAAGAACATATCTGAGAATCTCCGCAAGGGGTATATCCGCACTTCCGTTTCTCCTGTTGCTGCAGGTTTATTTTTGGGGGAAAAAAACGGTGGTCTCGACCCATTACTTCACTTTTGCAAACTAAATAAGATTACTGTAAGAAACACATATCCCCTCCCACTGATTTTGGATTTGTGTAACCAATTATCTGAGGCCAAATGGTTTTCAAAACTAGACTTGCCGGGGGGCATATAACCTCATCCGGGTGCGGGAGGGGGATGAGTGGAAATCTGCGTTTCTCAACTCAGAGGGGCTGTTTGAAAATTTAGTTATGCCGTTTGGTTTGACCAATGCCCTTGCGGTTTTCCAAAACTTTATTAATCATGTGTTCTCTGATTTTATTCGGCGGTTTGTGGTTATATATTTGGATGACATTCTAGTTTATTCACTTGATAAGCTGTCACATATTGGTCACCTTCGGGCGGTTCTTCAGAAACTCAGGGAGAGCCAACTTTTTGCTAAGCTAGAGAAATGCTCATTTTTTGCCCAGGAACTGCCTTTCTTGGGGTTCATTATCTCTAGTGAGGGGTTTCGTATGGATCCCAAAAAGTTGCAGGCCATTGTAGATTGGGTTCAACCCCGGGACCTGAAGGGCCTTCAGCGCTTCTTGGGATTCACCAATTACTAATGGAGGTTTATTAAAGGGTCCTCTCAGGTGGTCAAACCCCTCACTGACTTGACACAGAAGGGGACTGATATTAAGAACTGGTCTACCTCAGCTGCAGCGGTGTTTCTCACTCTGAAAAAATGCTTTATAACTGCAACGGTTCTGGTTCAACCTGATCCATCCAAACCTTTTGTGTTGGAGGTTGACGCCTCAGAGGTGGGGGTGGTGTTGTCCCAGGGGCCACCACCTTGACCAATTTGAGCCCATGCGCCTTCTCCAAGAAGTTCTCCCCAGCGTAAAGAAATTATGACTGGGGTAATCAGGAACTTCTTGTGGTTAAGTTGACCTTTGAAGAATGGAGGCATTTTTTAGAGGGGGCGGTTCATCCCATTACTGTAGTTATGGACCACAAGAACCTGGCAAATATTGAGTCTGCTAAAAGGTTGACCCCCAGGCAAAGCCAGATGGTCACTTTTTTTTCCCGGGTTCAGTTCTTGATCACTTTTCGTCCGGGATCCAAGAATGTGAAGGCCGATGCCTTGTTTCAAAGTCTGGACCCAGTTTCTCCCCTCGAGGCTCCATCCTCCATTATTCAACCCAAGATGGTGGTGGCTGATGTGTCTGCAGGTTTGAAACAGGAGATTCTGGAAGCCCAGTCCCAGGCTCCTGCATCCAAGCCGGTGTGAAAATTGTTGTTCTGGTTCAACTTCGACTCAAAGTCCTCCATGAGTTCCACGATTCGGGGCTGAGTGGACTTCCGGAGATTTCGGCCACTCATGGGGCCATCGCTTTTTTGGTGGGCCTCGCTTACATCTGATGTGAGGAAGTTTGTGTCTGCCTGTGAAGTTTGTGCCTGCGCTAAGAACTCTCATAACTGGCCCTCCAGGGAATTGGTGCCTTTGCCAGTTCCTGATAGACCATGGACACATTTATCCATGGACTTTATCACCAATCTTCCTCCCTCCAAGGGTAATACTGTCATCTGGGTGATGGTGGACAGGTTTACGAAGCAAGCTCACTTTGCACCCTTAGTGGTACTACCCTCTGCTGAGACTTTGCCTAGGTTGTTCGTTCAACATGTGGTTTGTTTGCATGGTGTGCCCTTGAATGTGGTGTCTAACCATGGTGTGCAGTTTGTGTCCAGGTTTTGGAAGGCGCTTTGTAAAAGGTTGGGTATTGAGTTGTCCTTTTCGTCCGCTTACCATCTGTAGACCAATGGTCAGACCGAATGGACCAATCAGTCGTTAGAACAAATTTTGTGCTGCCTTGCCACTTCCAGTCAAGAGGACTGGTCCAATGCCTTGCCTTTAGTAGAGTTTGTGTTCAATAACCATGTTAACCACTCTACAGGTACCTCCCCTTTCTTCCGTAATTATGGGTTTAATCCACACTTTAGGGAGTTTTCTCGCCTGGACTCTGGTTGCCCGGGAGCTGATATTGATGTACAGCAGTTGGGGAATTTATGGAGGGAGGTCCAAAAGAATATTGAGGCAGCTTAAAGGTAGTTTAAGATTTTTGCTGACAGGAGACAGACTGTGGGACCCACCCCTCGGGTGGGGAATAAAGTGTGGCTGTCTACCAGGAACATTAAACTTAAGGTTCCTTCGGCAAAATTGGGACCTAAGTTTATTGGCCCTTATGAGATCACGGAGGTGGTTAACCCAGTGGCGTTTGGAGTGTCTTTTAAGATCCCCCATGTATTCAATAGGGCCCTGCTGAAACCATTGGGGCTGTGAAAGAAGCGTTATTGGGTCCCTCGCCACCTGTGTTGGTGGATAGTCAGGAGGAGTTCAAGGTGGAGCACATCGTGGATTTCCGATTGGTCCGCCGTTCCCTCCAGTATATTGTGCACTGGAAGGGGTATGTTCCTGAGGACCGATCCTGGGTTCATGCCCAATCGGTTCATGCCGATCGTCTTGTGCGCTCCTTTCATGCCCGGTTTCCTGGGAAACCTGGGGGTCTGGTGGCCCCCCGTTGAGAGGTGGGTACTGTCATGACTCTGGACAGGACAGTTCCACCTCCATCCAGGTCAGGTCAGGGTTAATTTTAGTCCACCTCTCTTTGGTTCTGGGACGGCTATTTAATGTTGGCAGTTCCTGGATTTGGTGTCGGGGATACTTCCGTATACTCGGTTGGTGGTTGCTGACCCAGGTTGCTCGTCCATAAACGTTGTGCCTCTGTTCTTGTGTGCCTTGCTGTGTATGACCCGGTTTGTCCCTTGACTTTTGCCTCTGTATCCTGTTTTGTCTTGCTTTATCTTTCCTAGTTATCTGACCCCTTGGCTTGTCTCCATTTAATCTTTGTCTTATCCCTAGCTACTACGCTCTCGTCTGGCTTTTGACCCTCAGCTCTCCTTGACCATGTTTACTGTCTGTGCCCTACACTCTGCATGCTCAATTTCCTTTCCTGTACTCATGCGCTGTGACGCCGCCCCCTGATCACGTGACTGCTTAGTGCCAGGTCTTGTGCTCACTGCATAAGTCTCAGGTCCTTGCGCACTGTGTGCCTTATTTCTGCACTCCATGCACTCGTTCATGTGCCCCCTGAGAGAGCCCCCTAGGCAGCGCCAGTGACACCATAGGTGTCATCACAACTGCAGCATTTTAATGGGAGGGCCCTCTGTTCACATAGTGTGCCAGATGTTTGTCATAGCAGCCATAGTCTAATACAATATCAATACTAATATAAAGACTAAGTTAATATTCCCTGGGAAAACAGGGAGAATTTAAAAAAGTTAAATAAATAAAAAAGATAAATTTAAATTACCAAATATATTTGGTATTTCCGCATGCATGAAATCCTGATGTATTATTAATATCACATTATTTATCTTGCATGGTGAATGTCATTAAAAATTAAAATTCCAGAATTCCGTTTTTTTTTTTTGTCACCTCGTCTTCCATAGAAAATGTAATTAACACATTCAAAAAGTTGTGCTCATGATAGATAGGTAGCTAATAGTGATGGGCGAGTAGCATCGTTGCTCAGGTCTCCCACGAGCATGCTAGGGTGATCTCCGAGTATTTTGGCGAGCTCGGAGATTTAGTTTTCATCATCTCAGCTGCGTGATTTGCGACTTGTAGACAGTCTGAATACATGTTGGAATTCCCTAACAAACAGGCATTCCACACATGTATTCACGCTGTGTAGCAGTCGCAAATCATGCAGCTGAGGCGGCGAAAACTAAATCTCCGAGTACGCCAAAATACTCGGAGACCACCCGAGCATGATCGGGAAAACCCAAGCAACGAGTATACTCGCTCATCACTAGTAGCTAATAATAAACAATAAGAATAATTGTATCTATATAGATGCAACATATGTTGAGCACTTTACACTGTCTGTATTCTCTTTTGCTTCCTCCCCTGCCCAGGAGCTGTGGTATGATCAGACCATGTTCCTGCACTGTCAGACACATTACACATTACACCGTAGGGGCACATTTATAAGATTATCTCAGCACAGGAACATTTTTTTCCAATTGTGGAACTTATTTTTATTCCAAGATCTATTAATTAAAATTTATTTTGTTCGTGGGACAATCACTTTAAGGTTCTTTTAAAAGCAAAATATAGATTTTCTTAATAGTACTGACCCACAGAATAAAATAGCTTGGTCATTTTGGCCCAGTGAACATCCTGAAGACCAAACCCAAAAAACAAATGTTTTTGGGGTTTTTTTTTTGCTTTTAAATTGTACCCAACATTTTTTCCCTATGCATTATATGGTAAACCAAGGGCTGCCATTAAAATATATAAGTATTACCAAAACAAAAACAAGTCCTCATGTAGCTATGTTGAGAGAAAAAAAATTCTAATAAATTGTTGTTTCTAAAAAGTTACGGACGGATTAACCTGAATCGAGAGAGAAAAACTAAAATTGCCTGAGTTGGAAAAGGGTTAAATCAAATGGAACATCATTATAGCAACCACCTAATGACATAGACTCCAACTGTGGTTAATCAATGTTGCATATTTGTGAGAGCATTTAGAAAATGTTCTACATGTCAATGAATGTAATTTCCATGCAAAATAGAAAACCTGCTATTTGTTCTGCACAATAAAGACAATGCCTATGTGAAGCATACAATATTTGATTTCACAGGTTCGCAAATAATGAAGTGGCAACATTTAGACCCATGCTGTTAAATGGTGGCTTGCACTGAAACCACTGAGAGGCAGAGAGCTGGGAAAAGCTGCACAATAAAATAGACTGCTCTCTGGTTTCACGCCGCGTTCAGCAGTACAGAAGAATCTGAAGCAGCTGGATTCCAGGGGTCAATAGTAAGTAACTCCATTTAATAAAAAAAAAGGAAAAAAATAATAAATCCATACATCAATTCAATTCATTCATGTCTGCTTTTGATATTTAATGAGTTAGTTATTCAGAATTATCCCATAACTTTGAACGGCTGCAATTTTAGAAATTGAATACTAGTTTTGGTCCTGAGAGTTTCTGCCTGTGCTCAAGGAGACCATACATCTTCCAGAATGATTACGCCTCCATATTACGAGACATACACGAGTAGACAAAATTGTTGGTACCCTTTTATTAAAGGAAGAAAAACCCACAGTGGTCACTAAAATAAGTTTAAATTTACTTAATATCTACTAATGAAAAGTTGACATTGCTTTGGAATTTTTTTTTGTTGAAAAGAAAAAATTCAAATTAATGAAAATGACCTGGACAAAAATGATGGTACCTCCAGAAAAGATTGATAAATAATTTAACTATTTTTGTGTCCTGTAATTAGCATCACAAGTATTTACAAACCTGTAATCAGTCAGTCTGACTATTTGAAGGGTGAAAAATAGTCAATGTGCTGTTTGGTGTCTTTCTGTGTTCCACCCAAGAAAGCTAAGGAGAGAGTTGTCTCAGGAGATTAGAAAGGAAACTATAGACAAACATGTTAAAGGTAAAGGCTATAAGACCATGTCCAAACAGCTTGAAACCACTGTTCAAAGAAAATAATAAAAAATTGAGACTGGAATTTGCCCCAATGCATATTGACAAGCCAAAAAGCTTATGGGAAAATGTATTTTGGACAGATGAGGCAGAACTGGAGCTTTTTAGCAAGTCACATCGACTTTATGTTCATCGACACAAAAATAAAAGCAGAAGCATAAAACGAAACAAACATTGTATCTACTGTGAAACATGGGGGAGGCTAAATGGTGGACCAAGAGCCAAGTTGCCTGCCCTGGAAAAGCCCACAGGGCACATTCATGTTCAGTAATGAGGTTTTCTGGCCTTAGACTGCAAGTCACTTTATGTGACTGCAGACTTGTGAATCCTCACATTGTGCGCATTGCACTCCATGAGGATTCTTTGACGCCGGCACCAGGAGCAGGGGGTTATGTATTCTTAAATATGTATTTTGCATGCTTTCAGCCACATTCTAACTAGATGTGTACTGCTTTGCTCAATACTCTTGAATTGAGTGAGGTTGCACACATCTAGTCGGCATGTGACCTCATGAATGCAAATCACAAACTTACGATCAAACACTTGCAGCTCCCGGGACTGGAGAATCCTGAACAGTAGGCATTGCACACGATCTGAGGATTCGCAAGTCTGCCATCACATAGAATGACTGAAGACTTGTAGCCTAACGCCACACAACCCCTTTAACATATGGAATAAATGTACAATTTCTTTACAATTAGCCTTTTCAAAGATGTCTTACTCAGTGCTACTATTGGCACTGCTATTGCTTTAATGGCTAGAGAGGAACTGATAGGCTCCCTTTAGAGTTAGAGCCAAAGGTTGTGCTCCAGATCTGTTCTTCATGTCAGCCATGTTGAACTCAATAAAGAGTTATCTCCTGTCAACTGGCTACCAATTTGTATGCTTGGTAGACAATTTTTTCCTTATTTTTAGCACCCTTTTTCTCCTTCTCTTGAGTTAATGCACAAGGGTAAGACATTGCCACATAGAGGTGGGAACATCAACATGACAGGCCACACTTGAGAGCCAGCAATGTAAATTTCAACCCTAAGGGGTTTTGCTTGTTTCAATGGAATAAACAGTGAGTCACAAAACAATCTTTTAATAGAAGAGCCTGAGGAAAACTTTGAATAAATAGCTGTAAATATCCTTGGGACACATTGCAGCTAAGCCGATGAACATTTACAGTGATAGGAACAGATCAACGTTTTTTAGATGGCAAATAAATGATAAATAAATTGTTACTAAATTGCGATATATTATATTAATATTTTTTGGAATACTGTTATATTTACAGTTGAAATTAGAACGCAAAGCAGCAGAAAATCTAAATTTGTATTTCCAGCAATTTTGCTTCCATCAGCGCTGTTTGGAGGTAGTTTACATTATTATCCAGTTTTCTTATGAATGCTAAATCTTCTTAGTTAGGGAGAATAGACATGGCATGCCACTGACACATGAAGTCTCTACGGGTCATTGTAGATCTTTATGAACCCTTAGAAGCTCCTTGTGGAGCTGTAAGGTGCCTCCATGAGAATACCTCTATACTGAAAGAGATTGACCATACTATGATTCTCATAGATTCCATAGGATCGAGTGTAACATTTGTTCCTAATAGTGGATTCATAGTTTTAAGGTTGAAAGAATGTTGAAAGAACATACAAGTCCATCGAGTCCTACTTGGGTCAGTTGGTAATGAACAAGTCCTATATACATAAAGATGTTTTAGCCCTGAGTGTGCGTAAGATGACTTAATTGCCATTTGTAGATAACACAAGGTGCCCAAAAAAGGAAAAAAGCCAAATCACCAAAGCAGCAAGACGTCCTCCGGAGCCCGGAACCACTGCCATGGACATCAAATTATTAAGAATATAACACAGCTCAAAA
Source organism: Dendrobates tinctorius (assembly GCF_039654945.1). NCBI lineage: Eukaryota > Metazoa > Chordata > Amphibia > Anura > Dendrobatidae > Dendrobates > Dendrobates tinctorius. The sequence goes on along the minus strand of NW_027361814.1, from coordinate 5,940,389 downwards.
ATTTCATGCTTTTTTGAAGTGTGTTAAAGTAGTGATAACATCAGAAAAATGCACCGATCAGCATGTAGCACCTTATGCAATTCTGATTAAGGGGGCTATACGAACCAGAAATGTGTAAGGGTTACATGCTGATTGGTACATTATTTTTTATGTTATTATCACTACTTTAACACACTTCAAAAAAGTCTGGAATTTTTTGCTCTGTCTTGGACTGGATCTCCTCTATATCTTCTGCCCAAGGTGTCCTAATCAATGCCACTTGGCATGTAGTTTGAAAGAAGCCCATGGTAAGAAGTGGTGATCCAATAAGACACCTAAAAAAACTCTTGGTTTTTCGCAAACCCACTTGATTATGCACTTGCACATGTACGGTAATTCGTTTTTCACTCTTTTGAACTCACTTTCCTCCTCTTTTGGCCAATCTGGAATATTAGGATTTTTTTCACAGCAAACCATTAGGATGAGCTGGCTGAGCAGGGCACTTTATTACACATTGCTACTTCTCACGATGAGGTGTTCATACATGGATGTGTTCTTCCTTACTTTTCCTCTTGACTCAACATATGGCAGTAAGGCTTCATGCAGTCTGATCAGTGCGTTAATTTTTTGATTAGCTGCAATAGATCAATGTATAAGTTTTGGTTGTGCGGTCTACATCTTTTTCTACATCTATTGCAAATGCTACTTGTATTTAGCGGTGCCTGTGCGACACGACTGGGCAGGACTCAAATACGGATGAGAAGGAAGAAACAAAAAACAGTTCTGTAGCTTAGAAGACAGTTTTGTAGCTGCTGCTTGGTTCTGATGTAGCACGGATGAGTTCGTTATGATGAGCTGTTCTTTCAGGTTAACTGATCCGTTTTCCTCCGGTTCCGGGCAAGTCTTGTCCCAAAGTCAATGTTGAGCAATTACTGGTACCACAGCATTGTTTCCTCTCTCAGGTTACAGGTGGTCCAGGAGAACTAACCTGACTGTGAGATGTGACTCTTTCCTTCTGACATAGTCCTGGTGATCGGTCCTGCAGTAACTGGACACTATCTTTTCCCTTGAAGCCACTAGTTTATTTACCAGTCTCTCATTGTTAGGACACAGTTATTGTCCTTCCTGTCTCTCACAGGCACAAGCTCACTTTCCATTTCCTAACTTGACACACTTCCTTCTTCTTGTCCAAAACTAACACAGAGCAAGCAGCGGTTGAGGAAGGACTAATACAAGTGTGCACAAGTCAGAGGGGAGCATTGTCTCTGAAAGTCACAGTTTAATTCAGTTCTTAGCGGGATTGACCCACTACATGCCTCCCTACTCAAAGACAGCCGTTCTCTGCCTTACTGTAACATAGTTAGCAAGGCCAAAAAAAAGACATTTGCCCATCCAGTTCAGCCTATATTCCATCAGAATAAATCCCCAGATCTACGTCCTTCTAAAGAATCTAATCAATGTAAGATACAATATCGTTATGCTCCAGGAAGATACATAGAGGTGGACCAAATTAACTGATCACAGTACCTATTTAGTGGAACCCCTGCATTAGGCCTAATGGATCTCCAGAGGTATTGACTTTCTTCAATGGGAGCATTAACATTAGAACGGTCCTCTTCAGCAGACAGATGAGACAGAGTCTGGGATTCCTCTCCTCTGAGAACTGGCAATGGTTCTGTATTGGTTACGTCAGCATCCACGGACTGGGGACCTTCCGCAGTCTCAGGAATGGTCGACCAGTCTTCAGTAGAGTCACTGTCAGGGAAAGCAAGCCTTGATGAGGGAACAGGAAAAGCTGCTCTCAGGACAGATGGGAGATATTCAGACCGGCATGGCCGTAACATATTCCTGTGTAGAGTTCTCATATCACATTCTTCATTTTCAGCTTGCATTTTGTACACTGTGCCATCGGAGTACACTCCCTTGATCAATTTGCATGGTTGCACCCCCCAACATTCACTCAGCTTGCCCTTGAGACATCTTTCCTGCACCAGCATCTGCTCCCCAGGCTGGAGTGGGATTTCCTGAATTGGAGGTCAGCTGTTATAAATCATCTCTTGTAACTGCTGGCCTGCTAGCCGGCAGATGGTCTGCAGCCGCCAGGCTGGTGTGGGATTTCCTGAATTGGAGGTCAGCAGTTATAAGTCATCTCTTGTAACTTCTGGCCTGCTAGCCGGCAGATGGTCTGCAGCCGCCAACAATTTTCTGTCACCCATGAGGTGGTAGATTGTTCAAATAGATCCTCTGGCTGTTCCAGATTTAGTTTGACGATTTCTTGTGCCACACTTCAGGGGATTACTACTTGCCACATTGTCTCTAAGTCAGCAGGCTGTTGCCACTTGCTTTATAGAATGTCTCTGCAAACTTCCAGCCTATCTCACTGGTGCAACACAGACTTCATCTCAGCATCTAGGTCAGCACTTTCCTCCTTGTAGGGTACTTTTTGCTGGGCTACCCAGCCTTACATTTGCTGCAACCCTGCAACTTTATGTTGTACTCTACTCCACTATTCATTAGTTTTCCCTAGTGACTTGGGTACAGAGCGGGCCTCTTCACTTTGACTGTTCCACTACTGTCAGGGGGTGTGAATTTGCGCAAGTCTGGAATTTCCTCTTCTTGCAGGTGTTCATCAAGGTCCCTTTCTGGAATTTCAAAGGTTACCCTTAACAGGCATCAGTGTTGATGTTCTCTGTGACAGAGCGGTAGCATATCGAGAAATCAAATTTTTCAAGGCGAGCTACCCAACGCTATTCCAGGGCTCCCAGTTTAGCTGTGTCAAGGTGAGCCTGCGGATTGTTGTGAGGATCTTGGCCCCTGTTAGGTATTCTGCAAACTTCTCCATCATGGCCCATACCAGGGCAAGTAGATCCAGTTGGAAGGAGCTGTAGTTATGGGGGTTTCGCTTTGTATCCCATAGGGACCTACTGGCACAGGTGATAACCCTTTTGTGCCTGTCCTGTTTCTGCAAAATGGCTGCCCCCAGTCCAGAGAGACTGTCATCAGTGTATAAGAGAAATGGCCTATCGAAATCTGCATAAGCCAGGATGGGGACCAATGTCAGGGCTTCTTTCAGGGCTTCTGTTCCCAGAGGATGATTTGATTCTTGGGTACCCATCTGTCCCTCTTAGCAACTCATTGAGAGGGTCCCCTATTTTTGTATAGTCTTTGATGAACTGCTGATAGTATTCAACCAATCCAATGAAGACTTTCAACTCCCACAGGGTTCTGGGTGCTTGGCCATTGTTGTATCATAGTTATGTTGTATTGGGAAGGCAGGATTCTGTGCTGGGACACCTTATGGCATAGGTACTCTATCACCTTCTTGAGAAGATGTCACTTTTTTGGCTTTATCTTCAAGCTATGGGCCCATAATCACCCCAGTGCCTGCCTAAGTCTGTTCAGGTGTTCCTAAAAGGTAGCGGAGTGCATAATGATATAGTCCAGGTATATCAGAGTAGCATCAAAGTTCAGATCACCCAGGCACTTCTCCATCAGCCGTTGGAACGTACCCAGTGCATTGGATAGTCAGATTGGCATTCTGGTAAATTCAAACAGTCCCATGGGGAGTATGAATGCTGTCTTTGCCTTGTCTTTTTCTGCCACCAGTACCTGCCAGTACCCGCTAGCGAGATTCAGGGTGGAGAAGCATTTAGCCTTCCCTAGGGCCATCAAGAACTCTTTGAAGTGGGGCAGGGAGTATGAGTCTCGCACGGTGCACTCATTCAACCACTGGTAGTCCACATAAAAATGAATAGTTCCGTCCTTCTTCTTGATAATCATAACCAGGATTGCCCATGGACTCTGACTACTCTGTACCACTCCCGAATCCAACATCTGTTTCAACAAAGTCTTCACCTCCTGGTACAGCTTGGGAGATGCCTGTCGATATCTTTCTTGGATTGAAAAAGTGTCCTCGTCGGTATCTCATGGGTGACGGCATCTATGCAGCCGAAGTAGTCATCGTGGCGGGCTAACGTGGCCTGATTCTCCCTCAGCATTGCTTCAAATGCTTGTATATGATCCAGATTGAGAGCCTTCCCAATCATCTCCATTTTTGACATGATGGCTTGCCCATTCCATTCCAGGGTTGGGGCCTCTTCCTTTTCTGCCTTGACTGTCAGGGTCCAGACCTTAATATCTACAGGAGCAAGGGTCACTTCTTTCTGACTCATCACTTTGCTTCAATGTTGGTACACGCTAGCCAGTTCCACTCCTTGGGTTAAGCAGACTTCTCTTCCACATTCATGGAGCTATAATAATAATTAATAATAATAATAATTCATGGCTCTGATGTGTACTCGGCCATTATGGACCACTGCTAATGTAAGGGCTACCAGGGCATTCTTACCTACCTCTCCTAGGCTCACCGGTTCGATGACTACCTCCATACCTTCAAGGTTGTGGGAGGTTCCCAAAAGCAGTGGTAGGATGGTCTCCCGGCAAGGAGAGAGGGTGAGGGATACCCTTCCCTGCACTCGAATAACTCCCATAGTCTGGTGCATTAGAATGCTCTTCCGTGTCCCACAGACACAGATCAGCCACTAGAATGCTTTCTGTTTCCACTAGCCATCCCCCATTTAGTGAACTTGACCTGCTCCAACTCTCGCAGGATATTCATAACGATTATCACTGGTACATCTTCTCTAATCAGAGCCTCTTCATTCCTTATGCCCTCGATGGTTGTGACTGTCTGGGTCGGTACCACTTCAGAAGGATTGCTTTCTTCTTTGCTTTGGGCCATCACCTCTGTCAATATTTGTCTAAAGCTTAAGGCAGGATCCATTCTAACTTACTCACACATGACCTGACTCAGGTAAGTACTGTAGAGTCCCAGGATAAACTGCTCTGCTCTTGTACAATCTGGTCCCCAGATCCTATGCCAAATACTCCACCTGCCTCTATTTTTTGCACTTCTACTAGTACTTCCTGCATTGCCGTGGCATATTCGGAGATACCTTCCCCTTCCCGCTGCAGCCGGTAGAAGAACTTTGTCCATAGGTGCCATGTGCTAGCTGTTTCACCGTATATCTCCTCCAGAAATTTCTTCACCTCTTTCAAGGTGTTACACATGGTTTCCATGTGCAGGAAGACATATCTCTATGCCTCACCCTCCAGGGTGGCCAGAGCGAATTCCACTTGTAGCTCTAGACTAACATTATAAATCTTAGCAGCGCTCTGCAATCTGATCACTTAGTTGGACAGTGGCATATTCTGGCCATCAAATTTGGGTAGCACGGTAAGCATGCTCATTGTGAGGGGCCTTTCTGGGGTTCCACCATTGCCTGTGGTACTCTTCACATTAACAACACCACCATTACTGTTGACCACCTCCATTTCTATGACCATGCCCTGCCTGCAGCGCCACTTGTAGAGGTGCCTGCATGACACCACTGAGCAGGACTCAGTAGATGAGGAGGCAGAAACAAAACACCAGCTTTATTGAGAGACAGAGGATTATATGCCAAAAAATAAGACTAACAGTTATTTTAATGATAATAGCAATAATACATCGAAGGAGAGATAGTTGGAGTGTGTCACACAACCTGTATTCCAGCTATGGCAAAGCAAAGTTCAATACAAACTAGCACCCTAGCTAAAGAACCCTGCTCTACACCCTAACACAGCTGAACACCGGTGTACACTCCCAGTTCTGTAGCTTAGAAGACAGTCTGGCACCTGCTGCTTGGTCCTGATGTAGCACAGCCGAGTTTTTGAGTTGAGCTCTTTTTCAGGTTAACTGATCTGTCTTTGATCCAGGCAAGTTTGTTCCCAGTGTCAATGTTGAGAAAATCACTAGGATTCGTTGATGCATTCCAGAGTTATTACCTCATAAATTGACACCAGTCAGAATTGAAAAGATTGGCTGCTCACGAAGGTTTTGGGGTGAAGGCTTCTGGGTGAAATGGTTAAAGCCAGTCACTTACTATGTTGGCATGTTCTGTATATATGGAGGTTGAGCCTCCAGAACGAATTCTTCTTCATAAGGAAATTCAATGTGCTCTAGAAAAAGGCAGCTACATCTCTGCAAAACTTAAAACAAAGTATTTACACCCCTCCTTTCAATTTCGAGTAGTTAATCTTCTTTCTGCTCCATAGTTCATGTACTAGTCTTTGCACTGTAAATCTGCATGACACTGCATAGGAATATCAAGTTTTAAAGCTTTTCTTTTTTCTTTCTGATCCCAGCACTTTATTATTTTAATGACCTTTTTATGGACCAGCAGATTAATGAGAGAAAAATCCTCCGGTTAATATAATGTCATTAGCTGCACAGACAGAAAATCCAAAAGAAAAATAGTGCAGGCTAATTCACGGGGTCACGTACAAAGTGGGAGGATAATGTATGCGCACCAGGACCTAAACTAAAGTTAAGACTTGGTAATTGTTCAGGCGGAACATGTTTAATGATTGGAGAAAACGAATAAAGAAGCTGGTAACATTTGTAACAATGAGCAATTAGATGGAGAAAACGCTTTGTATTTCTGGAGCGAGAGACGAGTGGTAACAAATATTGCAGAACCAGAAATTTTTTATATGACCACTACGTTACACCAAAAGGTTGTGTAGTAAAATGAAAATAATGAAAATCCTGCTTTAATTAGGCTTTATTCTTAATGAATGAATGAATTATATATATATATATATATATATATATATATATATAGCTCTGGCAAAAATTAAGAGACCACCAAATCAAAACCCTGTCTTGGGCAACCGATTCTCAAGACCTAAACCTCATTGAAAACCTCTGGAATGTAATCAAGAGGATGATGGATAATCACAAGCCATCAAACAAAGAAGAACTGCTTAAATTTTTTGCGCCAGAAGCAGTGTGAAAGACCAGTGGCAAGCATGCCAAGACGCAAGAAAGCTGTTTTTAGATATCATGGTTATTCCACAAAATATTGATTTCTGAACTCTTCCTGAGTTAAAACATTAGTATTGTTGTTTCTAAATGGTTATGAACTTGTTTTCTTTGCATTATCTAAGGTCTGAAAGCACTGGGTTTTTAAAAATAATTTGACCATTTCTCCTTTTCAGAAAAAAAAATGCAAAATTTGTTGCTTTAAATTCGGAAACATGTTGTCAGAAGTTTGTAGACTAAAAGAACAATTTACATTTTACTCAAAAATATACCTATAAATAGGAAAATCAGACCAACTGAACATTTGAAAGCAATATTTTAATTTTTGCCAGAGCTATATTTCCTTTAAAGGGATTTTCCAAATTTTTTTTTCATAGTTATGTCACCGTACAAGGATGCAGGCTTGGAATGGCCCACAAGAGAACAGGAGAATCTTCTGGTGGGCCCCTGTGTAATAGTGGGCCACCACCCTCTTATATGAGTAGTACTTGGCACAATATACAGGGTGGGCCAATTATATGGATACACCTAAATAAAATGGGAATGGTTGGTGACCCAGATCGGCACGCTGAATTTGCAGAATGGGCAAAACAAAAATTGGAACAGGACCCTCAGATTACACAGAACATTATGTTCAGTGATGAGGCAAACTTTTTTGGGTGGGCCATTTATATGGATACGCCTAAATAAAATGGGAATGGTTGGTGACCCAGATCGGCATGCTGAATTTGCAGAATGGGCAAAACAAAAATTGGAACAGGACCCTCAGATTACACAGAACATTATGTTCAGTGATGAGGCAAACTTTTTTGGGTGGGCCATTTATATGGATACGCCTAAATAAAATGGGAATGGTGACGGTTTTCTTGCATAGGGTGTCTTGCATTGAAATCTGCTGCAATGACCCGGGTACTGCGCACACCAGACATCAACACAATTTCTATCCGCTCCTCACGTGTTAACCTCTGCGACGTGTCAATGGCTGTAAACAAAGAGAAACTTGTAAATAACTCATGAAATAATAAAGTTACATTAAAACTAAGCACACCATTGTTTTTCTTCTGAAATTCTCAATAAGTTTGATGTGTCACATGACCCTCTTCCCATTGAAAAAAATAAAGTTGGATCCAAAATGGCTGACTTCAAAATGGCCACCATGGTCACCACCCATCTTGAAATGTTTTCCCCCTCCCATATACTAATGTGCCACAAGCAGGAAGTTGATATCACCAACCATTCCCATTTTATTTAGGTGTATCCATATAAATGGCCCACCCTGTACATGAATCACTATGTAAAGACAAAGGCAGCATCTTATTCAGTTATCAATCTAACCAGTTCATTGTGATAAATTTGTGATTGAGGATAATGTCACATTTGTATGTAGCTCAAAAGTGGGGTCCTGGAGTTGGTCACTGATGGGCCATAAGCACCCCAGACTGACACTGCATGGATGTGCCAACCTGGAGGAGATGCACATTCGGAATGGGCTGCAGGTGCAACACCTCGGGCTACAGTACTAGAAGTGGCAAGGGCGCTAACAAAATGCAAATGAGAAGAATAAGACAGGAAGGATAAGGCGAGAGGAATTGTTTCCCCCACCTGCAAAACCACCCAGCATATATACTCTACCTATTTACAAATTTTGGCTTTTTACCCATGTAATCACAAGAGATTATACATTTCAAGGAAAAAATGTTTCGATATTCTTTTTGTTGACATGGCAGAAACATTACTGTATATATGTAACATTTGTTTTGCAATTTGGCAGTGCAACTTGTAAAATAATAGACTGGCGCTGAGCTGAATGCCCACAGGCACCGGGGCGATATTTGATTTGTAGCCAAGAAATTTGATTAACTTTCTGAAAATGATTGTGGCATTTCCTAACATCGGACGTTTCTGCTCCCAGAGTTGAAGATTTCTCTACTGGTTGATATTAAAAGTATTTAATTTATAATTTATTACTATACTTATTATGCCAAAATATATTTAGCCTTAAATGTTGATAAAAAAAGACGTTCTTGATGGAATTAATTTAAAAGCCACAGATAAAAAAGAATTTTGCAGAATGTATAAACTTTCCTATTAACTGTTTCCATTTTCAAAAAAGATTAATAATTGCTGCGTTAATAGAAAAAGCGGGGTTGAATACAAACACTACTACTGCCCTTGATAGTCAGCCAATCGGTTACTTTGCACAAGCCAATAGCGAAAAATGGATCTCAGATTTTAGTAGTACACTTATTGTTAAAATATTCAGTAAGTATGTGATAGTCCTAGGATAGTTAAAGCAGTATTGTAAAGTTGTTAGGCCACTTTCAGACTTGCGTTAGGAGGCGCAGCGCAGGGCTGCCACTAAGCTCCGCCCCCGGCCGCACCTCCTCCGGTCAGCTCCTCCTTTGGGTGCATTACACTGAATGCGACCAGCGTACCCTATATTTAGCGTTGGGTACGCTGGACATGCGCTGGTATGATTTTGCCGGTGCTGCGCCGAGCGCACAAAAATGCAACACGGTGCGTTTGGCGCACATCGGGCAGCGCCAAAAGGGCGCATGTGCTGACAAAATCATACCAGCGCATGGCCAGCGAACCCAACGCTAAATCTAGGGTACACTGGTCGCATGCAGTGTCATGCGCCCATAGGAGGAGCTGACGGGAGGAGGCATGGTCGGGGGCAGAGCTTAGCGGAGGCCCTGCGCCTCCTAACGCAAATCTGAAAGTAGCCTTAAATTGGTAAAGTGGAACTTACTTGTGCTTCCTTATATGGTGTGATTCTGTGGGTTCACCGATGGCAGAGTAGCGCAAAGATGTGGACTTTATGCTTCTTTGTGCTGTGGGGATCTGTGGGTTCTCAGACAGCAAAGCAAAAGTAGGCCATAGCTACAGGATAGTCCTCCCGATGAAGCAACCCTCTTGAAATGCAGACGCTCACGGGAAAAAAGCTGGCATGTAGAAAGCAGCTGCCAGCATGCTCCAGCCGGTAGCACTGCCGAGACTGTAGTAAGGTGCGTGAGGGGCGTGGCTTAGCGTGATGTCACGAGATATGCCGGGTGCACGAAGGGATCAAAAAAACAACGGGTTTCAAAGGATTTACTCCATCTTCATCAGGCTTGTGATCCTATCGACTATTCCTTAAAGGGAAGGTACCGCATTTGTAGATCATTAATAAAACAATGTAATGTAGCATAGCATGCTGTTATAACCAAGTTTTGATTGCATTTGAAACATATTTCGTGTGTTATAGGAGTTTAAAGAAGGCACTGGAGACTGACATTTTGCTTTCACAGCAGCAGCATGACACTTTGTGTCATAATACGGCACCCCATAGTCATATCAGATAACAGACAGAAGCCGACCCTATCTATTATAATGGAGATGTTACTGCTGTGAACTGGGCATGCCTCAGTGGGCTGCACAATTCACTGTAGTGGGAGTGTTCCGCTGCCATTTTCATGGAGCCCTAGGATCTGCTAACATAAGCAGTACTGCTTTCAGCAGAACAGATCCTAGATTGACAGGATTAAAATACGGGAGAAAAGCTCGAGCAGAATATCAGAGACTGCAAAGACTTCAAGGAGGAACAGTGTAACATCAGAATTATTGGAGCTGGAGCTGTCAGGCAGGATCTGTGACTCATCCCTCAGTAAGATAAGATAAGGAGCTGCAGGTCTGCAGTGAATGGCCAGGCATTGTGGAGGGAGGTGAGAGATATATGTAATCTGGTTGAGAGAGACATATGAAGGCCGGGGTCAGACTTGCGAGAAACTCGGATGAGTCTCACAGGTCAATACACGGCACTGCCGCCGGCACTCGGATCGCAGCGTTCAGCTGCATAGAAATACATGCAGCTGAACGATCCGATCCGAGTGGCGGCGGCAATGTCGGGTATCGATGTGCAAGACTCGTCCGAGTTTCTTGCAAGTCTGACACCGGCCGAAGTCTTACGATAGCTGCTTGAGGTCTAAAACGGAAAATGCTCCCCCTAGTGATAATTAATCTCTATATATAAAAATCAATGTGTGTGTGTGTATATCACCAACGAATCATGAAGCATCTTTCATTTCACCAGAGCTGTTCAAAAGAAGCTAAGCTGTGATTGATTGCTATGACCAATAGTTTTCCTTGCAACCAATCACTAAGCATCTCTCATTTCACCAGAGCTGGTTAAAAGTAGCTGAGCTGTGATTGGTTGCTATGCGCAAGTTTTCCCACTTGATAACACCTCAGCAGACACTGACATGGTGGGAGAAATCTAGCATCCCCAGGAACATAAGCTCCAGCCATCGTCTGTCCCCCAGAAAGGAGCAGTGAGTACATGACAAACATGAATCCCCCCCTTCCGTGTGGTATCATTAAGTGAAACACATGAATGTAGGAAAGTGCACATATTAAATGTCATGTGGATTTAATATTTTCTCACAGACACTTTTATGCATTATTGATGTGTTACTGTGCTCTGATGCTGTGAGTATTTTTAAAGTGCTACTTTCCCTATAATTTACCTGAATATAGCCATATAATAGGGCAGCACGGTGGATCAGTGGTTAGAGTCCTGGGTTCGAATCCCACCAAGGACAACATCCGCAAGGAGTTTGTATGTTCTCCCCGTGTTTGCGTGGGTTTCCTCCGGGCACTCCGGTTTCCTCCAACACTCCAAAGACATACTGATAGGGAATTTAGATTGTGAGCCCCATCAGGGACAGTGATGAAAATGTGTGCAAACTGTAAGGCGCTGCAGAATATGTTAGCGGTATATAAAAATAAAGATTATTATTATATAACACGTAATGCTTTTCCCATAACAACCCATTAAATATGATACTATACTGCATACAGATGTATAAGGTTTGTGCCTGTCCATTGGTGAAAAGCATAACTGTGATATTTATGGTGGCAGATAAGTGAGAATATCAGCCTGTTCAGTAGAAAACCTGGGATCTTAGTGAGCCAGGTTTCTGTGTAATTTCATAATTCTACTTTTACTGGCTTTGACGGGATGTTGTGGGATATTATAGTGAATGTGGCTATGCGGAGTGGGTGGGGATCTACACTCAGCTTTATATATATAGATATAATCATTATAATTTGTTATAACTAACCGTAGTTAGTTACTATGCCAGGGCAGCGCCGGGCTCTTCAGCTAGTTATAGATATTTGTTAAAAAAAATATATAATATTTTTCATATAGAAATGTTTGCAAACAATGCATTAATACATTTTAATTACTATTTTAAGCTAAACTTCACAAAAAAACTACAAGAAACCTGGTGGCACCTTCTCTCTAAATACCAATGCCAGTCTAGCGTCATTTGCCCAGCTTATACATGCATTTGCCTACTCTGCATAGATCGGTAGTACTTGAACCTTATGTGATTCAGCAAAATAGCATTTACGTGACACTGCCAATTCAAGTAGGAATCTAGATTAAAGTGCTTTGTGCTTATATAAGTGATAAAGAAATACCTCTATTAGGTGTATGCATATCCGTTTTGCGTAAGATAAAGGAAACATATGAGGGATAATTACCATATAGACTCATGTATAAGCCAAGACTTAAATGCCCACCTCAGCTTATACACGAGTCATTGTCGCAGGGGGTCGGCGGGGGAGGGGGAGCGTCCGGAGCGGCGGCTGTCACATCATACCCACTCCTCACGCGATCGCTGCAAGTCCTCTCTGCATCTCTGTTGTCCCAGCAAGGCAGCTTCTTCCTGTGTTCAGCGGTCACATGGTACCGCTCATTAAAGTAATGAATATGCACGCGTCTCCACTGCCATAGGCGTGGAGCGCATATTCATTACTTTAATGAACAGTATTACATGACCGCTGAACACAGGAAGAAGCTGCCTCGCCGGGATAACAGAGAGATACAGGGAGGACATGCAGAGACCACGCCAGGAGTGGGTGAGTATGATGGGGGGAGCCGTGCCGAGCCATGCATACACAGGGGAGGACCAGAAGGACACCGAGCCATACATACAGCAGGGGGAGAACGGAGGAGCCATGCATACAGGAGGAGGAGGACGGAGGAGCCATGCATACAGCAGGGGGAGGATGGAGGAGCCATGCATACAGGAAGGGGAGGACGGAGGAGCCATGCATACAGCAAGGGGAGGACGGAGGAGACATGCATACAGCAGAGGTAGGAGGAAGGAGCCATGCATACAACAGGGGGAGGATGGAGGAGCCATGCATACAGCAAGGGGAGGACGGATGAGCCATGCATACAGCAGAGGGGGGAGGAAGGAGCCATGTATACAACAGGGGGAGGATGGAGGAGCCATGCATACAGCAGGGGGAGGACGGAGGAGCCATGCATACAACACGGGGAGAATGGAGGAGCATTCCATGCATACAGCAGGTAGAGCCACACATACCAGGACAGGGATGAGGAGACAATATTACCCAGCTTATACTCGAGTCAATAAGCTTACCCAGTTTTCCGTGGCAAAATTAGGTGCCATGGCTTATACTCGGGTCGGCTTATACTCGAGTATATATGGTAATATGAACTGTAGTTATAAATGCACTTGGATATGTGTTATGAATGGGTCACCGAGGAGGATGGCAGGAACAGGCTAAGCCACCAGAATACCAGAGAGGTCGGTAACTAAGCGGATTACAGACCCCTGATCCTATCCACACAACTAGCAGTAGCCGTGGAGCGTTCTTACGATGCCCTAAACGCTTCGTCACAGTCGGAGGACTAACTAAGCCTAAAGAAAGAAAGATTAAGTCTAAACTGTCCCGGAGCAGATCCCGAAAGGAATAGACAGCCCCCAAACATATATTGTCGGTGAGACAAGATGAGACACAAACACAGCCAGAGAACAGACTGAGCAAACAGTGGGGCCCAAGCTGTCTAGACAGGACAGGACAGAAAAGATACTGTCTGCAATCATGCACAAAACCCTGAAAAACTCCAACACTTCTGATATACAAAAAACCTGAGGTCACACGACCTCACCCCCGCTAAATCAGCACTCTGGTATAAACTGGCAGCAAAGCAAAAAGATACTAACATAACAGGGGACTGAACAAGCTGCAACATATAGTAGCATAGTAACATAGTTATCAAGGCTGAAGGGAGACTTTAAGTCCATCTAGTTCAACCCATATCCTGTCCTAACCTGCCCTAACTTGTTGATCCAGAGGAAGGCAAAAAAAACCAATGTGGCAAACAGTAAGCTTCACATTGGGGAAAAAAATTCCTTCCCGACTCAACATACGGCAATTTGACTAGCTCCCTGGATCAACGCAATATTAAGGAAACTAGTGTATATACCCTCTAATATTATACTTTTCAAGAAAGGCATCCAGTCCCTTCTCAAATTTTAGTAGGGAATCACTCATTACAACATCATATGGCAGAGAGTAACATAGTCTCACTGTTCTTACAGTAAAGAATCCGCGTCTGTGAGTATGCTTAAACCTTCTTTCCTCCAGACGTAGAGGATGCCCCCTTGTCCCCGTCACAGGTCTAAGAGTAAAAAGATCATTAGAAAGGTCTTTGTACTGTCCCCACATATATTTATACATTGTAATAAGATCACCCCTAAGCCTTCGATTCTCCAAACTAAATAACCCCAAGTGTAATAACCTGTCTTGGTATTGCAGACCCCCTAGTTCCCTAATAACCTTGTTCGCTCTTCTCTGCACCCGCTCCAGTTCAGCTATGTCTTTCTTATACGCCAGAGACCAGAACTGTACACAGTATTCTAAGTATGGTCGCACTAGTGACTTATGTAGAGGTAAAATTATGCTCTCCTCTTGAGCATCTATGCCTCTTTTAATGCATCCCATTATTTTATTTGCCTTTGCAGCAGCTGCCTGACACTGGCCACTAAATGTGAGTTTGTCGTCCACCCATACACCCAGGTCCTTTTCAGTGACAGTTTTGCCTAGTGTTTTACAATTAAGCACATAATTATACATCTTATTCGTTCTACCCAAGTGCATGTCCTTACATTTATCCCTATTAAAGCTCACTTGCCATTTATCAGCCCAAGCTTCTAGTTTACATAAATCTTCCTGTAATATAACTGTAATATAAAATTATCCTCCTCCTTTTAGACGCCGCCGTACTTCCTGCTGGGTTAAGCAGGTGACATTTAATGGAGAATTTTATCCCTGATCATGTTATCCATCATGGGATTTTCTTGTGTAAATACTGTTGAAAAAAGTCATTTAGCAAACTGGCTTTTTCCTCATCCTCATCCACCATTTCACCCAGACTATTTTTAAGGGGACCAACACTATCATTTTTTAGTTTCTTACTATTTATGTAGTTAAAGAATATTTTGGGATTATTTTTACTTTCCCTGGCAATGAGTCTCTCTGTCTCAATCTTTGCTGTCTTGATTTGCTTTTTACAGAATTTATTTAATCTTCTGTATTTAGTTAATGCCTCATCACTACCTACTTGCTTTAATTCTCTAAATGCTTTATTTTTATCTCTTATTGCACCCCTTACAGCTCTATTTAGCCATAGTGGTTTCCTCCTATTTCTCGCATGTTTATTCCTATACGGTATATATTGTGCACAGGTCCTATTCAGGATGCTAATAAACGTCTCCCATTTTCTTTGTGTATTTTTATGTCTCAGGATATCGTCCCAGTTAATTGCACCAAGATCAACTCTCATCCGTTGGAAATTTGCTTTCCTGAAGTTTAGTGTCCTTGTAACCCCTCTACTACACATCTTATTAACCCCTGCACCCCCAAGGGTGGTTTGCACGTTCATGACCGGGCCAATTTTTACAATTCTGACCACTGTACCTTTATGAGGTCATAACTCTGGAACGCTTCCATGGATCCCGGTGATTCTGACAATGTTTTCTCGTGACATATTGTACTTCATGTTAGTGGTAAAATTTCATTCAAATAACTTGCGTTTATTTGTGGGAAAAACGGAAATTTGGCGAAAATTTTGAAAATTTCGCAATTTTCCAACTTTGAATTTTTATGCCCTTAAATCACAGAGATACAGCACACAAAAAACTTGATAACTAACATTTCCCACATGTTTACTTTACATCAGCACAATTTTGGAACCAAAATTTTTTTTTGTTAGGAAGTTAAAGGGTTAAAAGTTGACCAGCGATTTCTCATTTTTACAACACCATTTTATTTTTAGGACCACATCACATTTGAGGTCACTTTGAGGGGTCTATATGATAGAAAATACCCAAAAGTGACACCATTCTAAAAACTGCACCGCTCAAGGTGCTCAAAACCACATTCAAGAAGTTTATTAACCCTTTAAGTGCATCACAGGAATTTTTTTGAATATTTAAAAAAAAATGAACATCTAACTTTTTTTCACCAAAAAAATACTTCAGGTTTAATTTTTTTTTATTTTACCAAGGGTAACAGGAGAAATTGGACTGCAAAAGTTATTGTGCAATTTGTCCTGAGTACGCTGATACCTGATATGTGGGGGGGAACGACTGTTTCGGCGCATGGCAGAGCTCAGAATGGAAGGAGCACCGTTTGGCTTTTTCAATGCAAAATTGGCTGGAATTCAGATCGGACGCCATGTCACATTTGGAGAGTCCCTGATGTACCTAAACAGTGGAAACCCCCTACAAGTGACCCCATTTTGGAAACTAGACCCCCCAAGGAACTTATCTAGATATGTGGTGAGAACTTTGAACCCACAAGGGCTTTACAGAAGTTTATAACGTACAGCGGTACAATTAAAAAATCATATTTTTTCCACAAAAATGATCTTTTCACCCCAATTTTTAATTTTCCCAAGGGTAACAGGACCCTAAAAGTTATTGTGCAATTTGTCCTGAGTACGCTGATACCCCACATGTGGGGGTAAACCACTATTTGGGCGCATGGCAGAGCTCGGAAGGGAAGCAGCGCCATTTGACGTTTTTGGCTGGAATTGAGATCGGACATCATGTCGCGATTGGAAAACCCCTGATGTACCAAAACAGGGGAAACCCCCCACAAATGACACCATTTTCGAAACTAGACCCCCTAAGGAACTTATCTAGATGTGTGGTGAGAACTTTGAACCCCCAAGGGCTTCACAGAAGTTTATAACATACAGCCGTACAATTAAAAAATCATATTTTTTCCACAAAAATGATCTTTTCACCCTCAAGTTCTTATTTTTCCAAGGGTAACAGGACCCTAAAAGTTATTGTGCAATTTGTCCTGAGTACGCTGATACCCCACATGTGGGGGTAAACCACTATTTGGGCGCATAGCAGAGCTCGGAAGGGAAGCAGCGCCATTTGACGTTTTTGGCTGGAATTGAGATCGGACACCATGTCGCGATTGGAAAACCCCTGATGTACCTAAACAGTGGAAACCCCCCACAAATGACACCATTTTGTAAACTAAACCCCCCATGGAACTTATCTAGATGTGTGGTGAGCACTTTGAACCCCCCAGTGCTTCACAGAAGTTTATAACGCCCGGGCGGGAAAATAAAAAATTCGTATTTTTTCCACAAACATGATCTTTTAGTCACCATTTTTTTATTTTCCCAAGGGTACCAGGAGAAATTGGACCCCAAAAGTTGATGTCCAATTTGTCCTGAGTATGCTGATACCCCATATGTGGGAGAAAACTACTGTATGGACACAAGTGCTTTACAGAAGTTTATAACGCTCGGACGTGAAAATAAAAAAATCATTTTTTTCCACAAAAATGATATTTTTGCCCCCATTTTTTTATTTTCCTTAGGGTAACAGGAGAAATTGGACCACAAAAATTGTTTTGCAATTTGACCTGAGTAGGCTGATACCCTACATGTGGGGGTAAAACACTGTTTGGGCTCATGGCAGAGCTTGGAAGGGAAGGAGCACCATTTGACTTTTTCAACTCAGAATTGGCTGGAATTGAGATCAGATGCCATGTTGCATTTGGAGAGCCCCTGATGTGCCCAAATAGTGGAAACCCCCAATTCTAACTCCAACCCGAACCCCAACACACCCCTAACCCTAATCTCAGCCCTAACCCTAACCCTAGCCCTAACCCTAACCCTAGCCCTAACCTTACCCTAACCCTAACCCTAGTCCTAACCCTAATGGAAAAATGGAAATAAATACATTTTTTTTATTTTATTATTTTTCCCTAACTAAGGGGGTGATAACAGGGGGTTTGATTTACTATTTCTGGCGGTTTTTATGTTTGGCAGCTGTCACACGCTAAAAGACGCTTTTTATTGTAAAAATAGTTTTTGCATCACCACATATTGAGAGCTCTAATTTTTCCGTATTTTGACCCACCGAGTCATGTGAGGTCTTATTTTTTGCGGGACGAGTTGATGTTTTTATTGGTACCATTTTCGGGCACGTGACTTTTTTTATCACTTTTTTTTCCGATTTTTGGGACGCAGAATGAACAAAAACAGCGTTTCATGAATTTCTTTTGGGGGGGTGCGTTTACACCGTTCCGCGTGCGATAAAATTGATAAAGCGGTTTTATTCTCCGGGTCAGTACGCTTACAGAGATACTTTATTTAGGTCGTTTTTTATGTTTTGGCGCTTTTTTGCAATGAAAACTATTTTATATAAAAAATAATTATTTTTGCATCGCTTTATTCTGCGAGCTGTGTAGCAGCTTGTTTTTTGCGGGACAAGATGACGTTTTCAGCGGTACCATGGATATTTATATGCGTCTTTTTGATCACGCGTTATTACACTTTTTGTTTTGCGGTATGATAATAAATCATTATTTTTTGCTTCGTTTTTTATTTTTATTTTTTAAGGGGTTCGCTAAAGGGGTTAACTAATGGGACAGTTTTATAGTGCGGGTCGTTACGGACGCGGCGATACCTAACATGTGTACTTTTATTGTTTTGGGTTTTTTTATTTCTAAAAAATGGATTTATTTGGGGGAATATTTTTTTTTTTTCTGATTTATTTGGCGATTTTTTTTTAATTTATTTTAACACTTTTTTTAATTTTTTTTTTACTTTATTAAATAGTCCCAGGTGGGACATCACTGTCCTGTGACAGATCGCTGATCTGTCACATCACAGATCACTGTGACAGATCAGCAATCTGTCACAGGCACTGCAGAAGGCTTCCTCATGCCTGCGCTTTGCAGGCACTGAGGAAGCCAGCTTCCTGCAGGCCCCCGAAGGCCCCCGTCGCCATCTTGGATTCGGGGGCCTGCAGGAAAGGAGCCCCCGCAGCAGCGCTGCACATTGAGCTGCCGTGGGGGGCTCAGGGAAGCAAGGAGGGAGCCCCCTCCCTGCCGATGCTTCCCTTTAACCCCCGGTACACCGCGATCATGTTTGATCGCGGTGTGCAAGGGGTTAACGTGTCGAGGGCGGTCCGTGACCACCCCTGACACATTGTGCCGGGTGTCAGCTGTGATAATCAGTTTATAACAAACCCCTATCAATAATTTATTATTTTTCCCCCCTCCCCTTATCTCTACCCACAGGGACTCTACATTTTCATTAGATTCATATATATTATCATGAAGGATGGGTTTTAAGGATGATTTTACATATAAACACATGTGTTTTGAATGAGTCACCGTAGGAGGCAAAAACAGAAATACTAGGTAAGTCCAGAAAACCAGAGAAGTTGGCAGCTATCGGATTGCAGACCCCTGAACCTAACAACAACAACTAGCAGTATCCGTGGGGGGTTCCTACGGTGCCCTAGACCCCTCGATCACAGCCGGAGAACTACATAGCCTAAAAACAGAAAGGGAAATCTAAACTGCAAGATGAAAAAACACTCACACAGATAGAAAGATAGGCTGAGCAAATGATGGGGCCCTAGCTAACTAAATAGGACAGAATAGAAAAGCTGCTGTTTGCAATCCACCAAAACCCTCTCAAAAACAAGAGCCAACAGACTGATAGGGAAAAAGGCCCTGAAGACGCTAGGCTTCAAAAAGACTATATCAGTACTCAGGTATTATCTGAAGACAGAGCATAAAGGAAATCAGCTCACCCAGCAGGGAAAGGCAGAAATCCAGAAAAACAAGGCAAAACAAAACCAAAACACAAATGCAAAAAGTAGAGCAGAAAACTTAGCTCTTGAGGAGCAGGAATCAGACTGGTCTCCAAGAATCCCTCAGAGTAATCACCCGCAAGGCAGAAGGGCGTCGGCTGCCTTATATCCAGTCAGCAATCCCAGTCATCCAGTCATCATCATTCTGCTCAGGTGCTTTGTAATCAACCTCACTACCTTCCTTCACCAGAAGAGGGAGTTCATCAGACCTCAATGGTGAAGGGGAAAATGAACTCACAACAGTACCTCCCCCTTGAGGAGGGGTCACCGAACCCTCATCCACGCCACCAGGGCGATCAGGGTGAGCCCGATGAAAGGCACGCACAAATCTTTTGGCATGAATATCAGAGGCAGAGACCCAGGAATTATCCTCCTGACCATAACCCTTCCACTTAACCAAATACTGGAGTCTCCGTCTAGCCAGACGGGAATCCAGTATCTTCTCTACCTCATATTCCATGTTACCTTCAACTAATACAGGGTCTGTAGGTGCCACCCCAGGAACAACTGGTTCAACAAACCTCTTCAACAAGGACTTATGAAACACATTATGAATTTTAAATGTGACAGGAAGAGCCAAACAAAAAGAGACCGGATTAATAATCTCCAAAATCTTTTAAGGTCCAATAAATCTAGGCTTAAACTTAGGAGAAACCACCTTCATAGCGATATTTTTTGATGATAACCAAACCATATCACCAACCTTAAACTGGGGACCAATGGTCCTATGCCGGTTGGAAAACCGCTGGGCCTTTTCCTGGGAGAGAGATAACTTATCCACCACTTGGTCCCAGATCTGGTGCATTCTCTCCACCACAGTGTCAACACCTGGGCAGGCAGAAGGCTCCACCTGCCCTGAAGAAAATCGAGGATGAAACCCAAAGTTACAAAAAAAAGGTGACATCAAAGTGGCAGAACTAGCTCTATTATTTAAAGCAAATTCGGCCAAGGGCAAAAATGAAACCCAATCATCCTGATCAGCGGAAATAAAACATCTCAAATACGACTCCAAGGTCTGGTTTGTTCTCTCCATCTGCCCATTGGTCTGAGGGTGAAAAGCAGAAGAGAAGGACAACTGAATTCCCAGCTTGGAACAGAAAGTACTCCAAAATCTAGACACAAATTGAACTCCTCTGTCAGATACAATGTTCTCAGGAATCCCGTGCAAGCGAACCACCTGTTGCAAAAACAGGGGCACCAACTCAGAGGAAGATGGCAACTTAGGGAGTGGTACAAGATGAACCATCTTAGAGAACCTATCACAAATCACCCAAATAACAGTCATTCTCTGAGAGACAGGCATATCAGAGATGAAATCCATTGAAATATGGGTCCATGGCCTCCCGGGCATCGGCAGGTGCATCAACAAACCACTAGCACAAGAACAAGGTTTAGACCGGGAGCAAGTCCCACAGGACTGCACAAAATTCCTGACATCACGAGATAAGGCAGGCCACCCAAAAGACCAACTCACCAAATCTCTGGTACCAAAGATACCTGGATGACCAGCCAACGCGGAGCAATTAATTTCAGACATTACTCTTTTCCTCCACTGGTCAGGGACATACAATTTTCCCATAGGGTATCGTTCAGGTTTATCCTCCTGAAATTCCTCCAGGGCACGTCTCAAATCAGGAGAGATGGCGGAAAGAACTACAACTTCATTTAGAATGGTCGTAGGCTCGGTCACGTCAAGAGAATCCGCAATGAAACTCCTAGAAAGGGCATTCGCCTTAACATTCTTAGTGCCCGGAAGAAAGGAGACCACAAAATTAAAATGCGTGAAAAACAAGGCCCACCTAACCTGTCTAGGATTCAAGTGCTTGGCTGATTCAAGATAAATCAAATTCTTGTGGTCGGTGAGGACCACAGCTTGATGTCTAGCTCCCTCCAACCAATGTCTCCACTCTTCAAATGCCCACTTCATGGCCAATAATACCCGATTCCCCACGTCATAGTTACGTTCAGATGGAGAAAATTTCCGAGAAAAGAAGGCACAGGGATTCATCTTAGAGGTTACTGGATCTCTTTGAGACAAAACGGCTCCTGCACCAATCTCAGAAGCATCTATTTCCACCTGAAATGGGAGTGAAACATCAGGTTGCCATAGAACTGGAGCAGAGGTGAATCTCTGCTTAAGCTCCTGAAATGCCGCGACTGCCTCTGGAGACCAATTCACCACATCAGCGCCCTTTTTGGTCAAATCCATCAGAGGTTTAACAATACCAGAAAAATTACTTATACATTTACGGTAGAAATTAGCAAAACCCAAAAACTTCTGAAGAGCCTTCAGAGAAGTGGGCTGAACCCAATCATAAATGGCTTGTACCTTGGCCGGGTCCATTTTAATAGCAGACGGGGACAAAATGAATCCCAAAAACGAAATCCTCTGTACACCAAAAAGACTTTTCGATCCCTTAACATACAGAGTATTTTCCCTCAAAATGCGGAACACAGTCCGGACATGTTCCACATGAGAATCCCAATAACTGGAAAAAATCAAAATATCATCCAGATAAATGATCAAAAACTTATCCACAAGGTCCCGGAAAATATCGTTCATAAAAGACTGGAAGACTGAAGGGGCATTAGTGAGCCCAAAAGGCATCACCAGGTACTCAAAATGTCCCTCCGGAGTATTAAACGCCGTCTTCCATTCATCCCCGTGCTTGATGCGAATAGGATTATACGCCCCATGAGGTCAAGTTTGGTAAACCAACAAGCACTTTTGTTTTCAAATAATTGTATTGTTTTTTTTAGAAATAAACAGGATAGGGAAAGGAAGGTAGGAAGGGAGGGAAGGGAGTGGGGAATAAACAACCTTGTACAGGTACGGAAAAAAAATTTAAAAATTAGAGAACCCACAAATAGGCATAGAATAACATATATCGAATAACAACATAAAAGAAAATCGACAATCCTTATTATGGGGTAACATTCTTGGAAGGAGATACAGCATCCCAGTACTAAAGCACCCAGGTTTAAACTTCAAAATATAGTGCCTCTTGTTAAATCTATTTGATATGAAATTTGTTGTTCCAGGTCTACCATTTTTTGAGTATTTGTGAATGTGATTGTTGTTAATCGCAAATCTGCGTTCTAAATCGCTGTATTGGCCTATCTTGTCAAGTATGTCTGAAAACTTGGGAACCTCTGCTTTCTTCCATCATTGTGCTAACATGGTCTTGGTCACTAAGAGGATGTGTATGATAATGTGTCTTACCAAATCATCAAATTGTTCTATGTCTAATGAAAGAAGTGCTCTTTCGGGTGTAATTGTGAAGTCCTTAGCAATGAGTTTAATGTGCTGTGTGACTTGAAGCCAGAGGTTTTTGATTTTTGAACAACCCCAGAAAATATGGTAGAGGTTCCCTTGGTGTCCACAATCTCTCCAGCACAAGGAAGATAGCTCTGTGTTTAAATGCGATAACCTCGTTGGGGTATAGTACCACCTATTTAAAAATTTGAAATAACTCTCATGAAGACCCATTGATATGTTGGAATTGTAAGTGTTTTTGATGGCATCGTTCCAGTTCTCGAGACGGATATCAGCACCAAAATCGGACTCCCATCTCTTCATGTATATGTTTTTGAGGCTCGTTAGGTCTTTGACAACAGATCTATACAAATTACGCAGACTCCAGAGGTTTTTATTTTTAAGGTTGCACAATAGTGAAGATAGCATTTCATAATTCAAAGTCTTCCCTTTTATGAATTTCCAAATTCTGTCTTTCAACATGGTGTAAAAGACTAGCTCAGATGACGGTAAATTATATTTAACCCTGATCTCACCGAATTTCAGGAACTTCACTCCACTAAAAACATCCCCACCCTTTTTATTCCAGATTTCCCCCAAACCTCCGGTATCGGGAGATCATCCATCAGTGCCAATGAAGATAGAGGCAACTTTAAGATTTGCTCTACTTTTTTGATATTTTTAGTCGGCTTACCAACAAGCACTTTTAACTCTGTAAAATAAATCAGAAATCAGGGGTAACGGGTACTGATATTTAACAGTGATTTTGTTAAGGGAAAGATAGTCAATACATGGCCTTAATGAGCCATCTTTTTTGGCTGCAAAGAAAAAACCAGCACCCAAAGGCGAAGAGGATGGTCTGAAATAACCCTTCTCCAATGATTCCTTGATATAAGATTGCATAGCATAATGTTCAGGTACAGATAAATTGAAAAGCCGACCCTTGGAAAATTTACAACCAGGCATTAACTCAATTGCGCAGTCATAACTCCTATGAGGAGGCAAAGACGCGGACTTACTCTCACTAAACACATCAGAAAAATCAGCCAAATAGTCAGGAACATCTTGAGACTGGGGAGAAGTGGAGAAAACAGGAGTGTCACCAAGAACACACTGACAACCCCAACTCACCACAGACAGAGATTTCCAATCTAAAATAGGATTATGGGTTTGTAACCAAGGAACACCCAGTACAATAGTATCATGTAAATTGTGCAACACCAAAAATTTACAATTCTCTTGATGGTCCGGGGCGACCTGCATTACCACCTGGGTCCAAAACTGGGGTTTATTCTCGGCCAAAGGGGAAGCATCAATCTCCCTCAAGGGAATAGGGGTTCTCAGGGGCACTATGGGAAAACCACAATGCTTGGCAAAGTCAAGATCCATCAGATTCAAAGCTGCTCCTGAATCAACAAAGGCCTCAGCAGAGAATGTCGACAAGGAGCAGATCAAGGTAACTGCCAACAGGAACTTAGCAAAACATTTTTCTTGTTTAGGGCAGACAGAAATAACATGAGAGGCGTCCCCACAAAAAAGCATAACTTATTACGCCTTCTGAACTCTTGACGTTGCGCCCTATACAAAACCCTATCACATTGCATGGGTTCAGAAGTTTGTTCAAAAGGTAGCACCACCTCTCGCGTACCTCTACGTTCACGTAAACGTCAATAAATTTTAATGGCTAATGAAATGGAATCGTTAAGACCAGAGGGGACAGGAAATCCCACCATAACATCTTTTAGGCTGTGTTCACACACAGCGGTTTTTTAGCGGTATTTTTAGCGGTTTTTCCAATAAAACTGCTAAAAATAAGCTTCCCAATCATTTCTATGCATTTTGCACTTTTTGTGCATATTGATGCATTTTTTACCGCGAAAAAACCGCATCGCGGTAAAAAACTCAGCATGCTCATTAATTTCGCAGATTTTTCTGCGTTTCTGGCTATTTCTATGCATTTTGAAAACGCACGGAAAAAATGCATAAAAACCGTGTGCTTTCTGCACAAGAACCGCGCAGAACACGCAAAGAAAAATACGCGCAGTTTCTGGGAAGGGAGTCAGGTTTTTCAGCAGAAATTTTCTGCTACGTGTGCACTTAGCCTTACAGTTTCTGCCAGATCTTTCCGAAAGAGAGCTGCTAGGGCATCATCATTCCATTTAGTAAGGACCGCCCACTTTCGGAACTTCCGGCAATATAACTCCGCAGCATCCTGACCCTGATTCCATGCCAATAAGGTTTTCTCAGCTTGATCAATAGCATTAGGTTCATCATACAACAACCCCAGGGCCTGAAAAAACGCATCCACATTAGCCAGAATAGGATCTCCAGGTGTCAGAGAAAAAGCCCAATCCTGGGGATCACTGCGCAGCAGGGAGATGACAATTTTAACCTGCTGCACCGAGCTCCCCGATGAATTAGGCTTCAAAGCAAGAAATAGTTTACAGTTATTCTTGAAATACAAAAATTTTGACCAATCCCCCAAAAACACAGCGAGATAGTCAGAAATTCGAGCTGCTCAACACGATCGGACAATTGTTTAGTATCCATTAAAGAAAAAATCCTCGTACGGCCCCAGAGAAAAAGAGGAAAAAATATATTAAAAAATTCTGACACTTTTTTCAATTCTTTCCTTCTTTTGAGTACCCGTACCCTAGAGTCTGCGGTTTGGCTGGTGATTCTGTTATGAATGGGTCACCAAGGAGGATGACAGGAACAGGCTAAGCCACCAGAAGACCATAGAGGTTGGTAACTAAGAGGATTGCTGACCCCTGATCCTATCCACACAACTAGCAGTAGCCGTGGAGCGTTCCTACGATGCCCCAGATGCTTCGTCACAGCCGGAAGACTAACTAAGCCTAAAGACAAAAAGATGAAATCTAAACTGCCCCGGAGAAGATCCCGAAAGGAATAGACAGCCCCCAAACATATATTGTCGGTGAGACAAGATGAGACACAAACACAGGCAGAGAACAGACTGAGCAAATGGTGGGGCCCAAGCTGTCTAGACAGGACAGGACAGAAAAGATACTGTCTGCAATCACGCAAAAAACCCTGAAAAAGTCCAACACTTCTGATATACAAGAGACCTGAGGTCACACGACCTCACCCCCGCTAAATCAGCACTCTGGTATAAACTGGCAGCAAAGCAAAAAGATACTAACATAACAGGGGACTGAACAAGTTGCAACATATGAAGCAGGGCCCGGCGCTGCCCCCAGCAGGGAGCACGCTGAACCCTAGCCGTAAACAGAAAGCAAAAAAAGACACAACCAGATTAGATGCAAAGGATTAGCAAAAGAATCACTTAGCTGAACCATGCAGATCAGGCAGGGGACAAAAGAACTCCAAATGCACACGGAGGAAATCACCAGCAACCTCAAAGAGCAGCCAGCTCAATTATATGCTCCCAGCCAGTAATCCCAGGATCCCAATTATTGTTGTCAGGTGGGGAACTTCCATCCACCTGGCCAGCTCCACTACTCTCAGTAACCACCAGAGGGAGCAGAGGGAGCTTTGGCTCAGAACTTTGAGCAATGGAATTCACAACAGGTATGTATATTTAAATGTCATACAAAATAGGGATGTAAATGAATGAATGAATAAATGAATGAAATGGTACTGTAATGGGTAGAGGGCTAATAAATATAGTGCAGCTAAAACTGCTGCTTATTAATATTTCAAACCTAAAAATGTATACTTATATGTATACAAGTGAACAAGAAGTAAATTTAAAAACAATTTTTTTTAATATAGAAATAGGATAAAAAGAGGATGGGGTAAAAAATGATGATCCTAGTGGGATATCAAAGATAAATTAATTCTTATAGAGGGATTTTGAAATCCTACCTAAAGATATGCAAAATATATAAAAAAGTATATAAAAAATTTTAAATTAAAAAATAGTAATAGATCTTTATGTGCACCCCCCACCTGATAAAAAGATACTAAAAAGCATATAATTCAATGTCATGATTAACCCCTTTCTGACATCAGACGTACTATTCCGTTCATGTGCCTTGAGCCAATTTGACCATGGACAGAATAGTGCGTCTCAG
The DNA here is from genome assembly GCF_039654945.1 of Dendrobates tinctorius. Lineage (NCBI taxonomy): Eukaryota > Metazoa > Chordata > Amphibia > Anura > Dendrobatidae > Dendrobates > Dendrobates tinctorius. The sequence goes on along the minus strand of NW_027361814.1, from coordinate 5,913,233 downwards.
CCATCAGTCGCGCACACGGGTGGTGTGCGGCCAATCGCGGCCAGGTGTCAGCTGATTCTTTACAGGATGATAAAAACATTGAGGACCTATTACCAGCCCATAAACACATGGGCCATGCACACATTGAACAAGTCTGCAGGACAGTGTACACAACACCAAAAGACTGAAACACAGAAAAACACAGTATAACAAACATATAAAAATACTCTGTTGTAAAAAAGTAACAGTATACAGCAAGTGCTAGTAAAAAGATGATAACAAAACAGGGTATTTGGTTGATACGTTTTTTGCAAAAAATGTATACTAAGCTGTATACTGTTTCTTTTTTACATGTATTTTTATATGTTTGTTATACTGGGCTTTTCTGTTTCAGTCTTTTGGTGGTGTGAACACTGTCCTACAGACTTATTGGTGGGGGGTGCGCATATAGATCTATTACTATTTTTTATTTAAAATTTTTTATATACTTTTTAATATATTTTACATATCTTTAGGTAGAATTTCAATATCCCTCTATATGAATTAATTTATTGTTGATATCCCACTAGGTTCATTATTTTTTACCCCATCCTCCTTTTATCCTATTTCTATATTAAAATAATTGTTTTTAAATTTACTTCTTGTTCACTTGTATACATGTAAGTATACATTTTTAGGTATGAAATATTAATAAAGCATCAGTTTCAGTTGCACTATATTTATTATCCCTCTACCCGTTACAGTTCCATTTCATTCATTCATTTACATCCCTCTATTTTGTATGGCATTCAAATATACATACCCAAATGCAAGTATAACTAGGGTTCATATTAATTATCCCTCATATGTTCCCTTTATCTTATGCAAAACGGATATTCATACACCTAATAGAGGTATTTCTATATTGCTTATATACTGTATGCACAAAGCATTTTAATCTAGATTCTGACTTGAATTGGCAGTGTCACATAAATGCCAGCAGGACTGTTCATTTTGCTAAATCACATAAGGCTCAAGTACTACCGATCTATGCAGAGTATGTAAATGCATGTATAAGCTTGGCACTTGACGCTAGACTGGCCTTGGTGTTTAAGGGCGGAACAGTCGATGGGATCACAGCCCTGATGAAGAAGGAGTGTATCCTTCGAAACATGTTGTTTCTTTTGATCCCTTCGAGCACCTGCCCTATCTCGTAGCGTCACAGTCTGCCTAGGGGGTTTTCACTCCCTTCTTCTCTAGTGTTTTGACTTTCCCTTCCCTCTTCTGTTGTTGTGCACTTACTTATCCTTCACCCAGCGTGACACACACAGCCATTATTGGACTCTTTCTAAAGGGGTTGTCTCACATACTGAAATAAGTAAAATTACATTGTGCTCGTAATAAAATGCAACTTTGCAATTCATCTCTTATTAACAATCCTCTCTGTTCTCATGAACTGAGAGATTTGTAGTTATATAGTTTACAGCTCATTGCAATGGTTAGGTCAACACAGAGGTGGTCAGAATCCAGCAAGGAGCACAGCGCTTACAAGTTTGTTGTTCAGCTTGCAAGCGCTGGATCTGGCCAGCTTTAGTGCCGATGCTCTCTTCCAATGCTGTAGCGGAAATGTTGCCTTAGAGAGAGCACAGTTTGGGACAACCATCCCACCACCCAGCCCCAACCAGAAGCCCATCACCCCCAGAAAGCCAAGAGGCAAGACAGATATGAACTCCTGGAGACTGAACATGAGAAGGTCCCTTTACGTGGCTCTACCCCAGATTTCTCCATTTTTACCAGTATGTGACACTATCTGTCCCAGTGTCATGGAAAGCACCATGACGGAAACCAAATGGACCCCATTATAGAAAATGGGCACTTAACGGGTCTGATTAAAAACAATAGTATATATAGGGTCTTACAGAATCGGCATCCCGGTAGTTGACCGTAACAGTAGCTATACCGGCTTTTCTCTATCTACCAAAGTATTGGATTACCCAGTCTACTTTACTCTAATAAATGTCACAATGTGGAAATATTCTTCAAAGTTCTTAAGTCATTTATAGGTCACTAATTTACAACTATAAAGGGAGACACATAAGAGATCATTAGTAATATGATAATAAGTGTAAATTGACAGGACAGAGGAGTAATGCTGAATATAATTACGCAGAATTAGTCACAGGTAAAACACTATTAATTAGAGCTGAAGAGTGTGACACCTGGGAGCGGAGAGAGGGAGCCGCGCTGCACAGAGAGGCCCAGTGCTATTGATATGCTTTGATAAACTGTAATTGATCACCTCCACCTCTAATGAATGGCTTCCTGATGGTTAATGTAAATGTCATAAGTCATCCGAAATAAGACTGATATCTCACTCGGCGTGGACAGGACAAGTGGATAATGACAAGATTCTATATAAATTCATCAAAGGTGCAGATGGATGAGCAAAACCAATTCTCCTTATATTGTTCCAAAAATTAAGATTTGCTCAAAACCATTTTTTTATTTGCCGTTATTTGCTCTGAATAAACTAGTGACTATCGGATGCCATTTTGTTGGCGCATAAAGGGGCTTAATGGGATTAAAAATAAATAACAGTTAGACTTAACCATGGAGATGAACGATACTTCTGAAATTTGAATTTTCAGACATTGAAGATTTTTACCCAAAAATTAAATTCTCAGTACTGGAAAGCTTGTAATTGCTTAGAAAATACACATGTGGAATAAGGAGAGCATGGTGGCTCAGTGGTTAGTCCTTGGTTCAAATCCATCCAAGGTCAACATCTACAAGGAGATGGTGTGTTTTCCTTGTGTTTGCATGGATTTCCTCCGATTTCTGTTGACATTTAACTTTTTTATGCATTTTGGACAATAAAGAAATGAAATTACTACTCCGGTGCCCTGGAAACATCTTATTTTCTGGATCGTGTATGCTGGTGATGCCCATTACTACTTCTCAAGAGGCACCAAAGATGGCGATCCACCGGAAGACCCTGAAGATGGCCCAGTAAAGACTGAGTCAATGAAGATGACTCGACCAGAATGGAGCTAGGTGAGTAAAATTGTTTTGATTTTTCTTATCTATGTTTGCTATGCTCTGGGTCGTTAATGCAACTCTATTTTCTTGAACAAATTTGAGCAAATTTTCGAATTGGAATTTTTGTAGATTTGCTCAACCTAATCACTATGAGACTGAACCTTTTTGTCAGATTATCAACTCAAGACAACCACTAATATAAGTAAAAAGCATACTTTCCACTCTTTTTTCCATATCCATAGATTTTAGGCTCTACACTAGAAATAATAAAATTTTGTATCAATGTTCTTTGAAGTATTTTTTGGTAGGTTGCTATCTTCCAGTTTAGTTTTGTTCCTGGGTCGCCCTCGCACACCCAGGGCAGCGGGGTACTCGGTACCGGGCCGGTGCCAAGGCGGGAATGTGTCACAGCAGCGGTTACTCGGTCCGTGGCCCTGGGCGCCCAATATCAATGGCGGTGATGTTAATGGTGTTAAAGTTTATTAGAATAGTTCGTGACGCCACCTGTGGTGTTTGGCAAGTAAGATGGTAAGCCAACGCTGCTTACAGATCCGCTGGGACTGATGGTGTGGTGCAGCAGAGATGATATAGCTCCCCACAGGTGGAGCTGTAGTCCCAGGGCTGTGTAGGTGCAATGGATGAGGAGAGGCGCAGAATGGTATGGAGGCTGGTACCCAGGTGTAGTGGTGCTGGAATAACTGGAGGACACCAGGGTGTGCGGTTCCAAAGCTTTACTCACTGTTTGCAGTTCACACAACTGCCCGCCTCCGTAAAGTGTTCTCCAGGTCAGGGCTCCAACCAACCTCCAGGCAGGATAGGATTCTCCCTTCCACACTCCACCAACATGTACCTTACTGAACGACTCCTCCAACGCGCCTTTAGGTGCGAAGCACTCCAGTACTTAGTTACCCTGGAATGCCTCTCTAGGTGTTCCTAGTCTTTACTTGTATGACAGACAGCTGTAGCCTGCCTCGGGGACTTCTTACCGCGTCCCGGCTCTCCACTCAGTTGCTGCCGTGTCCCAAGTCTATGATGGGAGCAAGGCGTTAGCGGCCCACTACTCCTCCGGTGTCTGTTGCCGGACATAAAGATCCAATCAACCTCGGGGACCGGGCCCCGGCCTTTGCGCTCTCTGGACTGGAAGGGTTCTCTCTCTTTCTCAACCTGCTTCCCACCGTCCTTCTATTCTCCTTCGTTCTGATCTGTTCTATCTCTCTTATGGAAGGATAGGTTATCAATCTTATCAGTCTCTTTCTCTGGTCTTTCTCGTGCCAGCAGCCCAGATCACTGGGACCTGCTGCAGCACGTCCCTCAGACACCCATCTTCTCTCTTCTCTCTCCTCTAACCAACTAACCACTAACTCTCACTCTTCCCTCTCTTTTGTATCTAACTCCACCCGCCTCCCAGCACATCTCGTGTTACGAAGCAGGGTTCCACGAGGGTTGCTCTGCTAACCCCCAGCCTGAAGCTGTTAATTGGCCCCACTGAACTATCCTGTGTGTGGAATGCAGGTGTGGAGCGTGGTCAGGAGTTCCCACCTTACCTGGATGGTGGGGCACTACAACTTAGGAGAAGGTGCGGTACCTCTGTGGCGACTGAAGCCTCAGGGGCGACACATTCCATTACTGGACAAGTCTCCAAGTAAATTCCCAGAACTATAAAAAAAAAAAGAAATAAATAGGATTTTCAACATCCATTTGGAGCTTTCCAGAATCAATTATTATTTGGACATGATGCACCAAAAGTATCTACTTGGATGATGACACAACAATACATTTGGCAGCCTATGGATTGCCATGTTCTTCAATTTATTTCTGCTTGGACCCATGAGAATTTTGTTTTCCATTGAAGGCAAATGTGATATTACTGATAAATGAAGCCACTTTGCCATTGGTGTTTTTCTTATTTTAGGATTGCTCGTCTTTTTCTATATCACATGAAATCCTTTATTTATTAAATGAAATATTAGGTGAGCAGTAAAGCTGTATTTTCCGTTAAGATTTGGATGGGAGACAAGCTAAGAAATTGGCTTATGCTCAAGTTTGGAGGGATTACAGTGAATGGTCTCCTGGGGTTTCATTAGTAGAACAAAAATGCATGCCTCTGCTCCATGCCGAGGTCTAAAAAGATGGAAATAGAACACCATGTTGCAAGTTTAGACATTTAATAGGGTCACAACAGAGCTGACATCCCAATTGTTGTCATGGGTAGATGACCTGTAAATATAATCAGCATTCATCATGTTGTAGAAATCAGTCCAACATCTTCCCTGAGGCATGAACATTGCACGGTGATAGGTTTAACTTAGTGAAGCAGGACACCAAGAACTGCCATAGAATCATCACAGTAAGTAGGCATCTCATAGAAGTCTATAGGGCCATGACTTAAAAATAGAAATGGCAGCCTATTATGAGACTTAGCGATCTACTGAAAACCGTGAGATTGTTGTAACATAGATTGTAAGAAGAAAAATTAAAAACAATCGCCCAAAATTCTCTAAAAAACTGTTAAAGGGAAGGGAATATGTCAATAGGATCAAACCTCCTATGTCATTTACACGGGCATGTGAGCATGTAGGTCATAGGAAGCTGAATAAAATGACACCTTGAAATACACGCTCTGATGTCTTGTTCCCGAGAAATTCACATTTTTCTTAATATGTAAACGAGCTGTTAAGATCTAAGGGCCGGACATAGATCTCCCCCAGAATCTGCCTTCAAGGCTTATTTTAAATGAAAGGAGGTGTTACCAGTGTGAGACATGTAGGTCTGGAGAGCGGGCTGTCAGTCATTACATGCCTCACACTGGAAACTCCCCCCTTTCATTCAACATAAGCCCTGAAGGCAGATTCTCAGGGAGATTTATGTCAGGTCCATAGATTTTCTCAGCTGAAAGAGTGTTTGCCCCTTACTGATTTCTTATTCTTTTGCATGTTTGTCACACTTAAATGTTTCGGATCACCAGACAAATGTAAACATTATGCAAAGATAACACAAGTAATCACAAAATGCAGTTTTTAAATGAAGATCTTTATTATTAAGGTAAAAAGAAATCCAAACCTACAGGGCCCAGTTTTTCACACAACTGTACATATTAAGAAAAACATAAATTTCTCCTGAACAAGACATCGGATTTCAGATATCAAGGTATCATTTTATTCAACTTCCTACGACCTGCGTGCCTATATAGATGGCTGTGGAGGGTTCGTCCAGCTGACAGATACTTTTTAATGACATATTCCCTTTCAATACTCTACTGCGTCTCTTGATAAGGTGTTATTCTTTGTCTAAAAAATGTGACGCTGCTAACTTGGATCTGTCACCAGATTTTAGAATACAAACTGTATATATTGTTAAATAGATGACATAATGAGGGAGGTGTACTTACTTTGATAATTCATGTCATAATGGTGATATCATCCTTTTTTCCATTTATACTCAACTTCTGCCCATTTCCTCAGTGTCCCTCCTCCCTGCTGAGATCTCACACTGCTCAGTGTAAGCTGCTGCTCTTAGGCTGGTTTCACATTTGCGTTTTTTAGTGCTGGAAAAAAACGCTAACCTGCGCATGCGTTTTTTCCCCTATATTTAACATGGGTGCGCATACCTGCGCGCTTGTAAGCGCATGTATGCGATTTTCATGCGCTGCGTTTTTTTGGGGTGTGCGATTGGATTTTCCAGACGCATCATGTTGCATTTTTTGGCCCTGCAAAAAAGCGCATGCGCACATATGCGCACGTTTTGCGCTAAAAATGGCCATTATAGCCTATGGATGCGCATATGTGCGCACTGGCATGCTCATGTAAGCGTTTTTTTGCATATGCGTTTTTTTTTTAACCATGGAATTTAGGGGTTTGAGTTAGAGTTAGGGTTAGTTAAGGGGGTTTAGGGTTAGGGTTAGGGTCAGGGTTAGGGTTAGGGTTGGGTTTTGGGTCAGGGTTAGGGTTTAGTATGGTTTGGTTAAGGGTTAGGGTCAGGGTTAGGGTCAGGATTAGGGTTAAGTATGGTTTTGTTAAGGGTTAGGGTCAGGGTTAGGGTTAGGGTTAGGGTTAGGGTCAGGGTTAGGGTTAGGGTTAGGGTCAGGGTTAGGGTTAGGGTCAGGGTTAGGGTTAAGTATGGTTTTGTTAAGGATTAGGGTCAGGGTTAGGGTCAGGATTAGGGTTAAGTATGGTTTGGTTAAGGGTTAGGGTCAGGGTTAGGGTTAGGGTTAGGGTCAGGGTTAGGGTTAGGGTTAGGGTCAGGGTTAGGGTTAGGGTCAGGGTTAGGGTTAAGTATGGTTTTGTTAAGGATTAGGGTCAGGGTTAGGGTCAGGATTAGGGTTAAGTATGGTTTGGTTAAGGGTTAGGGTCAGGGTTAGGGTTAGGGTTAGGGTTAGGGTCAGGGTTAGGGTCAGGATTAGGGTTAGGCTTAGGGTTAGGGTTAGGGTTAGGGTCAGGGTTAGGGTTAAGTATGGTTTTGTTAAGGGTTAGGGTCAGGGTTAGGGTTAGGGTTAGGGTCAGGGTTAGGGTTAGGGTTAGGGTTAGGGTCAGGGTTAGGGTCAGGGTTAGGGTTAGGGTTAGGGTCAGGGTTAGGGTTAGGGTTAGGGTTAGTTAGGGTTTAGGGTTTGGGTTAGGGTTAAGTATGATTTGGTTAAGGGTTAGGGTCAGGGTTAGGGTTAGGGTTAGGGTCAGGGTTAGGGTTAGGGTTAGGGTCAGGGTTAGGGTTAGTAAAGTCAGGGTTTGGGTAGTGTGAGGGGCCACCTAAAAATGTTGGAAAAAAACGCAAACGCGGTAAAAACGCGCTAAAAACGCATACAAACGCATAAAAACGCTGCGGTTTTTTCATGCATGCTCATAAAAATGCTTGAAAAAAACGCAGCAGTTGTATGCTTATGTATGCGTTTTTTCAATGCGTTTTTTTGCGGGAAAAACGCGCTGCAAAAAAAAGCAAGTGTGAAACTAGCCTTACTCAAGCTATGTGGGGTTGAGACTGAATACACTTGGAATCATGCATTCTCTCTCTCTCTTTAGCTGGACTGACAAAATGCTCATATTATAATACAAGAACAGTAAAACTACTCTGAGATTGATTTTTAAAGTAAGCACACCATCCTCATCAGGACTATGAAGTCGGATTAATAATTTATACTGTGTTGGAAAATCTTATAACTGAATTACTTTAAAGACCTAATAAAGAGAAAACTGAATATATCAGCTTATATAAACTGGACTAGTCAGCCCCATCAGCCATCTTTTTATTACATATTCATCTTCCATAAAACCTTTTAAAGGAACAGATACATATGTTTCTTGGTTGTTTTCTCTGTACAAACTTATTCATAAGTTTTGGATTTATTCTTCTTTCTGCACTTTGACTACAACATGACTTGAAGCAGTGTTTCCATTATCAGCTTGTGGTTTGGTAATTATTTTTCATAGGAAAACCTCCCCCGTAATCCGTATTAAATAAGCCAAGATTACAGAACACATTCCCTTCGATGTTGCTTGTGCTTCCTTTTGCCGGATGTAGGTAACCCCACCATGCGTATTCTGTAGGCAGATTGAGCTGTGTGTGTTTGCTTTGTGTTTGAAGTTGTTGTAGTCGGATTTGCTTGTTTCTCAAATCCCCTTATCATCTATGTCGCAGCAGAAAGCTGCACCAGAAGAAATCCATTCAAAGTGAATATGGAATTAGAAAATAGAATAGAAGCTTATTGGAATCTTGCTTCCTCTGCTCAAATTCTCACAACTTTTTTTCTTGCGTTGCATTAAATTCACGTGGAAGCCAATGACTGTCTGGCTTGTCTCACCAGTAACAATTGGGTACTGGCTATACAGTGGACCGGCACAGAAATATCATACAAATAACGAAGATTCCAAGAGTCCAGTCTCCAATTGTTCCAAAATGTAGAAAAATTCTTGTATTTGCCATCTGATGATCCAAAAAGCTTGATATGTCCACTCTTGTTTTTAGCACAGACTTTCAATATAACATGGAACTTACCTAGCCCAGACTAAGGATTTGTTCACTCTCACGTCTGTGGCTCCTTTGGAGCTTACATTTAAAGGCCTGGAATATATAGGTGTAATAGATGATGGAGCCATGGATTGTAATGATGTAGACACGGAGTCCACTGGGTACTTTGTCGGACATCATTTTCGGCTGTATCAGCTCATTTAAGGTCAGACTCAAGACACAATTGACCAGCTATTGGAGCCTGCCTCACATACAGTAAGAAATGATGACCAACAGAGCACACAGTGACTTCGTCTGCATCAATACAGACAATGGCCCAGTCAGCACATATAGCTAAATCCCATCTTCTAGGGCTTCAGACATTTTTTTTTGCATCCTGATATATTTCTGATATTTTTGTAGTGTTTTTTGAAAATGACTTGAGGAAAATGGGTAAAATAAGCCTGCACTTGATAGTACCTTGTGCTACAGGAATTTTTCAGCGGGATGGATCCAGAGGATATTTTTGGATTATAAGTTCTCAAAAGAATTAGCACATCAAAAGCCCTAAACATGGGAATGAGCGAACCCGAATTGTAAAGTTCAGCGTTCGTACCGGACACATAATGTCCGTTACAGAACCTCAAACACTGACTTTTTACCACATCTCTGGTTTATTGTTCAGGTTCGGTTGCCGAATAAAGTTGAAATTCAATTAACAATCTTTTAGGCTGTGGGCACTTCCAGAGCCACCACAGCCTTCATGGCTGTGATTGGACGGTGCACCACATGACCCGGCCTGAATAAATGCTGGATCATGAGTGGCGCCGCCATTCTGCTCTGCTTAGAGTAGTGACAGGATGCAGCAGGAGTGAGGGACAGAATTGTGTGCTGTGCCAAAAAGCTGCTGTATGTACTCTGCGCTCATATCTGTGTAAATACTGTGCCAAAGAGCTGCTGTGTGTACTTTGCACCCATATCTGTGCGAGTACTGTGCCAAAAATCTGCAGTATGTACTCTGCATACATATCTGTGGGAGTACTGTGCCTAAAAGCCTCTATAAGTAGTCTGCACCTCTGCTTGAGGGAGTACTGTGCCAAAAAACCTCTGTATTTACTCTGCAATCCCATCTGTGCGAGTACTGTGCCTTAAATCCTGAGTAATCTGCACCCCCACCAGTGGGAGAACTGTGCCTTTAAGCCCCTGTGTTTACTCTGCACCCCTGCCTATGGTAGTACTGTTCCCAAAAGCCTCTGTGTACTCTGAAGCCATGTCTGTATGTGTAGTGTGCCTAAAAAAATAATTATACTCTGCCGCTTTGTCTCTTCCATTTGTGGGCCTAAGAAAATAATTTTACTCTGCAGCCATCTTTTTTCTAGTAGTATGCCTAAAAAATTATTGTTATTTATTTATTTATATAGCACCATTTATTCCATGGTGCTGTATATGAGAAGGGGTTACATCAAAATACAAATATCCCTTACAGTAAACAAACGAACAATGACAGACTGGTACAGAGGGGAGAGGACCCTGCCTTTGCGGGCTCACATTCTACAGGATTATGGGGAAGAAGACAGTAGGTCGGGGGTTGCAGTAGCTTTGATGGTGTTGAGGTGGCCACGTGGTCTTTACAGGTTGTAAGCTTTTTTGAAGAGATGGGTTTTCAGGTTCCATCTGTAGGATCCAAATGTGGGGATAACCGGACGTGTTGGGGCACAGAATTCCAGAGGATGGGGGATATTTGGGAGAAATCTTGGAGGCGATTGGGTGAGGGACGAATAAACATGGAGGAGAGAAAGAGGTCTTGGAAGGACCGGAGATTACGTGAGGGAAGATACTGAGAGATTAGTCTGGAAATATACAGAGGAGAAAGGTTATGGATGGCTTTGTAGGTCAGCGTTAGTAGTTTAAAATGGATATGCTGGGAAATTGGGAGCCAGTGAAAGGATTTGCAAAGAGTTGAAGCAGGAGTGTAGCGAGGAGAGAGATTAATTAGTCAGGCAGCAGAGTTAAGGACGGACTGGAGGGATGCAAGAGTGTTAGAAGGTAGGCCACAGAGGAGGATGCCGCAGTAGTCGAGGCAGGAAATGATTAGAGCATGCACAAGCATTTTGGTAGAGTGAGGGTTGAGGAAAGGAGGGATTCTGGAAATGTTTTTGAGCTGGAGGCGACATGAGGTGGCAAGAGCTTGGATGTGTGATTTGAAGGACAGGGCAGAGTCAAGGGTTTCTCCTAGGCAGCGGATTTCCGGGACACGGGAGAGTGTGATTTCATTTATTGTGATAGATCAGGTAGGGAAGGTATGCGAGATGGAGGAAAGATAATTAGCTCAGATTTGTCCACATTGAGCTTGATAAAGTGAGAGAAATAGAAGGATGATATGGCTGATAGACACTCTGGGATTCTGTGCCAGAGAGGTAGATCTAAGTGTCATCGGCATATAGATGGTAATGGAAGCCATAGCACTTTATGAGATGTCCCAGGCCAAGGTTATAGTAGTGTGGGAGTAGGAAACACTAAATGTGCGGTTGGTAAGGTATGAGGAGATCCAGGATAGGGAAAGGTCTTTGACACCAAAGGAAGAGAGGATCTGTATTAGAAGGCAGTGGTCAACTGTGTCGAAGGTAGAGGACAGGTCTAGAAGGAGGAGTATAGAGAATTGTCTGTTAGCTTTGGCTATAAGTAGGTCGTTAGTAAGTTTGGGCAGGGTAGTGTCAGTGGAATGGTGGGGACAGAAGCCAGATTGTAGGCTGTCGAAGAGCAAGTTAGATGAAAAGTGACAGGAAAGTTCAGCGTGGACCTGCTGCTCAAGGAGTTTGAAAGCAAATGGGAGCAAAGATATGGGGCGATAGCTGGACATACCACTCGGGTCAAGGGATGGCTTTTTGAAATGTATGTGTGATTGTGGCATGTTTGAAAGCAGAAGGGAGAAGTACCAGAAGTTAGTGATAGGTTGAAGAGGTGGGTTAGAGATGAGATAAGTGCAGTGGTGAGGTTGGGGAGGTGAGATGGGATGGGATGGGGCCAAGTGCACAAGTGGTGAGGAGTGATTTGGAGAGAAGATGAGCAAACTCTCCTTCAGTGATTTTGGAGAGGGAAGTTATGGGGTTAAGGCATTGGTCTGGTATGCAAAGGGGTTGTAGTGGTCGGACAACAAAGACTTGCCTTGTTTGGTCTATCTTATTTTTGAAGTGCGTGGCAAAGTCCTCGGGAGAGATTAGGGAAGTTGAAGGGGGCAGTGGTGGGTGGAGGAGGGAGTTAAAAGTGTTGAGCAACTGTTTGGGGTTGGTGTTGTGAGTTCATTTTCCCCTTCACTACTGAGGCCTGAGGAACTCCCTCTTCTGGTGAAGAAAGGTAGTGAGCCTGATTGTCAAACACCTGGGGCTGATGATGATGCTATTGAGAACTCTGCTATTAGAAGTGGAAAGGAAGAACAAAGACGAAAGAATCTAATTAATAAAAATATTGGAGAAAGAGAAACCAATCACAAACTAAAATGTTTCTATACTAATGCACAAAGCATGGGCAACAAACAAGGAGAATTGGAACTACTAACACAGGAAAAGAAATATGATGTCATTGGAATCACTGAAACTTGGTGGGACAATACACATGATTGGAATACAAGACTAGAAGGATACAACTTATTTGCAAGAAACAGACTTGATAAACGAGGAGGGGGTGTCGCATTGTATGTTAGAAACGCGTATATCTGCACAGAGATTGAAGCTTCAGAGACTGGGAGTTCTGTGGAAACTGTTTGGGTAAGAATACAAGGACAGAACAATGGAAAGGACACCATTGTAGGCATTTACTACAGGCTGCCTGTGCAAGCTGAAGCTATGGATGAACTCTTTATGCATCAAATGGCCAAGTTCTCCAAAAAATATGACATAGTTGTCATGGGAGATTTCAACTATCCAGACATTTGTTGGGAATCTCTCTCAGGCAAAACTAACAGGTCAAGGAAATTCTTATCCTCTCTTGCTGACAACTTTATCTTCCAAAAGGTAAGGGAGAAAACAAGGGGAACTGCTACCTTGGATCTAATCCTTATAAACAGGGAGGAAATGGTTGAGGAGGTAAAAGTGGCTGGGACCCTAGGAGGTAGCGACCATGCTATTTTAGAATTTTGGATAACTAGAGGCGGAAGACCTGTGAAGACTCAGACGTCAAGGTTAGATTTCAGAAAGGCAGATTTTAAGGGATTCAGAAAGAGAATTGGAGGGATCCAATGGCTGGATATCCTTAAAGACAAAAATGTCCAGGAAGGATGGGAAATCTTGAAAAATGAAATTCTCAAAGCACAGTTGTTAACAATTCCGAAAAGAGGGAAGAATAGGAAGCAGTTAAGGAAACCAGGATGGATGAACACAGAACTTAAGCACATGCTAAAAAGGAAGAAAAAAATGTTTATAAAATGGAAAGAGGGAGGCATATCTAAAGAAGAATATAATGCTGTCTGCAGAACCTGCAGGGCACAAATCAGATTATCTAAAGGTGAAAATGAATTGAGGCTTGCAAGAGATGTCAAAAGCAATAATAAAGGATTTTGGGGATATGTCAAAAGTAAAAGAAAAGTCAAAGATGCTATAGGATTTTTACAGGATGAAAATGATGAAATGGTAAGACAGGATGTTGAGAAGGCTGAACTTTTAAATTCCTATTTTGCATCTGTTTTCTCTCAGAAAGGAAATGTAACATCAACTGTTATTCACTGTCCTATTAAGGGAATAGAAGAATCCAGGATATCTATAAACAGAAAGATAGTGAGGAAACACTTAGCTAGCCTAAATGAATTCAAGTCTCCAGGTCCAGATGAATTACACCCCAGAGTACTGAAGGAGATAGCAGAAGAAATTTTTGAACCCCTCTCTATAATCTTTGAAAATTCTTGGAGAACAGGAGAAGTGCCAGAAGACTGGAGAAGAGCAAATGTTGTTCCTATCTTCAAAAAGGGGAAGAAGGTGGACCCAGGTAACTATAGGCCGGTGAGTCTGACTTCTATACCAGGAAAGATCTTTGAACAAATTATTAAACAACATGTATGTCAATACCTGGATAAGAATGAAGTGATTAAACAGAGTCAGCATGGGTTTGTAACTAATAAGTCATGTCAGACTAACTTAATTTCCTTCTATGACGGTATCACTGATTGGGTGGATCAAGGAAATGCTGTAGATATAGTATATCTTGACTTCAGCAAAGCATTTGACAAAGTCTCTCATACAATCCTTATTGAAAAAATGATTAAGTATGGAATGGACAAGGCAACTGTTAGGTGGATTCATAACTGGCTTAGTGATCGGACCCAAAGAGTGGTCGTAAATGGCTGCACATCCAGTTGGAAGAATGTCTCAAGTGGGGTACCACAGGGCTCTGTCCTGGGCCCTGTATTGTTCAACATCTTTATCAACGATTTAGATGAAGGAATTGAGGGTAAACTGATTAAATTTGCTGATGACACAAAGCTAGGAGGGATAGCTAATACTAGAGAAGAGAGAGAGAGGATTCAAAAAGATTTAAATAAACTGGAGAAGTGGGCAGCAAATAACAGAATGGTTTTTAACAGGGAGAAATGCAAAGTACTACATCTGGGCAATAAAAATGGAAAAAGCATATATAGAATGGGAGGAATAGGGCTAAGTGACAGCACATGTGAAAAAGACTTGGGTATACTAATAGATCACAGACTGAATATGAGTCAACAGTGTGATGCAGCAGCAAAAAAGGCAAATGCAATTCTAGGATGTATTAACAGAAGCATACAGTCTAGATCACGTGAAGTCATTATTTCCCTCTACTCCTCTTTGGTCAGACCTCATCTGGAATATTGTGTCCAGTTTTGGGCACCACATTTTAAAAAAGACATCAACAAATTGGAGCAAGTTCAGAAAAGAGCGACCAGAATGGTGACCGGTCTGCAAACCCTGTCTTATGAGGAAAGGTTGCAGGATTTGGGAATGTTTAGTTTGCAAAAGAGAAGACTGAGAGGAGACTTAATAGCTGTCTACAAATATCTAAAGGGCTGTCACATTGTAGAAGGATCAACTTTATTCTCATTTGCACAAGGAAAGACTAGAAGCAATGGGATGAAACTGAATGGGAGGAGACACAGATTAGATATTAGAAAAAACTTTTTGACAGTTAGAGTGATCAATGAGTGGAACAGGCGGCCACGAGAAGTGGTGAGTTCTCCTTCAATGGAAGTCTTCAAACAGAGGCTGGACAGACATCTGACTGGGATGATTTAGCGAATCCTGCTTTGAGCAGGGGGTTGGACCAGATGGCCCAGGAGGTCCCTTCCAACTCTACGATTCTATGATTCTATGATTCTATGATTCTATGATGACTGGCTGAGTGGAGTTAATGACTGGATATAAGGCTGCCGACGCCCTTCTGGCCTGCGGGTGATTTCTCTGTGGACTTCTAGGAAACCAGTCTGATTCCTGCTCATCTAAAGCTAAGATTTCTGCTTTGCCTTTTTGCATTGGTGTTTTGTTTTCCTTGCTTTTCTGGATTCTGCCATTCCCTGCTGGGGTGAGCTGAATCTCCTTTTGCCTGTTGCTCTGTCTTCAGAATATTCCTGAGTACTGACATAGCTTTTTTGAAGCCTAGCGTCTTCAGGGCCTTTTTTACTGTCAGTTTGTTGGCTCTTATTTTCATAGGGTTTTTCACGGATTGCAGACAGCAGCCTTCCTGTCCTTTCCTATCTAAGCTAGCGTGGGCCCCATCTTTGCTCAGTCTATCTTTCTGTCTGTGTTTTGTTCTTTCTTCTTGCTTCACCGTCATTATATGTGGGGGGCTGCCTTTTGCTTTGGGGTCTGCTCTGGGGCAGTTTAGATTTCCCTTTCTGTCTTTAGGCTATGTAGTCCTCCGGCTGTGATCGAGGGGCCTAGGGCATCGTAGGAGCCCCCCACGGCTACTGCTAGTTGTGTTGATAGGTTCAGGGGTCTGCAATCCGATAGATGCCAACTTCTCTGGTTTTCTGGACTTAGCTTGCATTTCTATTTTTGCCTCCTACGGTGACTCAATCATAACAGAATCACCCGCCATACCGCAGATTCTAGGGTACTCAATAGCAGGAAAGACTTGTATAAAAAAAAAAAAAAGTGTGTATATTTTTTCCTCTATATCTGAGGCCGTAGGGGGATTTTTTTTTTCTCTCAATGGAGATAAAGCAATTGTCTGATCGTGTGGAGCAGCTCGCTGCGGAAGTGCGGGGAATTTCCGCCTACCTTGCTCATTCACATGCTGCTGAACCAAAGATTCCTACACCTGATGTATTTTTTGGGGATCGGTCTAAATTTTTGAATTTCAAAAATAATTGTAAATTATTTTTTGCCTTGAAGCCTAACTCGTCAGGGAGGTCCACGCAGCAGGTTAAAATTGTCATCTCTTTGCTGCGTGGCGATCCCCAGGATTGGGCGTTTTCTTTGAAACCAGATGATCCTATTCTGACTAATGTGAACGCATTTTTTCAGGCCTTGGGGTTGTTGTATGACGAACCTAATGCCATTGATCAGGCTGAAAAGACCCTGCTGGCATTGAACCAGGGTCGTGATTCTGCAGAATTGTACTGTCAAAAATTCCAAAAGTGGGCAGTACTTACTACCTGGAATGATAATGCCTTGGCTGCTCTCTTTCGGAAGGGGTTGTCAGAAGCCATAAAAGATACTATGGTGGGATTTCCTGTTCCCTCTGGTCTTGACGATTCTATGTCTTTAGCCATTCAGGTTGATCGGCGTTTACGCGAACGCAGAGCTGCACGAGAGGTGTTGCCACCTGTTGAACAGATGTCTGAACCTATGCAATGTGATAGAGTTTTTTCCAGAGAGCAGCGTCAGGAGTTCAGAAGGCGTAATAAGTTGTGTTTTTTCTGTGGAGATGCCTCGCATATTATTTCTGTCTGTCCTAAACGCGAGAAACGCTTTGCACACACGTTTTCTGTTGGTGGTGTTCAACCTAAGTTTCTTCTGGCTATTACTCTGATCTGCTCCCTGTCCACATTTTCCGCCAAGGCTTTTGTGGATTCGGGAGCAGCTCTAAACCTAATGGACTTGGATTTTGCTAAACGTTGTGGATTTCCGATGACACCTCTGCAGACGCCTATCCCTTTGAGGGGGATTGATGCTACTCCTTTGGCTAAAAATAAACCTCAGTTTTGGACCCAGGTGGTAATGCGGGTCGCCCCAGACCATCAAGAAAATTGCAGGTTTTTGGTGTTACATAATCTGCATGATACTATTGTTCTGGGGTTTCCCTGGTTACAAATTCATAATCCAGTTTTGGATTGGAAATCTGTGTCTGTGGTGAGTTGGGGTTGTCGGTGTGCCTTTAGTGAGGCTCCGGTGTTTTCCACCTCTCTCAGTCGCATGATGTTCCTGATTATTTGGCGGACTTTTATGATGTATTTAGTGAGAATGAGTCTGCGTCTCTGCCTCCTCATAGGAGTTATGACTGTGCTATTGAACTGAGCCCGGGGTGTAAATTTCCCAAGGGTCGGCTCTTCAATTTATCTGTACCCGAGCACGAGGCTATGCGATCCTATATTAAGGAGGCGTTGGAGAAGGGTCATATTAGACCATCCTCGTCACCCTTAGGTGCCGTTTTTTTTTTTGTAGCCAAAAAGGATGGATCATTAAGACCTTGTATTGATTATCGTGCTCTCAACAAAATTACTGTTAAATATCAGTATCCGTTACCCCTGATTTCTGATCTATTCTCCAGAGTTAAAGGTGCTTGCTGGTTTACCAAGCTTGACCTTAGGGGGGCGTATAATCTTATTCGCATTAAGCATGGGGATGAATGGAAGACGGCGTTTAATACTCCAGAGGGACATTTTGAGTACCTGGTGATGTCTTTTGGGCTCACTAATGCCCCTTCTGTCTTCCAGTGCTTCATGAACGATATTTTCCGAGATTTTGTCGATAAATTTTTTGATTATCTATCTGGATGATATTTTGATCTTCTCCAAGGATTGGGATTCTCATGTGGAACATATTCGGACTGTGTTCCAGATCTTGAGGGAGAATTCCCTGTATGTCAAAGGATCTAAATGCCTTTTTGGAGTACAGAGGATTTCTTTTTTGGGATTTATTTTGTCCCCGTCAACTATTGAAATGGACCCGGCCAAGGTACAGGCCATTTACGATTGGGTTCAGCCCACTTCTTTGAAGGCCCTCCAGAAGTTTTTGGGTTTTGCTAATTTTTATCGGAAATTTATAGCAAAATTTTCTAGTATTGCCAAGCCATTGACTGATTTGACTAAGAAGGGTGCTGATGTGTTAAATTGGTCTCCGGAGGCTGTTTCTTCCTTTCAGGAGCTGAAGCGAAGATTCACCTCCGCCCCGGTTTTGCGGCAACCTGATGTCTCACTTCCGTTCCAGGTAGAGGTGGATGCTTCTGAGATTGGTGCAGGAGCTGTTTTGTCCCAAAAGGATCCTGTAACATCTAAAATGAATCCCTGTGCTTTCTTTTCCCGAAAGTTCTCTCTATCTGAACGTAACTATGATGTGGGGAATCGGGAACTGTTAGCCATGAAATGAGCATTTGAGGAGTGGAGACATTGGTTGGAGGGAGCTAAGCATCAAGTCGTGGTCCTCACTGACCACAAGAATTTGATTTACCTAGAGTCGGCTAAGCGCTTGAACCCTAGACAGGCTAGGTGGGCCTTGTTTTTTACACGTTTTGATTTTGTGGTTTCTTTTCTTCCTGGAACTAAGAATGTCAAGGCTGACGCCCTCTCTAGGAGTTTTTTGCTGATTCTCCTGTGGTGACCAAGCCTGCTACCATCTAAGGCGAAGGGGTAGTTCTTTCTGCCATCTCGCCCGATTTGAGACGTGCTCTGGAAGAGTTCCAGGAGGACAAACCTGAGCGTTGTCCCAGTGGAAAGTTGTATGTTCCTGACCAGTGGAAGAAGAGAGTGATGTCTGAAGTTCATTGCTCTGCTTTGGCTGGTCATCCAGGTATTTTTGGTACTAGAGATCTGGTGAGTCGGTTTTTTTTTGGTGGCCCTCCTTGTCTCGTGATGTCAGGAATTTTGTGCAGTCCTGTGGGACGTGCTCCCGGTCTAAATCGTGTTCTCACTCTAGTGGGTTGTTGATGCCTTTGCCTGTCCCCAAGAGGCCATGGACCCATATTTCAATGGATTTCATCTCTGATATGCCTGTCTCTCAAAGGATGACTGTTATTTGGGTGATTTGTGATAGGTTCTCTAAGATGGTTCATCTTGTACCACTCCCTAAGTTGCCGTCTTCCTCTGAATTGGTGCTCCTGTTTTTACAACAGGTGGTTCGCTTGCACGGTATTCCTGAGAACATTGTATCTGACAGAGGAGTCCAGTTTGTGTCTAAATTTTGGAGAACTTTCTGTTCCAAGCTGGGAATTCAGTTGTCCTTCTCCTCTGCTTTTCACCCTCAGACCAATGGGCAGACAGAGAGAAAAAACCAGACCTTGGAGTCATATTTGAGATGTTTTATTTCTGCTGATCAGGATGATTGGGTTTCATATTTGCCCTTGGCTGAATTTGCTTTAAATAATAGAGCTAGTTCTGCCACTTTGATGTCTCCTTTTTTTTGTAACTTTGGGTTTCATCCTCGATTTTCTTCAGGGCAGGTGGAGCCCTCTGCCTGCCCAGGGGTTGACACTGTGGTGGAGAGAATGCACCAGATCTGGGACCAAGTGGTGGATAAGTTATCTCTCTCCCAGGAAAAGGCCCAGCGGTTTTCCAACCGACATAGGACCATTGGTCCCCAATTTAAGGTTGGTGATATGGTGTGGTTATCATCAAAAAATATTGCTATGAAGGTGGCTTCTCCTAAGTTTAAGCCTAGATTTATTGGACCTTACAAGATTTTGGAGATTATTAATCCGGTCTCTTTTCGTTTGGCTCTTCCTGTCACATTTAAAATCCATAATGTGTTCCATAAGTCCTTGTTGAAGAGGTTTGTTGAACCAGTTGTTCCTGGGGTGGCACCTCCAGACCCTGTATTGGTTGAAGGTAACATGGAATATGAGGTAGAGAAAATACTGGATTCCCGTCTGGCTAGACGGAGACTCCAGTATTTGGTTAAGTGGAAGGGTTATGGTCAGGAGGATAATTCATGGGTGGGTCTCTGCCTCTGATATTCATGCCAAAAGATTGGTGCGTGCCTTTCATCGGGGGAGGTACTGTTGTGAGTTCATTTTCCCCTTCACTACTGAGGCCCGAGGAACTCCCTCTTCTGGTGAAGAAAGGTAGTGAGCCTGATTGTCAAACACCTGGGGCTGATGATGATGACTGGCTGAGTGGAGTTAATGACTGGATATAAGGCTGCTGACGCCCTTCTGGCCTGCGGGTGATTTCTCTGTGGACTTCTAGGAAACCAGTCTGATTCCTCCTCATCTAAAGCTAAGATTTCTGCTTTGCCTTTTTGCATTGGTGTTTTGTTTTCCTTGCTTTTCTGGATTCTGCCATTCCCTGCTGGGGTGAGCTGAATCTCCTTTTGCCTGTTGCTCTGTCTTCAGAATATTCCTGAGTACTGACATAGTTTTTTTGAAGCCTAGCGTCTTCAGGGCCTTTTTTGTTGGCTCTTATTTTCATAGGGTTTTTCACGGATTGCAGACAGCAGCCTTCCTGTCCTTTTCTATCTAAGCTAGCGTGGGCCCCATCTCTTTCTTCTTGCTTCACCGTCATTATATGTGGGGGGCTGCCTTTTGCTTTGGGGTCTGCTCTGGGGCAGTTTAGATTTCCCTTTCTGTCCTTAGGCTATGTAGTCCTCCGGCTGTGATCGAGGGGCCTAGGGCATCGTAGGAGCCCCCCACGGCTACTGCTAGTTGTGTTGATAGGTCCAGGGGTCTGCTATCCGATAGCTGCCAACTTCTCTGGTTTTCTGGACTTAGCTTGCATTTCTATTTTTGCCTCCTACGGTGACTCAATCATAACAGGTTGGGGAATAAGGAAGATACAAGGGATGTAAAGTAGGCCTGTTTAGCAGAGGTGAGAGCTGATTTGAATGCGAGTGTTGTTTGTTTGGATAAGGTGAAGTCGTCTTGCGAGTGCGTTTTCTTCCAACGCCGCTCTGCATTTCTGGATACTTGCCGGAGCTTTTTAATGATGTTATTGTACCAGGGTTGTCTATTGATTCATCGCACTCTGCAATGCATGACAGGGGCGACCGAATCGATGGCTGATAAAAGAGTGGCATTGTAGAAACTAGTGGCAGTGTCTGTGTGTGGAGTGAAGCTATGGAGGACAGTGGTAGAAAAGAGACAGAGAGTGTGTGAGTGTCTAGATGTGCGAGGTTTCTGCAGGGGTGCGCAAGTTGGTGGATATGGGTGACAAGTGAGGAGGACAGTGATGAGAATGTGAGTAGATGGTGGGCAGATAGAGGGAGAGGGGAGGTTGTGAAGTTAGATAGGGAGCAGAAACGGGTGAAGACTAGGTCTAATGTACCGTATGTCCGTCTGTGTGGGTGGCTGAGGAGGACCACTGAATAAGTCCAAAAGATGAAGTGAGCGACAAGAGTTTTGAGGCTATTGACTGGTGTGTGTCAATGGGGATGTTGAAATCACCCATGATGATTGTGGGAGTGTCAGGAGAGAGAAAGTTAAGAAGCCAGGTGGATAACTGGTCAATAAAGGCAGTGGTCGGGTATATGATGACCACTTGGAGGTTGGAGGGAGAGTAGATGCGGACAGAGTGGCCTTCAAAAGAGGAGAGAATAAGGGAGGGTAGAGGTGGAATTTGGTTAAAGGTACAGTTGGAAGAAAGGAGAAGGCCCACTCCTCCACCATGTCTGTTGCCAGAGTAAGGAGTGTGGGTGAAGTGGAGCCCGGAGCAGGGGAGGCTATGTCAGAGGTTTTCAGCTATGTTTCAACGAGGCCCAGGAAGGAAAAATTATGAGAGGTAACGAGGTCGTGAATCACATGGAGTTTATTACAGATGTAGCAGGCATTCTAGAGTGATCCAAAGAGAGGGAGCAGGGTGGTGGGCGTCGAGGGCACATATTTGAAGTGGGTGAGATTTGGGGTGTTTATATTGGGTTGGGAGCAATAGGAGGGGGTAGTAATGGGAGGTATGAGCTGTGGGGGTCCAGGATTGGGACATATGACACCAGCAGTGATGAGAAGCAGTGGGAGGGAGAGCAGGTGGGAGAAAGAGAGTGGTGGGGAGGCAAGAGGGAAGGAGAGATTATTATTTGGTTAGAAGGTGCTGGGGTTTGCGGATAGCAGAGGAGAGTGAGGAGTAATGGAGCCAAAACTGTAAGAGCGTATGTCAGCATGATGAGAGTAAGTGTGGCGGAAGGAGGAAGAAATTTAGTACATTTAATAACAGTGATAAGTCGTATCTTCTGTTCACTTCTTGCTCATTTCAGGCATATTTCTGCTGTATCCTTTTAGAGCCATCCTTATGGGGACAGACCAGGTTCAGACAGACCTGTGACTCTGCATTCATAACAAGCTAAGTGCACATGAAATAGGCCAGGTGTGTTCAGGAGGGAGGGGCAGCAGGGAGACTGATCACATACACAGGAGGGGACAATTAGAAGCCAGAAAGGAAAATGCAAAAGGAAATAGTCAGATCCAAATCGACAGATAAAGCCAACTGTTTGTTAGCATCAAGGAATTAAGGTGAGAAACCATTAATGACAGACAGATACAGGGTGAGTGGGGTCAGGAAATATGGGTGATGTTATTGCAGCCAGTTAACATACCATTAAAGACAGACAGATACAGGGTGAGTAGGGTCAGGAATTATGGGTGATGATATTGCAGCCAGTGAACATACCTGTGGATGAAGCAGATTGATTGTCAGATAATAATAATTCTATTCTGCAGCTGTCACTTTGCCATTCGTGGGCCTAAAAATAATTCTAGCCTGCAGCCATCTCTTTGCCATTTGCAGTCCTTGAAAATAATTTTACTCTTCCGCTGTGTCTATACAAGCAGTGTGCCAAAAAATAATTCTACTCTGCAACCGTCTCTGCCACTTGTGGGCCTAAACAATAATTCTACTTTGCAGCCATCTCTTTGCCATTTGAAGGACTAAAAAATAATTATACTCTGCAGCTGTCTATTTGCCATTTGTGGAACTAAAAAATAATTCTACTCCACCACTGTGTATGTATGATTTGTGGTGGTGCCTAAAAATTAACTGTGCCTTTAAGCCTCTGTGTACTCTTCAGCCATGTCTGTACTAGTGGTGTGCCTAAAAAATAATTATACTCTACCATTGTGTCTGTATGATTTAAAAAAAATAGTTGTACTCTGCACCCGTGTCTGTGGGAGTACTGTGCATAAAACAAATTTTTCAACTCTGTAACAGTTTCTGTGGCAATACTGTGCCAAAAAAACTGTGTGTACTCTGCATGCATCTCTGTGGGAGTACTCTGCAAAGCAGCCTATGTGGGGTAACTCTGCAAAACAGCCTGTGTGGGTGTTTTCTGCAAAACCCTTTTTTTTTTTTAATTTGGGGAGGTCCCAAAACATTGTTAGGCCGGTTTCACATTCGCGCTTTTGAGCGCAGCGACGGCCTGCGCACGGCCGCCGCTAAGCCCCGCCCCCTGCCCCACCTCCACCGGTATCTCCGCCTCCGGGCGCATGACGTTGCATGCGTCGTGCGTCCCCTATCTTCATCACAGAGGGCGCAGGCCGTCGCTGCGCTCAAAAGCGCGAATGTGAAACCGGCCTTAATGAGAAATAGAACAAACAAACTGTGGTGGAGTTTAACAATGGCTGGGTTCAGCTGGTATACTTCTCTATTTAGCCAAAGGTATGGACAAGTCCTGTGGGGTCCATGTCTGGCTCATTGTAATGAATGTAAGCAGGCACATGTGCCTGTCTGTGAGAACACCTCCTGCGGTGCTAAACACAAATTAAGACAGTACACTTGCTGCAGGGAAGGCCAACACCTCCAAGGCATAAAGGGCTAGCTCAGGCCATGTATGCAATTTGGGGACCCAGAAGTTAAATGAGCCAGACCCATCACTGAGTAAGTGGAGACGTGTGGATACATACTCTTCCACCATGTTGTTGAAACTGTCATCCTCATGGATATGATCCCTTGAGCTTATGTTTTGTCGTTGGCTTCTATTTCATCTGAGCCACAGGATACACACCTTTTCTCTGGGCGTTTGGCTTCTGTTTTCTGGCTGCAGTCTGTCTAGCTTAGCACAGGTGTTTTCTTTTGCCCACATAGCACCTTTTGGGTGCAGCTTCATATTCTGTCCCCCAGTGGGAGTTTCCTGCTGGTGATAGATTCATTTATATGTTATGTATTGATGTTAGGAGTCAGTCTGTGTGCTTTGAGCTAAGGATTTTCACCTTGTTGTTTCTTTGTTATACTTTGCACCTCTCTTCTGTTTAACTTTAGTAAGTATGCTGTGTATTTGTTAATATTTTGCTGCTTTATTCTTTGTTTGGTATTTCATTATTTACTTTAATCACTGTAACATCTTTCCTTTGTACAGCACAATTCTCCTCTTGTATCTAATTCACACTCTGCTCTGTCCTCCGATTCCTCAGAAGGAATGTTAAGCAACTTAATGGCCGCTTAGGTCTGAGTTGCCATCTTAGTTGTTTGGCTAGTGGAATCTCCATACGCACAGGCACCACTAGGGACTGCGGTGTCAGAATATCTTGTCTGTACAGGAATTGGCAGGCACAGTTTGCATTTTTGTAGTGTCTAACCTATTAATCCCGACTGAGTTCCTACACAGGCATGACCTAAACGCTGCTTTCTGCTAATATGGACCATATCAGTTGGTGGTGCTAGATGTTGCAATGTGCTGAGTAAGCTTTTCCACATTTCTACCATGCTAACCAACCTTTCCAAGGTGGTGCCGATGCCTCAGCTGTTTGGGTGACTTCCTACTCTGCCTTGTTCTTTCACAGAGCCCCCGCTGTCAGGTGAGGATTGCCATCAGTATTGCACCTATCAGCATGCGTTTGTATTCCACCACCAGGCACACGACCACATCTCTTATATGCTTTCTTCATTGTTTTCACCCAAAAAAGTGCAGAGTATTGCATGGCCTCTATACAGAGAGAGAGTGGCCAGTAAATAATTACACTGCCTGTTTTCAGAGTCCCCCCAAAAAATCTGTAAAAAAACCCCACAAAAATAGTGTAGGAAACCTCCTCCTCCTACGCTTCTTTCATATACACTGCCACCTCCATCTCCTCTTCAACCTCCTTTTCCTCCTTCGCGTGGACATCCACCTTTTGGTTCAAGATTATAATTTTTTTTAATTGTATGTTATTTAAAGTCATTTCCACATCCACATTTGTTTGCAGGGTAATTGTCCTGCTTCTACACCAAATTGGCTTCCTTTTGCAACCCCTTAACTCTTACTATGACATTTTAAAATAATAACCTTCTCAAAGAATATGAATAAACCAAGAAGAGTCCAAAAGTGTAAAGACTCAAATAATTTATTAAATTATACAAAAGAAAAAACAGAACACATGGACATAATATAATACCATAAAAATCAATTGTCACAAGGAGATAGATACATATTAAACACATTGGCCAAAATAGCAGAGTGATCATATGAACATAGTAACAATAATAAAGTGCATAGTGTGAACAGGCTACAAATAGCCAATAATCAAGTGATCAAGTGATCAAGAAAAAGCCACGGTGGGTGAAACATACGTTGGAGGGAGCCTTAGACGCACTGAGCCACTTTATTACGGGTATCTATGATCTGGTCATTTATTTTTATGCACTTTATGATTTGCTATTTGTAGCCTGTTCACACTATGCACATTATTATTATTACTATGTTCATATGATTACTCTGCTATTTTGGCCAATGTGTTTAATATGTATCTATCTCCTTGTGACAATTGATTTTTTATGGTATTATATTATGTCCATGTGTTCTGTTTTTTCTTTTGTATAATTTAATAAATTATTTTAGTCTTTACACTTTTGGACTCTTCTTGGTTTATTCATATTTTTTGAGAAGGTTATTATGCTTATAATGAATATCCATTCATGTTTAAGAGTTATTCAGTGATCCTGGTGTTCACTAAGTTGTTGGTCTATATGACATTTTAAAGCAGTGAAATTCAGGTCTCCATTGACTTCTACTGGGTTCGGTTTCAGGGTCATGTTCGGGTTTCCGGTTCAGATGCTGAACCAAACTTTGAACTCTAGTTGTCCAAACCTGACGAACCCGAACAGCCACAGTTTTGCTCATCCCTACCTATATACAGTATATATGGACATAGATCTGCACCATCATGGACCTGCACCTGGACTCTTATTATAAGGGGTGTCCTTAAAGTGATTACAAAGAAGCACTTGAGTGTTAAAACTCCACAGATAAATGTATAAAACTGCTGATATTTTCCATATAAAATGTCCTTTCAGAAATATATCAAGAGCTCAGTGAAGATACTTGTGCGCTCACAGTGAATAATCCTTTACTTCTCTACCAATTAATCCTGTACTTACAACCTGATATGTTCTGTCCTTATGGCTGCCTGTGCAACTGCCAAATGTAATTATCTGGTATTATCTTGTAGTTTGCAATGCCTTTTTTTCTTTTTTTCTTTTTTGCTGTCTGCAAAGTTACCCATAAATGATAAAGTGATCCAATGTCTGTGGCTCAAGTGGATAACAAAGTAACTTTTTTCCACCATAAAAAAATTGTCTTCTGCATTGAGGACAAGTACAACTATTGCTTATAGAGCTTGTCAAGTTTCACAATAAAATGGGCCACGAGGAAGTAATGATTTCCAATAAAAAAAATTTTTTACATGTGTAAGATCCTGCCACTTCAGCACTGCTTCTCTGCAGCTCCTGCCTGTCACCTACGATCTGGACATGATGTCAGGGAATACTACATAAGACCACTAAGACCAACGATCGGCGCCAGTTGTCACATGTTGTAGACTGGATGTCACCAGTGGAGAGCAGCTGAGAGATGGTGCTCCACCGAGTCTCATAAAAGATTGCCACTTCCTATACTGCAGAGACTGTGAAGTACAGTATTTATATGTACGGGACATCTTGTTTTCAAAGACTCCATTTTTGTGCTTCAAAAGCCATTTTCTTGTTTACCAGGTAAATTTTGTAACTAGGGGAAGTTCACGGTTGTAATAAAACCAGACTGTCCCAGTCCGAATAAGATATAAGATAGGAGACCCTGATGAATGTGCTATTGTTCTATTCTCTACATCATGTAGCTAGGGACATGAATGTAGCTTCCGGTTTTCTTGCAATACTATTGGCTTATAAAGTAAATGTGTTACGATGATGTTATTGGTAGCTGTGTACTTTGCATAATTAAGCAAAATACTATACAAGAGGTGACATAATAAACGGGGTTAGTGATCTGCCCTGATCCTCCCATACAGAGATTCATCTCCGTCTCGTCATTCTCAGTTGCTAGCAATGCCCTGTGGATTAATTTGGAAATCACTTGGTCAACTGTGAAGGGTCACTTGATCCTCCCTCAATTCAGATCCTCCCTCGACAGCTGGCTGCCCAACGTGGGGGCCTCCGAATAGGGACGCCTCTGCCCCCGGAGGACAACAAGACAAAGGACCCTCGGACCGGACACAGGCACTGGAAAATTGGGAATGATCATCCCCCATGACAACCACGGTAAGTTGACAGTTATACTGCTCAGACTGACCGTTGGTGTGGTTTTTCTGTGTTTGCTGCTGCAAAGAGGATCTGAGGTTTGTCCTTGATGGTGGGGTGATTCTTGGGTGGAATCATATAGAGGTGCAGTCCCGTTAGGTGCCCAGTGTTTGAACCATACCTCATAAGGGGTGGACACCCCGGATTGACCAGTGATTGTGACTCTCTTTATAGTTAAAATATCCTGAAATCCTGATCAGAATCAGGCGTGGTGATGTAATCGAAGATTGGGTAGGATACGTAACTCAGGTATATATATATATATATATATATATATATATATAACTAGAGGTGTCCGGAGGGATAGTCTGAGACACCCTCCTCCTTTCACTGAATACCACGTTGAATTTTGAGCATCCCAGAGGGGGATACACGCGGTGGAACAGACTGAATGGCCGCTCCAGTACTGTGCACAACTGAAGTAAGGATATTTAGCTCTAAAGGAGAGAATCATGTTTCCATGGAAGAAAAAGAAGAATTCCGTGGCTTGGCACGTGAATTGTGTGATAAAGGTGTTAGGAAGAACAAAGGAAGTGAATTCTGATTGTTTCTGTTACTGCTGTGTTGAAGAAGGAAAATTGTCTATTATTATGACAAGGACTGGATGTTTTGTGGTGCAAGAAAGTGGCTGTGGTGTGAGAAAGTGATTGAGAGTAATGTGCCAGAAAGACTCCGGACAATGCATTAAAAGTAGAAAAAAAGTTTTCAGAAGAACTTAGAATCATAGAATCATAGAATCGTAGAGTTGGAAGGGACCTCCTGGGCCATCTGGTCCAACCCCCTGCTCAAAGCAGGATTCGCTAAATCATCCCAGTCAGATGTCTGTCCAGCCTCTGTTTGAAGACTTCCATTGAAGGAGAACTCACCACTTCTGGTGGCAACATGTTCCACTCATTGATCACTCTAACTGTCAAAAAGTTTTTTCTAATATCTAATCTGTGTCTCCTCTCATTCAGTTTCATCCCATTGCTTCTTGTCTTTCCTTGTGCAAATGAGAATAAAGTTGATCCTTCTGCAATGTGACAGCCCTTTAGATATTTGTAGACAGCTATTAAGTCTCCTCTCAGTCTTCTCTTTTGCAAACTAAACATTCCCAAATCCTGCAACCTTTCCTCATAAGACAGGGTTTGCAGACCGGTCACCATTCTGGTCGCTCTTTTCTGAACTTGCTCCAGTTTGTTGATGTCTTTTTTAAAATGTGGTGCCCAAAACTGGACACAATATTCCAGATGAGGTCTGACCAAAGAGGAGTAGAGGGAAATAATGACTTCACGTGATCTAGACTGTATGCTTCTGTTAATACATCCTAGAATTGCATTTGCCTTTTTTGCTGCTGCATCACACTGTTGACTCATATTCAGTCTGTGATCTATTAGTATACCCAAGTCTTTTTCACATGGGCTGTCATTTAGCCCTATTCCTCCCATTCTGTATATGCTTTTTTCATTTTTATTGCCCAGATGTAGTACTTTGCATTTCTCCCTGTTAAAAACCATTCTGTTAGTTGCTGCTCATTTCTCCAGTTTATTTAAATCTTTTTGAATCCTCTCTCTCTCTTCTCTAGTATTAGCTATCCCTCCTAGCTTTGTGTCATCAGCAAATTTAATCAGTTTACCTTCAATTCCTTCATCTAAATCGTTGATAAAGATGTTGAACAATACAGGGCCCAGGACAGAGCCCTGTGGTACCCCACTTGAGACATTCTTCCAACTGGATGTGCAGCCATTTACGACCACTCTTTGGGTCCGATCACTAAGCCATTTATGAATCCACCTAACAGTTGCCTTGTCCATTCCATACTTAGTCATTTTTTCAATAAGGATTGTATGAGAGACTTTGTCAAATGCTTTGCTGAAGTCAAGATATACTATATCTACAGCATTTCCTTGATCCACCCAATCAGTGATACCATCATAGAAGGAAATTAAGTTAGTCTGACATGACTTATTAGTTACAAACCCATGCTGACTCTGTTTAATCACTTCATTCTTATCCAGGTATTGACATACATGTTGTTTAATAATTTGTTCAAAGATCTTTCCTGGTATAGAAGTCAGACTCACCGGCCTATAGTTGCCTGGGTCCACCTTCTTCCCCTTTTTGAAGAAAGGAACAACATTTGCTCTTCTCCAGTCGTCTGGCACTTCTCCTGTTCTCCAAGAATTTTCAAAGATTATGGAGAGGGGTTCAAAAATTTCTTCTGCTATCTCCTTCAGTACTCTGGGGTGTAATTCATCTGGACCTGGAGACTTGAATTCATTTAGGTTAGCTAAGTGTTTCCTCACTATCTTTCTGTTTATAGATATCCTGGATTCTTCTATTCCCTTAATAGGACAGTGAATAACAGTTGATGTTACATTTCCTTTCTGAGAGAAAACAGATACAAAATAGGAATTTAAACGTTCAGCCTTCTCAACATCCTGTCTTACGATTTCATCATTTTCATCCTGTAAAAATCCTATAGCATCTTTGACTTTTCTTTTACTTTTCACATATCCCCAAAATCCTTTATTATTGCTTTTGACATCTCTTGCAAGCCTCAATTCATTTTCAGCTTTAGATAATCTGATTTGTGCCCTGTAGGTTCTGCAGACAGCATTATATTCTTCTTTAGATATGCCTCCCTCTTTCCATTTTATAAACTTTTTTTCTTCCTTTTTAGCATGTGCTTAAGTTCTGCGTTCATCCATCCTGGTTTCCTTAAATGCTTCCTATTCTTCCCTCTTTTCGGAATTGTTAACAACTGTGCTTTGAGAATTTCATTTTTCAAGATTTCCCATCCTTCCTGGACATTTTTGTCTTTAAGGATATCCAGCCATTGGATCCCTCCAATTCTCTTTCTGAATCCCTTAAAATCTGCCTTTCTGAAATCTAACCTTGACGTCTGAGTCTTCACAGGTCTTCCGCCTCTAGTTATCCAAAATTCTAAAATAGCATGGTCGCTACCTCCTAGGGTCCCAGCCACTTTTACCTCCTCAACCATTTCCTCCCTGTTTATAAGGATTAGATCCAAGGTAGCAGTTCCCCTTGTTTTCTCCCCTACCTTTTGAAAGATAAAGTTGTCAGCAAGAAAGGATAAGAATTTCCTTGACCTGTTAGTTTTGCCTGAGAGAGATTCCCAACAAATGTCTGGATAGTTGAAATCTCCCATGACAACTATGTCATATTTTTTGGAGAACTTGGCCATTTGATGCATAAAGAGTTCATCCATATCTTCAGCTTGCACAGGCGGCCCGCTCTGCATTAGCAGGGAAAAAAAAGTAAACCAGCAGCTGCTCCAGTTCCCCTTCCAATCTCAGCCCCCACTGCTTCCCCCTCCAATCTCAGCCCCCACCGCAGCTGTAAACACACAGCTTGTTCCTTATCAGTGGCACACACAGCAAACTTGGCTCCCTACTCCAATATCTCTTCCAATCCTATGACTGGGAACCTTACTCCCCAGATCCGCCATGCCAATTCTCATGTGCGATGCTGACGCTGTGGCTGACTCGGTCACTTTCAGAGAGATTGTCATAGCCCCGCTGTTTTAATCGGAGTAGATGGAAGACCCAATAAACATACTCTTACAAAACGCATCCCTGTGGGACCCTTCCCCGATGTTACTGCTCAGTTCGTGATCTCTACCACATGTCCAGTAAATTTACTAGGGGCAGATTTATTATCACAGTTCCGCTCCAGAATACAATTTTAAAATGATGGTCAGATGGTTCTTGTGTTGCATAACCCCTATGCAGATGAAGACAGTGAGGAAATTTGTATTTTGCATGCCCTTCCCACAGTTAAGATGGCCCTGATAGGTCCAGATCCACCCCCAATATTGCCTGAGGATCAACAACTTACCCCATACCTCTCAGAGATACCATCTAAACTTTGGTCAAAAGGGCCAAATGATATAAGGAAAATGCCTGTAGAACCGGTAAAAGTGTTTCTCAAACCTGGTGCCCCTTTTCCCAAAGTCCATCAATATCCTTTGAAACATGATCAGGAGCCGGGCCTCCAGGAACAAATACAAACATTACTTGATAATGGTGCTCTGGTTCCGTGTTTCTCCATGTAATACACCCTTGTTTTCTGTTAAGAAAAAGACCCCACCTGGCCAACCCCCTGTGTACCGGCTGGTACAAGATCTACGGGCAGTTAATGCAGCTACTGTTCTGGAAATTCCAGTGGTGCCTAATCCACATACTCTTTTGCCCCAAATACCCCAGGATGCTGCTTGGTTTACAGTCATCAACCTTGCCAATGCTTTCTTTAGCATTCCGCTACACACAGATTGCCAGTTTCCGTTTGCACTCACTTATCAGGGACGACAGTTAACATGGACAGTTATGCCACAAGGGGCCCAAAACAGTCCCAATCAGTTTGCAAAAAACATGAGCGAGTGTCTTTTGCCCTGGCAGTTAGATCTCCCCCAGGTCACGCTGCTTCAGTATGTGGATGATTTTTTTGTTGTGTGCACGGACAGAGCAGGAAGCCATTGCTGCCACTGTTAGCCTCCTCAAGCATCTGGCAGCACTGAATTATTGGGTTTTGGCCTCGAAACTTCAGTTCTGCCTTGGTCAAGTGATATTCTTGGGTCACTGTCTCCTTCAGGGTGCCAGACACCTCACAGAAGAAAGAAAAATAGCTGTCAGCTCCCTTCCTTTCCCAAAAGATGAAACTGAACTCCAACATTTTCTTGGACTATGTACTTATTGTTGTCAGTGGATACCGGATGCATCCCGCAAAATGCAACCCCTTTACAACGCCTTTAAAGACGGCATAATGAGCTACAAGGAAAGATCACCGGTTTGTATGGAATGCCCCCATCGCGTTTTCTCTGAGTTAAAGCGGCTCATTGCTTTCGCCCCTGCTTTGGGCATCCCGGACTATACTCGACCGTTCCATTTGTATGTGTCTGAGAATGAAGGACACGCAGCAGGGGTACTTACACAATCACATGGCAATAGGCACCGACCAGTGGGCTATTATTCAGCCTGCCTTGACCCCATGGCCCGAGCATCACCAAGTTGTATGAGGGTTAGTTCACGCCACTCACTCGTTGCTTGACAACACTGCAGACATAATTCTTGGACATGAAACACACATTTTTGCCCCGCATGATATTGCAGCAATACTAATGCTCCAACAGCCAAGATATTTGACCGTACAGCGACACTTACGGCTGCAGTGTTCACTCCTTTTGCCTGATTATATCAAGTTACATCGCTGTACTACAATCAACCCCGCTACTTTACTACCGGTCCCCAAGAAAGATGGCAGTGATGAGGATTACCTCCAACATGATTGTTCCCAATTTCTGACTGAAGAAACAGCTACTCCATCAAATGTCAGTGAAAATCCACTCCCAGATCCTGATCGGGTGTTATACACGGATGGTTCAAGATATGCTGATGAGTTTGGTTGATTCCACACCAGATACGCTGTTACCACAGAGGACACTGTAGTGCACGCAGCTGCGCTTCCGCCCTCACAGTCAGCATAAGAAGCAGAACTTCAGGCTCTGTCTACTGCATGTATTTTGGCCAAGAACAGATGGGCTAATATATACACGAACTCACGGTATGCATTTGGTTTTGCTCACGATTTTGGGGCTCTATGGGCCAATCGAGGGTTTATTACTACTGTCGGAACTCCAGTGAAAAATGCTGAAGCTGTTAAAACCCTCATGGACTCGATCAAATTACCTACTGAGGTGGCCATTATCAAAGTTAAGGCGCACGGTCCTAGGAACAGTCCACAGACTGTTGGCAACGCATTTGCGGACATGCAAGCAAAAGCTGCCGCTCTTTTACCCGTTGAACCAACCTTACCAACTATGGTGACCACACGCTCTTAGCGTAAACAGTTACAAGAAGCATTGACCCTACAAGAACCTAATGATCTACAAAAGACTGAAGTTTTCTGTCGGACCCCGCGAGACTGCTTAATGACGATCCAGAGAATGTCTCCAAAGGAAGAGGTAAAGCAATGGAAGACTGATGGGGCACGTATGGATAATGGTCTCTGGAAAAAGGACCAACTCAAGTGTCTCCCTAAGCGGATGTAGCCTGCTATTGCCACATGGGCACATGGGCCTACACATCGAGGAAAGAATCAGGCCCTCGCACTGGTGCAAAAATTCTACTGGGCCCTGGGAATTTCCACAGTTTTGACAGTGCTCAACCGTGTCTGTAATATCTGTCAGACTTGCAATCCCGGTCAACTTCAACGTGTACCCCCAAAGCATCTTGCTAAGCCCGACTATCCTTTCCAAAGGCTCCAGGTGGAGCATATTACGTTACCTAAGTCTGGATGGTATGAGTACTGTTTGGTTGTTGTTGACATGTTCTCCAGTTGGCCGGAAGCATTCCCTGTTACCAGCATGACTGCAAAAACCACAGCGAAGAAACTGGTGATGGAAGTCATATGCAGATATGGGGTTCCAGAAGTTGTTGAAAGTGAGCAAGGTCCAGCCTTTTCTTCTCATGTGTACAAAGTTCTGACAATGCTTGGATACACTGTAGCCCTCCATACTCCGTACCATCCACAATCCAGTGGGAAAGTTGAGAGGCTGAACAGCACACTGAAGGGACAATTGACCAAAATGATGCAGGAGACTATGGCTTCATGGCCAGAGCTCCTACCCATTGTACTATACCACATTCATACTACCCCTATTGTAAAACATGGCTTGTCCCCATATGAGATATTGTTTGGTGCTAGGCCCCCAGTTGCAAATTTCCAGCCTCAGCAGTTATCAGAAGAAACTGACCGTGCTGATCAATATGTTATTCAGCTTAGTAAAAATCTTGCTAACACCCATGCTCTAGTTTCCTCTTCTCTTCCAGATTCAGCAGAAATCGACACCTGTCATAACCTGAAGCCTGGTGATTTGGTAGCCGTGAAAAGGCATGTCAGAAAGCATGGACTAGAACCCTTGTATGACGGTCCCTATCAAGTCCTCCTCATCACCCCTACATCAGTGAAACTAGAAGGATGACCAACTTGGATCCACGCATCGCACTGCAAGCTAGTTAAAACAAGCCAATAACAAATAAAGGGTCATAATGTTTTTTGTTTTTTAGCATTTTCCATATTATTATTGGTAGAAGTTAAAGTTAAAGTTAGAAGATATTCAAAGACTCAGAGATCAATTTGATAAAGACAATGATCGTAATAAGGACAGTTGGTAGTCAGACACCTTCTCCTTTTTCAATCCAGCCAATTGGTTTAAGGGAATTGGGGGGCTGGATAGCTGGGATCTTGCAAAGCTTGTTACATATTGCTGCCTGTATCCTTGTTGTATATGTGATACTAAAATTAGTTTTTTGGTATATTTCTGTATGTATTAGGAAATTCTGCACTAGGACAGCTAATGATGATATAAAAGGCAGCGTCTCCCCTGCTCTTCTCTACACCGATCTCAAAAGGTTACTCGATGAAGATGTTGAAGCCAAGCGCATGACTATCTTCAAAAGATCTCCACCACTGTCATCAAAAATTGTTATTCGTAAATTGCAGTATACAGGGGGGATGGGTGCGCCGCTACAGCCATGACTGATAACATGGCATCAGCCATGTGAAGACCAGTACCCCTCAAGCTTATGACTTGGGATAGCACCTCTGATGCTGCATATCAGTTAACAAAATTTATCTAGGGGGGATACAGTATTAGATGTACGGGACATCTTGTTCTCAAAGACTCCATTTTTGTGCTTGTGACACCATTTTCTTGTTTACCAGATACATTTTGTAACTAGGGGAAAGTTCACCGTTGTAATAAAACCAGACTGTCCCAGTCTAAACAAGATATAAGATATGAGACCCTGATGAATGTGCAATTGTCCTATTCTCTATGTCACATAGCTAGGGACATGAATGTAGTTTCCGGTTTTCTTGCAATATTATTGGCTTATAAAGTAAATGTGTTACGATGATGATATTGGTAGCTTTGCATAATTAAGCAAAATACTATGAAAGAGGTGACATAATAAACGGGGTTAGTGATCTGCCCTGATCCTCCCATACAGAGATTCATTTCCGTCTGGTCATTCTCAGTTGCTAGCAATGCCCTGTGGATTAATTTGGAAATCACTTGGTAAACCGTGAAGGGTCACTTGATCCTCCCTCAATTCAGATCCTCCCTCGACAAGACCAGTTGTCAGCAGTCATCTTATTATCATCACAGGCAGGAAATTGATTACAGGTAACACATATGTAAATTTGACAGAATTGCATCATTCATATCCCGATCCTCACCCTCTCTGCATAATGATCTCTGCACAGGAAACAGAGCATGCCCACAAAACTCTCCCATAGAAATTCTTTACAGTAAATAGAATGTAAATCTGCAATTGGAAAAGAAAAACATATTACAAAAAAAGAATATTTATCACTGTCTGGTTTTAACTTATGTGAAAAGAAAGAGAGGCGAGGAGGACTCCTTGTGGAGATCAACGGGGAAATCCCATGTGGCGATGGTGAGTATGTTCAGTCTCGCGCAGCGTCAGGCACAACACTGCTGAAAGCATGGAAGGCCCCTCCACTGGTTGTAGCTACACCCTCTGGATCTTCAGATGATGAGGATCTGATGGACACAATATGGATTAAAAGGAGAAAGCTTCAGGCTATAAAGCGCTGCCATCAACCAGAGAGGAAATGGTTGCAACAAAACATATCTTTATTCAAACCATTTCCTCTCCGGTTGATGCCAGCGCTTTATAGTCCCAAGTTTTATCCATTTAATCCATATTGGTTTTAATTTATAATAGGTGATGCACTGCTCACTTTTCCCCCCTCCCTGCACAGGGGCCTCTGCACAGATCATGGAGCATGCACAATGCAAACCATCTTTTCCACTCTATTGTTTTCTATGGTCCATTAGAGTGTTGTAAAGCATATGGATAAATGCTGTTAAGAGTAAAATGTCCACTGTATAATCAAGCACGAAAATATTCACACTCAGAAAAGAGACAGACTAGAAAAAATAATCTTTATTAGTATTGGCTTTTAATAATTAAAAAATAATAAAGTCGACATATTTCCTTTAAAAGAAAAACTTAACTTCGGAGTCTTCGTCGAAAGAAGAAGACACTAATTTGCAGACAACTGTTTTGGGGCTCTTGCCCCTTGTCAGTGCAAAGTAGGGTAACGATTGACTGGGTGAGAGGTCCTTGTTCTTTTTCTGTGTGAATGATGGCCTGCTCCATCCAAGGGCAGATGCAGACAACCATGTATTCTCTCATCTGAGAGAATCAAATCGATTATCAAACTCTGATCAGAGGGGAAGATGGAGAAAAACATTTCTCCATTCTTTCAGTCTGTGGAAATCAGTCTGCACTCAGATGTCATCCGAGTGCAGTCCAATGTTTTCCATTGACTCATTGACTTGCATGACTGAGTGCAATCCAAAAATCAGATCAAACTCAGTCATGCAACGACTTTTTCCCCAGATAGCCATGATCTGAAGAAAAACTTGACATGTCCGTGGCCTCATAGAATAACAATGGTCACAGTACTATCCAATATTTTCTCGAATTACACGCGGACTGAAAATTTGGCCATGTACAAGAGCCATTATAGATAGATATTAGGGGAGTATATCTCTGTATGTACAGCAGGAGCCATACGACCTCTGTGCACTGTTGTACCGGCTCCATCGCATAGCGCTGCCATGCTGGCTCCGCCAAATAGCCCTGCTGTACCGGCTCCATTGCACAGCCTTGAAGTTAATGTTGTTTTAAAGCCTACAATCCCTTTAAATTATCAAAGCATAACAGTCTACCAGAGCAGACAATTACTAGAAAATTAGATTTCTGTGATATCTGGTTGTATACTGAGCACACGCCATTGAGCTGGCAGCATCAAAATAATGCTATTTTGAGGCATCTGCAATATAATTAGCTTTCATTAGAAATGCAGGGAATTAAATATTTATGGACATTCTCAAAAAGCAAGCATTAAAAATAACCCATTGAAATCTTTCGCACAATTTTTTCCATAAAGTAAAAGTGAAAGTCATGAAAATAGTTAAAATATTCCTATCAACCAATAATAAAATCAAGTAATGGCAGATATAACCTCGACTGAACACCCTGTGTCCTATTAATCAAGTCTGGAGTATAGAATGGTAAATGTTCCATTCATTTCTCAAAGTGGAGGAAAACTACTGTTTGGGCGCACAGCAGGGCTCGGAAGAGAAGGAGCACCATTTCTCTTTTTGAATGCAAAATTTGCTGGAATAATTAGCAGGCGCCATGTCGCGTTTGGAGAGCCCTTATTCTTACTGGGCTTTTACCCAATGTCTTTGCTTGGAAGAAGAGTTTTAGAAAAACTAATTTAATAATAATATGTACCATGATTGCCTCTTTCTATAAGGATTGCCACTTTTGGATAATCTGGACAAGAAAGCATGCAGAATCTTTTATAGAATCTTGTTAAAAATAAACGAAATAAAAACATTACATAATATAATTATAAAGCTGAGCTTTCAGTATATCTGGGTGTAACTAGAGCAGCAGCTAAATAATGGCCAGTGGCGTCACGTATCACTCTGAGCGCCTCTTTAGCACCTGGGCTCCCCAGCAGCTGCCATGACTGTAGTTATGAGCGCATACGTAATAGCTAATTATACAAAGCTAATATTTTATAAAAAAGCAATGAATATTAAAGTTCCGTGAGAATATATTAGGAAAATGTAACCGAGCCAATGTGACCAATGATCACCTGTTCCTGCAGCATCAGGCAGCAGCTCTCTGCTAAAATCCTAACGAGCGGTAACACCGCAGTTATGTGTCATCATCACCCTAAAGACGTCGAATTCATAAAACTAGCCCAGGGAAATGTCGCTTTGCAGTGTTTGTGCTCTCTGTATATGGCATAATGAACGTTTTTCCATGGCTTCAGGCGAGGGTAAGATCACTGCCAGCAACACATCTGTGAGTTCAGAGTTGGAAGCTTTGAACTAATGTATTCTGAAATTCTCTGTTTCCAAGAGGATATTTATTCAGATTGATGAATGGATATATACAAAAAAAAAAAAAAACAGAAAATATATGAAAAATGATTGTACGTTTCAGGCAGGGATAACAATGGTTATTTGTGTTTGCGAAGTAGTGATTATGCTGAAGAGTGCCAATCAGACCAGTCAGCTGTAATTATCTTACTGGGAGGCAGCATTAAAATTCATGATAAACTTCCTACAAGTCTGACACATAGGTATAAAATAGACATTAAGACCGGCGCTGATGCTGATGACATGATACATATATTCATATATTCATTATATTCCCCTATACATATAGTTACCTGTTTCTCGCCAGAATAAATGCATATATTGTTGCTCAGCTAAAATAAAAATTTAATATCTTAAAGGGATTGTCAACAAAACATACAACCAATTTCCTGCATTAGCCATGTGTTCATCACTATGGAAAGATAGTAATGGCTCTCTCTTCCCCTCCCACAGCAGGAACTCCCAGCACCATTCAAAAATGTACTTAATGTGGTGCTTGTGAACTTTTCTAAAACTTTGAAAGACTTACCAGAGCTAGACACTGCCTTAGACACTAAAAACACTGTCCATAATATCCTTTTTATCCTAGTGGTAGGGAATACTTTGATATAATAATAATAATAATAATAATAATAATAAAAAAAATGCTCAGCACCACCAGTGCGCTAATCCTAGCTGGTCTTTGTTCTAAATCATTATGTGCTGCATAACCATGTGATTGCTACAGCCAATCATTGATGTCATGTCTCGCAACATGGGAATGCAATAAGTTTACCCTTACTCTCTACCTGTTTGCCTCCCTAGCTCTGATGTCAGTAAACCCTTCCTTCTTCTTCCTCATTCTAAGTATGTCAGCCATCTTAAGAACCTCATGTCTTGCAGCTCTGGATCAGAATAGACTACATAACTACTGTTAGGGCCCCGTCACACATAGCGACTCACCAGCGATCCAGAAGGGGGCGGGGGAGGGCACAGCATAGAGGAAGCCCCCCCATGACTGCAATTGGCGGGCATGTTTTGAATTATTGGCAGTTTTGAAATGATTGGCTGGAAGGGGGCAGGGGAGGGGTTCGGGGTGGGGGGGCAGTCTGGTGTGGAAAAAGTGCGGGAAGAAGGTCACTTCATCATCAGCAGAGGAGAAGAAGACCCACCTGTCAAGTTGTCACGAAGATGGAGACCGTGGAGCAGCTTTTTTCTAAACTTCAGGATGCTGCTCGTTCCAGAAGGGGAGGTTGGCTCCGGACACAGCTGTCCTCCCTCCTCTGGGCAGCGGATCCCCCATGCACCAGCAGGCGAGGAAGACGGACCCGGCCCCCTGAAAGACTGTCACCGGAGGTGACAGCGCGCTCCAGGCGACGGCTGCGGAGCCCCTCCAGGGACCCTGCGGGCGGCACTACCGCTCCCCACCTCAGTGCTCGTCCCGGCAGGAATCCGCCCAGCCGGCCTTCCAGCGCTCGCAGCAGAAAGCCGGGAGCCGCACAGGACCAGGAGGCGAGGGAGGATGTGACGTCGCGGGCGGGAGCCGAAGTATCGCGGGGTGCAGCAGCGTCTGGCCGGCTCCAGGGAGAAGAAGCAGGCCGAGGCATGCTCCTGTCACATCGGGGAGGACGACAGCAGGCGGCGCCAGGAAGCTCACCGATCGGTGGCGCGGCAGGTGCCCCAGGTGAAGAGGATCATCGTGGGGTGCCTGGCAGTCTGAGAGCCAGACGGGTGAGCACGACGGGCAGGGGGGGCACAGTGAGGACGTCCTGCCTGGCCCCAGTTCATCATCCTTGGAAGGGGAATCAGCGGGCGGGAGGGAGCAGCGAGTGGACTCCTTGCCTGGCCCTTGTGCAGCGCAGAGGTCAGAGAGAGCGGCGGGCAGGGGGAGTTCCTGCGAGGATGCCCTGCCTGGTCCCAGCACATCGTGGGGTACAGAGGTTGCGGCGGGCAGTCAAGAGATGATGCCCGGCAGTCGGCTTGAGGGTGGTGCGGGCCGGTCAGGCTGGTCCGGGTCCAGGGATCGTCGCAGGTCCTGCTCCGGCGGGAGTTCAAGTGAGCATCGGGTTTCGCATGCTTGGGTCCCCCCTGGTGACGAGGAGGCCAGGGGCGCGGGCCTTGAGCAGCGAAGCGCCCATCGGGATCACGGAGGACGTCATGATTCCGGATATCCAGCTGGCGGGGACACAGCACCCGCGCAGCTATGTGAGTATGGCTCTATGTATTGTGTGTCGCCCGCAGGGGCTGTATTGCAGGATGTTGGGGGTAGGAGGGGAGATGCTAGGGAGCTAGGGGGGCTTAGCGGGAATACCAGGGCTGAGGTGCCTGGGTTGAGGGATATTTTAGACAATATGTCACTAATTTTGAGGAGATTGGAGGAGGGTGTAGTTGGGGAAGCAGCTCCATCCCCGGCGGGGGCATGGTTAGTGGGTCGGGGTTCCGGGACCCAGCCAGTAGGTGAGGTGCTGCGCTCGGTCGAATGCGATGCGGGGTCATCGGCAGGGGTATCTGTCTCGGTGCAGACAGAGACAGATAAGGGTGATAAAATTAAGTTGGACGATAGGGCAAAAGGGGAGGTTTATGTGTGTTTTGAGGAGCCTTTGGGCGCCCATTTAAAAAAAGAAGTAAAAGAAAAGATCTGGCGGGATGAGTATGTGGAGATATTTTCCCTTCTTCCGTTGGAAAAATTTAACCTGGATAAGGGGAAGAAGGACGATAGTAAAAAGGAAGAGGAGGAAAAGAGGAGGTGGCGACTGATTCCGCAGACTTTTGTGAACTGGATGCAGGCATTTGCTATTTTGGCAAGTGTCATAGGTGAAAAGTCTCTGGACAATTGTTCTGGTTTGTTTTGTTATTTAGATGCTATTGGGGAGGCGCATCGGGTTTATGGGGGGCAGGCGTGGCTGCGGTATGACGAGCAGTTTAGACAGAGGAAGGCGGTAAGGCCAGAGATAAAGTGGGATCAGAAGGATATCGGGCTGTGGCTGAAGGTGATGGCTCCAGTGAGGTATGGCCAGTCCTTTCATGGGAGCGGGGGGGGGCAGTAGTCAGCAAGCAGGTCACGGAAGCGGTGGTCAGGCAACCCAGGGAAGAGAAAAGTCGGGTATTTGCTGGCAATTTAATGATAGGCAATGTAAGTACGGTAAAAGTTGCAAGTTCAAGCACGTGTGCTCACACTGCAATGGCACTTCGCACGGGGCGTCAAAATGTTTTAAAAAAGGTAAGGGTAAGCCAAACGTGGGTGCCGGTCAAGGGGGAGAGTCCGGTGAGAGTTCGAGAGATGGCCCCCTTTCTAAATAGGTATCCAGCTCGGGCGGAGGCAAGGGTTATTTGGGATGGTTTTGTTGAGGGCTTCAAGATTCCACCTCCTGGCCATGAGGTTCCTGTCTCATTCAAGAATTTGCGTTCGGCAATGATGTATGCAGAGGTGGTGGACGCGAAGTTAAAAAAAGAAGTGGAATTGGGCAGGATGGCGGGTCCGTTCCCCAAGGCTCCATTAGCGGGTGTAGTTGTTTCCCCTTTGGGGGTAGTTCCGAAGAAGGAGCCTAACAAGTTTCATCTGATTCAGCATTTGTCATATCCGAAAGGTTTGTCAGTCAACGACGGTATTGATAGAGAGTTGTGTTCCGTGGAGTATACCTCTTTTGATATGGCGGTGCTTTGGGTGCGTCGGTATGGTTCAGGGGCTTTGCTAGCTAAGACAGACATTGAGTCTGCGTTTCGGTTACTGCCGGTTCATGCAGATAGTATCCCGCTTTTGGGTTGTTTTTGGAATGGGAGTTTCTACCTAGATAGGTGTTTGCCGATGGGTTGTGCGATTTCGTGTTCATTGTTTGAGACGTTTAGTACTTTTTTGGAATGGGTGGTGAGGGATGTTACAGGCACACAATCGATCATCCATTACCTGGATGATTTTCTTTTCAGTGGTCCCCCGGACTCGCCGTTGTGTAGGAACGCATTGGCAGCCATGTTTTGGGTGGCTGAGCGCTTTGGGGTGCCGTTGGCATCAGAAAAGACTGAAGGCCCTAAGACCGTTATAAGTTTTTTAGGCATCATCATTGATTCAGAAAGGATGGAGTGTCGTTTGCCAGAGGACAAACTGTTGGTGTTGAAGCAGGAGGTGGATAGGGTTGCAAAGTTGAAAAAAGTAACCCTGAAGGAATTGCAATCTTTATTGGGGAGATTGAACTTTGCCTGTAGGATCATGCCTATGGGTCGCATTTTTTCTCGTCGCCTGGCTGGTGCGACGGCGGGAGTGAAAGCTCCGCACCATTATGTTCGGTTGAATAAGGAGCATAGGGAGGATTTGATGGTTTGGCAGAATTTTTTGCGGGAGTACAATGGTCGGTCGTTGATGCAGGAGGAGACTTTGAGCAATTTTGATTTTGAGATTTATACGGATGCAGCGGGCGGCTCTTGTTACGGCGCCTACTGCAAAGGAAGGTGGAGCGTTGGACGGTGGCCTCCGTCGTGGAAGTTGTTGGGTTTTACAAAAAATTTGGCATTGTTGGAACTGTTTCCAATAGTGGTAGCTGTTTTCGTGTGGGGTCCCATGTTCGCGAATCGGAAAGTGCGTTTCCATTGTGACAACGCAAGTGTAGTGGCGGTGATTAACAGTTTGACTGCCTCTTCTCCCCCTGTGATCAAGTTGGTTAGGGTTTTGGTGCTTCGTTGTTTGGAGTTGAATGCAGGGATTTCCGCAGTGCATGTGCCCGGTGTTACGAATTCAATAGCAGACTCTTTGTCTCGTTTTCAGTGGGGGCGTTTTCGAGAGCTGGCGCCAGGAGCGGATGCCACGGGCGTGGAATGCCCTTCTCATCTGTAGAAGGTGATTATGGACGAGTGGGACGACTGATTCGGGAATCGTTATCACATCAGACATGGTCAGCCTACGAATCTTCGTGGCGAATATGGGAGAGTTGGATGATGGAATGGGGTGGGGTTAGTAGCGAGGAGGATAGGGTGTTAGCGGTATTGTTCTTAATTGGGAGGGCGGCTGACAGCGGTTGGTCTGCTGCTAAGGTCAACAAGTTTGTAGCGGGTTTAGCTTTTGGTTTTAAATTACAGGGAATGACAGATGTGACCAAAGCTTTCTTGATAAGACAGGCTTTGAAGGGGTTTCGTAGGGGTAAAAAGGTGTGCGATAAGAGAAGGCCTATTTCGTTTAGTATGTTGGAAAGTTTAGGAAAAGTCCTGGAGGGTATTTGTACTTCTGAATTCGAAGTGGCGCTTTTTAGGTTGGCTTTCTCTTTGGCCTTTTTTGGAGCAATGCGCATTGGTGAGGTGGTGTCAGGCAGCAAGGTTTCAGCCGGTGGGGTGTTAGCTGAGGACGTGGATTTTTGGGCGGGGGGCATTGTTTTCTGGATTCGGCGTTCAAAAACGAATCAGTTGGGTAGGGGCAGACGAGTGGTTTTGGGCCGAGTTGGAGGAGCAGTCATGTGTCCATACAGTTGTTTAAAATCATATTGGGAGGTGTGGGCAGGTAGGGCGGGTCCGCTGTTGTGCCATGCGGATGGCACCTATTTGTCTCGCTTCCAGTGTATGGCGGTCTTGAAGAAGGGATTGTTAGAATTGGGCCTTCCCCTGGACAGGTATGGGTCCCATTCTTTTAGGATCGGGGCTGCAACTGAAGCGGACAGTCTGGGCCTGGGGGTGGAGGCGATCAAGGGCATTGGGAGATGGCAGTCGGATCGTTATTTACTTTATGTTCGGCGTTAAATTGTGTTGGTTGTATGTCCAGGACTGTATTTTTCCATAATCTGTTATGTTTTTTCAGGTGGCGCCCCCTTTCTTGCCTGGATATTTGGACACTCATATGTGTACTGGGGTGCGCTACGGGCTGATGCAAGGCCAGATGGGAGGCAACTGGGCTTTAAGAGGGATTAGGTTCTGGTCCATTGGTTGGGTTTCCGTGGGTTGGTGTGGAGCAGGGTGCTACCGGAATTGGCTAAGTCCGTACGTCTGGACAGAACCCCCGATGTTATTGTAATACACGCGGGGGGTAATGATTTAGGGGTCAGACCGGTGCGGGAACTAATTAGGGATATACGTGCTGATTTTTTAAGACTGTGGACATCTTTTC
Organism: Dendrobates tinctorius; assembly: GCF_039654945.1. Taxonomy (NCBI): domain Eukaryota; kingdom Metazoa; phylum Chordata; class Amphibia; order Anura; family Dendrobatidae; genus Dendrobates; species Dendrobates tinctorius. The sequence continues at coordinate 5,868,602 of NW_027361814.1, read as the reverse complement.
CGAATGTGGTGACTGTATGGTCGGACATGGTTCCTAGAAAGAGGTGGAGACAAGTGAGGTCTTTAAAGGGGATTAACCGGGCTAGGGTAAAACTGAATCGGGCAGTGTCAGGGTTTGTGGCTAGAAATGGTGGAATTAGCGTTAGCCACTTTGAATTGGAGGCAGGTGTCGGTAACTTTTGGCTGGCCGATGGAGTGCATTTAAATTCTATTGGTGTGGATTTGTGGGCATTGGCAATCCAGGAGGGGATTGAGAGGGCCTTGGTGGCTTTGGGGCACTCACGAGCCTGAGGTGGTCAAGATGTTTGTGGTTGGCGGGGGGTGGGGTTCTTGGAGTTGGCGGTGATTGGTCGGGGAAGGAGTTGGAAGTAATATTCCCGACAATTTAAATGGGTATGGGGGATCTGGCTTTTGGTGATGGGCTCTGGACGGGGTTGTTACCTCGGGAGCTCTGGTGGTTAGTCTCCCGGAACGGGAGTTACGGTGCCCTCGAGCTGGGCTGGACGGCTGAGGGTAACATGGTGGTAGATTTTGAGGTTTTATAGCCAGATCTTTTAGCTCCAAGAACCCTCCCCTCGTATTATTTGCATTAAGATTAATATTTTATGTTCATTGTTAATGTTGTTAGTTCATTAATAAAATCGGCAGCTGTGGCCAAAATTATCCAAAGAATTAAAAAGTTGTAGTGTGCGTTATTTGAGGAGTGGGGGGAATATTGGGAGCTGGGTAGGTATTAATATAAAGGAAAAACTGTAGTAGCCATATGCGGTCAAGAAGGGGGCGGGGGAGGGCACAGCCTAGAGGAAGCCCCCCCATGACTGCAATTGGCGGGCATGTTTTGAATTATTGGCAGTTTTGAAATGATTGGCTGGAAGGGGGCAGGGGAGGGGTTCGGGGTGGGGGGGCAGTCTGGTGTGGAAAAAGTGCGGGAAGAAGGTCACTTCATCATCAGCAGAGGAGAAGAAGACCCACCCACCCTCCCTGTTGTGCGGTCATACAGGGTGAGGGATTAGGTGATTCCTGTGTTGTTATGTGCTTATATTAAAAAAAAAAAAAAAAATGTTTTAACACAGTTAATGGTTAGATATGTCAAGGGCAAGAGGTATTTGGGTGAAAATCCCTACGAGGCGTTGTTATTGCCGTCGTCACAGTGGCTTCGGGGCGGGGGTGGGGTTCTTGAAGTTGGCGGTGATTGGTCGGGGAAGGAGTTGGAAGTAATATTCCCGACAATTTAAATGGGTATGGGGATCTGGCTTTTGGTGATGGGCTCTGGACGGGGTTGTTACCTCGGGAGCTCTGGTGGTTAGTCTCCCGGAACGGGAGTTACGGTGCCCTCGAGCTGGGCTGGACGGCTGAGGATAACATGGTGGTAGATTTTGAGGTTTTATAGCCAGATCTTTTAGCTCCAAGAACCCTCCCCTCGTATTATTTGCATTAAGATTAATATTTTATGTTTATTGTTAATGTTGTTAGTTCATTAATAAAATCGGCCGCTGTGGCCAAAATTATCCAAAGAATTAAAAAGTTGTAGTGTGCGTTATTTGAGGAGTGGGGGGAATATTGGGAGCTGGGTAGGTATTAATATAAAGGAAAAACTGTAGTAGCCATATGTGGTCACGACAACGATATCAACTTGTCAGGATCGCTGGTGAGTTGCTACATGATCGCTGGTGAGCTGTCAAACAGGCAGCTTCACCAGCGATCAGCACAGTGACGCCGAGCGCGCGGCGTCGCTGTGTACGTTAGTTACCAGCGTGCTGATGCAGGGAGCTGGTAACTAAGGTGCACATCGGGTTTCTAAGCGGCGCGCGTCACTTAGAAACCCGATGAGTACCTTGGTTACCAGCTCCCTGCATGAGCGCGCTGGTAACTAAGGTACACATCGGGTTTCTAAGTGACGCGCGCCCCTTAGAAACCCTGCGTTTACCCTAGTTACCAGCGCGCTGATCGTTGGTCTCCCGCCTGTCACACGCAGCGATGCGTGCTGGCCAGCGGGAGACCAGCGATCAAAAAAATGTCCTGGCTATTCCAGGACGATCAGCGATAACCGGCAGGGGGGCCGGTCGCTGGTCAATGTCACACACAGCGATCTCGCTGGTGAGTCACAAAAATTGTGACTCAGCAGCTATCTCGCTAGCTGTGATGAGGGCTTTAGGCATCAGGTCTCTGTAGCTGCACAGCAGGAATCCCAAGCTTTGCCTTCGGCGGTCTCCCATTCCTCTCCGGCCACAGTGTAGCCTGCTCAGCAGACTTGTCAATCCCAGCTCTCTGGTCACACCAGCATTGTAGGTTTGGTTGCTGCTGTCACCTCTGGTCCAGCAATAGCAACGCATGTTGGTCAGCAGCGAGCTACTCCAGGGACTAAGTCCTCCTGTCAGTCCACTGAGCATGCCCATGGGACGATCTCTCATTGGAGATCGGAGGTCACATGCTCAGGTCCTTCTCCAGCTCGGATTGGACCATCAGGAAGGTCCCGCAAGGACGCTGCTATGAAAGGTTTGCATGGCCGCTCGGCCATGCGCTAAGATAGACTTTTGTTGAGACTTGTGTGAGTGATGATGGATGCATGTAACTGGTAACTGACTCATTAAATAACCCCTTCCTTTGATACGTATGCGTTAGGGTTAGTTCAGCCTGAGTCAGCGCCTCATGGTGGCAAAGCATGTGCCACAGTGCTCCAGTCCAGCACAAAGGTTAGCGCCATAGTGCAGCCATATCTCCCGTGCCTCTGGGTGGTACGTGTCTATCTGCTGCACCCTGTGACAGCTAACAGGGCACAGCACTTTCCTAGCGTCACTCTCTAGCGTCACTGCAGCGGCTCTGTGCGCAAGTGGGTCTATAAGGACTCCATGCCTCTGGGCAGAGTTCGGTGACCAAATCGCTTGCGCTCACATTTTATTAGTGTGAGCTTGTGAAGTAACAGGGTTCGCTTCATACACTCCGGGTGAGGTAACACGAGCATGCTACTATCTGCCATTGTCTAGCAGCAGTTTCCATCACTGCATGGTGGACCCCAGGCTGCGAACGCACCTCATTAACATCTATATTATTTGGTGCGTTCCGCCAGCCTAACAACTACAAGGATTCAGATTGAAAATAAACTTTCTTCTGGAATCTTCAAGCTATCAGATGAAATCTCTTCATGTGAGTACTAGTACATAGAGACAGCATAGAAATGGCATCTCAAAAGCCCCACACTCACAGCCTAGTTATGGAGTCAGAATAACTGGCTGTAGCACTATTTTCAACACCCTGCATGGTGTCCCCTTCTCCCTCCATACAGGGAAGTCAGTTTACTCACCACATCAGCCTTCAGCACGCTCCCGGGCTTGTTTCCTATTTCCTGATAGTGTGCGCCTCGCAGCTCCTGCTGGTGCGCCTAGTGTGCACGCGCGTCCCTGCTCTTAAAGGGACAGTGCACACATTTTGCTAAATGTCCTCAGTCTGTTGGTGAGAGACATTTAGCATAATGTGTACACCTGCAAGATGGCTCCCAGCCAATTGCTGTAGGTCATCCTATATAAAAGTCTCCCTCTTCCTTAGGGAGTCACCAAACAATGAGTTTAGGCTTTAGGTAGTTGGTGTTCTACCAGTGCAGTTGTGAGGTCCCCTGATCCCAATGCATCCAAGTCCTGATCCCAAATCCCTGGTCACGGTGTGGCCCAGTTTCATGAACCCGAATGCCTCGTCCTAGTGTACCAGGTGTCCTGAACCCAAGCCTCTGGTCCTACTGCGGCCAGTGTGCTGAAACCAAATCCCTGGTCTCAGTGCAGGAAGCAGTAAGAGGCAGAGCTGGGTTTCCAAATCCACAAATTTGGCTCAACAGGTGAGGATAAAACAGCATACAGTAATCTCCTGACCTCTATCTTTACATGTATTCTGTGGATTTGGAGCACATTGTCATAGGACTAATGCCTCAGTCTATCTTTAAGGCTGTGTGCACACGTTGCAAATTTGACTGGGGAAATTTCTGCACGGATTCTGCATCTCTTAGCAGAAAACGCAGTGGAAATTTCATGCGTTTTTTGTGCGAATTTCATGAGGATTTGATGCGGATTTGGATGTGGCTTTGTCTGCAGATTTGTTAGCTCATTAAAGATGTACTACTGAAAAAAAAAATTCCTTTTTCAAGTCCTACCTCCATTGTTGATGTGTTTCAATTAGTGATGAGTGAGTTTACTCATTGCTCGGGTGTCCTCCAAGTATTTTGGCATGCTCAGAGATTTAGTTTTTGTTGATGCAGCTGCATGATTTGCAACTTGTAGACAGGCTGAATACATGTGGGAATTCCCTAACAAACAGGCATTCCACACATGTATTCAGACTATCCAGCAGCCGTAAATCATGCAGCTACAGCGACACAAACTAAATCTCCGAGCATGCCAAAATACTCGGAGGACACCCGAGCATGCTTGGGAAAACCCGAGCAACGAGTATATGGGTCTCCCTCACACCCAGGGCTGTGGGGTACTCGGTACCGAGCCCAATGAGCTTCAATGGGAGATGTCACGGCAGCTGGGACCCGGACCGTGGCCCTGGGCGCCCATTGTAAAAGCGGCGGTGGTAACGGAGAGACTGCAGGGGATGCTGCCGGTGGTGTTGCAGCGGTCGCAGGCTCTACAGGGGTTCATCTGGGGGAGATCCGGTGCAGCGATGGCGGGTACCGGTAACTGGGGTACCGCGGGTGTAGACCCCTCCAAGGCGGGCTGCCACTTCTTCCTCCAGAGCGCCTCCTGCTTCAGCCACAGTTCGCGAGTCAACCGGGCAATCTCCTCCTCCAGCTGTTGACAGTCCATCCTGGAAGCCGGGTCGGAGCCTGCAGCCATGGCGCCGGGGAGATTCAAGTCAACCTCCTCGCACTTCGCAGGCCTCCTCCCTTCCCCTTCCAATATGGCATTCTGGCGTTCTTCTTCCCGCCTCGGCTCTATTCCCGCCACTGGCTTCCGCTCCTCCTTCTGGGGGCAGCGTCTTCTTCCAACTCCTCCATACCAAGTCAGTATACGAACCCCTCGGGGGTGGGCCATGTTGCTGTCGCATAGAAGTTCAGACAGGGGAGGCCCAGGACAGTTTGCGGTCTTTTCTTAGGACCACCCAGGTTATCACGCCCTTCTTCACCATGCCGGCGGCCATTTTTAACATTCATCTCACAGTCTATCAAATTAGGTCTTCTGCACATTTCCAAAAGTTTTAAGTCCAACAGATCTCAGGCACACAGAACCCGATGGCATCGGGTCTCGTCATCCTGTTCGTGACGCCAAAAATGGGTCGCCCTCACACCCAGGGCTGTGGGGTACTCGGTACCGGGCCCGATGAGCTTCAATGGGAGATGTCACGGCAGCTGGGACCCGGACCGTGGCCCTGGGCGCCCATTGTAAAAGGGGTTGTTTCAGTGTGCTGATGGTAGTGAAAGTTTATAAGTGATTCGTGACGCCACCTGTGGTATTCGGCAATAGAGATGTAAGCCAACGCTGCAGACAGATCCTCTGGGACAGATGGTGTGGTGCAGCAGTGATGTTATAGCCCTCCACAGGCAGGGCTGTAGTCCCAGGGCAGTGTAGGTGAAGTGATGTAGTGTCAGGCGCGAGGGATGTAGCGGTGCTGGGCAGGTTGACACAGGAATAAGTGGAGGACACCAGGGCATGTAGTTCCAAAGCTTTACTCACAGTGCTTTGCTACACTACTTTGTGGTGTGGGGTGCAGGTGTTGGAGTGTGGTCAGGTGCTTCCACCTTACCTGGATGGTGGGGCACCACACCTCAAGAGGAGGTGCAGTACCTCTGGGGCGACTGAGCCTCAGGGGCGCCACATATACTCGCTCATCACTAGTTTCAATCAAGATTAGCTCTATTTTTGATTCTTCACCCACACACTCTTCCTACTTCTGATTTATTTTGCATTTTAAAAATCCGCTGCAGTTTTTCAGCAAAATTCGCATGAAATCCGCATCAAATCCGCAAACATTTTTACACCTGCAGATTTGAGTGCCTCAATGGAAGTCAATGGGGGAAAAAAACACTGCAGATCCACACAAAGAATTGACATGCTGCAGAAAATAAAATGCTGCGAATCAGGACGGAATTTTCCGCAGCATGTGCACACCAATTCTGGATTCCCATTGATTAACCTTGCATGAGCAATCATTTGCGGATTTGGTGCAATTCCGCGCAGAAAAGCCGCTGCGGATCCGCAACAAATCCGCAACGTGCGCACATAGCCTTACCCTCTTACATTTACTCCACCTAAATAATACCATCCGCAGTATTCCACTGATTGTCAGCTTAGAGTGGTTTGGCAGGCAACAGCTTTCCCAATTCTGCAACTTCTGCAGTTAGACGGTTGCATAGCCAGTCCTCTATCCAAGTATATTTGAACACTAAGGTGAATTTGCACCATGTAACGATGGTGGGTGTGGGCTGCACTTACCCTGGAGGGATGTGACTACGTGTCTACCGGGTTCTTCACTAGAGCCTCTGATGGTGAGGATAGGCCGAGCTGCCGGTAAACAACAGATATCACTCCAGGGCAGTCCTCAGATCTGCAACAGCTCACCGGAGGGTCAGAGGCGTGGGTACGAGGTACAGGAGGGCAAGTCAATGGTGTAGTCAGGCGGTCCAAGGTCGTGACAGGCAACACAGGATCAATAAACATAGCTGGAATGCCCTCACCCAGGGCGGCGGGGTACTCTGTACCGGGCCCGTGGAGTTCAATGGGAGATGTTACGGTAGCTGTGACCCGGTCTGTGGCCCTGGGCGTCCATTGTAAAAGGGGAATGTTGATTGTGTGGATGATGATTAAAGTTTATTAGTGAATGATTCGTGACGCCACTTGTGGTGTTCGGCAATGAAGATGTTAAGCCGACGCTGCAGACATCCTCTGGGACAGATGGTGTGGTGCAGCATCGATGTTGTGGCCCTCCACAGGTAGGGCAGTAGTCCCAGGGCAGTGTAGGTGAAGAGATAGGGAGGAGACGTAGATGGTGCGGTGTCAGGCACAGCGATGTAGCAGTGCTGAGTGTGTTGGCGCAGGAATAAGTAGAGGACACCAGGGCATGTAGTTCCAAAGCTTTACTCACAGTCTGTGTGCATACAGGTGCCCGCCTCAGTGCCGTGTCCTCCAGGTCAGGTGCTCAGCCAACCTCCAGGCAAGATGAAGTACTCCGTTCCACCACTCCGCCAACATATGTGCCTTTTCTGAATGTCTCCCTCCTTAGCGCTCGTAGTGAAGTACTCACAGTACTGAGTTACACTGGAGTTCCTCCTTTCAGATGTTCTTAGAACTCTACTTGTACGGCAGACAGCTGTAGCCTGCTTTGGGGACTCCTTGCTACTAAGTCCCGGCTCACTCTCGTTGCTGTTGTGCCCCCAAGTCTTGTGTGGAAATAAAGTGGTGACAACTTCTATTCCTCTGGTGTCTGTCGCAGGACCATTAGTATCCATACAACCTCGGGGACCGGACCCCGGCCATGTGCTTAGAACTTGAGGAAGGGCTCTGCTCTAACCCTAATCCTTAGTTCACTACTTCTCCTTACGTTCCGTACAAATCAATCTTTCTTATGGAGAATTAGGCTTTTTTAATGTCTCTTTCCTGTGCCAGCAGACCCAGGTCACTGAGGTCTGCTGCAGCACTTCCTTCAAGCCATCCCACTCGGGATCTTCTCTCACTGACTGACTGAGTCAGATGGACCTAGTTCTAATAATCTCCCGCTCTCTTGTGCAGACTAAGGTCCACCCACCTCCCAGCACTCTTCGTGTTCCAAGCAGGGAGCCACCAAAGGTGCTTTGCTACACTACTATGTTGTGTGGGATGCAGGTTTTGGAGTGTGGTCAGGTGTCTCCACCTTAACTGAATGGTTGGGTACCACACATCAGGAGGAGGTGCAGTACCTCTGTGGCAACTGAACCTTCAGGGGCGACACATAGCCGAGGTTAGGAGAAGATAGGATAGGTATACGAGCTAGATCAATAATGGGAGAAACAAAATACACGCACAAACTAACTGGACAATAGCAGACGGACTGACTAGGAAACAAGTTCGGGCAGGGAGTGGTGGGAGGAGCTGCCTAATAAAGAGCCTGCTGGCACAGGATAGGCTAGGGAACCTAATTTGTTCAGGACACAGCAGGGTTAAATTCCTAAGGCTGCATGGAAAGCATATTTAGATGCAGCAGTGCTAAGGAGTACTGTAAGAGGCCAAACTCAGTGAGCCGGCTTGACTGGAGGAGAAGCTGTGTGACGACCATGGGGAGTGGGGTGGTGCTGAGGAGGCATGCGAGTTACTATCGTGAAACACCGTTATGTTCACAGTAGCTTCTTCTCTCTGGTCCACAGGTACAGGACTCTGTTCTACTGCTGTGAGCTTCTCCTCCACCTTTCTTCTTTCTTCTCTACTATCTTCACACTCAGATTCTTCTACTGCAGCAATCCTAAAAGTCCAGAATAAACCTCTATGCTCCCATCTGTTGTGGTTAATTTTAAAACACTAACTAACTAACTAAACCTAACTAAAATATTTAACCTCTCTCTCTCTTCTGGTATTTTTCCCTCCTCATTTAAGCATGCCATCATACATCCACTACTTAAAAAACCATCCCTCGACCAAAACTGTGCCGCTAACTATAGACCTGTCTCTAATCTTCCCTTCATCTCTAAACTCCTGGAACGCCTGGTCCACTCCCGTCTTCTCCGCTATCTCTCTGATAACTCGTTTCTCGACCCTGTCGAATCCGGTTTCCGCTCTCTACACTCTACTGAAACTGCCCTCACTAAAGTCTCTAATGATCTACTAATAGCTAAATCTAATGGTCACTACTCCATGCTAATTCTCTTGGATCTCTCTGCAGCATTCGACTCTGTGGATCATCAGCTCCTCCTCACCATGCTCTGCTCCATCGGCATCAAGGACACCGTTCTCTCCTGGTTTTCCTCCTATCTCTCTGACCGCTCCTTTACTGTATCTTTTGCTGGTTCCTCCTCCTCTCATCTTCCACTTATTGTTGGGGTTCCTCAAGGACCAGTCCTAGGCCCCCTCCTCTTCTCTTTGTATACTGCCCCTATTGGTCAAACAATCAGTAGATTTGGTTTCCAGTATCATCTCTATGCTGATGACACCCAATTATATGCTTCTTCTTCTCCTGATATCACGCCTGCCTTTTTAGAAAACACCAGCGATTGTCTGAACGCTGTGTCTAACATCATGCCCTCAGTATATCTGAAACTGAACCTGTCAAAGACTGAACTCCTTGTGTTTCCTCCCGCTACTAATGTACCTATACCCGACATTGCCATTTCCGTGTGTGGTTCCACTATTACTCCCCAGCAACATGCCCGCTGTCTTGGGGTCATACTTGACTCCGAACTTTCATTCGCCCCCCCACATCCGATCACTGGCTCGCTCTTGTTATCTGCACCTCAAAAACAATTCTAGAATTCGACCTTTTCTTACTTTTGATTCCGCAAAAACTCTTACTGTTTCTCTTATTCATTCTCGTCTAGACTATTGTAACTCTTTTCTAATCGGTCTCCCTCTTACCAAACTCTCCCCCCTCCAATATGTCTTGAATGCCGCAGCCAGGATCATATTCCTCACCTATCGTTACAACGATGCCTCTACCTTGTGCCAGTCATTACACTGGCTACCCATCCCCTCCAGAATCCAGTGCAAACTTACTACTCTCACCCACAAAGCCCTCCATGGCTCAGCACCACCCTACATCTCCTCCCTCGTTTCAGTATACCACCCTACCCGTGCCCTCCGTTCTGCTGATGACCTGAGGTTAGCATCCTCAATAATCAGAACTTCCCACTCCCGTCTCCAAGACTTTACACGTGCTGCGCCAATTCTTTGGAATGCCCTTCCCAGGTCAATACGATTAGTCCCCAATCTCTACAATTTTAAGCGTGCCCTGAAAACTAATTTATTCAGACTGGCCTATCGCCTCAACACATTAACCTAATCTATCCCTGTGTGGCACAGCCAAAAGTTTTACCATAACCAGGTTCCCCGCATCATGTTCCCACATGCTTTATACATCCATTAGCCCTCTGTGTCTGTACTGTTACACACTTAACATTATGGCTGGTCCATACACTCAGGGCAACTGTTACCACCCACCTTTCGTGTCTACCTCTTTCCTCATAGACTGTAAGCTTGCGAGCAGGGCCCTCATTCCTCTTGGTATCTGTTATAATCTATGTGATTTTTGTTATGCTGTAATGTCTATCGTCTTTACAAGTCCCCTCTGAAATGTAAAGTGCTGCGGAATATGTCGGCGCTATAGAAATAAAATTTATTATTATTATTATTATTATTATTATTATTAACAGCTATCCTTTGCCTTGGTGGAAGTCACACTCTTCACTCAAAGGAATAAGCCTAAAATCTTCACTTTTATGGTTACTGATTTTCATCCTGTCAGCAGATACACTCTTCATTCACAGGATTAAGCCTCTCTCCCTTCTATAGTGGCAATCCTTGCCTTCTCTCTGTTATGGCGGCTCTTTCATTCAAAAGAGATAATCTCTTCCTCCAGGAGCAGATTACAACCACAAAAGTGGATGATGGTGCTTAATACATGCTTTTCTGTGCTCCTAACTATTTCTATGGGTGGTACACAAATGGCATCATTTACTCTCTAGCTTTCTATCAGGGATTTCCTCTTCTTCTGCCTGAATCTTGTCTTCAAATCCTTCTAAACTCAAGCAAAAAAACAACAGAAGAGAGTTTCCTCTCTGTACACCTTCAGGGGCCGTCACCATGCATGCTAAGTACTAACTCCACACTTCCCATGTCTCAGCAGCTCAGTGTGTTAAATCTTTATGCACTGCGTTCATAACATCAAACATTACTCCTGCTACTCAGTGACACTCTGTCTGAGCATGTAAGACCCAGGGAATATCTGCCAACAAATGTATTTTTGCAGACAACACCAATATCTTGCATCACATAAGCAAGACTTCATTGGATTTGACACACAGTCACAACAACATTCAAACATGCAAACTCTCTTCGCTCCACGACCTGGAAGCAAATTTCAGGGTGACTGCTGGGGTACTTCTGACGCTCCGCACCTCTTCTCTAACTTCCTTTATTTTTTTCTGCGAGTTATCTTGGGGTATGACGCTGAGCTCCAAGACAGCAGCAAGGGTTATCCTCAGGCCTTCGACTTCTTCCGAAATTTTTTCCATTCCTTGCCGTAATTCGCGGGACCACTTTGGCTCTTCCTTGTTCGGGGTGGGTACTTCGCAACACCGGACCATCTCTGTCAAGGCTGTAACCCCCTGTTCCTGCTCGCGTATAGCACTTCGCTCTTCACTCCAGTAAACATCATGCGCAGGTTTGTCCGCAAGTGCTCCCACAAAGCCTGCTTTAACAGCACATCTCGCAAGCCTTTCACCAACTAGTCTCGCAGCACTAGGACAGGGGGTCCTAGGCCTGTGCTGGCTTTCTTAATAAGGGCAACATAGATTTCCTGTAGCACGTTCATATACTGCATCACAGTCTCCCCCTCTCTTTGAATACGCCTAAATAAACGCTTGCGTAACTCTCCTACATCTGCGGAGTCCCCATGTGTTTCCTCCAATATACGTAACACCTTGTCAAGCGTATCCTGCTGTCTGGGGGGCCATAGCATCACTGAATCCCTCGCCTCCCCTTCCAGGGCCATCATGGCGACTTCCCCCTGTAGGGCAGGTATCATAGAGTGCATTCTCATCAACCCTTTGATATGTTCAGTCCAGCTCCACAACATGGTGTTACTCTCATTAAATTTAGGTAGGTTGTTTAACATTGCCCCCCAGAGAAATGCTGGACCTAGGGCCCTCCCTAGATGCTTAGTCTGCCCCCTCCGTGCCAGTAGACTGCATCCTGCCAACTACACCAAGAGTGAGCAGGTTGCAAGATACAGTATGGGGTCAGAGGCAGAGCAAGGGTTAACATGAGGTTTAATTTAACAGGTATACTCCTTGCAGGGAAAACAGTATAATTGACCACAGGGTACGTAACTCAGGGGAGACGAGTGTGAGGAATAGGGTAGGAAGCTCAAGAATAGCAAAATTATCAGTTCGTCAACTTCAGAATGCCGTTTGTTCAGGATGTGGACGTTGGCGCCAAAGCTGTGGCACATAAGGGTCCGGTATGGTCCTGGAAAAGATGTTGGCCAGGATCCTGGCGGCGATGGTGATTCCTCGTGATCCGATCGGTGTGTCAGGAATCGACGAGTCGGGCAGGGCACAGTCTATCCCTCTGTCAGTGTACAGGGACAACGAGCGACTCAATTCAGGTACCAAGGGAAACCCCTCACAGCGGGTGTCCCAATTCTCCCAGTGGTGCATGCACGTGCTTATGTCCTGACTGGGCATCCTGCCACTCACGGTTAGCGATGTCAGCGGGTACCAGGTAAGTCGTCGGCAGTGTCTGATAGCGGCTTTTTGCCTCTGCTGGTTTAGGCCTGCTCTGGCAGTTGGCTTCCCCGCAGGAGCCCTGAAACTGCCCTCCTGCGCGCTGCACATTCCCACAGCGACTAACTGATTTGCCTGGCTCTGGTGCACCCGGCCGGAGCACTACTCACTGTGGCTGCTGCAACACCCAGCTTGGCTCTGCTCTGTGTACACGGCTCTACACGGCTCTGCTCTGCACAGCTCTGTTCTGCATGGCTCTTTCTGCAGGCAACGGGGGGGTTCATTCTATGCGGCCCATCACCACGCCGGTACTCTCTGATGGGGGAAACAGCGCGCCACTCACCACTCTGTGCGCTGCCCTCTACTCTGCTCTGCGCCAGACTGCTTTGCACACTTTTTCCCTCTTTTTTTCTGCTGCTGCGTGCGCTTTTTAGGCTTCTCTTGCTCTCCTGGGTCGGTCCGGCTCACTCAGGCTCCCCCCCCCCCGTAAACAGGGGATACAGCCCTTTCAATTCCGGACCCGGCATGCAGGTACCTGTGGTCTTGTCGGCCCCCTTATATTAGCACAGTCCTATATTTTCAACAAGAGAGCAAAACAAAGTGTTTCACATACTGTAGTAACAGTTTGTAATTTTTGTAAAAGGGTAGAGAAGTCATTTTCAAGGGTATGTGCACGCAAAGTCTTTTAGATGCTGGTGTACCCAATGCATTTATGAAGCAGAAGAAATTTCAGGAAAACATTCAGTGTTTCTCCTGAAGTGTCTTATTTGACAACTTTTTGCAGCTTTTTTTTTTTATTTTATATATAAACTAGTGAATGGTTAAAAACTGCCTGAGTAATTAATCGGTTACTTTTTTAAGCCACTTCGTAGCTTTTGGTTAAAAAAAAGCAAAAAAAATAATTTTTTTTGCATTTTTTTAAGTGCTTTTTCAGACAGGTTCGTGTGGAAACCTACTTGAAAAAGATGCCGAGTGCACACACGCTTACATGCTCATAATTTTACATGGCGGGCAGCACGGTGGCTCAGTGGTTACTATTATAGCCTTGCAGTGCTGGGGTCCTGGGTTCAAATCCCACCAAGGACAACATCTGCAAGGAGTTTGTATGTTCTCCCTGTGTTTGTATGTTTTTATGGTCACCCCTCTTGGTTCTCACACTCCAAAGACATACTGGTGGGCAATTTAGATTGTGATCCCCAGTGGGGACAGTGATGATGGTGTCTGTAAAAATGAATGGCACTATGAATGTAAAATACATGAATAAAGCATTCAAAACTCGTTGACTGATGACGATCTCAGCATAGCGATGCATGTGATTTACCATGAACGTCATCCTTCTGGTTTCTGGTTAAGACAATCACTTAAAGAAAGCAAGTCATAAGCTGGGAAAACAGATAGAAATTGATGAAGGAGAACGCATTTATATCTCGCATCCTTTCCCTTGCCTTGGTACAGTCACATAATGAATCCCTGAAGAGCAATAATCCAACAATATATAGCAAGGAACAATTATGCTGCAGAATTTATAGATGACGACGGTATTGTATAATGAGGGACATTTACAACGCTGGCTGACAACTCCACCAATGTCTTTTATATTAGTTTTCAAGTGCATACAGTATATATCCATATCTAATGTTGTGTTATATAATGTTCACAGCAGAACCTGCTAGGATATTAGGAATGGTAGCTGTGTGGGGAAGGTGACCGGACGAACGGACTTGTCAGAAGAAAGAGGGGACGGTTTGTGCACTTTAGACAGATGTTAGTAATGACAGAAGGGAAACAGCTAGGAAAAGTGTAGAATGGGTGCAGTACCCTGGTTTGACCACAAGATGGCAGAGGGGAGTGTGAGTACAGGACTTGACAGCAGCTTATAAATAGGACAGGAGGGTTCCAGAAAGTTCCAGTCCTGGGAGGAGCTCAGAAGGAGAGGACTCAGTGAAGGTGTAAGGACAGTGTGGAGAGCTCAACTAGGGGACTGAGGAGAAAAGGAGTCAGGGGGGTGGCCCCGACATGAAGAACCGCAGAACAGACGAGGCCCCGGGGGTGCCAAATTGACGACGACCTCTGACCGGTGAAGTGCTGGCGGTGGAAAGGCCTAGGGTGGCCCCAGTGACAGAACCGTGAGAAACGTCACTACGACAGAAGACAGGTGTGTGTGTACCTGGGTCTGAATACAGAGAGCTGTGGAAGTACTGTGGTGTATTGCTGAGGTCGTCAGGAGGACGGCCATTAAACTTGGATCTGTTGTACCCGAAAACTGCCTCCGTCTCGTGTCTGTGACGTCTGTTCGCGGTAAATAAGGGACCACTCCCAAGCTGGGCCAACTTACTACAGCTGCTATGGGAAACAAAAAGGGACTGGAGTCCACTACATACATACTAATGTTGACTATAGAAGGTTGTGTGCAAAATTTAAAGGGAGTGTCCAAAACTATTAATTATATATTTAGTATGGGCCTAGAAACTAACAGGCAGGGACTTGCTAACAGAGACCACTACTTCCCTGCTCTACCTGCCACCAGTTAAGAGTGGTCACAGATCATTCCAGCAGGTGATTTAGCTGTTCCATGTCAACAAAGCAGTTCTTCTTCTTCCGGGCTGCTCTGTCAAAGGAGCATGATTGCCAAGGTCGTGCTGATTGACAGCCAGTTCCCTGGAGTTAGGCAGTGGGCAGTCAATCAGCATGTCATTAGCAGTCACGCTACTTCAACAGAGCAGCTCGGAAGAAGGAGAAGTTGCAAACTTGATAAAGCTAAACTATAGCGGGAGTCACACATAGCAATCTCGCTAACGAGATCGCTGCTGAGTCACAACTTTTGTGACACAACAGCGATCTCACCAGCGAGACCGCTGTGTGTGACAGCGATCAGCGACCAGCCCCCCTGCCGGTATCGCTGATCGCTGCAAGAAACCTCTGGACATATTTTTCGTCGCTGGTCTCCCGCTGGCCAGCACGCATCGCTGCGTGTGACAGGCGGGAGACCAGCGATCAAAATAATAAAAAAAATAAAAATATTGTTATTCTCACCTTCCGACGTCCCGCGCAGCCATGCCGCCTCTCTTCACGCTCCCTGTCCCAGTGTTCCTTTGCACGAATGACCGCGAGACATCGCGCTGCCGCGAGACCGTGACATTCTCGTGGTCATTCTCGCAAAGGATTACTGGGACCGGAGCGTGGAGAGAGGCGGGATGGCTGAGCGGGACGTCGGAAGGTGAGAATAACAATATTTTTTATTTTAATTCTATTTTTTTACAGGGATATGGCATCAGCGCTAATGAACACAGCGATGCCGGGCGCTTGGCATTGCTGTGCTGATCGCTGGTGAAGCTCTCTGTTTGACAGCTCACCAGCGATCACATGACGACTTACCAGCGATCCTGATACGTTGATATCGTTGTCGGGATCGCTGGTAAGTCGCTATGTGTGACTCCAGCTTATCACTTCTGATTTTGAAAGCATTCTTTGCAGCTTTTTTCCACACCTGCCTAAAATTGTTGCACAATACTGTTTATTTTATTAGAGCATCCTCACAAGGAAGAATTTATCTGATGTTAAGAAAAAAAATATTATTACGCTCAAAAGGGATGTCCCTCTATAACCCTGCCCATTTCTTGGTGCTTCTTCAAAAGAGCTGGAACCGCACATCACCACAAAAACCTCAGTCTGCTGTGAAAAATTTGACTGGAAGACACCTTGCTGATGCAGTATAACTACCTTCTGCCCTCTTGCTGCACTCACTCTTGCCATGGTGTATAACCTGTGACATGAAACTGTTTTCCATAACCTCACGTTTTAGCAGTTTGGCTGTTACTCACCCAGTTCTTCACAGCTGTTTCACTTAAAGGGAACTTGTCATGTGCATATGTACCTGCATATACACTGTTAATCTGCAGGTAAATATTGAAATATTCTCCGGCTACCATGAGGAGATAAATTTATATCATCCAGAGAGCAGCTTGCTTTCAGGCATGGGGACACGAATGGAGCTATTACAGTCATGACTCGCTATAGATTGAGCGGTAGCTGTAATTACTACCTGGCACTGATTGACAGCTTCCTATGCAGCACGTCTGTGAGAGTGAGCTGTCAATAATACAGTAGTGCTGGGTAGTAATTACAGCTGCACTCACATTAGAGTGTGCAATGACTATAGCCACTCCATGTGCCATCCCCATGCCTGAAAGCTAGCTGCTCCCGGGATGATATAAGTTAATTTCCTCCCATAGCCACACTATTAACCCTATATCTGCAGGCAAATGATGTCTTTGCACATGACAGGTTCCCTTTAATTACTGTTTTTTAACCTATATATGAAAATGATGCTCATTATCACTTGTTTGGCATAACTGGTTACTTAATACACCTGACTATAATGCTATAAAATCCTGGAATTTGGGCAAGTACCTAGCCGAGTTGATGCTGTTTTGAAAACAAAGGCGGTCACACCAAATATTGATTTTAGATTGCTCTTTTGTTCATTGATTTTGCATTTGGTTAATTGATAAAAATAATCTATTGACACTTCTATTTCTGAAAGCATTCTTAATTTGCAGCATTTTTCTACTCCTGCCTAAAACTTTTGCACAGTACTATATTTTTAACTCCTTAACCCCTTCACGACATTTGACATAACTATACGTCATGGTCGGATAGGGGTTCCCGACCCACTGGGAGCTCGGCATATATGTTACCTGAGAACTTCCGGGAACAGTGTCCGCACCACCCAATGACTTCTTAACCCCATAAACGCTGATCTCAACGTTTAGGAGGCTGGGAGAGGGAGAGGCCACCCTCTCCCTTCCAATTGACGCCCCCAGCAACGTCCACTCTGGGGCCCGATCATCTTAATGGCAACCTGAGGTCGTCAACTTGACCATTGGGTCTGCCATCTAAGGCAAGCCTGTTGGACCATGCCAGCATCATGGTCTAAGAGACTTATGTCAGTGCAGCACTGACAAGTATAAAGCATTGCAATGCATTATGCCAGCAACCAGAGCTGTGAAAGTCAAAGTCCCATAGAGAGATGAAGTTAGAAAGTAAAATTTAAAAAAATCACAAATTAATACAAAAAAATGAAAAACATTATACCCACAAATATGTCTTTTTATGTAAAAGCAAAAATGAACAAAAAAAGTACACATATTTGGTGTCGCCGTGTCCGGAACGACCTGATCTATAAAACTGTCACACTAATTAACCCCTTCAATGAACATCATGAAAAAATAAAAAAACGAAGCAAAAAACTATTCTTTTTCATCATACCATATATCATAAAAATGAGAAATCATAAAAAGTAAACTGCTGAAAACGACATCTTGTCTCGCCAAAAAAAGCCACAATATAGCTCAGTGGAAAAATGAAAAAGTTATGGTTCTCAGAATAAAGCAATACAAAATCAATTCTTTTTTCTATAAAATAGGTTTTATTGTGTAAAAGAGCCAAAACATAGAAAAAAAATTATAGAAATGTGGTATCGCTGTAATTGTACTGACCTGAAGACTAAATCTGTCTTACCAATTTTACAACACACACAACATCATGCTTTGTGACAGCAGTCAAAATAAAAAAGGGATACAAATCTGGTATCTCTGTAATCGCACCGACCTGAAGAACAAATCCATCTAATCACTTATGCAGCAAAATGAATGGCTCACATTTATCCTTTGCTCTATGCTGAGCACTTTCATTGGGGTTTCCATGGGTGTCAGGCAGTACAGAGTAACTCTGCTGCCTCATCATAGTAAATGTATCTGTAAGGGGGTGAGATTTGATGTCTTTCTTGAGTCCCTTCCCTCTGATTGCCTTCCAGTTGTTATATGTCTATGATAAATTCCTGCGGTACTGCTACATATAAAATATGTATTATCGCTCATCTTTAATGATATTGCCACATGTATGCGTTACCATTTAATAGAAAGCTGTAATATATTGTCTTGTGTCCTTGTATTATATTATTGCATAATATAATGTTTCTGTCGTGCATGTACAGTTAGGGTAAGTTAGTGGATCCTTTTGGGGACATTCGAGGAGGGCACTTTTAGTATATAGTTCCTATAGACACGGGTAAGTGTATTTCTGTTGAGGGCCACTAGATGGGGGGCATACTAGTGGGCCTGTTAGGTATAGCTGATAAGATGGCTATAGAGGGTTAATTGTAGGAGGGGCTGCCAGGTAAAAAGAGGATAGTTGGTTAGAAAGTTAGGTCAAATAGGGCCAGGGTGCCCTAGCGTCCACATGGGCTATAAGCCCGGACAGCTTGGCAGTCCTGTAACGTTTAAGAGCTGCAACCCACGTTACCCATGGCCACTGTGTGTCAAAGCAGTGGGCCAGTGCAGGAAAGGAAGAATGTGATGACGTATCACCTGGGCTGATGCTGTTAGGGCAGGAATCGGTTGGACAGCTGAAATGAAGGAAGTTGTAGCTTCGACGAGATTGGGATAGATGGGCCGGATGCTTTACCAGAGTCAACCAAGCTTGATGACTGATGATTTTGAGTCTGGGGTGAAACAGGCAGAAGGAATTGTCATCATGGCAAGGTCAGGCCAGGAAGGAACTGGGGAGCCGTCTAGGACAGTTCGGTCCAGGTGTGTACTGCACAGAAGCGACAGCCAGAAAGGCAAAGATGAGGAAACAAATGTCTTGATGTACCAACTGTGGATGTAACGTGTGAAGTACTCAGTAAAGAAAATGTTAAAGTTAACTTGGACTGTGTCTCCATTGTTGGGGGTCGCCTGGAAGAGGGAACGTTATCGCTTGCGAAGTGCCCAGAAGAAGCTGAATCTGGAGATGCAGGTATGCAGAAGAGAACAGTACATTTTTCTGTTGGGGAAGGATTGGACATGGATATATCATTTATTCATGTCATGACTACAGTCCTGTCCTTCCCTTACTGATCCCTCAGAGATTTCATCTGAATCATTCCACATGGAGATTTAGATGGAAACTCCAAAGTAAGTGCTCAGCATACAGCGCTGTATAACTGTGATCCCAAACATTGTGTAAAATGTTCCCAGTAAAAGCTTCAACTCAATCCCCAAAAAAATGCAAACCCTCACTCAGATCTTTCATCTGTTAATGGAAATATAGGTGGGCTTTCACGTTACTGGTAACTCAAAGGCACTGGAAAAGCAAAATAGCCTCTAGCCCCCCCAAAATTCAGCAAATTCTGCTCTCCTAAATCCAAATACTCCACCTTTCTGGGCCCCAGTGTGCCTAAACAACTTTGAATGTCCATATATTTTTCTAATTTCTGTAGCGATGAGAGTAAGCTTAATTTATGGGTGCGTGTCTCCAGAAGCATAAGTTGGGCACTATGTAAAAAACACAAATGAGCGGGCACCAACCAGATAAATACTCATGCAGGGATCACCACATGCAAGTTAACTAGATGAAGATACAACAAAGAGAAAAAGACTGTGCATGAGTGTGGGATCACCACGCCAAAACCAATCATTTATATAAATATAAGTTTTCATTATTGATTACACAACAAGCAGCAAAAGAGCAGCAAAAAACACCACACATAAAAACAATTAAAATGAACCGATCAACAGGTATACCGCTGGCTGCGAAATGTAAAGGCACCAAAATACATCAATAACATTCTTAATACAGTACCATATATTACAGACAATATATTGGGGACAGGGAATAAAAAGTGACTGGACAATGCAGTAAAATCCTAAACCAGCATATAAAATGCAAAGCACCTGCCAGAAGGTACCAGTCAATACTCCCTAAAGGGGTCCTATAATGTTGAAAAAAATATCTGATATAAAGAATGTGAATATCAGAAGGAGCTCCCCATAGGGTGAAATCGCTGGCCCAAAAGGTCACTGAGGCTGCCAGAAGAGAATAGGCTGGTAATATATAATGGTTACAACCCCCAAACGGGAGTGTAATACATCACCCCAGAAACACAATAGTCAGTAAGTCCAGTCAGAAGTCGCCCCAACGTCTGTGGATGGTGCCAGCAGCTGCCGCGGGATACAGCGACCCACGCGTTCCGACACCGCTGGTGTCTTTCTCAAGGTGTCTTTCTCTTCTGGCAGCCTCAGTGACCTTTTGGGCCAGCGATTTCACCCTATGGGGAGCTCCTTCTGATATTCACATTCTTTATATCAGATATTTTTTTCAACATTATAGGACCCCTTTAGGGAGTATCGACTGGTACCTTCTGGCAGGTGCTTTGCATTTTATATGCTGGTTTAGGATTTTACTGCATTGTCCAGTCACTTTTTATTCCCTGTCCCCAATATATTGTCTGTAATATATGGTACTGCATTAAGAATGTTATTGATGTATTTTGGTGCCTTTACATTTCGCAGCCAGCGGTATACCTGTTGATCGGTTCATTTTAATTGTTTTTATGTGTGGTGTTTTTTGCTGCTCTTTTGCTGCTTGTTGTGTAATCAATAATAAAAACTTATATTTATATAAATGATTGGTTTTGGCGTGGTGATCCCACACTCATGCACAGTCTTTTTCTCTTTGTTGTATCTTCATAAGTTGGGCACTATAACGCACTGGCTACTACAACATAGTGGTCACTACAGCATACTGGGCACTGCAATTGCAGATTTACAATTTTCACTTGGTAGCATCCACTGCTGCCTGTTTCTGGAAAGCACTCATGGATTCAAATCGTAGATAAATTCACAAAGGAGTATAATTTCCAAAATGGGGTCACTTGAGGGGGGGTATTCTCCTCTTCAAGCACTTAGGGCTCTGTATATGGAGTCCACATACTATCGTAGAATCATCTGTCCTCCAGGAGTCAAATAGCGCTCCATCCCTCCTGAGTCTCGTTGTGTTGCTAACCAGTACTGTACAGCCATATATGAGATATTGCCATGTTTGGCAAAAATTGTGTGACAAATTTTGGTGCAATTTTGACCAAATTTTCCGTGTGAAAATGCAAAATCTAGGGCTAAAATAAAATTTTTATAGTATAAATGTTTTTATTTTTTTCTTCACTGGCCAATGGATTAAAATTCTGTGACCACATATGGGGTATTGTCATACTCAGAAGAAATTGTAACATTTTAGTGGAAAAAAATGGTAATTTTTCATTGACTAAGCCCAGTGTTATACAATTCTGTGAATCGCCTGAGGTTTAAAAATGCTCACTACAAAGCTAGATAAATTCCTCAAGAGGTGTAGTTTTCAAAATAGGGTTATTTGTGGGGGTTTCTGCCGTTTTGGCATGTCAGGGGTTCTTTAGATGCGACATAACATCTGCTATCTATTCAAGTTAAAATTGAGTTCCAGAATTCAATTGTTGCTTTTCCCCTTCCGAGCCGTGCCGTGCACCCAAACAGTAGTTTTATAACACATAGGATATTAGTGTACTCAGGATAAATTGCACAACAAATTTTATGGTCCAATTTTTCCTATTACTCTTATGAAAATGAAATATTTGGGGCTAAAGCAACATTTTTGCGAGAAAGATATATTTATTCTTTTTCACAGCTCAATGTTATAAAATCCTGTTCTTCACACATCTATCTAAGTTTCTTGTGAGGTGTAATTTCCAAAATGAGGTCACTTGTGGAGGGCTTCCACTGTTTAGGAACATTAGGGACTCTGCAAACACGGCATGGCGTCAGCTCTCAATTACAACCAACTTTGCACTGCAAAAGTCAAGCAATTTTCCTTCCCTTCCAAGCCCTGCCGTGCGCTGAAATTGTAGTTTTCCACAACATGTGTGGTATCGGCATACTCAGGAGAAATTGCACAACAAATTGCATGGTCCATTTTCTACTGACACCTTGTGAAAATGCCAAATTTGGGGCTAAAGCAAAATTTTTGTGGAAAATTGTAAAATTTTACATTTTTTTCTTCCACACTGCTTTAATTCCTGTGGAGCACTTGACGGGTTAACAAACTTCTTGCATGTGATTTTGAGCACTTTGAGGGGTGCGGTTTTTAAAATTGGTATTTTCTCTCAAATAGGCCCCTCAAAATCACTTCAAATTTCACGTGGTCCCTAAAAAAAATTGGTTTTGTAAATTTTTTTGAAAAAAATTAGAAATTGCTGATAAACTTTTAACCCTTCTAATTTCTTAACAAAAATAATGTTTAAAAATGATGCAGATATAAAGTAGACTAATGGGAAATTTTATTTATTAGCTATTTTGTGTGGTATAACTATCTGGCCTAAGGGCATACAAATTAAAACTTTGAAAATTGCAAAATATTTGCCAAAATTCTCATATTTTCACAAATAGACGCAAAAAATATTGACCTATATTTACCACTGACATAAAGTAGAACAGTCAAAAAATGACTGGGATACATTGAAGCATTCCAGAGTTCTTATCTAAAAAAAAATTGACAGTGGTCAGAATTGCAAAATTTGACCTGGTCATGAAGGTGAAAATAGGCTCAGGGGTGAAGGGGTTTTTCTGACGGACCTCAGTAGAAAATATGGGACTGAAGTTAAGAATAAAATCAATACTTAGCTTAGAGAGGACGCCCAAAGACAATATTTTCTTTTTTCTCTCTACTTTGCATTTGTTACTGCAGCATTGTTGCTCATATTATCTCTGTAAACTCTTGTATCTCTGCACGACAGTCACAGTTTATAGAGCGGAGCATGAATTGGGAACTGAATTCAATTTGTCTCAACTGGTCAAGAGAGAGAACATCCCCTTTGGGAGTTCAGGCACTAGAACATTATATAAGGTAGTCATGAAGTGACGCGGCCCCCAGGCCGGCGTCTGTTGTTAATAGCTTCTGCTCGGATGATACTTTATCTCCCGTACCTTTATTTATTCTCTTTCCAGGGAAAACCTGGATTTTATTTCCAAAGCGGAAAAAAAAAGGTGAAACTTGCATGATCAGCAGCTAAAAATGAAAAAAAAAAATGCATAATGAAAAAAAACCATTGCAGCAAACGCCGTGTCTCAACGGAAAGCTTGAATTTGACACAGTTGATGTATCATTGTAATATAACCACATTCTTCACAAAGACATGCTCATAATTAATGGCTGCAATTAAATATAAATGATCTACATAGGAATAGAGGATTTTTTTTTTACTGGAGGGGAATGAAATTTCTAGCATTGCTAAAATACTGAAGAAAAGAATCTAGCTTATCATTAATAATGAAGGGCACTGGCATCTGTGACCTAAAATTTCACTGGTCATATGCTATTTAAGACTCGGCTGGCCAGGGGCTACTTCCCAACTGGATTAGAAGGCGGCATACACTTCCAGAGGGACTTAATCTGCAGCTCCTACGCAGATTAATGTGTCTCCTTGGTAACAGACTACAATCATATCCTATGTAGTCTGATCCGTGTTCATTATGCATGTGCCAAATAAGTTACATCTTGTTAAAAAGATATGTTCTTTTAACGGACTACCCCAGAGAAGACTAAGTGAACAGCAGGACCCCATTTTTTTGCATGGCGAACTTGCCAAATATCTTGATTTTGCCAAGACAATCCCCAAGATTAATTATTAAAAAATTGGAGCTTACATAAACCCCAACTAGAGTTGAGCGACTTTGGTCGGATCGGGTTTCATGAAACAAAATTTGTTTCAGATGAAACTGGTCTGACTAGGGCAAAGAAAGTTGGAGTTTCGTCCGACCCCAATGCAAGTCAATGGGGAATAAAAGTCGGCATTGAGTGGATGAATGTCATCCGCTCAATGCCGACTTTTATTCCCCATTGACTTGCATTGGGGTCGGGTTTCGGACGAAACTCCGACTTTTTTTGCCCTAGTCGGACCAGTTACATCTGAAACAAATTTTGTTTCATGAAACCTGATCCGACCAAAGTCGCTCAACTCTAACCCCAACCCATAGTGGGCATTCCTGGGCATTTTTTGGGTGCGCAAGTGTAAGGTACTAGCAGAAAAGTGAGATGCAGTGACGAGCAGGAGGCAGAGCAAAAGTTGACAGGTATTTTATGCAGAGAGATAACAGCAGTGAATACTCCACGCAGGGAGTATGGGGGTCAGGAAATATAAAAACCCACAAGGTAAACGGGGACAGAGCAACAACAAAGGATCAAATAACGAATTAACTTATCAGTCTCTGGTTCCTGGTCGGCGGAGGCTGGAAAATCCCACGATGGCGCCGTAGGCGACGCAAGAAGTCTCCGATGCAATCCTGGAGGAAAGTGTTGCACAGTCTCTGAGTGACGGCGAAGTGTCCTAGTTCCCTCACACGTGGTCTCGTGATTCTGGCACAAGCTGCTGGCCAAGAGATGGGCTGAAGCTCCACAATAAGCGTGCAAGTTCCCAGGAAGAAGGCTGCAGTCTCACTGGTATAGACAGCGTGCACCGGGGGATAAGTACTGCGCAGCGTGTCAACAATTGTCAGCGGTTCAGACCAGTTGAAGCTGTAGACATCAGAGGTCAGTGAGGAAACAGTCTCAAGAGGTACCCAGTCTGTCTGCATGGGGAATGGAAGGGTACGACTTGGGCCTGTAGATTGGCGTCAGTCAGCAGAGAGGGAGTCAGCCTTCTCCTGGACCACAGGTTGGGTACCCGCCAAAAGCCCTGTTTTCCCGTGCACAGTCCTCTTTATATCAGACCTGCCCCCTTCAGTTAGGTGCAAAGGTCTGCCTCAGTCAGAAAGTCCTTCCCCTGGCAACAGTGGTGGCAGCCCTGACAGTTCCGGCCCAGACACACAAGAGCCGCCACTAGCCCGATCCATCTTCCTACATAAGCACACAGATCTCTCTGATGCAACTGCTCATCAGGGCCGGCGTTAGGGGCAGGCAGCCCAGGCAGCCACCTAGGGCCCCCGCTCCCCCAGGGGCCCCCAGCTAGTGGCACATCATACAGCCACTATGGGGCCCGTGAAGCAGGGGGGCCCGCCTGCCACCAGAGCCAACTCTCCCGTCGCCACTTTGAACTATACCGGCATCATAGATGCCGGTACAATTCAAAGCAATGATGGAGTAGAGAGCGTCAGCTGATGCTCCCTCTCCCATCATTCCCCGCTCTGCCTCTGACACTGCGGGTGCTGTGCTGTATACCATGTGGACTGTGCTATATACCACGGTGCTGTGCTGTATACCATGTGGGGTTGTGCAATATACCATGTGGGGTTGTGCTATATACCATGTGGGGCTGTACTATATACTATGTGGTGCTGTGCTATATACCATGTGGGGCTGTGTTATATTCTATGTGGGCTGTGATATACTATGCGGCTGTGTAATATACTTTGTGGCTGTGCTATATACATTATATTCTATGGGGAGGCTGTGTTATATAATATGGGGGGCTACATTATATTCTATGGGGGCTGTATTATATTTATTCTATGGGGGTGATTGCATCATACTCTGTTAGGGGGTTAGATTATACTATATGAGGAGGCTACATTGTGTTCTAAGGGGGCTAGATTATATTGTATGTGGGCTTCATTATACTCTATGAGGGGGCTACATTATATTCTATTGGGGCTGCATTATACTATATGAGGAGGGCTACATTGTATTCTATGGAGGGGCTACATTATACTATATAAGGCGCTGCATTATATTCTATGGGGGCTGCATGATACTCTATGAGAGGGCTTCCATATATTCTATGGAGGGGCTGCATTATACTATATGAGGGGGGCTGCATTATATTCTATGGGGGTTACATTATATTCTGTGGGGTGGCAGCATTATGCTCTAAGGGGTGGCTGCATTATACTATAAGAGAGGGCTGATTTATATTCAATGGGGGTTAAATTATATTGCATGGCAGGGTTGCATTATACTCTATGGGGTGGCTGCATTTTACTATATGTGGGCTGCATTATACTGTATCAAGGACTATGGGGAATACATTATACTATATGAAGAACTATGGGGTGCATTATACTATGGGAAGTGAATTGTACTACATGGATGACTGGCGGTGTATTATACTATATGGAGGACTGAGCAGTGTATTTTAATATATGGAGGACTATGAGGAGTGTATTATATTATATGGAGGACTGAGTAGTGTATACTATATGGAGGACTGAATGTATTTTAATATATGGAGGACTATGAGGAGTGTATTATACAATATGGAGGACTATGGGGAGTGTATTATACTATACGGAGGACTATGGGGCACATTATATTATATGGAGGACTATGGCGTGTAAACTGTAGATGTGCTGCTGATAACGATACTGTATGGGGACAGATTGATCCATTAGTGATTGTTCTGTCCCCATCATTCTTTCTCAGACCGTGGAAAGAGGCCAGGACTTCAATATTGTCGAACAACCGAAATGCTTCTGTGTGATGTGCAATATGTTAGCATTTGGGGCCCCCTTTTAAACTTTGCCTAGGGCCCCACTTTGCCTAAAACCGGCCTTGCTGCTCATCACACTGATTTACCCAAAAAACAAGCAGAAACACCCAACAGAGATCAGAAAAGGTGCATGCGCTTGACCTCTGCAGTGTCAGTGTGTGTGCGCGTACCACAGAGGGAGGCGGCGAGGCGGGACAATATGGCGCACTAAGCGTACATCCACACCAAAAGTGCACAAAGCTCCCTGACTCGCTTTTAAACAGCTTTTTTCTGTACAGTAAAGGAAACAATTTCTACATTAGTAGAAGTATACAAGTATAAAGTGTACAGCCCCAATTCCACAAAACTCTTTCTCCACTTTTCTGGAGTAATTTGTTGTTTTTTTATAGCTTTAGTATTTGCATGATATTCTCTATATTCTTTGTGCCACTTGTCTTTTTTTCCATTGATGACTTTGCTTATTCAGATGTTTTAGACAAGATTCATGAAATGCAACTTTTACCAAATGTCGTTTTTTTGGAGGTGGGCATCTCTAGACTACCTAGACTACGGTTTCCTGAAAAGTTTTCAATTAGTTTTTTTTTTGCAATTTTTGTTGCTGAAAAGTCGCAAAAAACGGTGAAAAAAAACAAAAATGACATCTATTTTATGCCAAATTCATGGACCACATGCACCATTTTGAAGAAATTTCTTCCAGTGTCAATTTGTAATAGACGTCAGCCAAGTCTAAGATAAAGGGTAACCTGCCACTTAAAAACATTGTCCGATATTCTGAGAGCATTTTACAGATCAGACTTTTGTTGGAGAAGATTCAGGATCATCAGTAACAGATACTCAGGACCCTCACTGATCAGCTGTAAGCAATTTTGGCAAAGGCCGGCTGTGAACGTGAGCTCCATTCATTGCGTAGCTGCCGTTCTGCAGTACTCCGCACCTGCTGCTACACATTGAATGGAGCTCTGAAGTGCAGCTCTGGCAAGATTTACTTCTGGTCACTACCAGAGTTGCCAGCAGATGATTATACCTGGTCATGCCTAGGGTCAGACCTTACCAATTTGATGTGTTTTGACTGGACAACCCCAGTATTTTCCCTCCCAATTTATTCCAAACAATCATCCCAAAAGGCAGATGGGATGGTAAATAAATTTAGTATCATAGGTCAGGGCTAAAAATGGGAACCACCTTCTACTTAGCACTCCAAACTAGTAAATTATAATGAATGCCCACCGCCTCCTTTGGTTTGGATGTTACCCTAATTCCCATTGAAGGTAATGGAGACAGTGGTGCTTTGCCTGCACTCTACTTCTCCCCATCCTTTTCTAAGCTACCAAACTATGTAAAAATATATGTGTGGTCAGTACAAAGGACTGGCGCATGACCATCGTAAGGACCAGGAGGCACCCAGTGGAGCACCCCCAGGGCTGTGGGATTACTCGGTACCGGGCCGGCGTCTTAAAGAGGAAGTGTCACGGTGGCGGTGACCTGGTCCGTGGCCCTGGGTGTCCATGTAAAATAGGTGGAATGAAGCTGAATAAAGTTTATAGGTAGATAATTTGTGACGCCACCTGTGAAACTCGGCAATGAAGATGTTAAGCTGACGCTGCGGTGCAGATCCTCTGGGACAGCTGGTATAAGGCAGCAAAGATAGAATAGCTCTCCACAGGTAGAGCTGTAGTCCCAGGGCAGTAGTAGAAAGTATTGAGGTAGATGGTGTAGTGTTAGGCACAGAGATGTAGCAGTGCTGAGTGGGTTGGCGCAGGAAGAAGGCAATGACACAGCTGAGTGCAGTTCCAATTCTTTTACTCACGTTTCTGGCACAGACAGGTGCCCGCTTCAGTGCCTCGTTCTCCAGGATCATTAGTATCACACACAGCCCCTGATACTAGCGCCCGGCCTTGGCGCCTTAAACTTAGAAAAGGGCTCTGCTCTAGCCCCAATCCCCTGTCTCTCTCCTCCTCACATTCCGTTCTTATCTCTCTTCCTTCTGAACAACTGATCCTTCTTTCTTTCTATTTCCTTTCAAGCAGCTCCAGCTTACAGGAGGCTGCTGCATCTACATCCTTTCCCTCCTTCCCCATAGGGGAACTCACTGAACTTCCTGTCAGCTTTGCCTTCTTGTGTTTCTTAGCTCCACCCACCACCCAGCACCCTTCATGAACCAAAGCAGCTGCCATAAAGGGTGCTCTGCTGTTCTAAGGTGTCTGTGCTGGATGTAGGTGCTGGAGTCTAGAGTTAATGTGTGGGGATGGGGGTTAAAGAGTGGGGATGGGGTTAATGGATGGGGGTTAATGAGTGGATATGAGGTTAATGGATGGGGGTTATTGTGTGGGGATGGGGATTAATGTGTGGGGGGGTTAAAGAGTGGGTATGGGGGTTAATGTGGGGGGGTTAATGAGTGGGGATGGGGGTTACTGTGTGGGGGGGTTAAAGAGTGGGGATGGGGTTAATGGATGGGGGTTAATGTGTGGGGATGGGGTTAATGGATGGGGGTTAATGAGTGGAGATAAGGTTAATGGATGGGGGTTAATGTGTGGGGATGGGGATTAATGTGTGGGGGGGTTAAAGAGTGGGGATGGGGTTAATGTGGGGATGGGGGTTAATGTGTGGGGGGTTAATGAGTGGGGATGGGGGTTATTGAGTGGGGGGTTAATGAGTGGGGATGAAATTAATGTCTGGGGGGTTAATGAGTGGGGATGCGGGTTAATGTGTGGGGGATTTGGAGTGGGGGGTACATAATGTGTGTGGGGGATTTGGGAGTGGGGATGGGGGTTATTTAATGTGGGGGATTTGGAGTGGGGATGGGGGTTAATGAGTGGGGATGGGGTTAATGTGTGGGGGATTTGGAGTGGGGGGTACATAATGTGTGGGGGGATTTGGGAGTGGGGATGGGGGGTTATTTAATGTGTGAGGGATTTGGAGTGTGGATGGGGGGGTTACTTAATGTGTGTGGAGAGATTTGAGGACACAGAGTATGTATGAGGAAACAGTATGGGGGTTGGGTGCAGACAGTATGGGGAGCGAACGGGTTAATGTATGTGGACACAGTATAGGGAGTCAGGGGTATGTGTGAGCAGACAGTATAGAGAGTGAGGGGGTAAATATATGATGAGACACTATGGTGAACAGAGGGATGTTAGAGGAGGGAGGGGAATAGTGTGAGGTGACAGTATATTGCAGACATTTGTATTTAGGGGCATTATAATGACACTTTTATCTTTAAGGGCATCGTGTGGAGATTTGCTGCAGAAGATCGGAGAAGATGGAAGTTTGCAGAGACGAGATGTGGATGAGAAAACTCATCATGGGGTCTGGACAAGAAGAAGAAAAGGAGAACGACTCCAGAGACGACGTCATCTGTAAGGTACCTGGTTGTAAATGTTATTTGTGATACTGACTAATTCTCATGTTTTTATTTGTTAGGAACATTAAAGGGGTTCTCCAGGTTTGCGCTGAGTCTGCAGTCATTCTATGTGACTGCAGACGTCTGAATTCTCACAGTGCTCACTGAATGCTGTCAGGATTCTCTTGTGCCGGTAATTTACATACATGCGGTCACATGCTGACTAGACATGTGTGGCCTCACTCAATGAAAATGAACGGAGCGAGGCCGGGCACGTCTAGTCGGAATGTGGCCAGAAATATATAAATCACATACTTGTGCTGACATGACTGTACATCGGCAAGGGAGAATCCTAAAAGTGTGCAGTGCATTAGTAATGAGAATTCAGAAGCTGCAATGTCAGGATTCAGCTCTGCAGGTTCCAGTAGTCATCACACGGACACTTCACTCATATGCGATTTTCATACTAGACAACGAGCTTCTCTTCCTGCTTCTCTCAGTTTTTTACTGAACATTGAGAGCATTAGGAAGAGCAGCTCGTGGGTACATGGCTAACTGTGCAAGTCGCATATGTACTTGGGGGGGGGGGCGCCGAACCAAATTCTTGCCCCGGGTGCCAGGAAGCCTAGATACGCCTCTGCACATAACAAAGCGGGTTAGAATTAAGTTAGTGACAAAAAATGTACAATTGGTGGAGAAAGGTTGATCCTGATGGACCGAGGTCTTTTTTTCAACCTATGTAACTATATCAATTGCTAAAAGTTGGTCACCAGACTCCTATTTGGTGAATTGCTTAAAATAGTATTTTTCCCTTTTACTCCATTTGCTCCCGAGATGCCGCATCATTATATAAACACTTTGTGAATAAATATGAAATCTTTGTGGCTCGG
Source organism: Dendrobates tinctorius (assembly GCF_039654945.1). Classification (NCBI taxonomy): domain Eukaryota; kingdom Metazoa; phylum Chordata; class Amphibia; order Anura; family Dendrobatidae; genus Dendrobates; species Dendrobates tinctorius. The sequence continues at coordinate 5,837,710 of NW_027361814.1, read as the reverse complement.
AGACAAGTATTCTGCTCCTTTCTCCATTGATGACTAAAATTAGATACATTTGATTTATGAGCCGAGTTCCGAGCTTCGAAACCTTAAAAAAAGCAGCACATTTCCATCCTGTCCCCGATTCCCCATCACACTGGCACATATACCAAGATTAACCCGTAGCGTGGATAATGTAAAAACAGAATATTCTGTTTTTTTTTTATTTTTTTCTTTTCTTTCCGAAAGAGATAATAATAACTTCAACACTTGTGTTGTTGTTACGGTCCTGACTCGAGGCGCTTAGTCTATCTCACCTGGGTTACCTTTACAAATGGATCTTTAATGAATTATTCATTGTGCTAAATTTTTATCATCAACACATTATGGGGGGGAAATCATCCTGTAGTTGTTTTTCATTCGCCCCCTGTAAAAAAAAAAAAAAAAGATCAGGAGGATCGACAATATAGTGTGAGCTCCCCCTAGTGGTGGTTTATGATAAAACAGCGCCGTACAGATGAGTTTTAGAGAAGAACATAAAGTTTGGCTCCGGGGAAGCGTTTCTTCTTTGAGACCTTGTAGAAAGCGAGTATTTTACTTTGCGATTTACATTGGTTATAAACTCAGTCTGGAACAGTATCGTGGCGATTATTCACGTGTCATTGATAACACTTAGAGGCTATAGTCGGAATCACTGAATTTCATTCGTAAAGGGCTCCTGTCAGCAGGATTTAGCCCCATAAACAGCTCCGACTGCTTGGAACCATTAGTCACAAATATTAGTCAATATTATTGCTATATACCTAAAAAGAAGTACTTTTGGTGCCTCCGGTGGCCCCCAGACTATATCTAGATCATCTAAAAGTCTTGATCTGTTCATTGACCTACAATGTCACGCAAAAGATGCACAAAGTGTGGTAGCTTTAGATCCGAACTGAATACTACCACATGCGCAAACCAAAATTTAGTTCTGTGCCCATACAAGGATAAGCCATGGACTACGGGGGTGACTTAAAGGTTATTGGCTTTTTTTATTATTTAAATGCATGTATTTGTAGATAAAAATCATTTTTTAAATTGGATGTTATTAAAAAATTTGCACTGTTTGCCTTCTACTGTGTGTGGCAGAATGACTTAACTGAGATTCCATCGGTGAGCTCACAGTCTGAGATGAGATTTTTGATACTTCTCGGTCTTTTTCTGAGCTCCTCTCAGATGATTTATGACCACATCAAAGTTGAGCATCAGTCAACCCGTTATGACGGTCTGATGTGGAGTTTGTAACTCTGTTATCTGTCTTTTCCTGAGCTCCTCTCAGCTGATTTAAGACCATAGACCATAGCAAAGATGAATGTACAAGTAAAAACCCTCCTATACCCCTCCTTACATGTAAAGCGCCATGGAATAAATGGCGCTATAACAATAAATAATAATAATAATAATAATAATAATAATAATAATAATAAAAGAGTAATTGTATGCACCTCCTAATACGTTCAATCTGAGCTTCACAGGGGTATAATGATCACGGTGATGGCAGGAGGGCCGCCCTCCGACGCCAGCGCCTATTTCTCCTGGGTGTGCATCTGAGGACATGCATTCAGCTGAATTGTATTGTGGATACCCGCCGGCTCCCTGCACTCTCTGGCAAATCAGAGACCGACAGTAGACGTCACCATGGCCATCACAGGCGGTGCATAGCAGCAACATTATGCGCAGACCGTGTCTGGCCTGCTGTCACATCCACTGACCGGACAATGGAATAGGACTCAGCACATTGTGGAAGCAGAGAAAGGTGAGAAGAATTATTTTCTTTCTGTAAATGTAATGGAAAAGAACAGCACAATGGTATACATTATTATAGGAAGGGCCTAGGACGGCGGGACAATATACCAAGAAGGGGCCCAGGATGGGGACAATATACCAAGAAGGGGCCCAGGATGGTGGCCATTATATCAAGAAAGGGTCCAGGATGGGGACAGTATACCAAGAAGGGGCCCAGGATAGGGAATATTATACCAGGAAGGGGCCCAGGATGGGGGACAGTATACCAAGAAGGGGCCCAGGATGGGAGACAGTATACCAAGAAGGGGCCCAGGATGATGGACATTATATCAAGAAGGGGCCCAGGATGAGGGACAGTATACCAAGAAGGGGCCCAGGATGGTGGACATCATATCAAGAAGGGGCCCAGGATAGGGGACAGTATACCAAGAAGGGGCCCAGGATAGGGAATATTATATTATACCAGGAAGGGGCCCAGGATGGGGTACAATATACCAAGAAGGGGCCCAGGATGGGGGACAGTATATCAAGAAGGGGCCCAGGATGAGGAATATTATACCAGGAAGGGGCCCGGGAAAGGGGACAATATACCAAGAAGAGGCCCAGGATGAGGAATATTATACTAGGAAGGGGCCCAGGAAAGGGGACAATATACCAAGAAGGGGCCCAGGATGATATATTATACCACCAAAGGGGCCCAGGACGGTAGACATTATACTAGCAAAGGGCCCAGGATTGCAAACATTACAGAAAGAGATCCAACATGAAGGGCAATTATTGCAGGAAGTGGCCCATCATTAAATGGAGGACAAACTCATAGGTCTTTGTAGGATATAGAACATTACAAGGGCCCATACATACATGCAAGTGGGGGCCCAGGCCCAAATTTTGCACTGGGACCCATCAGACCCCAGTTACTCCACTAGACCTTCATAACTCAATAGTTTGTAAATTCCCTCTATTGGTGCCTTGAGGGACGACTGGATTTTATCATCTACTAAAAAAATAAGAGATCGCATGATCCACAATAGTCTCAAAAGATATTATCTTGTTACTGACAATGGTAGAAATCATGCATTGTGAGGGATCCAACTGGAGAATGTGGGCGACATCTGCTGGTCAAATATGGATGTTACATGTACACAAGCACATTCATCAGTATAGGGTAGATCAAGTACGGTAATATTATGTGAAGCCACAATAAGAACAGGCAAAATACAGATATAAGTGCTAAGTTTTAACAACAATTGATAAAGTGCAAACATATTATACAGTAAAAAATTCCTAACCCATTAGTCTCCAAGTTTCCGGATGACCAAGTCTGAAAGGGTCCGTCCCAATGCGCTCTCACCTTGGGAGGTTTTTCATATTTTACTTTTTTAAATCACGTTTTCAATCTTTTTCTTTCTCCTTCTTATATATAGTTTGAGAAATTAGAGTTTAAAGTGTGACTCCACTTCAGATAACTGTTCAGGATAAGCTGTTGTGTGCATACACGAAGAATAAGTCTTTTTCTAGCTTTTATTCTACTTTTTTTTAGCAGTTTTTCCTCTCCAGGCACTGTCGCTAGAAGCCTCAGCCCCTTTCTCCATCCTGATCCTCTTCTGTCCCTTAATTTCTATAGGCAGAATGTATAATTTAATCTTACTGAGGACAGATCTGTAGACAGATTCGAGCAGGGATTTATTTTTTTAGATTGAATGATCAATGCAGGAAGACAACAAATAATTAATAAATGGTGAAAGAGACTTTTTTTTTCTTTAATAAGATTAATAACCAGGTTTCTTTGCATGTACTATTGATTTATGTAAAATTAAATGGTGTGAAGAATTGTACTAATGATTGGTATTGGCTGCTCCATTGTGCTGCATTGCTCGAATGCATACCTATTAAGTGGTGCGGTATAAATGATATGACCGAGGCCACACTTACCATGTCAGTTCAATGGCAGCTTAGCACAGAGCTGAAGATTTGGAACATTTACATGAGTTCTTCTAACATTACCCCTCTTAATCACCTGATCCTGCTCACATCAAATGACTTAAGAATGCTTATCTCCAAGGAAGGACAGAAAAGGAATGAAGGAAATTAGCATGGTAATAGTGTGTGAATAAATCCTAGGGAAGAAAATGGGAAATAATAGTCATTTAATTGAAGCACAGGGTTTAACTAGAAGGGGCGATGATAAAGGCTCAAATATTCACTCCACCTGCACAATTGGTAATCCAGGGTAAGTTCGGCCACACCTCCACACTGAAATAATTATTCACAAGTGGTTATAAAATATCATTAAAAAAATACTTTGCGAATACCCTTTCTCATCCAGATTTTTACTCTTAAGATACAGCATAAATTTCAAATTCTCTTAAAATTTACTTTTACACGTACAGTTGTACTCAAAAGTTTACATACCCCGGCAGAATTTTTGCTTTCTTGGCCTTTTTTTTCAGAAAATATGAATGATGACACCCAAACTTTTTCTCCACTCATGGTTAGTGATTGGGTGAAGCCATTTATTGGCAAACGACTGTGTTTTCTCTTTTTAAATCATAATAACAACCCAAAACATCCAAATGACCCTGATCAAAAGTTCACATACCCTTGTAATTTTGGCCTGATAACATGCACAGAAGTTGACACAAATGGGTTTGAATGGCTACTAAAGGTAACATCCTCACCTGTGACCTGTTTGCTTGTAATCAGTGTATGTGCATAAAAGCTGAGTGAGTTTGTGGGATACAGACAGACTCTTGCATCCTTCATCCAGCCACTGATGATTCTAGATTGTGAGTCACGGGGAAAGCAAAAGAATTTTCAATGGTTCTACGGGAAAGGTAGTTGAACTGTATAAAACAGGAAAGGGATACAATAACATATCCAAGGAATTGATAATGCCAGTCAGCAGTGTTCAAACTGTGAGTAACAAATGGAAAATCAGGGGCTCTGTAAAAACAAAATCATGGTCAGGTAGAGCAACAAAAAATTCATCCACAACTGTCAGGAAAATTGTTTGGGATGCAAAGAAAAACTCACAAATAACATCATCTGAAATACAGGACTCTCTGAAAACTAGCAGTGTGGCTGTTTCAAGATGCACAATAAGGAGAAAAAAAATGGACTGAATGGTCAAGTCGCCAGAAGAAAGCCATTACTGCTCAAAGTATCTCGCCTACAATACACAAAGCAGCACAGAGACAAGCCTCAAAACTTCTGGAGCACGGTAATTTGGAGTGATGAGACCAAAATTGAATTTTTTGGCCACAACCATAAACGTTACATTTGGAGAGAGATCAACAAGGCCTATGATGAAAGGAACACCATTCCCACTGTAAAGCACAGAGGTGGATCGCTGATGTTTTGGGGATGTGTGAGCTACAAAGGCACAGGAAACTTGGTCAAATTTGAAGGAAAGATGAATGCAGCACTTTATCAGCAAATACTGGAGGCAAATTTGCATTCATCAGCCCGAAAGCTGAGGTACTTGGACGTTCCAACATGACAACGATCCAAAACACAAGGCCAAGTCGACCTGTCATTGGCTACAGCAGAACAAAGTGAAGGTTCTGGAGTGGCCATCTCAGTCTTCTGACCTCAATATCATTCAGCCACTCTGGGGAGATCTCAAGCATGCAGTTCATGCTAGACAGCCCAGGAATTTACAGGAACTGGAGGCTTTTTGCCAAGAAGAGTGGGCAGCTTTACCATCTGAGAAAATAAAGAACCTCATCCACAACTACCACAAAAGACTTCAAGCTGTTATTGATGTTAGAGGGGGCAATACGAGGTACTGGGAAATGGGGTATGTGAACTTTTGATCATTTGAATGTTTTGGGTTGTCATTATGATTTAAAAAGAGTGTTAGGCTACTTTCACACGTCCGTCGGTGGCATTCCGGCTCCGTGCGGCAAAAAGATGGAGTGCCGGATCCAGCCGTGAATGGAGGGACCGGAAGTATATGCGGCGCATCTTACGGCGCCTGACACAGCTATGTTGCGGAGTCGCCGGGGAAGAAAAGGATCCACGAGCCAGTGAACAGGGTATGAAAAAGAGAGAACGGGGTATGAAAGAGAGAGAGAGAACGGGGTATGAAAGAGAGAGAGAGAACGGGGTATGAAAGAGAGAGAGAGAGAACGGGGTATGAAAGAGAGAGAGAGAGAACGGGGTATGAAAGAGAGAGAACGGGGTATGAAAGAGAGAGAGAGAGAACGGGGTATGAAAGAGAGAGAGAGATATCCGGGCATGCGCACAGGGTAAAACCGTGCATGCGGTGGCCGGATCAGGTAGAAGCCTGATCCGTCAGCCGGAATGTGCCATAGCGTAACATTGTCCCGCAGAGCCGGGAGGGCCGCATCCGGCCATGTCCGGCTTTTTTCGCCGGACAAAAAAACGCTGCAGCACCCGTCCTGTCCGGCCGCCGGACAGAGGAATTCAGCCGGATCCGGTAAAAACCGGAACGGAAGCACATGCGGCGCGATCCGGCGCATGTGCTTCTCAATGACAAAAAAACGCATCCGGCGGTAAAAAAAACCGGATCCGTTTTTTTACACACATGCCGGATTGTGCCTGACGGCACAAACCGGATGTGTGAAAGAGGCCTTATCATTCATCTTCTCTCAAATAAGGCCAAGAAAGCAAAAATTCTTCCGGGGTATATAAACTTTTGAGCACAACTGTAACTGTGAAAAATAATATTAAAGGAGTGATCCAGCACCTAAAATGTATTTTCTAAGTATTTATCGGTACACCCTAACAAATTTTCTTTATTACACAATACCCTACACCTCTCCCTATCCTGTTAATATTCAAATGTGCTTTTTACTGGTCTTCCTATGACATTTCATTTGAGAGGAGTCTCAAATGTGATGACACAAGAGGCTGGGGCTGCACTCACTCCCGTCAGTGGCCATCTTCCCTCCTGGAACAGGACGTCACCATGGGGCAGCACTGCAGTTACTCCCTACTTTCTTACATCGCCGCCCCTTCTGAAAACATCCTGGATCCTGGGTGATAGAGAATGTGGGAGGAGTGAGTGCAGCGCCGGCTCTCTGCTTCGATCACCGCAGCTTTTAATTGAAAGAAGATGACATTAGGGGGAGAGCCAGAAGCAGTGAGTGACAGCAGCGCCTGCTGACATCAAGTTTTTTTTTCCTCTTGAACTATAACACTATTGTGAGGGGCTGCGCTCCGCCTTTCCTTCTCTGTGAATATACGGAGTTGTAGCACAGTGGTTTTCTCTTAATTTCATCTGTTTGTTGCTGGCATTGAAGGACTTGCATTTTTAGACTTTTTAAACTTTAAAGTTTTACCTTTTAAAGAATTTGACACAACCTCTTTAATCGCTTAGCGCAATATCATGTATATGTACATGCTTGTGGGATTGATCATGCTCGAAGAGGGATCAGGAGTGAAAATCTGTCTCTAACAGCGGCCGCCGGAGTTTTTTTACGGGGTGGTGGGTCAAGCTGTTAACCATTTCACTGTCGCTGTTAACCTTTGACAGCGCCTTTTAAATAGAATAGGCACCACTGCTTCTGTTTACTGGCTCCCGATGGTGCTCAGTGACGCGATTGCGGGGTACCGAAGGGGGCCTGCTGAAGGCCCCTGATCGCTGTTATCTTGGTTTTCCTCTGAAGTTCAGCTATATCCGGCAACCTTTAGCTATAGTGGACTATCGCAGGTTCAAGTCCCCTTGTGGGGGACTAAAAAAAAAATAAAATAAAAATTTGAAAAAGTTTTGAAAATATAAAAAAGAAATTTAACAATATTACATTTTCAATCACCCTCTTTTTCCACTTTAAAAATAAATAAAAAATATCATTTCATATCACCACAGTCGTAGCCCAATCTATCAAAGTGCAAAATTAATTAACACGAATCGTAACAAGATAAAAAAAAAATCAAAGACTCCAGAATTGCGGGATTTTTTGGTCGCTACTCTTCCTTAAAAAAATGCAATGAAACTGATCAAAAATGTCATGTCTACCCCAAATTGGTATCAATAAAACCGTCAGCTAGTCATGCAAAAAAAAAAAAAAAAGACTCGACGGAACAGTAAAAATGTTACGAATTTCATAAAATGGCTACATAATCCAAAACATATTATTACAAATTTTTGAACTTTTTTTTCTCCACTCAGATGAAAAAAAAAATCTATACAAGTTCGGTATCGTCGTAACTGCATTGACCTGGATATGTACGCTGTAAAAATGTCGGAATTGTAATTTTTTTCACAATTCCACTGCGCTTTGATTTTTTTTATCATTTTTCAGTGTACTGAATGTTAAAACTAATAGCATCATTCAAAATTATAACCTTGTTCCGCAAAAAAAAAAAAAAAAAAACCATTCAGCAATGTCGACAGGAAAATAAAAAAGTTATGGCTCTAAGAAGATGTGGAGGAAAAATGAATTAATAATAATAAACACTAAAAACTGTAAAGCGATAAAAAGAAAAAAAAAAGCTATTATTTTATATTAAAAAAATGGCAAATGTTGCTTTAAAAAGATTTGGTATGACCACAGCCATAATTTTTTATTTATTTTTTTTTTCTCATTTCAATTAAAGTGTTTTGCAAGGTTGCTTCATTTTGTTTTGAAAAATAAAATAAAATAAAAATTTTCTGTGAAGGAATACAGAGCCGACAATGATATAAAAGGGCAGATTAAACACACACAACACGCAGGAAACTTCTGCACAGTTGTTCCATTTCTATACATTTTTTTTTGCTCCCCTGCAGATGAATGACTTAAGATCACAGCGTATTTTACAAGCAGTTAAACCACATTTTTAATGCTTGAAAAGTACTTAAAACACGGGAAAATATGCTGAAGTAATCAAGCCTTCGAGCAACTTTATCTTTCAAGAGTGGCTGACGGTTCTTCACTGGCAGCTCGTAGTCATCGCTCTGATAGGGACCAATGGAGCCTGACATCACCTACTGTCCTTACTGACATGCACGGGGGGAAAATACGTGATGGTGCAAAGTGGGTTCATTGAAGGTAACATTGCGTCTAGTCCCCGACCTAGGAAGGGCTCAACGCAGCAAAAATCCAAAGTACCAGAGTAGAAATTGTCATATTTTCCATCAGAGTACAGTCACCTGATACTTTTCCATATGAGTCAATGCAGCGGAAGGGTGGACATATTATCCACATTTTAGGAACCGTTAGTTGCAACATACAGGTGCTTCTCTCAAAATTAGAATATCATCAAAAAGTGAATTTACGGTATTTCATTTGTTCAATACAAAAAGTGAAACTCATATATTATATAGTCATTACACACAGAGTGATCTATGTCACGTGTTTTTTTCTGTTAATGTTGATGATTATGGCTTACAGCCAATGAAAACCCAAAAGTCATTATCTCAGTAAATTAGAATACTTTATAACACCAGTTTGAAAAATGATTTTAAAATCCGAAATGTTGGCCTACTGAAATGTATGTTCAGTAAATGCACTCAATACTTGGTCGGGGCTTCTTTTGCATCAATTACTGCATCAATGCGGCGTGGCATGGAGGCGATCAGCCTGTGGCACTGCTGAGGGGTTATGGAAGCCCAGGTTGCTTTGATAGCAGCCTTCAGCTTGTCTGCATTGTTGGGTCTGGTGTCTCTCATCTTCCTCCTGACAATACTCCATAGATTCTCTATGGGGTTAAGGTCAGGTGAGTTTTCTGCCAATCAAGCACAGGGATACTGTTGTTTGTAAATCAGGTATTGGTACATTTGGCAGTGTGGACAGGTGCCAAGTCCTACTGGAGAATGAAATGTCCCATCTCTATAAAGCTTGTCGGCAGAGGGAAGCATGAAGAGCTCTAAAATTTCCTGGTAGACGGCTGTGCTGACTTTGGTCTTAATAAAACACAGTGGATCTACACCAGCAGATGACATGGCTCCCCAAACCATCACTGATTGTGGAAACTTCACACTAGATCTCCAGCAGCTTGGATTGTGGCCTCTCCACTTTCCTCCAGACTCTGGGATCTTGATTTCCAAATGAAATGCAAAATTTACTTTCATCTGAAAACAACACCTTGGAGCACTGACAACAGTCCAGTTCTTTTTTACCATGGCCCAGGTAAGACGCTTCTGGCGTTGTCTTTTGGTCATGAGTGGCTTGACACAAGGAATGTGACACTTGTAGCCCATGTCCTGGACACGTCTGTGTGTGGTGGCTCTTGAAGCAATAACTCCAGCAGCAGTTCACTCCTTGTGAATCTCCCCCAAATTTTTGAATGGCCTTTTCTTAACAATCCTTTCAAGGCTGCGGTTATTCAGGTTGCTTGTGCACCTTTTTCTACCACACTTTTTCCTTCCACTCAGCTTCCCATTAATATGCTTGGATACAGCACTCTGTGAACAGCCAGCTTCTTTAGCAATGACCTTTTGTGGCTTACCCTCCTTGTGGAGTGTGTCAGTGACTGCCTTCTAGACATCTGTCATGTCAGCAGTCTTCCCCATGATTGTGGACCCTACTGAAACAGACTCAGGGACCTTTTTAAACACTTAGGAAGCCTGTGCAGGTGTTTTTGTTAATTATTCTAATTTACTAAGATAATGACTTTGGGGTTTTCATTGGCTGTAAGCCGTAATCACCAACATTAACAGAAATAAACACGTGAAATAGATCACTCTGTGTGTAATGAGTCTATAGAATATAGGAGGTTCACTTTTTGTATTGAAGAACTGAAATAAATTACAGTAACTTTTTGATGATATTCTAATTTTGTGAGAAGCACCTGTATAATACACAGTGATATCTTATTACATGACTGACAATACGCATTTCGATGATTTGCAGCCCACACGATGCAGGGATGAATCAATGCATCGCATTTATGATTCCCTTTTTACTAGAAAAATACATTAATTGTACAATGATTTTCTATGGACCAGTGGTTTGCCAAAACAGAGATATTGATGAATTGATTTGGTAAATCGAAATCCTGCCAGATATGAGAACAAACCACCTTCTACCATTCAGATAAATAGTATAGAATAAGCTTCCACCGCACTGCTGGTGTATCCCAGAAAAGTAGAGACTCTCAAGAGATACCGAGAGAAATAATCTGATAGTCATAGCTTCCCTCCACACTCCTTGGCATTTCACAGATAGGCTGTGCAGCTGTGTTCCATGTATCCCTCCCATAGTCTATTCCCCTCTCACCAGCACTGCTTACTCTTCTTCCATCACGGTCTGCCACTCCTTGCTACTAGTGATGAGCGAGTATACTCGTTGCTCGGGTTTCCCGATCATGCTCAGGTGATCTCCGAGTATTTTGGCGTGCTCGGAGATTTAGTTTTCATCGTCTCAGCTGCATGATTTGCGGCTGCTAGACAGCCTGAATACATGTGTGGAATGCCTGTTTGTTAGGGAATTCCAACATGTATTCAGCCTGTCTACAAGTCGCAAATCATGCAGCTGAGAGGAGGAAATCTAAATCTCCGAGCACGCCAAAATACTCGGAGGACACCCGAGCATGCTCAGGAAAATCCGAGCAACGAGTATACTCGCTCATCACTAATCAAGACATATGGAGTAGTGTCTATCAGATGTAAAACCCCAGCAGTTCTCCTGTCCTCGGATTGTGAAATTATTTGTGAAACAGGAGTGATAAAAGCAGCACAAACAGGACGTAGGGAGCAGGAAAGTGAAAGTATTTGTGAAACAGGAGTGATAAAAGCAGCACAAACAGGACGTAGGGAGCAGGAAACTACCAAAGGAGTTTGATGGCAGGGAGAGCAGTGTTGGTGAGGGGGGGATAGACAATGGGAGGTAAACGGTCCGCCGCTGCACAACTTGTCTGTGAAATGCTAAGGAGCATGGAGATCGGCTATGACTATCACAGGCGAAAGTAGCTCTGGACACTATATACACGCATTATAAATTAATCTGCTCAAAATTTTGGGCCTCAAAATGACATGATACTTAAAAAGAAACTGACTTTATAGTATTAAATAGTGTATAACTTTCTAAAAAATAAAAAAATACATACAAAAATCAGGTAAATGTAATAAATGATCGAAGACTGTTACTTCATGGTTATTAGTTCATATGTGATGAATAGGGTAATTGGTGTACATAGAACGTTTTATCTTCACCTGTTTCATATTCGTCTTGAAACCAAGAATGCATTGACTTAAAAAGTTTATGAGTCTTAAAAAAATTAAATATTTAGAGATTGTTCACCCCTTTTGGCGACAATTATTTTTTTTTTTCTTTAATGCACGTATTTGTGGCTAAATAATATTTTTGCAATCGAGTTTTGTTTTTTTTAATTGCTCACTGTAGCTTTTGCAAGCTTTTTGATTGGCTGCACATTCAGCTTTGCTATGGTCGCTGGTCATAAATTAGCTGAGAGTAGCTTAGAACAAGATAAATAGAAGCGTGGCAAAATCTCCCATCATTGAATATGAATGAGCTCTGTAGAGATTCGACTCGCTTAGGTGCAGCGGGAGACAATCATGAGGCAGGTTCTTCCCAAAGTTCATGAGGTTTATTTGCTCCATAAACCATAAATCAGCGTACCACCAAAATAGCCTCTAGCTTAGGCACAAAAGAACATAAACGTCCGTGGCTTCAGACTCGGACTGAGAGTCTCAGCACATGCTGGGAGGTGTAGTCCTCCCCATATACAACCTCTGTAGTGTCCCACCTGGACACATGGAAGTCTGTCCACACTCAGACACTCACTCCACTCTCTCTCACATGTGCCAAACACCTCAATTACATAGCCCTGTAACCACACCCACAGGTGATCACATGGCTATGACATCACTAAAGGTTGTATTGCACATACAGGCTTCCCTGACACAGTGTAACAGAAAGATCAGCAGTACCTCTGCTGATCAATACACCCTGGATCCTGCATCCCAAGGCCACCCACCTTGAGACCCATAATGGTCATTTAGGACCCTGCTCCTGTTACCACACTGAATGTGCCTGTACACCCGTCCTGGGACACCCATACAGCGCCCCCTAGCTGACATAGTGGTCACTACACCACATACCTCCCCCCTCTGTTCAAACTTGTGGGGTTGAACACATGACATCACCCAGGTATCTTGAGACCTGGCACCCATGTCACCTTGCCCTACAAGTCGAGAGGACCATCTCCGTCTGTTTCTGTAGTCAAACTGCCTCATATTCACGTTAGGCCTCCCCCGCCCCCAGCGGTCAGTATCTCGGCCTTGGGCCTTCCCGTCAACGTCCGTCAGTGTGATCAGACACTCTTTAGTCTCCACCTGTTTGCATTGCGCTCCGTCACCCGACCTTTCTCTCACTGGCCGGCTCTCCCAGTTCACACGGTCATGAGTCCCACGTCCAGCTGGGCCAACTGGCTGGTCTGAGTCTGACCCTCTGTCACTATGTCCACCACCGGGTCTCGTGCCTATGTTACTACGATTAGAACGGCCACTTGCGGACTCTCGACGTTCTTGCCTTCGACTACCTGTCCTTTCATTCCTTGGAGGATCCCTTCGGGTCCTTACACCTTGGGTTGGAGGTGGATGCCACCTGACATTCTCTATCTGCTCATTCATCTGCAGCCGATCCTGTCTTAGCTGCTCAATCTCCTTCAGGTACGCTACCCGATATTCCAGGAGCATGCGAAGTGTCTCAATGCTTTCCACCGAACCAACCACAATGACAGGAACCATGTCATCTTCAACAGCGACTTGGATTTCACCAGCAGGTGGGATCCTCACTCTCTTCACACTGGATCGATTCACCATCTCCTGCATCACCTTTCCAAGTCTGCCAACGACTTTCCCTACCAGATTTCTGGGTACCGGAATTATGTCTTCCACAAAGCCCAGCCGACTTTGAGCTTCCCTTGCAAGCTCCAGACGTCGAGCGGCTTTCCTATTATGCTCCACGAGCATCTGTTTCGTGCGGAGACATTGTAGGTGCATCTCCTTCAGGACAGCCACCCTTCTCTCTGTGTCTTCCGTTTCTGCCAGTATCACCAACTGGTCTCTTTCTGGTGCCCAGCTCACACTATAGGCCTTTACTGCCTTTTTAAAGGTCTCATGGACACCTTCGCTGGCACACGCTTCTCGCACGTTTTCGGGTACCTCCATCATGCACTTGAAGGTCATGGACTTGCTCTCATCCTGGACAGATGGCTCTGGGTTCCCCACGGACACTTCCCTCAAGGTATCTGCCAAGACCGGGTGACTGTCTTGTGCAGCTCTTGGCTCACCATCTTCCTGAGATTTACAGTCTTCAGGACCCTTTTCCAAGATGGGCTTTGGCAGTTCTGCCTTGCTATCAGTCGGGCACGGCCGCTGTACGTCTTCGCCCATCCCCTTCTTCTCCTGTAGAAGACCTTTTACTACTCCACTGAGTTCTTGCAGAACTTTATCTCGCTCCTCTGCCAGGTAGCGACGCTGATCCTCTCTCCTGAGAATCTCCTGTTGATGCTTTTCTTGGGCCTCTCTGAGCACCTCCATATCTTCCAACAGGGTCTTGTTCATGGTTTTACACGCTGACAGGTGACCTCTGAGCTCAGAGACTTCCTTCTCCAGCTCATCCACTCTGTGCTCAGCTGCTTGCCTTAGGACTCTTTCCCGTTCGACATGTTCTGTTACAGTCTCCTTTATAAGCTGTATCTCACGATCTTGTTCTCTTTTGGCCAGCACGTGTCTCACCACTACCTCTTTAATTATATCATCAAAGGGTACCACTGAGTCAGTCACACCAGTCGAGTGAACCCTCCAGTTACCGTCCAGCACCAATGTGTCTAGTCCAGTCGTCTCATCCCCCAGCCCACCATCTGTCTTATCACGAGACGTCAGGTCCGTCAGTTGGGCAGATGTACTTCTTCCTCTGGTCAGTTCTACCTCTGACCTGTCCATGTCAGGAGCCGTCACTGTCTCAGTGTCCGCTGGCCCCACAGTCGAAGCATCTCCATCATCCGACCAAATGTCATCAAACAAAAGAAAGTCCCGGCCCCTCTCCCAGGCATAGACTAAGTCCCGTGGTATCCCTCTACCTTGGCACTCACCACCTTTGGTCCCCTCAAACACTACTGTGTCTACTGCATAGTTCACCGTGACCCCGTGTTTACAGCGAACCCTGACGTTTTTCTCGGTCAGAGAGAAAACGAGAGGCGTTCCTGTCACAGTCACCTGACTCTCTGAGTCCAGCCGACCAAAGGCTCCTTCCCGGTGCAGCATCACTGTACACATCTGTGGCCCGTCATTACTACCCGGAAAGGATATTCCACATTCTGAAAAAGACCTGCACATACACTGCGGTACTCCAGACATACCTACTGAGACACCCAGTGCTGTCACTTCTTCACACTTGGCCCCTTTCTGGACCACCACCCCGCTTTGGGTTGCCACCCCAATTTTGGTCACCGCCCCCTTTTGGAACTCCACCCCTTTTTGGGTTACCACTCCAATTTGGGTCACCGCCCCCTTTTGGGACTCCACCCCTTTTTGGGTTACCACTCCAATTTGGGTCACCGCCCCCTTTTGGGACTCCACCCCTTTTTGGGTTACCACTCCAATTTGGGTCACCGCCCCCTTTTGGGTCACCGCCCCCTTTTGGGATTTCCCCATGTCCGTCCTGCAGAACCTCTTAGGCCACAGTTCACACAGTACAGTTTGTCTTTTAACGATACCACACAAGTCTTTGCTGGCACCACCACAGCTCCTGCTGTCACTGATCACCGGCACCTCCGGCTGCTGTTCACACACACACACAGCGGCTGGTGTCACTGCAGCTCCTGCTGCACCATCTTCGTGGACCCGCCGATCCACCGGAAGCCGCTTGTCACCTTCGTAACCCCGCCGGGTTACTGGAAGCCGCTTGTCACCTTCGTAACCCTGCCGGGTTACTGGAAGCCGCTTGTCACCCTCAAAGATAAAAAAGCCACAAAAGTGCGCCCATAGGGCCTTACCAGTGCAGGTATAATGGGTTATGCAGCAATAATACAGGGTACTCACCCTTAATAGTTGTGTAAAGCCACAACTACTCTATCCGCTTAGTCACATGCAATAAAGCTGCAGCAGGATGGTGTAGACAGACAGCGTCTGCTACCAATGCTCCCAGGGCAGATCCCTTAAAGAAAACACCAGGTCCTTGTGCTGCGAGACCTTCGTGACCCCACTGAGCCACAGCAAGCACCTTCAGGTTTTGCAGAGGAAAAGAAAAGAAAAAAAGAAAAAAAACACATGCACAGTCTCTCACATGTCCTGTTCGTGTGCCACTCAGGACGTACCGTCTCCACCTGAGACCGTCCAACACACAGGGCACACCGGGTGCTATTCAGGGAGCCGACCCTCCTCCCAGGGTCTCCCAACACACCAGCTTCATCAGGTCCAGGTGCTCAGCGGGTGCTCTTCAGGACATCCGTCTCCGCCTGAGACTGCCCAACACACGCCTCACCAGGTCCAAGGTCATAGCACGTGTTCCAGGGATCCGATTCCTCTCCCAGAACCTCCCAACACTGACCCTCCAGGACCTTGCTCACTGACCCCTCCAGGAACACAGTCTCTCACTGACCCTGGTCAGTGCAACACAGACTCCTGTCTGTTACCTGTGTCGGCCACACAGGTTCCTGGACGCCTCTTCTCCTCAGAGGTATCCCACAAATTTTAATACAGTCACTTTCTCTGACCTCGGTCAGTATTACTCACGGTTGTCAGACCGTCTGCTCTCCTGGCTCAGAATCGCCAGCGCTGCCACACGTGCTTCTGGGAATCGCTGCCCGCAGTCTGTCACCAATTGTAGAGATTCGACTCGCTTAGGTGCAGCGGGAGACAATCATGAGGCAGGTTCTTCCCAAAGTTCATGAGGTTTATTTGCTCCATAAACCATAAATCAGCGTATCACCAAAATAGCCTCTAGCTTAGGCACAAAAGAACATAAACGTCCGTGGCTTCAGACTCGGACTGAGAGTCTCAGCACATGCTGGGAGGTGTAGTCCTCCCCATATACAACCTCTGTAGTGTCCCACCTGGACACATGGAAGTCTGTCCACACTCAGACACTCACTCCACTCTCTCTCACATGTGCCAAACACCTCAATTACATAGCCCTGTAACCACACCCACAGGTGATCACATGGCTATGACATCACTAAAGGTTGTATAGACACACACAGGCTTCCCTGACACAGTGTAACAGAAAGATCAGCAGTACCTCTGCTGATCAATACACCCTGGATCCTGCATCCCAAGGCCACCCACCTTGAGACCCATAATGGTCATTTAGGACCCTGCTCCTGTTACCACACTGAATGTGCCTGTACACCCGTCCTGGGACACCCATACAGCACCCCCTAGCTGACATAGTGGTCACTACACCACAGCTCACTGATGGATTCTCAGTAAACTCATTCTGCAATTCGAAATAGACGGTGTAACACGGTAGCTAGAGAAGGTAAATGGTGCTATTTTTTTTATTGAACCCAATTGCAAAAAAAAAAATTGTCCCCAAAGGTGGACAACCCTTTGCTGCCGTAAAAGGGACCTAAGATGATTGTTGTATAGGGGTCCTTTGCTGCACTCATTGTTATTATGTCTATCATGAAAACTGATTGTTCTGTCTATAATCTCCATTAAATCGTAAGCTCTCAGGGTCAGCCCTCTCCTTCCTATTACTCCACTGCAGTAGATATTTACTTTCATCTTTTGCAGGTAATGATTGACCTGAATGTTTGAGATAGGATCAGAATGATGTAAATTTTCCCGATCACAATACAAGTGAAATAAGCGTAAACTGCTCCAGTCGGTGAGCTCTTCATAATGTCAGCTGAAGTTATGTATCGCAAGGCAGAAAAGATCAATAATGAGCTAATTAATAGGAGCGGATCTTATCGCGACACACAGTAATTACTCTGAGCATTAGCGCTTATCAGCTCATTGTGGATTCTCACGGCGAAAGCTCCTCCTGATACGATCAGATGAGACGTCCACAGTTCTACTAATCGCTGGGGTATATCATGTCGCAGGGTGGTGGCTCTGTAACATTGGACCATTCTAAAAACTGCTAATGTTGCTTGACTGGAACTTTGTAATAAATGAGCTAGGTGTTGAAGTGTGCCCTGTAAAATAGTATGGATAGGCTTGACACTAAAGGATGGGGAAAGGAATGCAGACCTTCAATGCAAAAAGCTTGACCAGAGGTAGATGATTGGTATACAGCGATGTGGGAACACTGGCGATATTTTGGTCATACTTTTGACCATCTGCTAGCAAGCATTTCAGCAGCACTTCCTTCACACAAACACAATCTATTTGTCTTTCGCAGAGGAGCATACACACACAGTACAATCTACAAGCCCTTCTTAGTCACCTCCCTTGGCAGCGATACACAGCTGTAAACGTCTTGCTGGTAACAGAACAGTTCTCTCTCATTTACACATTGTTTTCAAAGGAAATATTTGTCAAAACACACACAAAGAACAACCCCTAGGACAGAGCTAACGCAAAATGCTCATCGGGGAGCTGCACAGCGCCACTCAGGTCATATGTCTCTCATTTTCTATGCCCTTATGTATTGTCTGCACTTTATCCTATATCTATGCCCCTGACTCACGCCATGGTGGACACTAATGGGATCTATATTTATAGAATGCACATGTACTCTAGATGGACTCTAGGATCCCTGTAACTCACATGGATATTGTATTTTGGGCATCTAATAAAATTACTTTTTATATATCTATGCTGGTATATCTCTAACATTTGAATATAGACGCCAGTGGTATACATACTAAACAACTGCGCTTCATAATCTTGGAGTATATACCTTTAGTGTCTAGTGGTTATATACAGCTTGCTGGGAATAGAATCATAGAATGGTAGAGTTAGAAGGGACCTCCTGGGCCATCTGGTCCAACCCCCTGCTCAAAGTAGGATTTGCTAAATCATCCCAGACAGATATCTGTCCAGCCTCTGTTTGAAGACTTCTATTGAAGGAGAACTCACCACTTCTCATGGCAGCCTGTTCCACTCATTGATCACTGTAACCATCAAAAAGTTTTTTCTAGTATATAATCTGTGTCTCCTCCCATTCAGTTTCATCCCATTGCTTCTAGTCTTTCCTTGTGCAAATGAGAATAAAGATGATCCTTCTACAATGTGACAGCCCTTGAGGTACTTGTAGACAGCTATTAAGTCTCCTCTCAGTCTTCTCTTTTGCAAGCTAAACATTCCCAAATCCTGCAACCTTTCCTCATAAGACAGGGTTTGCAGACCGGTCACCATTCTGGTCACTCTTTTCTGAACTTGCTCCAGTTTGTTGATGTCTTTTTTAAAATGTGGCGCCCAAAACTGGACACAGTATTCCAGATGAGGTCTGACCAAAGAGGAGTAGAGGGAAATAATGACTTCACGTGATCTAGACTGTATGCTTCTGTTAATATACCCTAGAATGGCATTTGCCTTTTTTGCTGCTGCATCATGTTCAGTCTGTGATCTATTAGTATACCCAAGTCTTTTTCACATGTGCTGTTGCTTAGCCCAGTTCGATTCTGTATATGCTTTTTTTCATTTTTATTGCCCAGATGTAGTACTTTGCATTTTTCCCTGTTAAAAACCATTCTGTTAGTTGCTGCCCACTGCTCCAGATTATTTATATCCTTTTGAATCCTCTCTCTCTCTTCTCTAGTATTAGCTATCCCTCCTAGCTTTGTGTCATCAGCAAATTTAATCAGTTTACCCTCAATTCCTTCATCTAAATCGTTGATAAAGATGTTGAACAATACAGGGCCCAGGACAGAGCCCTGTGGTACCCCACTTGAGACAGTCTTCCAACTAGATGTGCATCCATTTACGACCACTCTTTGGGTCCGATCACTAAGCCAGTTATGAATCCACCTAACAGCTGCCTTGTCCATTCCATACTTAGTCATTTTTTCAATAAGGATTGTGTGAGATACTTTGTCAAATGCTTTGCTGAAGTCAAGATATACTATATCTACAGCATTTCCCTGATCCACCAAATCAGTGATTCTGTCATAGAAGGAAATTAAGATAGTCTGACATGACTTATTAGTTACAAACCCATCCTGACTCTATTTAATCACTTCATTCTTATCCAGGTACTTACATACATGTTGTTTAATAATTTGTTCAAAGATCTTTCCTGGAATAGAAGTCAGACTCACCGGCTTATAGTTGCCTGGGTCCACCTTCTTCCCCTTTTTGAAGATAGGAACAACATTTGCTCTTCTCCAGTCTTCTGGGACTTCTCCTGTTCTCCAAGAATTTTCAAAGATTATGGAGAGGGGTTCAAAAATTTCTTCTGCTATCTCCTTCAGCACTCTGGGGTGTAATTCATCTGGACCTGGAGACTTGAAGTCAGCTTTAATAATCTGATTTGTGCCCTGCAAGTTCTGCAGAAAGAATTATATTCTTCTTTAGATATGCCTCCCCCTTTCCATTTTATAAACATTTCTTTCTTCCTTTTTAGCATGTGCTTAAGTTCTGTGTTCATCCATCCTGGCTTCCTTAAATGCTTCCTATTCTTCCCTCTTTTAGGAATTGTTAACAATTACACTTTGAGAATTTCATTTTTCAAGATTTCCCATCCTTCCTGGACATTTTTGTCCTGAAGAATATCCAGCCATTGCATCCCTCCAATTCTCTTTCTGAATCCCTTAAAATCTGCCTTTCTGAAATCTAACCTTGACTTCTGAGTCTTCACAGGTCTTCCTCCTCTAGTTATCCAAAATTCTAAAATAGCATGGTCGCTACCTCCTAGGGTCCCAGCCACTTTTACCTCCTCAACCATTTCCTCCCTATTTATAAGGATTAGATCCAAGGTAGCAGTTCCCCTTGTTTTCTCCCCTACCTTTTGGAAGATAAAGTTGTCAGCAACAGAGCCTTGACCTGTTAGTTTTGCCTGAGAGAGATTCCCAACAAATGTCTGGATAGTTGAACTATGTCATATTTTTTGGAGAACTTGGCCATTTGATGCATAAAGAGTTCATCCATGTCTTCAGCTTGCACAGGCGGCCTGTAGTAAATGCCTACAATGGTGTCCTTTCCATTGTTCTCTCCTTGTATTCTTACCCAGTTTCCACAGAACTTCCAGTCTCTGAAGCTTCAATCTATGTGCAGATATACGTGTTTCTAACATACAATGCGACACCCCCTCCTCGTTTATCAAGTCTGTTTCTTGCAAATAAGTTGTATCCTTCTAGTCTTGTATTCCAATCATGTGTATTGTCCCACCAAGTTTCAGTGATTCCAATGACATCATATTTCTTTTCCTGTGTTAGTAGTTCCAATTCTCCTTGTTTGTTGCCCATGCTTTGTGCATTGGTATAGAAATATTTTAGTTTGTGATTGGTTTCTCTTTCTCCAATATTTTTATTATTTAGATTCTTTTGTCTTTGTTCTTTCCTCTCACTTCTTTTTCAATATTTTTAATGGGTTTTAACAGGGGTAAAAAGGGGGGAGGGAGGAGGGAGTGAGGGAGAGGGGGGGGTGAGGGGGGATAAGCAAGGTAAGTAGGGGGAAGGGCAAGGTAACAAACATAACAATACAAGAAGAATGGCTAGCAACATAATAGCCAAAATATAGGAAGGGATGCAACCCTTAAGTACAATGATATTGCAAATAAGCGATACATATTGCACATTTAAAGTACCATGAAAGCAGTAGCATAAAATATCTTAAAATCAAGAAATAAGAGACTCCATCAAGAGAATTAAGCAAGAAAGCTGGTGAGACAGATCGCCAATTAGCTCAAAAAATCTGTTGACTTATCATGTCAAGGGAGGCGGAAAGCAAGGGAGGCGGAAAGGACTGTACTACATCTGGGCAATAAAAATGAAAAAAGCATATACAGAATGGGAGGAATAGGGCTAAGCAACAGCACATGTGAAAAAGACTTGGGTATACTAATAGATCACAGACTGAATATGAGTCAACAATGTGATGCAGCAGCAAAAAAGGCAAATACAATTCACGTGAAGTCATTATTGCCCTCTACTCCTCTTTGGTCAGACCTCATCTGGAATATTGTGTCCAGTTTTGGGCACCACATTTTAAAAAAGACATCAACAAACTGGAGCAAGTTCAGAAAAGAGCGACCAGAATGGTGACCGGTCTGCAAACCCTGTCTTATGAGGAAAGGTTGCAGGATTTGGGAATGTTTAGTTTGCAAAAGAGAAGACTGAGAGGAGACTTAATAGCTGTCTACAAATATCTAAAGGGCTGTCACATTGTAGAAGGATCAACTTTATTCTCATTTGCACAAGGAAAGACTAGAAGCAATGGGATGAAACTGAATGGGAGGAGACACAGATTAGATATTAGAAAAAACTTTTTGACCTTTAGAGTGATCAATGAGTGGAACAAGTTGCCATGAGAAGTGGTGAGTTCTCCTTCAATGGAAGTCTTCAAACAGAGGCAGGACAGACATCTGACTGGGATGATTTAGCGAATCCTGCTTTGAGCAGGGGGTTGGACCAGATGGCCCAGGAGGTCCCTTCCAACTCTACCATTCTATGATTCTATCCCACTTATACCACTTCTTGTAAAACTTACCAAATTGGTTATTAGACAATGCGAATTTAAGTTCGATTGCTCTGTGTTGGGAGATTAATTTGATAATTTCGCTAGAATTAGGTAATGTTTGACTCTTCCAGTGGAAGGCAATCAAATTTTTTGCGACTAAGCAAATATGCAGGATGATTGACTTTAAAGAGTTGTTCAAAAGCTCACTATCTAAGGAGAGTAAAGCTAGATGCGGGGTGAGAGAAAATTTGGTTCCTGACAATTTGGTAATTATAGAAGTGATCTGAGACCAAAAGACAACAACTGAGGGGCAAATCCAGAATACATTAAATATATCACCTTTTTGTCCACAGTTCCTCCAGCACAGTGGAGAGTTAAGGGTACCCATGTGTGCCAATCTGGCTGGAATATAGCACCATCTGGAGCATACTTTAAAATGTGACTCCTGTAGGGACATGGATAGTGTAGAGCTGTAGGACAGAGAAAAAGCCTCTTCCCAGTTATCTGAAGGGAAAGTATGATTAAGGGTCTTTTCCCAGTTGAGCATATAGGGGGACTTAGAGATTGATGAGTCTTTGTTGAAACTATCTTAGAGAAATCTGTGACTCCAAAAAATGCGATGATTGGGGTTATTTAAAATTTTTAGGGAAGCTTCGGAAAAGTTGGGTTTACGACTAAGGAACTGTCTAATACTCTCTTTCAATGACAGAAAATCCAGCAAAAGAGATGAGGGTACATTGAATTTGCTTTTTAAAATGCTGAAATTCAAAAGATCTGACCCATCTGAGATGTCACCCAATTTGCAAATCTTCAAATCTGCCCACTTTGGGGGGAAGTGATTGACCTATGAACGAAAATACAAAAGCCAAAGGTAATTTGTGTAGCGTGGTTAGGCTTTGTACTCGGCCATCAACTCTCGAGATTTTATACCAAACAAAGGCAATTGCCTGGAATATTGGGTGCGCTAACTGACCGGGGAGAGAGCCTGATATAGCATTGAACACTAGTGTTCTGGGGTGTTTACCATTGTTAATTGATATTTCAAGGTCCATCCATGCGGGGGCATCTAAATCGCCACAGTGCGCTCTGCTTGAGAAGCAGCGTGTGATAGTGAGCGGCAACGTTTGGGAAACTCAATCCCCCATGTATTCATTTTTTAAACAGGGATCTAGTGTCAGTTCTAGGATTCTTATTACCCCAAATAATGGCATTTAACTGAGACTGAATATTGGACAAGAGAATAGCTGAAATAGGGAGAGGGATACACCGCAATATATAGAGGATCTTAGGTAAGGTAAACGTTTTCACCCTTTCCTCCCACTTCTAATAGCAGAGTTCTCAATAGCATTTGTCAGGTGTATGGCTTTTTCTGGTCTTTTGCTTCCCTTCCCATGTTGTTCTAGTTTAAAGCTCTCCTTACAAGTGTAGCAAGGCGTCTTCCAAATACATGCTTTCCAGTCTTCGTAAGGTGCACCCCATCTCTAGCAAGTAGTCCATCGTATAGGTAATTCACTCCGTGATCCAGAAATCCAAATCGTTGCTGACGGCACCATCGATGTAGCCAGTTGTTCACCTGCAGAATCTTATTCCACCTCCTTGTTCCATGGCCATCCACTGGGAGGATGGAAGAGAAGACCACCTGCGCTCCCAGTTCTTTCACTTTCTTGCCTAAGTCTTCAAAGTCTCTGCAGATGGTTTCCAGGTCGTTTCTTGCGGTGTCATTTGTCCCCACATGTAGTAGCAGGAATGGGTAGTCATCTGTAGGTCTGAAGAGTCCTGATATCCTGTCAGACACATCTTTAATTTTTGCACCTGGAAGACAGCACATTTCTCTTGAGGTTATATCCGGTCTGCAGATAGCGGCCTCTGTTCCTCTCAACAGGGAATCCCCCATGACCACCACTCTCCGTTTCTTCTTCACAACATTTTTCTTTCTCCATCCAGGAGGATTCTGAAGGCGTACAAGGTTGCTGTTTGTGGTCTTATCCTGATGTATTTCTTCATCGTTCTCCTGCGTGAGAGCCTGGTACTGGTTTCTGAGCAGTATGGGTGCTGACTGCCTCCTGATCCTCCTGCTTCTCTTGGTCACATGTCTCCATTCCTCTGTTTCTTCAGGTGCACTTTGAATTTCTTCTCTTTCTGTAACATGAAGAGATAATTCTGCTCTGTCCAAGAACTCTTCACCTTCCTTAATGATTGTCATGATCCAGGGTGGTTCTGACAGATTAAATGCACAAGTAACCTTTTTTTTCCTCAGAGTTGATTTTGTCCCCGGTGGCCAGTATGGTCATTGCACTTATGCTTAGAGATAGTTTTACCCTGGTGGTGGTTAGAGTAATTGCACAGGAATCACTAACAGGTGTGTTTGCTCTATAAAGGTGTGTCTGTAGTGCTCACTCACATTGGTGATATTATTATTGCTGGGCTTTCCAACCATCCTGGGTGAAGGAAGGAGCTGGATGGGGAGCAGGAGGAGAGGCAGCATGGTGGAGTGGCAGCTATGGTGTCAGTGAAGAATTCCTGCAAAGCTTGGTGGAGTGGAAGCTATGGTGTAGAGCTGCACTTCATTTGCTGGACTCTGTTACTGAGAGCTGCTCTCAGTTTGCTGGACAGCTGCACTCAGGTGCTGGACTCTGTTGCTCCAAGGCGGCACTCAGTGCTGGACGCTGTTGCTGTAAAGCTGCACCCAGGTGTTGGACACGTTGGAGGAAGATGCACTCAGGTGTTGGTCTCTGTTGCCAGGAGCAAGTGCATCAGAGCAAAGCTAAGTGTTTCCCTGTTTGTCACTTTTCCTCATGTTGGTGTTAATGTTTCCCTATCCCCCTTTGTCTTTTTGTATTAGTTACCGGCCTGCGGGCCGCATCACACTGGACAATTACACGTGCCGTGTCCTGTTGAATTAGTTACCGGCCTGCTGGCCGTGTCACACAGGACGGGGCACGTGACAATGATCTTCAATGTAGCAAACCTCTCTTTGAGATTTTGCAACTTTTCCTCCAACAGGGTCACAAGCTTGCATTTGTGGCATGTGAAGTTTGGCTTTTCCACTGGTAAATCTGTGAACATGTAGCAAGAAATGCAGCTCACCAAATGCCTCCTGGCCTCTTCCATATTGCTATTGTTAAAGAGATTGAAAAATGAGCCAAAATTCGCACGCCTATCGGTGCACGGTTTACCGATTTCCTCTTTTCAGCTGCAACGGCCAAAATCCAGTGATCGTTGAGCTCGCGGAGACTCTTCACTTATCCCAGAAGGCACTGGGAATATGCAAATGATCTCCTCAGGACTCTTCACTGTGTGCCCTACATGTCTATTCCCACATTACGTATTATCATCATGGCTTTCATTTGATACATACATCCATTGTATTTACGGTAGATCCTTTTTTTGAGGGCTGAAAACTATTTTCTGCATGCATATGGTCTGTACATATAGACCTAGGTGGCACTAATTGGAATGTATCTCCTTTTAATCAGTTTTTATTTATGTTGTGTCACAATAAAATTTGCTTCATTTATGGCATTTAGCTTCTGATATTATATATATATATATATATATATATATATATATACTAGATGGTGGCCCAATTCTAACGCATCAGGTATACTAGAATATGGCCAGCGGGAGACCGATGTTCAAAGATGGTCCAGGACGATCCACCACGATCGGCGATCTCACAGCGGGGGCCTGGTCGCTGCTGCGTGTCACACTGAGGCCAAGTACCCACGTTGCAGAAATGCTGCAGAAATTTCTGCAGCATTTAAGCATCTCCCGCCCCTGGAAAAATTCATGCGAATTCGCATACGTTTTCCCACAGAAAACATGCGTTTTTCACGCGATTTTCGAGTGCGGAATTCAAGCGCATTCCAAGCGATCTGAAGCATCGCTTGGAAGGTGATTGACAGGTTGGTCACACTTGTCAAACATAGTGTTTGACAAGTGTGACCAACTTTTTACTATTGATGCTACCTATGCGGCATCAATAGTAAAAGATAGAATGTAAAAAATAATTTTAAAAAAATTTTTAAAAAAAGGTTATTCTCACCTTCCGACGGCCCCGATCTCCTCTCCACGCTCCCGGCATCTTCCGGTTCCTGTAATGCTTAGCACAAAAGAGCGGAGGGGACTCTCATGAGAGCGCAACGTCATCAGCGGTCTTTCGCGCAAAGCATTACTGGGACCGGAAGATGACGGGCGCGTGGTGAGAGGAGGGAAAGAGTCTAGGGGCCGTCGGAAGGTGAGAAGATCACTATTTTTTATTTTAATTCTATTTTTTACACATTTATGGTACCCAGGGCCTGGAGGAGAATCTCCTCTTCTCCGGACCCTGGGTATCATCCGCACATTGAGCGTTGCGCCGGTCATCTCACGGCTGCGTCACCGCTGACCTCCGTGCGGCAGGAGATGACCCGCGGCAACCGTCAGGAGATCAGTGGCTAGCACCGCAGATCTCCCGACTATAGCGGTGGCGTGCGTCATTCGAATGCTGCGCCAATTCGCGGCCGGAATGCGACTGTCACTGATTGCTCGCGGCCGGCCGCAGGCAATCAGCAACGCGGGATTTCCGTTGCAGACAGAATTAGATGATTATATAGTAGATATATATATACACACACACACACACACATATTTAGATGTCAGTGACACACATATATATATATATATATATATATATATATATATATATATATACACACACATATACATTGGGGGAAAAAAAGTATTTAGTCAGCCACCAATTGTGAAAGTTCTCCCACTTAAAAAGATGAGAGAGACCTGTAATTGACATCATAGGTAGACCACAACTATGAGAGTTAAAGTGAGACTATGGGGTTAGTAATAGGGGCGTCTTTTTTTTTTTTTTTAGGGTCCCCCATTTTAATAGCCATTAAAGGCTAAGTAAGTGTACAGCTGTGAGCTGATATTAATAGCCTGAGAAGCTCCATGGGTATTACCCAATAAACATCTGCCCCCTGCCTTCGGCTTTCCCTCTGCTGGTTACGAAAATTGCACGGGAGCCCAGGCCATTTTTTTCAGAAAAATCTTTTATTAAATCCATGTCCAGTATTTAGCACACACACTGTACTAATTGTATTTGTCACTGACATCTATATATCTACCTATTCTACGTGTATTCACTGTATGTGATCCATCTCTTCTATCCTGTCGGCTCCTACTGTGATTTTACTGTAGGTGGCACATGAATTGCCGGCCTTTCAAAGGACACTGGTGCGTAAAAATTGGACAGCACTCGCATGATCCAAGTGCTGTGCGATTTTTTTTTCTCGCATCCATAGGCTTGCATTTGCGGGTCTTGGTGACACTCGCAGCATGCTGCGATTTTACACACGTGCTGAATGCGCCCAAGAAAATAAACGGCGATGTGCACTGCCCCATAGATTAACACTGGTTGGAATACCGCACGATGTTTTCTCGTATAGCACTCGCCCGTATTCTATGGTAGTGTGACGCCGGCCTAATGGCAGCTCACATCCAGGTGGCTTCTTTCCCCTGGGGCAGACTAAATCAACTGCCGAACATGATGCTCCTCTTTGCCCCTAACCAGTCATTCGGGGAGGCTCATTAGTTTGCACACATTACTTGATATTTATCTATCTTGCAGTTGTTGTGGTCTGCCTGCTGTTCTTCCTTACATCTGCCTTCCAGATTGCAAACATCTGCCTCTGGAAAGTCTTACAAGAGCATCTAGCTCTCTGTACACATCATGGGGCCTGGACAGACATACTGATGCTACAGTAACTGCACATTCCCCATATCTCAGAATATCATACAGCAGCTCAGTGTGTTACCTCTTTACGCTCTGCACTCATTACTTTAAACATCACTCCAGCTACTTAGTGGCATGCTGGCAGCATTATACTTACAAAATGTATTGATCCACACAACACCAATCCCTCATATCACACAGACAACACTTCAAGGGAACAGTCCCACTGTAGTCACAGCCAAACACATGGGGGTCTAAGGAGTAACGTCTCTTCTTGTGGAGTGCAACATCCCAGAGGAGCATTGCATGGCCAAAAAGTCTCCTTACACAGGCATCTCACTCTCCATAAGGAGAAATGTTACTCCAGTCAGAGGCCACGTATACAGCCAAATCAGATCTTTGGCTTTGTACTGAGAAGCTGCAACACCCTGAAACATCCTAGTGCAAGTAGTGCATACTTTAAAAAAAAAAAAAAAAAATTGAAAAAAGTAATTTATCTGGGAATATTCCAGGAGTGTTCCTGCTCCATTCTGAGGATAAATCCAATAGCTTCTCAAATGCAAGCAGAATATGCAAATGTCACACCACTGAATTAGAGCAGAGTCCAGCGTCCCTGGCGTTCTCACAGTTCTTAAATTGGCACCAAAGGAGTGTCCTTTTAGCTGGAGGATCATCAGGCAGTTGCATGCAATTCGACTGTTGCTAAGTGCAGGCTCTGTGAAAATGAAGGTCCTTCTTGCCTCGATGAGTCGGGACTCGGCAGCGGCATACACTGCACACGCCATTTACACCGGAGTTGACGGAACTTTTATTCAATAATAATCCTAACAAATGTGAATTATACGAGTATATGTAGTGTAAATCTCTATATTACAAAGCACTAAATGACATGAAGGCATGCGCTGTCTGATGCCGGAGGATACATTTCATTTTTGTGCTGTGCTGACATCTAGTGTTGAAAGTATTAATTACACTGTGCATTTTTAGCTGGTTCTCTGCTGCCATCTTGTGATAATATTTAAAACTTCAAGCAGCTTTAAATTCTAGATATTTTATTATGAGGGTAGATTTACATACTGTATATGACCAGCAGCCTCCAAACTAACAAAGTTGCACGAAGAGGGGGGATCCAATAAAAGGACCCCGCAGGTCAGAAAATTACCACCTATCCTTTGGTGATAGGTGATCATTTTTCAGATCAGTGGAGGTCCAGAGTCAGAATAGAACGGTGGCCAACACTTCGCTTGTCCTCGGTGGCACTGATACAACAGGGTGCTGTATTACACTATCCCCGGCAGCCCCGTTGTGACTCAACGGAGCTTTATTCCAACAGGGGCACAAGAGCCCCCCATGCTCTGTGTAATGGGGTCGGAACTCCACTGATCGGGAAGCGATCACCTATCTTGCACAAATCTGAGAACTTGCAATGATAGAAAGGCCTAACTCTTAGGCCGAGTTCAAGAGGATTGAAAAATAAAAAAAAATGTTGGATTTTAACCCCCCCCCCCCCCAAAAAAAAAAAAAATTGTGGTTTTCAAAAATCAAAGCTGTTTTCTATGTTAGTAATCGCAGTGTATCTGTACAACTGGGATACAAGGAGCCTAAGATTTGTTATGGCGGACTCCGACTTGAAAGAGCGAATCACATCCAAAATATGGAAGAGTTTAGTGCACGCTGACATTGTTTTTTTTGGGGGGAGGCTAAAAGAGAAAGTCTCCTGTATGTAATTTTAGTGTCGGTCTATGTAGAATAAATCATATATTTTTTATGTACTAAAAAAAAACAAAAAGTTTTGTGTAGGTTCTCCTTAATGCTGTAGCCAAATAAGATCATTATTAAATAATTTTCATTTGGAGAAGCCAAATTGGAGGCACGCACCTCCTTCCTGTAGAGACCGCAGCGCGCCTGCACTTTACAGCAGAGTATTGCTGTTCAACAGAGAGCGAAATACTGTATATTAGTAATGTCCAGGCAGTAATAAAGTACAGCCAGAGAGGGGGTGTCTTTTTGGAAAATATTTTGCAGTTGAATTTAATACAAAATTGTGTGCCATTTAAAAATTCTACAACCAGCTGCAAAATGAGTTAGCAGTAGTGATGAGCTATCGTGCCGGGATAAGGTGTTATCTGAGCATGCTCGGGTGCTAACCGAGTGTCTTCGGCGTGTTCAAATAAAATGTTCAATTCCCTGCGGCTGCATGTCTATGGCTGTTCACCAGCCACAACACAAGCAGGCATTTCCTGTTTGACAGGTGCAACACATGCAGGGATTTTCCTGTTAGGCAATCCCTGCATGTGTTGTGCCTGTCAAGCAGCCATAGACATGCAGCCGCAGGGATTCAGACATATTTTTCGAACACGCCCAAGACACTCCGTTAGCACCCAAGCATGCTCAGATAACACCTTATGCCAGCACACTCGATCTTCACTAGTTACCAGTGATCAGTCAGTGAACCTGACACAGCCTGTGACCATTGTCTCTCGTCTTCTAAACAGTCTTTCAAAGCTGATGTACAGTTGTGGCCAAAAGTATTGACACCCCTACAATTTTGTCAGATAATACTCAGTTTCTTCCTGAAAATGATTGCAAACACATTCTTTGGTATTATTTTCATTTAATTTGTCTTAAATGGAAAAAAAACAAGAGAATGAAGCAAAAAGCAAAACATTGATCATTTCACACAAAACTGCAAAAATGGGCCAGACAAAAGTATTGGCACCCTCAGCCTAATACTTGGTTGCACAACCTTTAGCCAAAATAACTGCGACCAACCGCTTCCGGTAACCATCAATGAGTTTCTTACAATGCTCTGCTGGAATTTTAGACCATTCTTCTTTGGCAAACTGCTCCAGGTCCCTGATATTTGAAGGGTGCCTTCTCCAAACTGCCATTTTTAGATCTCTCCACAGGTGTTCTATGGGATTCAGGTCTGGACTCATTGCTGGCCACCTTAGAAGTCTCCAGTGCTTTCTCTCAAACCATTTTCTAGTGCTTTTTGAAGTGTGTTTTGGGTCATTGTCCTGCTGGAAGACCCATGACCTCTGAGGGAGACCCAGCTTTCTCACACTGGGCCCTACATTATGCTGCAAAATTTGTTGGTAGTCTTCAGACTTCAAAATGCCATGCACACTGTCAAGCAGTCCAGTGCCAGAGGCAGCAAAGCAACCCCAAAACATCAGGGAACCTCCGCCATATTTGATTGTAGGGACCGTGTTCTTTTCTTTGAATGCCTTTTTTTCTCCTGTAAGGCCGGTTTCACATTTGCGTTTAAGGCCGCAACTTCGGCCTGCACATGGTCGCCGCTAAGCCCCGCCCCCTGCCGCGCCTCCGCCAGTAGCTCCACCTCCGGGCGCATGACGCTGCATGCGTCCCCTATCTTTATCACTGAGGACGCAGGCCTTGCGCAGTATGCGTTTGGCGGCGCCTGCGTCCTTTTGACGGTGCGCCGAGTGCAACCAAATTGCAACAGGTTGCGTTTGGCGCTGGTCGGCACACCGTCAAAAGGACGCAGGCGCCGCCAAAACGCATACTGCACTCAGCCTGTGTCCTCAGTGATAAAGATAGGGGACGCATGATGCATGCAGCGTCATGCGCCCGGAGGCGGAGCTACCAGAGGAGGGGCAGCAGGGGGCGGGGCTTAGCGGCGGCCGTGCGCAGGCCGACGCTGCGGCCTTAAACGCAAATGTGAAACCGGCCTCAACTCTATGTTGATGCCTTTGCCCAAAAAGCTCTACTTTTGCCTCATCTGACCAGAGGACATTCTTCCAAAACGTTTTAGGCATTTTCAGGTAAGTTTTGGCAAACTCCAGCCTGGCTTTTTTATGTCTCGGGGTAGCCTTGAGATTGCTCATGCTTCCTCACAATTTGGTTTCTCAAGTCCTCAGACAGTTCTTTGGTCTTCTTTCTTTTCTCCATGCTCAATGTGGTACACACAAGGACACAGGACAGAGGTTGAGTCAACTTTAATCCATGTCAACTGGCTGCAAGTGTGATTTAGTTATTGCCAACACCTGTTAGGTGCCACAGGTAAGTTACAGGTGCTGTTAATTACACAAATTAGAGAAGCATCACATGATTTTTCGAACTGTTCCAATACTTTTGTCCACCCTCTGTTTTATGTTTGGTGTGGAATTATATCCAATTTGGCTTTAGGACAATTCTTTTTGTGTTTTTTCATTTAAGACAAATTAAATGAAGATAATAATACCAAAGAATTTGTGTTTGCAATCATTTTCAGGAAGAAACTGAGTATTATCTGACAGAATTGCAGGGGGGGGGTCAATACTTTTGGCCACAACTGTATGACCACATCAAAGTTCATAGTGAACTGTCTGCAGTGTCTGGCCATTATTAATACTGCTTTGTATGTGCAGATGTAGGAAGGTAACACTAAGGGCTCGAACAGACAACCATATGTTAAATTCAGATTCGATCCAACAAAACATCAGATCGTACTCAGACCAATGTTACTCTATACAAAACCTACAAAAGAGAAAATGAAAAAACCCTGTTGTAATTAAATAAGTAAAAAGCAAAAGTGCATTTAAATCATACAGAGTTCTTAGTAATACTGTATTTGATCAAACATAGCATAAAAGCTGTCCCACCATCGACAAGGTGACTCTGTGGTCGGGGCGGTCCTACACTGTCTAATATTAAAAACCTTATCATGGGTCAAAGTTGACGTCTGTGTGAATAAGGGCAGATGAGGACCGGGTCCCAACCAGTGGACACCAGTCAGGGGAAGCCTTTAAATACAATTTCCAGCTCAGGAGAGGGAGGCCACACCCCAGCTTGCACAGAATACAAAAATACAAAGAAAAAACACAAAAATTGAGCTTGGTTTGAGTTGGGAGTGTAGGACCGCCCCGACCACAGAGTCACCTTGACGATGGTGGGACAGCTTTTATGCTATGTTTGATCAAATACAGTATTACTAAGAACTCTGTATGATTTACATGCAGTTTTGCTTTTTACTTATTTAATTACAGCAGGGTTTTTTCATTTTGTCTTTTGTAGGTTTTGTATGCTTTTTGGCCATGTGAACATGCAATTATATGCTGCATGTGTACCAACTCAAACCAATATTATTCTATGTAGACATGCACATGGCCGATTTTTTCCTCGGACCAAGCCGCTGCAAAAAAAAAAAAAAAAAAAAATTACAGCATGCCCAAGTTGGATCCAATTATCAGATCGCACTCGGCCATGCAAATTAATGAGTTTGTGGAAACATCGGACTGCACTCAGATGACATCTGAGTGCAGATTTTCATGGACTGACAGAATGGAGAAGATGGAGACATTTCTTGGGAAAAAAAACACAATTTCCATCTCATCCTCGTCACAGAAAAATCAGTTCGCACGGAGCTGACACTCAAACTCTGATTCTTTTACCTAGGGCACACTCAGTGCTTGATAAAGACGGTGCTGTGAGGTCAAAACGTTGCACCACTTGGCGCTGGATTAAAGTCCACAATTTTTCCTTTTACTGAAGTGCTGCCTGATTTTTTTTCTATTTATATTTTTGCGTTGCACAACTGCATTACTCAGGAAGTATTGCACCCAAAATCTGCTCAAGTTTCTGCTGCTGTTTTTTCCATTTAGGGCACACTCCTGTGATATCTGCTCGTTTTGGCGACTTTTTTTTTTTTGTTATAAACATACCTTAGCAGAGGAAAGCATTATGTCATTTCCATTTAGGGAGAGTTCAGACATAGAAGACGTCTTCTAGTTAATTCTCCAAGTGCAGCTTCCAGATTTGGTGACAGATTTGCACTTGACATGTACTGTATAGTCAATTTTCATGGTTTTGAAGTGCAGAAAAAAAAAAACAGAAAATGTACAGCACGTGAACGGCCGCTTGATTTCACATTTTTCTTTAAAATCCTACAACAACTAAAATGTGAACCTCCTGGTTCAGTCCAAAAAAACTTGATTCGCAGGACGTTGATCCAGCGGCCAGGGCAGTAATCCATGGCTGTAGGACAGGATCCCTAAGAGCCGCCTTTTATCCTTCAGCTTCCGGGGATTCTTTTTTGATTGGCCGGCCTTGCGTGAAGACACACATACAATGTCACGATAGGCCACCTAAAGAAACAAGGAGCCACGGATGCTGATAAGAGCGATTCTATACAATGGCAACAGAATACTGACCAGAGTCCTGCAAATTTACTTGCTCGTCAATAATGGTTACCGCCAAGTTCAGGAAATATGGCAGAACCGTGTCTATATGCCTTATTGGGGAAAATGGACGACACCAACATACAACTAATGATCACTGCATTACTACATTTCCTTGTGGGAATCGCTCTATAAAAACATTATTGCAAAATCCAACATAAAAAAAAGAGACTTGAATGAATCAATATAATGTTTATTAAATTAAAACATTTTTGTTTATGCTTTCACAAGTTTCATATGAACGAGCAGGATCGCTGAGGTCCCCATTTCCCTATTATCTCTATCCAGACCATTGCAAGGAATCATTACGGAATGACAGTGGTTGAGATCTGGGGGGGCGAGGTCAAGGACTCAGTGATGGTGGCTGCGATCCAGGGGATGAGGTCAAGGACTCAGTGATGGTGGCTGCGATCCAGGGTATGAGGTCAAGGACTCAGTGATGGTGGCTGCGATCCAGGGGATGAGGTCAAGGACTCAGTGATGGTGGCTGCGATCCAGGGGATGAGGTCAAGGACTCAGTGATGGTGGCTGAGATCCAGGGGATGAGGTCAAGGACTCCGTGATGGTGGCTGAGATCCAGGGGATGAGGTCAAGGACTCAGTGATGGTGGCTGAGATCCAGGGGATGAGGTCAAGGACTCAGTGATGGTGGCTGAGATCCAGGGGATGAGGTCAAGGACTCAGTGATGGTGGCTGAGATCCAGGGGATGAGGTCAAGGACTCAGTGATGGTGGCTGAGATCCAGGGGATGAGGTCAAGGACTCAGTGATGGTGGCTGAGATCCAGGGGATGAGGTCAAGGACTCAGTGATGGTGGCTGAGATCCAGGGGATGAGGTCAAGGACTCAGTGATGGTGGCTGAGATCCAGGGGATGAGGTCAAGGACTCAGTGATGGTGGCTGAGATCCAGGGGATGAGGTCAAGGACTCAGTGATAGTGGCTGAGATGCAGCGGATGAGGTCAAGGACTCAGTGATGGTGGCTGCGATCCAGCGGATGAGGTCAAGGACTCAGTGATGGTTGCTGAGATCCAGGGGATGAGGTCAAGGACTCCGTGATGACGGCTGAGATCCAGGGGATGAGGTCAAGGACTCCGTGATGACGGCTGAGATCCAGGGGACGAGGTCAAGGACTCTGGGTCAGAGCGATACATTTACTAATCGGCGGTTCTGGTCTACGGCCTCTCCGTCCATTAATGTTCACCTTTCAGGGCGGAAACCAATTCTCCACTTTCTTTCAATTCCTGCATAAGGGAAACACAGAATCAAAGTAAGAGAGACCAAAGTAACAGAAGGAAAGCGCCATAATCTTATCAGATCTGCATCTATAAGGTGTGAAATACAAGATGGAGATGCCCCTCATGTGAATGGGGAAAACACATCAGTATAACAGGCTTCCAAAGATATTCATCTCCAAATTCAGGCCACACCTGAATGAAAATGTAGCTCTCAAGTGAGGATTTAACGGGTTATATGAAGAGTTAATCTAAAGAAAGACATTTTATAAATACAATGGGCTTACAGGCTGTATTGTACTTCAGAGCCGCATTCATATTTCTGCAGCTCTGTGCACTTTTGAATGGTATTCTTAATTTTACCATATAATGTACTGAAACTCGGGGGAAAAAAAAATAAATGTGATGAAATGGCGACTAAAATGCAATTCCGCCATATTTTTTTTATGTCCACGTCAGTTCGATTACGATGATACCAAAACAAGCATAGAATTTTTTTTCTATTTAAGTGATGAAAAACATTTCAGAATATTGGAAAACAAATTATTTCGCTTTGTCGTCATAACATAACATTTTTCTGTTAATGGGGCGGAGTGAGGACTTGTTTGGTTGTTGCACAGTCAGCGGATGATTTTGTTTAGATCAATTTTGTGTACATACGATGCGTTGATTGCTTATTATTACATTTTAGGCTAGTTTCACACTAGCGTTTAAACGACGCGTGCACGGCGCCGCTAAGCCACGCCCCCTGCCGACTCCCTGCCCGCCCCTTCCTGTTATCGCCTCCTCCGAGCGCAGAGGGCTGCATGCGTTATGCCCACCCTATCTTTAGCATAGGGTGCGCAGGCCGTGCGCAACTATGAATATAGCGTGCGCTGCGCATTTTTGAATGTGCGCCGTGCGCGCCAAAATGCAACATGCTGCGTTCGGCGCACCTCCAAAAATGCGCAGCGCACGCTATATTCATAGTTGCGCACGGCCTGCGCACCCTATGCTAAAGATAGGGTGCGCATAACGCATGCAGCCCTCTGCGCTCGGAGGAGGCGATAACAGGAAGGGGCGGGCAGGGAGCCAGCAGGGGGCGTGGCTTAGCGGCGCCGTGCGCGCGTCGTTTAAACGCTAGTGTGAAACTAGCCTTAGGGAGGTAAAGTGACCAATAAAAACAATTGTGGCATTTTGATGCTTTTCGCTTCACCACGTTTACCAATCGGCTGAATTAATTTCATATTTTAATAAATTAAGACTTTTATGAACGCGGCGATATCAAATATGTTTTGGGTTTGTTTTTTTTTACGTTCTTTATTTTTAATGGGGGGAAAGATGGGTGATTTGAATTTGATTTTTAGAAGTTGCCACTGTTTGATTTCTCATACTATATACTGGAATACTACATCTTGGGGCTTCTATGGCACTCAACCCACGGCTAAGCATCACAGGAAGACCGAGATGACAGCCGAGATGACCGGCTGTCATAGTAATACATCTGTCTCCCACGATC
This sequence comes from Dendrobates tinctorius, assembly GCF_039654945.1. NCBI lineage: Eukaryota > Metazoa > Chordata > Amphibia > Anura > Dendrobatidae > Dendrobates > Dendrobates tinctorius. The sequence continues at coordinate 5,800,828 of NW_027361814.1, read as the reverse complement.
ACGTCATGGGGAAATGATGCGAGTCGATGTTAAAAGATTGACAGCATCATTTAAATGGTTAACAGCTGCAGACAGAACTCGGTGCCGGCGAGTGAATATTGCCGGCATCAGCCACATGAAGAGGGGACTCCGGAAATGAGCCCCCTACACATGTGAGGATCCCTTCCCAGAACATGAGTAACACGTCCTTTTGCAAAAAGCTTTGGAGATATACATTTATGGGCTCAAGTTACCATTCCTCCATATCTAAACCCTTAGATGTTGTGGTCGCTTTTGGTTGCAGCAACTAAGTAGTTAAGCTGCCGAGTAGTGATGAGTGAATGTGTTTGGCTGAGGTGTTATCCAAGCACGCTCAGGTGCTAACCGAGTGACTTCGGCGTGCTTGAATAATATGCTTGAGTCTCTGACAAACAGCCCTGCATGTGTTGCCGCAGTTGAACACCCGCCAGACATGCAGCCGCAGGGACTCGAACGTATTATTCGAGCACACCGAAGACACTGGGATAACACCAGAGTATGCTCAGATAACACCTTATCAGAGTACTTTTGCTCATCATTACTGCTGAGCTCAGAGCTTGCACTGATCTCAGGAGTAACAGTCCTGGTTATGTGAATATGTCCATTGTAAATGTATGCAAAAATCGCCGAAAAGGGGTTTTGGCGGGATGTTACTATAGGATTGGTCCGACTTCCAGCAATTCCACCAACTGCCTGATTGTAGGGTCCACACCGCACAAAAATTGGCACAGTTTATTCAAGTGCGAGCAGTTCACGGCCACCTCAAGGAATCGCTGTTTTAACCCTTTCCTAACTCAATGAATAAGAGACACAGGCTACCTTGACAATGTCCAAGCCTCCGATCAGCTCTCCTTTGACATACAGCTGTGGATAAGTGGGCCAATTAGAGAAGGTTTTTAATCCTTGCCGAACCTAAAATGAGACAAGAGGAATGGTGACGTCCACATGTTTAGAGTCATGGGAGGTTAGCTACCAAAAATGGACAACTCACACCTCATCAGTTTCGCAACAGATCAAATAGTCTGCTCTGCTGCAGATGTGGTGAGGACCACAGAATTAGCACAGTGATCCCCGTCTATTATATACACAACACTTTATAGCAAAATAATACAAACACATCTTCGTAAGAAGTCGAGTAATTTTGCAAATGCATTACACTAGATTATTTTGTACTGAGCTCTAGTTACAGCTTGTATTATGCTCCAGAGCGGCAATCCTAATTCTGATTAATACTATTGGAGACTGCCTACAAACACGTCATAGCAGAGCAGTTTCTGGTTTTGGAAAATCTGTTCCTCAGCTGCAGTTTATTTAAAAGAAAATATTGTGGTACAGGATGTATATAATTAACGCAATGTATAAACACTATAACTCTACCAGCAGAATAGTGAGTGCAGCTCTGGAGCATAATACAGGATCAGTAATGTAATGTATGTACACAGCGACTGCACCAGCAGAATAGTGAGTGCAGCTCTGGAGTATAATACAGGATGTAACTCAGGATCAGTAATGTAATGTACAGTTGTGGCCAAAAGTATTGACACCCCTGCAATTCTGTCAGATAATACTCAGTTTCTTCCTGAAAATGATTGCAAACACAAATTCTTTGGTATTATTATCTTCATTTAATTTGTCTTAAATGAAAAAACACAAAAGAGAATGAAGCAAAAAGCAAAACATTGATCATTTCACACAAAACTCCAAAAATGGGCCAGAAAAAAGTATTGGCACCCTCAGCCTAATACTTGGTTGCACAACCTTTAGCCAAAATAACTGCGACCAACCGCTTCCGGTAACCATCAATGAGTTTCTTACAATGCTCTGCTGGAATTTTAGACCATTCTTCTTTGGCAAACTGCTCCAGGTCCCTGATATTTGAAGGGTGCCTTCTCCAAACTGCCATTTTTAGATCTCTCCACAGGTGTTCTATGGGATTCAGGTCTGGACTCATTGCTGGCCACCTTAGAAGTCTCCAGTGCTTTCTCTCAAACCATTTTCTAGTGCTTTTTGAAGTGTGTTTTGGGTCATTGTCCTGCTGGAAGACCCATGACCTCTGAGGGAGACCCAGCTTTCTCACACTGGGCCCTACATTATGCTGCAAAATTTGTTGGTAGTCTTCAGACTTCAAAATGCCATGCACACGGTCAAGCAGTCCAGTGCCAGAGGCAGCAAAGCAACCCCAAAACATCAGGGAACCTCCGCCATGTTTGACTGTAGGGACCGTGTTCTTTTCTTTGAATGCCTTTTTTTTTCTCCTGTAAACTCTATGTTGATGCCTTTGCCCAAAAAGCTCTACTTTTGTCTCATCTGACCAGAGAACATTCTTCCAAAATGTTTTAGGCTTTTTCAGGTAAGTTTTGGCAAACTCCAGCCTGGCTTTTTTATGTCTCGGGGTAAGAAGTGGGGTCTTCCTGGGTCTCCTACCATACAGTCCCTTTTCATTCAGACGCCAACGGATAGTACGGGTTGACACTGTTGTACCCTCGGACTGCAGGGCAGCTTGAACTTGTTTGGATGTTAGTCGAGGTTCTTTATCCAACATCCGCACAATCTTGCGTTGAAATCTCTTGTCAATTTTTCTTTTCCGTCCACATCTAGGGAGGTTAGCCACAGTGCCATGGGCATTAAACTTCTTGATGACACTGCGCACGGTAGACACAGGAACATTCAGGTCTTTGGAGATGGACTTGTAGCCTTGAGATTGCTCATGCTTCCTCACAATTTGGTTTCTCAAGTCCTCAGACAGTTCTTTGGTCTTCTTTCTTTTCTCCATGCTCAATGTGGTACACACAAGGACACAGGACAGAAGTTGAGTCAACTTTAATCCATGTCAACTGGCTGCAAGTGTGTTATTGCCAACACCTGTTAGGTGCCACAGGTAAGTTACAGGTGCTGTTAATTACACAAATTAGAGAAGCATCACATGATTTTTCGAACAGTACCAATACTTTTGTCCACCCTCTTTTTTATGTTTGGTGTGGAATTATATCCAATTTGGCTTTAGGACAATTATTTTTGTGTTTTTTCATTTAAGACAAATTAAATGAAGAAATAATACCAAAGAATTTGTGTTTGCAATCATTTTCAGGAAGAAACTGAGTATTATCTGACAGAATTGCAGGGGTGTCAATACTTTTGGCCACAACTGTATGTACACAGTGACTGCACCAGCAGAATAGTGAGTGCAGCTCTGTGGAATAATACAGGAGGTAACTCGGGATCAGTGCAGGATCAATAATGTAATGTTTGTACACAGTGAGTGCACCAGCAGAATAGTGAGTGCAGCTCTGGAGTATAATACAGGAGGTAACTCAGGATCAGTGCAGGATCAGTAATGTATGTACACCGTGACTCCGCCAGCAGAATAGTGAGTGCAGCTCTGGAGTATAATACAGGAGGGAACTCAGGATCAGTACAGGATCAGTAATGTATGTACACAGTGATTGCACGAGCAGAATAGTGAGTGCAGCTCTGGAGTATAATACAGGATGTAACTCAGGATCAGTACAGGATCAGTAATGTATTGTATGTACACAGTGACTGCACCAGCAGAATAGTGAGTACAGCTCTGGAGTATAATACAGGATGTAACTCAGGATCAGTACAGGATCAGTAATGTAATGTATTCCCACAGTGACTGCACCAGCAGAATAGTGAGTGCAGCTCGGGAGTATAATACAGGATGTAACTCAGGATCAGTACAGGATCAGTAATGTAATGTATGTACACAGTGACATAGTGAGTGCAGCTCTGGAGTATAATACAGGATGTAACTCAGGATCAGTACAGGATCAGTAATGTAATGTATGTACACAGTGACTGCACCAGCAGAATAGTGAGTACAGCTCTGTGGTATAATACAGGAGGTAACTCAGGATCAGTGCAGGATCAGTAATGTAATGTATGTACACAGTGACTGCACCAGCAGAATAGTGAGTGCAGCTCTGGAGTATAATACAGGATCAGTAATGTAATGTATGTACACAGTGACCAGACCAGCAGAATAGTGAGTGCAGCTCTGGAGTATAATACAGGATGTAACTCAGGATCAGTACAGGATCAGTAATGTAATGTATGTACACAGTGACATAGTGAGTGCAGCTCTGGAGTATAATACAGGATGTAACTCAGGATCAGTGCAGGATCAGTAATGTAATGTATGTACACAGTGACTGCACCAGCAGAATAGTGAGTGCAGCTCTGGAGTATAATACAGGATGTAACCCAGGATCAGTGCAGGATCAGTAATGTAATGTATGTACACAGTGACTCCTCCAGCAGAATAGTGAGTGCAGCTCTGAATTATAATACAGGATGTAACTCAGGATCAGTACATAACTAATGTAATGTATGTACACAGTGACTGCAGCTCTGGAATATAAGGGGTACTTCACACTAAGCGAGATTGCTAGTGAGATCGCTGAAGCGTCAGCTATTTTGTGACGCAACAGCGACCTCGCCAGCGATCTCGTTACGTGTGACACTTAGCAGCCACCAGGCTCCCGCTGCGATGTCGCTGATCGTGCTCGAATATCCTGGGACATTTTTTGATCGCTGGTGTCCCACTGGCCAGCATGCATCGCTGTGTTTGACACCGACGAGCGACCTCGTTAGCGACTCAGAAATCATGGACGCAGGCGGGAGTCGTCAGAATCGCCGTGTGACAAGGTCCCAACGACCGCAAAGATTGTTGCTGTTTCGTTGGGTAAATCTGACTGTTTGACAGCTTACTAGTGATCATTTAGCGGCGCACCGTCAAAAGTGCACAGCACGCTACTTTCTCACTGGCAGCGCATGATCTGCGCACCCTATGCTAAAGATAGGGTGCGCCGATCGCATGCGTGCAAATGCGATAGTAGGCGGTGATCCCGGATGGGGCGGGCAGGGAGCCGGATCGGGGCGGGGCTTACCGACGCAGTGCGCAGCGTTGTTTTAACGTTAATGTGAAACCAGCCTAAATGGTTTATGTTGTTTTCTCACCTCTTCATCCTCCAATATGTCAAAGGTTTCATAATCCACACTGAAAAAAGGGAGAAGTGGGAAAAGTGAGACGTTTATCAGTTAAGAAAAAGAAATCTAACAGTGCCACTCAGTACAGGACAAAAAATGGAAAAAAAAAAAAAAAAAAAGTGTCCAGCACACCTTTAGTAATAATGTACAGGTGCACAATACGCTGTGTGGCCAATATACGAACATGTACACACACGATGCGTCAGCACGCTGCGACTAATGGACATGTGAACTTCAATATTGCTGCAAACGTTAACTACCATAGGAGCTTGATCAAAGGGTGCTAAGGAAGTGTCTAACGCTTACAGCATTAGCGGAGTCCATGTATCCACTAGTCGCAGTGTGCTGACTGGAGATGAAGGGATCAATTCGCAAGACTTCGTGTAAGCGTCCAGCTCAGTGCTACCTGGCGGTCATGCGAATCCCATACCTTACAGCGTCCCCGGCACGACATCTGATTTGCCATGGCTGGTGCGCCATCATCTGGGAAACATGGTGGTGCTTTACTCACCCTCTCCAGGTCCAGCTTGAGTCTCTGTGTTCCCTGTGTCTGTTATTGATGTCATGTAGACAGTGCTGCAGTCAATCATTGAGCTGCTGAAGATATGTACTCAAGCAGAGCCGCTGAGCTCACCGATTGGCTGCAGCACTGTCTACGCAACATCAACGCTGCAGACAATAACACACACTGGCACAGAAACTCAGTGTTGGACCCGGGGAAGGTCAGTGAAGCTCAGTTTTCTATTTTTGAAGAACAAACTGCAGTCAGGGAACATAAGGTTTAAATAAAAACATGCATAGAAAAAAAAAAAGACCAGTTGATTAACCTATTCCTGATTTGGCTATTTTCTGTTCTTGCTTTTTTTCTCTTCTTCTAAGTGCTGTAAAAAAAAAAATTTTCCGTCGACATAGGCATATGAGAGCTTGTTTTTTGTGGGACCAGATGTACATTTGAATGACATCATCCATTTTATGTGATGTGCTAGAAAGAAGGAAAATAATTCCAAGTGCGGCAGAATAGTGAAAAAAAAAAAGCAAAATTCTACAATTGTCTATTTTTTTTTTTTTTTTAAATACTATGTTCACTAATTGGTAAAACTGACCTGGAAACATGATTCTCCAGGTCAGTTCAATTAAGGAGATATCAAATATGTATAGTTTGTTTTTATTTTGGTTTTCATTTAAGTGGCCGAAAAAATTTTGAAATTTGTATTATTTAAAAAAAAAAAAAAAAAAAAAAAAATTGTGAGTCATTGCAACACGTAACGCTTTAAATTTTTGGTCGATGAAGCTGTGAGGGTTTATTTTTTGCACCCTGAGCTGATATTTTACTTGATATTTTGCGTAGCTATGATGTTCTGATCGCCTCTGATTGCATTTTTTTGCTTGCTTAAGAAAAAACGCAATTCTGTCGTTTAGATCTTTCCCTGTCTCCTGTGAATGTCAGCTACAGGCCAGCTTTCACAGGAGTATCATCAGGACAGGCACAAGGGTTTTCAGCAGACTCCCGGCCATCAATCTAACCCATTGACCCCCAATGATCATGTCATGGAGGCGTCAATGGGCGCATAGAATGACATCCCCTCCGCCAGTATGCTGTAAATGTCTCCGTCAGAGATTGACAGCGGAATTAATACACTTGTATTGTTTTTGGGGTTTTTTTATTATGAAAAGATAAAAATTCTGAACTTAGTTTAAAAAAAATAGCATAGACAGCACCCGGGCATCTGCAGAGAAAAATTACATTTCTTCAATAAGCGGAATATTTAACACTATCAAACAAAGCCTAGAATTATACTTCACAGGCCGCAGATCACGAGGAGCGAGCACAGTGTATACGACCTACCCAGAGTTGTTCAGGATCTCCAGAATCTGTCTGCTAAAGCCACATTTAGCCATCTAGAAAATAAATAGAGATTACAACTTTTACAATTTTAAAGGAATTTTTTACAAAGAAAATATAAACATTTCCATGTAGGTTACATCCATATCGTACCTGTTTGCTCCCCTTCATGAATAGGATTACTGGGGCTTTATTAATAAGAGCCTTAAGTCTGAAAAACAAGTAAAAAAGAATTATCCCCATCACTCCCCGACAGCAGCAGCATCTATAGTCAGGACGCCGAGGTCCTCTGACGTGTCATTTTCAATTGTATCTATGTATTCCACGATGATCAAAAAGAAAAAATTCTATTTTAAGGAAATTGCTCACAATCAAGAAATTATATAAAATAAACAAGTAGCCTATAGAGATGGACGGACACCTGGATGTTCAGCCGAACAGTTACAGTGAGAGTTTTTCTCACCATGCTAGCGGGGATCTCACCGAGGTCACAGCAGTTGAGCCTGGCTGGAAACGGAGCCTCAGTGACCGGACATAACCTCTATGATGTCACCACCAGTCTCTTAGGCCAGGGGTCCCCAACCACTGGTCCGCGGCCCAGGACCAGGCCGTGGCAGTGCTGTTGCCGGTCCGCGGAGCTGGACACAAGTGGAGCCGGCGGCTGTAGCACTGTAGTGAGAGCTGCAACTGCCGGCTTCCAGAAGACATGGATACTCACCCTGCAGTTCCTGCATCCCTGTCGGGCGCCGCGGCTTCATCCAGTGCTGAGCGGTCACGTGGTACCTCATATCAAGGTCATGAATATGGATGCCACTCCTCTCCCATAGGTGTGGCGTCCATATTCATGACCTTAATGAGCAGTACCACGTGACTGCTCCGTACAGGAAGAAGCTGGCGCGCCAGGATAGATATGCAGGGAAGTTCAGCGATGGTGTGAGGGTAAGTATGATGGGGGAGGACGGGGGAGCCCAGCCATACATACAAGGGTGGGAGGGTGGAAGCAGAGCCATGTATACAGGATGGGAGGGTGGGAGCAGAGCCATGTATACAGGATGGGAGGGTGGGAGCAGAGCCATGTATACAGGATGGGAGGGTGGGAGCAGAGCCATGTATACAGGATGGGAGGGTGGAAGCAGAGCCATGTATACAGGATGGGAGGCTGGAAGCAGAGCCATGTATACAGGATGGGAGGGTGGAAGCAGAGCCATGTATACATGATGGGAGGGTGGGAGCGGAGCCATGTATACAGGATGGGAGGTTGGGAGCGGAGCCATGTATACAGGATGGGAGGGTGGAAGCGGAGCCATGTATACATGATGGGATGGTGGGAGCGGAGCCATGTATACAGGATGGGAGGTTGGGAGCGGAGCCATGTATACAGGATGGGAGGTTGGGAGCGGAGCCATGTATACAGGATGGGAGGGTGGAAGTGGAACCATGTATACATGATGGGATGGTGGGAGCAGAGCCATGCATACAGGATGGGAGGGTGGAAGCGGTGCCATGCATACAGCATGGGAGAGTGGGAGCGGAGCCATGTATACAGGATTGGAGGGTGGGAGCAGAGCCATGTACACAGGATGGGAGGGTGGGAGCAGAGCCATGTATACAGGATGGGAGGGTGGGAGCAGAGCCATATATACATGATGGGAGGGTGGGAGCGGAGCCATGTATACATGAAGGGTGGGAGCAGAGCCATGTATACAGGATGGGAGGGTGGAAGCAGAGCCATGCACACAGGATGGGAGGGTGGGAGCAGAGCCATGTATACAGGACGGGAGGGTGGGAGCAGAGCCATATATACATGATGGGAGGGTGGGAGCGGAGCCATGTATACATGAAGGGTGGGAGCAGAGCCATGCATACAGGATGGGAGGGTGGGAGCGGAGTCATGTATACAAGGGGGAGCCACACAGAGCTGGACAGGACGGGGGGAACCACACATACCGGGATAGGAATGAGGGGACAATGCATACCCGGCTTATACTAGAGTCAATAAGCTTAGCCAGTTTTCCGTGGCAAAATTAGGTGCCTCGGCTTATACTCAGGTTGGCTTACACTCGAGTATATACAGTGTATGTATATATGAATCAGTACTTTGTGGGGCCATCATACTATACATGGGAGTATTATGGGTGGGACCATCTTGCTATACATCGGGGGATATGTGTGGGACCATCTTTCTTTACATGGGGGATTATATGTGTGGTGCCATCTTGCTATACATGGGGGATTATATGTGGGTGTGTACAACTTTTGAATATTTGTCAAATTTTTTTACACCATGATTAAAAAATAATCAGCATGTACAGTACTACAGTACAATTTTTCTAAGTGCTCAATGCTAGATTTCCTTGTAGGTTCCAATCATCATTAGCAGTGACGGTCATCAGTAGCAGTAGCCCTGTGCTCCCACAGATACAGGGAAACAAGCCCGGTGCTCCCACTCCTTCAAAACCTATGGTGAGTTGAGTCACATTCACATTATAAATTTTATAATTAAATGATAAGTATGCACTAACTAAACTACAACCCCGTCCATAGCCCCGCCTCCTTATGACCGAAGCCCTGCCCCTGCCCCTGCCACACTTCCATCCCCGCCGGGCCATGGAAGGATGGTCTTGCTTGAAGCTGGTCCCTGGTGCAAAAAAAGGTTGGGGACCACTGTTTTAGGCTGTGCTCGCAGCCACTCAGTCACCAGTGGTTCTCAGCCTGGACGGACGCATCTTGGCACCGTACAGATTGAAAATTGTTTATCCCCCAGACATGGATTACAGCGTGGGACAGAATGACGGACAGGTGTGGTATATTGTTGTTTTTTTATTTTACTTTTATTACAGGAGAACGAGAGCTTCGCTGCAATTAGGATTTTAAATAAAAATGGAAAACTGTGTTTAGTCTTATTTGAAATAAAGGACTTTATTCTGGCTGTGTCTTTCTTCACCATATAACTATTGGATCAGTAACGTATAGCTGTCTTATAGACGCCTCTCCATTACTAGGCCGTGGGCTTGATGTCACAGGACAATACAAAGGTGACAGCAACCCCACAAATATTACCCCACTTGCCACCGCTTCAGGGCACGTAGGAAGAGCTAAGCAAAGCGCCAGAATTGGTGCATCTAATAGATGTGCCTTTTCTGGGCAGCAGTGGGCTGCTATTTTTAGGCTGGGGGGGGGCAATATCCATGGCCCCTTAACAGCCTAAGAACACCAGCCCCCCAGCTGTCTGCTCTAGCAAGGTTGGTTGTCAAAAATGGGGGGACCCCAGGCCATTTTTTAAAATTATTTAAATAATTTTAAAAAAACAGCGTGGGGACCCCTCTAGTCTTACTAACTAGCCTTGCTGAAGCCGACAGCTGAGGGTTGCAGCCCCCAGCTCTGAGCTTTGTCTGGCTGGTTATCAAAAATAGAGGAATCCAGGCCATTTTTTTTTTTTTTTAAATGATTTATTTACAGCACAGACGCGGCTAATGAACCCTACCCTCCGCCGCTCCTGCTCTCACTGTACTTAGCGGCAGCAGTTGTTAGATGATGGGAGCTGTAGTCCCATCAGCTGACACCAGTGACCAAAGGTAAAGTTTACACCACCGATCACAGCTGAGCACTCACACTGTATTTTGACAGTGTGGGAACCACGGCCTCTCTAACCGGCGGGGATGATTTCCCCGCCGATCAGAAGCGGTGTTTCCCACGCTGTAATGCACATGACAGCGCAACAAACACTCGGTGTTCAGGCAGCCGAACCCGAACAGTAACACGGACTACCTGGTGAAGTCCATGCCCAAACAGTAGGTGTTCGGTACGGACACCGAACTTTGTTTATTATAGGGTACATGTGAAGTTTTGATTTTTTTTTTTTCTTAAGCATCAGCTTTGTCTGTCGGATGTATTACTATAAGTCAATGCTATGGCAGCACTATGATCCCACATCTAGGCTACAGATGAGCAGCTTCCTACCGGTCTTCCAGGCTCTGGGCCTTGGGACACATGGTTTGCAGCTCTCCTGATGCCTCCATCTCCTGGGGATGAGAACAGCAGTTAGACATGACAGGCATTTTCTCGCAGTGTGACGCCACCTGGCGCTCGTGCCGCCGCTTACCTTCACAATGTCGAGTCCGCCAATTAGCTCCCCACTGATGTACAACTGCGGATACGTGGGCCAGTTGGAGAAGGTTTTCAGTCCTTGCCGTACTTCTTCATCGGAAAGTATATCGAAGCTGCTGAATTGGATTTTATGCTTGCTCAGAATATCCAGAATTTGCCTGCTGAACCCTGCAAGAAAAAAAAACTGGTCTCAACAGTGGTAGCGGCACTGAGCGAATTATTTCACAGGACCATGGTCCAGCAGGCAAGTCAGTAGTCCATGGCCGTCAGACGGGAGCTGTATGAACCTCCACCTACCTGGACAGAAGCGATGGTCAGTTTGCTAGGAAAGTTGAACTAACAAGAGAAAGTGGCTGACCTTTTTAAAGAGAATTTATCCCGCCCTGGGAAATGTAACAAGGTAAACAGAAACCAAAATTGAAAACCACTTTAAAATACAAAAGTTAAAAAAACTCTAATTTATAAATAAAACCTGTGTCCCTTTAAGAAAGGGAGGCAGAAGTGCTGACGGCTGTCTCTAAGCTGTGAGATACCACTGTGTAGGGAGAGAGCCTACATACACCCCGGTGCAAGCTGTGATGAATATGTACATCATAACACGTCAAGGGGTTAATTCCCTTTTGAACTTTGTTTTTTGTGACTATATGGTAAATTTATTTTCCAATTCCGTTCCACCCTGTTAGGTTGCAAGGCCACGTGGGCCAGATCCATTCAGTCTCTGTACCAGTATGTCATTGTTGGCAGGGCCGGCGTCACCACCCGGAGCACCTGAGCCCTGGACAAACGGGGGGCCCATTCGACGTCGGCAGGGGTGTAACTACCGCAGACAGGTGAGGGGCCCGTCGACACCAGTAAACATTTCAGCTGAATGTGCATCTTCGGACGCACACTCAGCTGAAGTGTATTGCCGTGCAGAAACTCATCTGCTCCGTGTGCGACAATACACACTGCCATCAAGAGGCCAGCAGCAGACGTCGGCGGGCACATGACTGGGGGCTCATGGAAGTGACGTTATGAGTTCCCATCGATTGCATGCTGAAGTCAGCTGCCGGCTTCAGAAGGGGAAGACACGTGGAAGGGGAGCAGAAGGGAGGTCAGATTTTTGTTTGTTTGTTTTTTTAACCCCTTAGTGACAGAGCCAAATTTGGTAATTGACCAAGCCAATTTTTACAATTCTGACCACTGTCACTTTATGACATTATAGCTCTGGAACGCTTCAACGGATCCCACTGATTCCGAGAATGTTTTTTCGTGACATATTCTACTTCATGTTAGTGGTAACTCGCCACCCCCGGTAGCCGAGACCCCGGAGAAATTCCGACACTGGGGGGCACTATACACTTATTTCTCAGCGCCGCTAAAAAGCTGCACTGTGGCATAAGTACCCTTAACTGCCAATGTTAAAAGGCGAATCGGCGGTCGTTAAGGGGTTAAATCAGCGAGTACACAGTGGCCATACACACAACTATGGGCTGTGCATTATATCACATGGATAACTATGGGCTGTGCTTTATACTGTATGGAGGACTGTGCACTATACTAAGATGGAAGACTATGGCCTGTGCATTATACTAAGATGGAAGACTATGGGCTGTGCATTATACTACATGGAAGACTATGGGCTGTGCATTATACTACATGGAAGACTATGGGCTGTGCATTATACTACATGGAAGACTATGGGCTGTGCATTATACTACATGGAAGACTATGGGCTGTGCATTATACTGCATGGAAGACTATGGGCTGTGCATTATACTACATGGAAGACTATGGGCTGTTCATTATAATGCATGGAAGACTATGGGCTGTGCATTATACTACAAGGAAGACTATGGGCTGTGCATTATACTGCATGGAAGAATATGGGCTGTGCATTATACTACATGGAAGACTATGGGCTGTGCATTATACTGCATGGAAGACTATGGGCTGTGCATTATACTACATGGAAGACTATGGGCTGTGCATTATACTGCATGGAAGAATATGGGCTGTGCATTATACTACATGGAAGACTATGGGCTGTACATTATACTACAAGGAAGACTATGGGCTGTTCATTATACTACAAGGAAGACTATGGGCTGTGCATTATACTACATGGAAGACTATGGGCTGTGCATTATACTGCATGGAAGAATATGGGCTGTGCATTATACTACATGGAAGACTATGGGCTGTGCATTATACTACATGGAAGACTATGGGCTGTGCATTATACTGCATGGAAGACTATGGGCTGTGCATTATACTACATGGAAGACTATGGGCTGTTCATTATAATGCATGGAAGACTATGGGCTATGCATTACATGAAACGGTTGACTATGAGCTGTGCATTATTGCAATATACTATACAGAGGACTATAGGGGTGCATTATACTATATAGAAGACTACGCTGTGCATCATACTAATATGGATGACTATGGCCTGTGTATTATACTACATGAATGACTATGGGCTGTGCATTATAAAACACGGATGACTATGGCCTGTGTATTATACTACATGGATGACTATGGCCTGTGCATTATAAAACACGAATGACTATAGGCTGTGCATTATACTACAGTGATGACTGGGCTGTGTATTATACTATACTGATGACTGTGGGCTGTGTATTAAGCTACAATGATGACTATGGGCTGCGCATTATACTAATATGGAGGTCTATGGACTGTGCATTATCTATGGAGATGCATTATACTATATGGAGGAATATGGAGGACTATGGGGAGTGCATTATACTATGTGGAGGACTATGGGCTGTGCATTATACTAAATGTAGAATATTGCAGAATTTACAATAGATATCACTCATGTAATGTAAGTAGTAAGTGAAATCTTTGGCATTGTACTATACCTATATTTCTCTGCTGTATCTGTTCATCATGAATCGTGGTATGTGTTAAAGGGGCCCACTTAGATTCTTTCGTCCGAGGCCCAAGAAAACCTGTAGCCGGATCTTACTGCTGGTTTATGGGGGTTCTTTTTTGTACTGGTAAAATATATATGTATTAATAATAGTGAACCAGTGGATGGACCAAAAAGAGAAACAGGGCAATTATTCTGTTCACCAAGGTCTGAGCACTTACCTTTCAGGTACTGTTTAGAGCAGGGCTGTGGAGTCGGTATAAAATGTACCGACTCCTACAATATATAATACATTGGGTGCAGTAGAACAATGCAGGATGTGCTGGAAATGTTTTCATAAGAATTTGGAATAGTTATGAAATGTCCTATAAATGTCTGTTCTGTTCCTGATCTAAGGATGTCGGCTTTTAGTTGAGATGAATCTGTGCTGCACTTTATGTACACACTCAGTAGCGAGGCAGGGATGTGGAGTCGGAGGTTTGGTTTAATGACTCCCATAGCCCTGATTTAAAGTCAGCGCTCCCCATCACAGTAGGTATTTCCCTGAGAAGAGAATCTAACATTTTGCCCCTGCTCCGGAAAAATGAGAGTGAAACCTACATCCCTGTGGTACTGGGGGAAATTGTCTAATTTGCTGATAACTTGTATATGTGAAATGTTTCATGGTGTCCTCTACTGTCCATTTAGATTTTTCTCTGAAGTGATAAGACTCCTTTAAAGCTGCGCATTCAGAAGTCCATTTATCACATTAGAGAGTATGGATTATGATTTCTGGACTAAATTGCCCGTCTCCTGAACCAGCCCAAATAGAATATCAATTTTCGGTCAGTAGACCCATGGTCAATCACAAAATCATGGTCCATACTCGGTCCTCAACCACCCCACAACCATATATGAGGCTAGTGACACACGGATGTGTGTATCCGGTCTAAAGCCGGCTGCTATCTATCTTCCTTCCCAGACAGAGGTGTCCAATAGTTTGGTTTAATTATTTCATAGTTAAGTCTATAGTCTTCTCTGCAGGTGGAACGATCGGTGGTCATCGCTAATACTAATGATGGCCTGATGAGTATCCTCTGCAGTTTCCCCGTGTAACATAACATTACGGAGTCCCCGCCGCCTGCCCGGCGCCAGCATGTGAATCGCCTCTGTGTGACCTCCCATTCCCTTAGCTAAAATATGGCTTTCCCTTCCAGCACTGCTGCGGTGCGGCCACGATCTGCATGCGGTGGAGGTGTGTGATGTGTGCGCCGTTATTTATGCTCTGCTGCCACTCAAGTGTTAAGTTCATGTACAGCCCGGAGTAAAACACAGATCCTGAAATGTGTCGTCCATCGGGGAGTTCATTAGTAAATAGCTGAAGGCTGATTGCTTTTGGTTATTCTGTTTCCAATACATTCAATCATTTTTACTGTACCGGGCCCCACCACAAAGCTTTGCGGGAGCTCAGTGCGACAGGCGTGAAGACTGGCAAGATTGATGGCCTGGATTCCAATTTTAAGGGTTAATGCGGCACAGTGTAAATGTTGTGCTACGGGACAGAACTGCCGAGCGCCTTTATTCCTGCATGGAGGCTACGAAAGATGAACAACCATTCGTTACATTATTCCTTTCCTTAGGTCTTATGTTTGCACTTGGAAAAGATCATATAGCGATTTTTGCAGATTATATTATTCACTCATTAATATGTAGTTTTATTCTGGAAAAAAATAATTTAATTTTTAGGGGTTAGTGGAAATAAAACTTTTATTTTAATTGTTGTTGAGAGAATATATATTATGCACCCAAGAATACATTGAAAAATTAAAAAAAAAATCTATGGCTTTTGTAATGCATGTGGAAATAAAATTAAAGTTCTTGATCTTGATGGCCCAAAAGAGGCCAGTCCTTAGGAGGTTAGTTATTTCACATACATAAAATTAAATTTTTTATTTTTCTACTTTTTTTTCTTTAAACAAAAAAAAAAAAAAAAGCAATTTTGTTTTAAATTTACCAATTTTGGGAGGGTGGTGAATGGACTCAAAATTGCACTTTCAATTTTTTTTTGTTTTTTAATTATTTGTATGTTTTTGTTTTGTTATATATCCCGTCTTATCCGCTATCTCTTTGATAACTCTCTTCTCGACCCTCTCCAATCCGGTTTCCGCTCTTTACTCTCTACTGAAACTGCCCTCACTAAAGTCTCTAATGATCTACTAATAGCTAAATCTAATGGTCATTACTCCATGCTAATTCTCTTGGATCTCTCTGCAGCATTCGACACTGTGGATCATCAGCTCCTCCTCACTATGCTCCGCTCCATCGGCCTCAAGGACACCGTTCTCTCCTGGTTCTCCTCCTATCCCTCTGACCGCTCCTTTACTGTATCTTTTGCTGGTTCCTCCTCTCACCTTCCCCTTACTGTTGGGGTTCCTCAAGGATCAGTCCTAGGCCCCCTCCTCTTCTCCTTGTACACTGCCCCTATTCGTAAAACAATCAGTAGATTTGGTTTCCAGTACCATCTCTATGCTGATGACACCCAATTATACGCTTCTTCTCCCGACATCACGCCAGCCTTTCTAGAAAACACCAGCGATTGTCTAAACGCTGTGTCTAACATCATGTCCTCACTATATCTGAAACTGAACCTGTCAAAGACTGAACTCCTTGTGTTTCCTCCCTCTACTAATGTACCTATACCCGACATTGCCATTTCTGTGTGTGGTTCCACTATTACGCTGTCTTGGGGTCATACTTGACTCCAAGCTTTCCTTTGCCCCCCACATTCGATCACTGGCTCGCTCTTGTCATCTGCACCTCAAAAACATTTCTAGAATTCGACCTTTTCTTACTTTTGACTCTGCAAAAACTCTTACTGTTTCTCTTATTCATTCTCGTCTCGACTATTGTAACTCCCTCTCCAATCTGTCTTGAATGCTGCAGCCAGAATCATAATCCTCGCCAATCGTTACACCGATTTCTCTACCTTGTGCCAGTCCTTACACTGGCTACCCATCCATTCCAGAATTCAGTTTAAACTTATTACCCTCACCCAGAAAGCCCTCCATGGCTCAGCACCACCCTACATCTCCTCCCTTGTTTCAGTATACCACCCTACCCGCGCCCTCCGTTCTGCTGATGACCTGAGGTTAGCAACCTCAATAATCAAAACTTCCCACTCCCGTCTCCAAGACTTTACACGTGCTGCGCCAATTCTTTGGAATGCACTTCCCAGGTCAATACGATTAGTCCCCAATCCCCACAATTTTAAGCGTGCCCTGAAAACGCATTTATTTAGAGTGGCCTATCGCCTCAACACATTAACCTAATCTATCCCTGTGTGGCACAGCCAAAAGTTTTTACCATAACCAGGTTCCCCGCATCATGTTCCCACATGCTTTATGCATCCATTAGCCCTCTGTGTCTGTACTGTTACACACTTAACATTACGGCTGGTCCATACAATCAGGGCAATTGTTACCACCCACCTTTCGTGTCTACCTCTTTCCTCAAACTGTAAGCTTGCGAGCAGGGCCCTCTTTCCTCTTGGTATTTGTAATAATCTACTGTATGTGATTATTGTTATGCTGTAATGTCTATTGTCTGTACAAGTCCCCTCTGAAATGTAAAGTGCTGCGGAATATGTCGGCGCTATAGAAATAAAATGTATTATTATGTGTATATTATATTTGACAGTCTTTTTTTAATTCTTTTTTTTTCATATGGGGAAGTGAATAAGAAGCAGATTGCCGTGTGGTTCAGCTGAAATCACCTATCCAAAGCACAAGTGACTGGGGCAGTCACTCCACACATTCTTTATGGGGCTGCCTGAAAAAGCACAACGGAGTGGTCAGCAGCCCCATAGGGAATGAATGGTGCGGCGGTTGAGTGTGTGCACGACTGCTCCATTCTAATGGGTAATACAGTGCCCTCTTCTGTGGCCGACCCCCAGCATCTAGAAAAGGTAATAACCTATTGTCATAGAATAACGCATGTAACATTTTATGGTTTACAACTAGTTTTAACAATTCTGGAGTTATACTGAATATTTTTTTTTTTTTTTAACAGAAATTGAAATAAAAAAATTTTTTGGTTCTCTTTCTGAGGATTTTTAATAAACATTCCCGTCCTTTGTTTAGCTTTGATTTTTTTTCTTTTGCTTTTCTTTAATCCCACTTTGGGACTTAGAGCTTCTTGCCTTTGTTACATCCCTAATTGCCATGGTCAACCATCAGCATCATGACAAAGACCACCTAAATAACCCACTCCCTCTGTCAACTCTTTAAAGGTTACTACTGATCATAGAAATTAAAGGGATAAACAGCTGGGATCTTACATTATCCTGCTTGGCTTTATATTATATTTATAGCTAGCTCCTACCCATTAAACGCTAAAATATGGCAAGTGCTTGGACAACACACGGATGCCATCCGAGCGCTAGCCACTTTTTAACAAACCCATTCACTTGTTTGGGTGGGACGATCTGGACGTCTCCGTTTTCCATTTTGCAGACCATTCATTAGCAAAGAAAAAAAAAAGTGTAGGCTATAATACGTGATTTTCTATTCATGAAAATCAGAATAGAAACACTCAAGTGTGAATCGGGCCTAACATACAAGTATTACAGCGAATTCACTCCAGAAAAATCTGCCATGTCTTAACCAACCGTTCCTGAGGCGGGCAATCCTCAGCCTAGGGCAGCCCGGGGGGCGATCCACAGCCTATGGCAGCCCGGGGGGCAATCCACAGCCTATGGCAGCCCGGGGGGCAATCCACAGCCTAGTGCAGCCCGGGGGGGGGGAATCCTCAGCCTAGGGCAGCCCGGGGGGGGGCAATCCTCAGCCTAGGGCAGCCCGGGGGGGGGGGGGGAAGCCTCAGCCTAGGGCAGCCCGGGGGGGGGGGGAAGCCTCAGCCTAGGGCAGCCCGGGGGGGGGGGGGAAGCCTCAGCCTAGGGCAGCCCGGGGGGGGGGGGGAAGCCTCAGCCTAGGGCAGCCCGGGGGGGGGGGGGGAAGCCTCAGCCTAGGGCAGCCCGGGGGGGGGGGGGGAAGCCTCAGCCTAGGGCAGCCCGGGGGGGGGGGGGGAAGCCTCAGCCTAGGGCAGCCCGGGGGGGGGGGGGGAAGCCTCAGCCTAGGGCAGCCCGGGGGGGGGGGGGGAAGCCTCAGCCTAGGGCAGCCCGGGGGGGGGGGGAAGCCTCAGCCTAGGGCAGCCCGGGGGGGGGGGGGGAAGCCTCAGCCTAGGGCAGCCCGGGGGGGGGGGGGGAAGCCTCAGCCTAGGGCAGCCCGGGGGGGGGGGGGAAGCCTCAGCCTAGGGCAGCCCGGGGGGGGGGGGGGAAGCCTCAGCCTAGGGCAGCCCGGGGGGGGGGGAAGCCTCAGCCTAGGGCAGCCCGGGGGGGGGGAAGCCTCAGCCTAGGGCAGCCCGCGGGGAAGCCTCAGCCTAGGGCAGCCCGCGGGGAAGCCTCAGCCTAGGGCAGCCCGCGGGCAATCCACAGCCTAGGGCAGCCTGCGGGGAAGCCTCAGCCTAGGGCAGCCTGCAGATTCTCTTTAAGCTACTTTCTATCATTTCTAATAAATGTGTATCTATCATGGTGTTCATTATGGAAACCCAAAAAATCAGATATTAAATGGTTATTTTAAAAAAAAAATCCTATATTCAAGTTAAGCGGGGATAACGTGCTTATTGCTATAGGTCCGATATCCATCCAGAGATTGGGGTGCTGTGCTCGGTCTTGAATAGTGCGGAAGTGCAGCGCTTGACCTCCACTTCATTCATCGTCAATGGGACTGCCGGAGAAAGCTGAGCACAGCGCTCAGGCACCCTCATAGAAAATGAATGGAGCGGAGGTCAAGCGTGCACAACTCTGCTACATTCAAGCTCCGTTCTTAGGGATTTAAATCCCTGATCCTGAGATCACTAGTGGATCCAGCAGCCGGGGCCCTCAGCGATCGGCATGTTATCCCCCAACTCAATGGATATGGGGTAACTGTAACCTTTAATGCCATATGTAATCGATCTGACCCCCAACGATATTTTCCAATGTCCACAGAAGGTCACAAGGTTGTCAGACTCACATAAAACAGTTACAAGTCAGCAAAGAGCAGAGGGGAAATGATGAATACATCACAAGCCTTTCTCCTGCTGCATCCATGTACGTACCACATCTGGGCTCCTGAGGGGACCCTTTCATGAACAGCATACAAGGAGCCACGTTGATCAGCTTCTTCAGCCGCACATTGATGTCTTCCTTCGGAGATCTGTTGGAGGTAGCTGGGGGAGAGGCGTTTGATGCATGGCGTTGGACCCGTTTGGCCAACTCGGGTGCATGGGCCCCGTCTAACCTGTCAATCTTCTGAGAATTCTAGGACAGAAAACAGATGATCAGAACGATAAGAAGCCTGAGCATCAAACACGGATACTACAAGAGGGGAACGCAAGTCTCGGGGGCTACATCCTTCATTCTTACTTGTCAATCTTTTATTAAACAGCTGCAGAATCGCTGCCCTGGTGTAATAAGTGATACGACCGTCACCACAAAATCACATTGGTGAACAAGAAAAAAAAATGAAAGGCACAAAAAGAAAAAAAAAAGCAGAACTGCAACAACTGGGGCCCTGTAGATCAGTGCAGCCAAGAAGAACCGATAATTAAAAGTGTCTAACATACCTAGCAAGATGTACGCACCAATGTGATATACTGGGAGCAATTTCTGCTGCCTCTTTTCGACCAGAACTAGTGAATCTGCCCCACTGAGATTGGCATAGTACTGGGCATGAGGGGCTGATGGACGGGGAAAGATTCTCTCAGTGCCCCCTGCACTTACCATATATTTTCCTGTGATGGACCCTTTAAAGGGATATTTCCAGCTTGCTAAACTGTGTCTTAATTTGTGCTTCAGGCCACCCGACTATGCCAGTGCCATTCACTTGAATGGAGCCGTGCTGCAGCGGTTGGCTTGGACCACCACTAGGCAACAGAAAAGCTATGAAACGGTGCTGCCGCCTCTTTATTCTCAAGATCAGTGCCAATATTTAATGGGAAGGGTACCGCATTGACTGTGTTTTTTCTGTTTCAGTTTAATAAAAAAAAAAAGCCAACTGAGTTTCAATCAATCACCCTCCCCGGGTCCAGCACCAAGTATCCACTGCTGCTCCTGGTGTCTGTTATTGTCTGCAGCACTGATGTCATAACACTGCTGCAAATAACTGATTGGCTGCACAGCTGCCATCATATCAGCGCTGCAGACAATAACAGGGACCAGTGGCAAAGACTCAATGCTGGACCAGGGAAGAGTGGGTAAAACGGTTTGCTTTTTTTAGCCTTATATTACCCTGTGTAGCAACAAAGCAAACCGCCAATCTCGTAAAGACATCGCGTTCGACCACTGAAGAGTTAAAAAATTCATCGTATACGAGGAAATGAAAAGATTCTCAGTGTTCAAAAAGATGCAAAAAATTAAAAAAAAAAAAAAAAAGTTATAGACCATCCTGGCCAACAGAGGGGGATCTACACCCACAAAACACCATGCCAATCGGGAGAGAAAGCGCAGAAACTGCTCATAACAGATAGAATTGTTACCAAAAAAAAGGATTTACGGAAAATTATCATTATATAGTTACAAAAAGTGCAAATTGTGTCTGTTCACGTGGCTGACATGCTGAAAACATCGGCTCTGCGTGGACTCGGCTCATTAGTTTGCACCCCCTTACATATTTTGGGAGGCAAGTGTTTTGGAATGGTGCTTTTTTATATGGGTGTAAAGCGCACAAACAAGGTTGTTCTTAGGCCGGTTTCACATTTGCGCCCCCTGCCGCGCCTCCGCCGGTAGCTCCGCCTCAGGGCGCATGACGCTGCATGCGTCATGCGTCCCCTATCTTTATCACTGAGGACGCAGGCCGTGCGCAGTTTGCGTTTGGCGGCGCCTGCGTCCTTTTGACGGTGCGCCGACCAGCGCCAAACGCAACCTGTTGCAATTTGGTTGCGCTCGGCGAACCGTCAAAAGGCCGCAGGCGCCGCCAAACGCATACTGCGCACGGCCTGCGTCCTCAGTGATAAAGATAGGGGACGCATGACACATGCAGCGTCATGCGCCCTGAGGCGGAGCTACCGGCAGAGGCGCGGCAGGGGGCAGGGCTTAGCGGCGGCCGTGCGCAGGCCGTCGCTGCGCACGGAAGCGCAAATGAGAAACTGGCCTTAGAGGTTTTTTTGCTACTAAATTATGGGCAAATACGGTACCGAAGCCTTGACGAGACTTCAGGAAAGTTTCACCTCCACAAGCAATTTTCTTCTACTCCAACATGTTTAAAATTAATGAAAGTAGCTACAATGCCTGTATGTTTCTATGGTAACAGACTACCCCGGTGTAGTCAGATGATACAGTCACAATCCCATCTGCTCTCATTTTGGTTGGATACTGCGCAGTAGGGCACAGATGGCATTATAACGGCACACTTTGCTCGCTGTATGTCACTGTGGCTGAAGACACATAATGACAGAAAAAATGTAATTACAATAATTCGTACACCTGTTTATTTTTAGGCTTAGTTCACAATTATCCTGTACTCCACGTTGAGCACTGCATCGGTGTTTCCATGTAAAGGCGAAAAAAAAATGGGAGTGAACGGAAGCCCGACAGGACCATTTATTATAATAAGGAAAACGGGGGCCAGTCTAGCCTTGTTTTAGCAGTGACCTTCTTTTTAGTTGAACAGAAAAGTAGTCAATGGTCCTAATGTATCAGCCTGAAAAAAAAATACTGCCAGATCAAAAGGCCAAAGTGACTCCATCTGTTCCATTATACTGAATAGCTCCGTCAGGGGCTTCTCTGTCTCAATCCTGTTTTTCGGGAAATTAAGATGGAAACCCCAAAGCTGCACTCAGCATAGAGAACAGTATAAACGCAAACTAGCTGCACTGGAACAAATTTAAGAAAAAAAACGTTGGATATGATGGACCTAACGCTTCAAATAAAGTGTTCTGAGGCTCTTCTCACGTGACACCTTATAAGTGAATGGGGTCCACCAGGCACAGGAGATATCCATGTGGCAGCGCCTAATATACTGTAAATGGATGCCACAACAATGTATAGAATAAATATACGTGTGTATAGATAAAATAAACAGCAGAGGTGTGGATGGTGAGCAGGCATTAAAAACTTTTTTTTTTTAAATCATTTTTAGCGCTCTTTTTCTTTACTTCTTCCAAGAGTAATGAGGGCTTATTTTTTTTTTCAAGAAGGAGTTGCCAACCCATGGTAGCATCGCAGTGGGCGGGAGGGGGTCTGTTGATGGACGTCAGGCAGGACTGCAGGCATGCTTTAAATGCCGCAATTAATGATTAACAGCATTTAAAGTTTAGACAGCATTGATCAGAGCTAACCACTAAATTTGCTGTTGTAGGCAGACAGGCGTCGGCTGTATAACACAGCTGGCACCTGCCGTATGTGCAGAAAGCCAAGATCCTAAGCCAGCTCCAAGAACATGTACTCAACACAGGGCTGTAGACTCGGAGTCGTGGAGTCGGAGCCCATTTTGGTGGAGTCGGAGTCAGAGTTGATGTCATGGAAATTGAGGAGTCGGAGGTTTGGCTTTCTGACTCCACAGCCCTGATATGAGGGAGTCGGAGTCATGGAAATTGAGGAGTTGGAGTCGGAGGTTTGGCTTACCGTCTTAACAGCCCTGACTCATTGTTTTAGAACATCCTATGTTGGGAGGTAGTGGAAGGGGTTAATCTTTGTCCAACCATACATACAACTATATACAGAGCTCTGTACACACAAATTATCCATTTCTGTTGCGTTTCCTACCTTAAAAAGCAAGAACGTCGGCACAGAGGTGATCTCGTACTTCTCCGACACTTCAGGAATGGCTTCGGCTTCAAGCTTCAAATAATAAAAAAAGAAAACGAAAAAAAAAAAAGGAGGTAAAAAAAAATACTATGTTGAAGTAATTTTATTTTCATGTCCCTTTTTATGGCACGTTTAGAAAACCCTCGCAGGGATACTTGGTATGTTTAAAATGGAGTTGAATGCAAAACTTTGCGAGTCATTTGCATTTAAATGAGACTCGCCGGGCTGCCCCTGTCATCCACTGAGCCTGCACTATGACAAAACAGGTTCAAGGGTTCTTATTTTGTTGCACATTTCAAAAGATGCCCCGAGGCTGCAAATAAAAATTTTTTGGTGCACTAGTGACCTAGTAAATTTTCAATCATATGCAGCTACTACTATATTGAAATCCATAAATCACTGACCCCGGTTATGTCATGATTACAGTGCTTATTTTCTGCCCACAGCAATTCTGGCTGTTTGCTCTATTGACTAATTTCGAGAGGCAGTACATCAACACTGACATTTGCAGCTCTCTGCAAATTATGAAGCAAAAAGGAAAAAAAAAAAAGAAAAAGGGAGGGGAAAGGAGAATTTCTTCAATAAAGGTATTGATGTCTGGAAAAATTTTACGCTTAACCCTTCGTGCCGCAGCTCGTTTCTGAGCAGAACAATGAGCGATAATGCTCGGTAATTATATTAAAGACAAACGGCGGCAGGCGATCGAACATTAGTCAGTCGGGCAGAAGGCGGAGGAGCGGGGCTTTCAGGAAAGGGCAGTTTGGCATTGACGTGAGAGCTTCTTTAAAATAGCCCCAGTCCTTGAATCTGCATTGTCCGTTATATTATTATTGTACTAAGCCTCGTTCCATCTTCCCTCCATTAATGCATGCACGGGACGAGCAGCACCAGCTGTCGAAATGTGGCGTTAAGAGGGGCAAGGCAATGGGAGTGAAGGGAAGAAATGGCCGGAGATCGACACAGAAACCACATGGTGCAGTGTGTCTCCACTCCAGAAATACCCTTCTGCAACTCATGACTGTCCTACGGAAGGAAAAAAAAAAAAAAGAAATGAAGGTATGATAGTCCGCAGCGTAAGTGATAACTTGCGGACCGTAAGCGATCCGACAGCTGCGATCCTTGCCTGGTGCTCAGAGCAACCCCCCTTCTAATAGATAAGAAGCCGCGCACGGTCGCCAACGCGCCATTCATTCACTTTGGCACTGCCAGAGATCTACAGCAATCCCAACGAGTGGTGGCCGCCATTACCATGGGGCATTTCAGAACCCAATTCTAAGGATCAGTCACGGTCTCATTGGACAGAACCCCAACGATCCAGCATTTATTTTCAATCCTTTGAGGCTGTGTGCCCACGTAGCGATTTTTAAGCGTTTTTGCCGCGATTTTCGGCGCGAAAACGCAGCGAAAACGTTTAAAAATCGTGTACAAAACGCCCCCCATGCATTCCTATGGCATTCCGCACATGCTGTGCTAATGCTGCGGAATCGCATCGCGGAAAAAATCGCTGCATGCTCATTCTTTTGTGCGGAATCGCAAAGAATTGCCGCGATTCCGCACCCATAGGAATGCATGGGAACCGCTTACTTCCCGCATGTGGCTATGTCCACCATGCGGGAAGTTAAGCGTCTCATGTGCGGTTGGTACCCACGGTGTGGAGGAGAGGAGACTGTCCTCCAGGCCCTGGGTACCATACCCCTGTAAAAAAAAGAATAAAAAATCGGGGTATATTTACCTTCCGATGTCCCGCTCTGCATTCCCGGGCCTCAGCGTTCCCAGTAATGCCTTGCGGCAAGGCCCTGTAATGACGTGGTCTCGCGAGATCGCTATAGTAACGCGAGACTACGTCATCACAGGTCTCGCAAGGCATTACTGGGAACGCTGAGGCCGGGAATGCAGCACGGGACATCGGAAGGTAAATATACCCCGATTTTTTTATTTTTTTTTTTAGCATTTTAACATCCTATCTTTTACTATTGATGCCGCATAGGCAGCCTCAATAGTAAAAACCTGGTCACACTTGTCAAACACTATGTTTGACGAGTGTGACCAACCTGTCAATCACTTTCCAAGCGATGCTTCAAATCGCTTGGAAAGTGCTTGAATATCGCACGCGAAAATCGCGGCAAAATCGCGCGGGAAAAAAAGTGCGATTTCTGGGAAGGAGTGCGGTTTTTAGTGAGCGTTTTAAAACGCTACGTGGGCACATAGCCTGAAAGCTATACCATTGCTTGCCAGATACTGCATTTGGGTCAGCACTGTATTTTGTAGTATGCCATTTTGGCCTCCTACGCATGGAAGCCTAGAAAGAGAGCGGGGCGATACAAGTAGTCTGGTGCACCGATCGCAACGTGTCGACGAAACTACTACTATTACAGTCTATTTATTGTGCAAAATCTTGTATAATCATTTTTCTACATAACTCTTGAATCTGACAGCAGGTTTTTGCTATGTAATCAGAGAGCAGCATGATGTAGGGGGAAGTGACCCTGATTCCAGCGATGTATCATTATTATTCTGTGTTTTACCGTTTCAGTGTTTTATCAGCAGATGATCACTACAGGACTAGGTGTCTCGTGCCTTCTGGTCCAACCCCACCCCCCAGCACTGATTAGCAGCTTTCTATCATTACACCTAAAGCAGCCAATCAGTGGTGTGGGCGGGGTTATACACAGCTCAGCATTCAAGCTCTGCTAACCTGTAGCAGAGCAGAGAAAACAGATTCTATCACAATGCTGTACCCAGTAAACTACTAAGTGACGCATCGCTGGAATCAGGGTCTGTGTTCCTACATCAAGCTGCTGACAGATTATACCACAAAACCCTGGTGACAGATTCCACTTAATAATAAAGTACAGGTCAGGGTCATATGAAGATAGTAACATAGTAACATAGTAACATAGTTATTAAGGTTGAAGGGAGACTTTAAGTCCATCTAGTTCAACCCATATCCTATCCTAACTTGCCCTAACATGTTGATCCAGAGGAAGGCAAAAAAAACCCATGTGGCAACAAGTAAGCTTCACATTGGGGAAAAAAATTCCTTCCTGACTCCACATACGGCAATCAGACTTGCTCCCTGGATCAACGCAATATTAAGGAGACTAGTGTATATACCCTGTAATATTATACTTTTCAAGAAAGGCATCCAGTCCCTTCTTAAATTTTAGTAGGGAATCACTCATTACAACATCATATGGCAGAGAGTTCCACAGTCTCACTGCTCTTACAGTAAAGAATCCGCGTCTGTGAGTATGCTTAAACCTTCTTTCCTCCAGACGTAGAGGATGCCCCCTTGTCCCCGTCAAAGGTCTAAGAGTAAAAAGATCATTAGAAAGGTCTTTGTACTGTCCCCGCATATATTTATACATTGTAATAAGATCACCCCTAAGCCTTCGATTCTCCAAACTAAATAACCCCAAATGTAATAAACTGTCTTGGTATTGCAGACCCCCTAGTTCCCTAATAACCTTGGTCGCTCTTCTCTGCACCCGCTCCAGTTCAGCTATGTCTTTCTTATACACCGGAGACCAGAACTGTACACAGTATTCTAAGTGTGGTCGCACTAGTGACTTATATAGAGGTAAAATTATGTTCTCCTCATGAGCATCTATGCCTCTTTTAATGCATCCCATTATTTTATTTGCCTTTGCAGCAGCTGCCTGACACTGGCCGCTAAATGTGAGTTTGTCGTCCACCCATACACCCAGGTCTTTTTCAGTGACTGTTTTGCCCAGTGTTTTACAATTAAGCACATAATTATACATCTTGTTCGTTCTACCCAAGTGCATGACCTTACATTTATCCCCATTAAAGCTCATTTGCCATTTATCAGCCCAAGCTTCTAGTTTACATAAATCCTCCTGTAATATAAAATTGTCCTCCTCTGTATTGATTACCCTGCAGAGTTTAGTGTCATCTGCAAATATTGAAATTCTACTCTCTATGCCCCCTACAAGGTCATTAATAAATATGTTAAAAAGAAGCGGGCCCAAAACTGACCCCTGTGGTACCCCACTGCTAACCGTGACCCAGTCTGAGTGTGCTCCATTAATAACCACCCTTTGTTTCCTATCCCTGAGCCAGCTCTTAACCCACCTACACATATTTTCCCCTATCCCCATTGTTCTCATTTTATGTATCAACCTTTTGTGTGGCACCGTATCAAAAGCTTTTGAAAAGTCCATGTACACCACATCCACTGCATTCCCTTGGTCCAGTCCGGAACTTACCTCTTCATAAAAGCTTATCAGATTAGTCTCACAGGAACGGTCCCTTGTAAACCCATGTTGATATTGGGTCATGAGGTTATTCTTCTCCAGATACTCCAGTATAGTATCTCTTAGAAAACCCTCCAGGATTTTACCCACAGTTGAGGTTAAACTTACTGGCCTATAATTTCCAAGTTCAGTTTTTGTCCCCTTTTTGAATATTGGCACCACATTTGCTATACGCCAGTCCTGTGGTACAGACCCTGTTATTATGGAATCTTTAAAGATTAAAAATAATGGTCTATCTATGACTGTGCTTAATTCCTGCAGTACTCGGGGGTGTATCCCATCCGGGCCCGGGGATTTGTCGATTTTTGTGATTTTTAGACACCGCCGTACTTCCTGCTGGTTTAAGCAGGTGACATTTAACAGAGAATTTTTATCCCTGATCATGTTATCCGTCATGGGATTTTCTTGTGTAAACACTGTTGAAAAAAAGTCATTTAGCATATTGGCTTTTTCCTCATCCTCATCCACCATTTCACCCAGACTATTTTTAAGGGGGCCAACACTATCTTTTTTTTAGTTTCTTACTATTTATGTAGTTAAAGAATATTTTGGGATTATTTTTACTTTCCCTGGCAATGAGTCTCTCTGTCTCAATCTTTGCTGTCTTGATTTGCTTTTTACAGAATTTATTTAATCTTCTGTATTTAGTTAATGCCTCATCACTACCTACTTGCTTTAATTCGCTAAATGCTTTATTTTTGTCCCTTATTGCACCCCTTACAGCTCTATTTAGCCATAGTGGTTTCTTCCTATTTCTCGCATGTTTATTCCCATACGGTATATATTGTGCACAGGTCCTATTCAGGATGCTAATAAACGTCTCCCATTTTCTTTGTGTATTTTTATGTCTCAGGATATCGTCCCAGTTAATTCCACCAAGATCATCTCTCATCCGATCTACAACATGGTCCATCCACTTGCAGAGCATTACAACAACATAGCATCTCCTGGTCTGCCAGATGCCAGTGTCCATTCCTGATGGATAACAGAGTACAAATATTACAGAAAACTTTGGGCCAAGTTAAAGAACTTGTCCATCTCTGGAGACTTTTTTTATCTAATTAAATACCTGGATTTACAGCTAAAAATATTTGGAAATCTGGTTTTATAGTCATTTTGTAAGCAGCTTAAAATTTTCATTGAAAAAAAAACCGCAGCAAAAATGCAATGTGGGAACATTGCCCAATTATTGAACATGTCACCAATTTGCTAAGTAAATATATTTCTAAATGTGTAATAATGAGAAATGACACAGAGAAAAAACAGCCATGGAACGTCACAACAGCAGCTGAAAACTATCAGTAATTAGAGAGCAATCCTGCACTACTGAAAAATAATACCAGATGGTTCAACTGATGGCCTATAAAAAGGTGTCTCGTTACCAAGATGCCACACAAGAAACATCTCCTGATGGGTAAAACCAGTGAGCTGTCTCAAGACCTTCACAACCTTATTGTTGCAAAACATATTGATGGCATTGGTTATAGTAGAGTTTCTAAACTACAGAAGGTTCAAGTGAGCACTGATGGGACCATAATCCGGAAATGGAAAGAAAATTTCACCACAAAACGGCTCCCCACAATATTTCAGACAGAAGAGTGAAAAGAATTATCAGGACGAGCTGTCCAACAGCATGAAAATAAATATTGTCCTGAAAGGTGGACAATCTCTTTAACATTATTTTTCAGACGGTACTTTACCTTTACGAATGTGACTCCGGGATGGACCTTGGCCAGTTCAGCCATAACATCATTCATTTGAGAACACTGAGGAGCCCATGGAGCCCAAAAATGTACAACGAGCAAAACCCTGAAAGTAGAAATAGAACATATAGGTTAATGGGGTACATTTATTAAAATCACAAAAATGTGCCGTAATCCACTGTCATATTAGAGAATCCTGAATAAATAAAGGAGGTCCTCTACTCAGGATCCTTTTCTCATGGGCAGAACGGACTGCAGTTGCAAAGAGCAACTCTCTAGAGGACCTGTCTTGACCACCAATACATAGAAAACCCCATGATTTTCTTTTGATACGGTGCCACACAAAAGGTTGATACATAAAATGAGAACAATGGGGATAGGGGAAAATATGTGTAAGTGGGTTAAGAGCTGGCTCAGGGATAGGAAACAAAGGGTGGTTATTAATGGAGCGCACTCGGACTGGGTCACGGTTAGCAGTGGGGTACCACAGGGGGTCAGTATTGGGCCCGCTTCTTTTTAACATATTTATTAATGACCTTGTAGGGGGCATAGAGAGTAGAATTTCAATATTTGCAGATGACACTAAACTCTGCAGGGTGATCAATACAGAGGAGGACAATTTTATATTACAGGAGGATTTATGTAAACTAGAAGCTTGGGCTGATAAATGGCAAATGAGCTTTAATGGGGATAAATGTAAGGTCATGCACTTGGGTAGAATGAATAAGATGTATAATTATGTGCTTAATTGTAAAACACTGGGCAAAACAGTCACTGAAAAAGACCTGGGTGTATGGGTGGACGACAAACTCACATTTAGTGGCCAGTGTCAGGCAGCTGCTGTAAAAGCAAATAAAATAATGGGATGCATTAAAAGAGGCATAGATGCTCATGAGGAGAACATAATTTTACCTCTATATAAGTCACTAGTGCGACCACACTTAGAATACTGTGTACAGTTCTGGTCTCCGGTGTATAAGAAAGACATAGCTGAACTGGAGCGGGTGCAGAGAAGAGCGACCAAGTTTATTAGGGAACTAGGGGGTCTGCAATACCAAGACAGGTTATTACACTTGGGGTTATTTAGTTTGGAAAATCGAAGGCTTTGGGGTGATCTTATTACAATGTATAAATATATGTGGGGACAATACAAAGACCTTTCTAATGATCTTTTTACTCTTAGACCTGTGACGGGGACAAGGGGGCATCCTCTACGTCTGGAGGAAAGAAGGTTTAAGCATACTCACAGACGCGGATTCTTTACTGTAAGAGCAGTGAAACTATGGAACTCTCTGCCATATGATGTTGTAATGAGTGATTCCCTACTAAAATTTAAGAATGGACTGGATGCCTTTCTTGAAAAGTATAATATTACAGGGTATATACACTAGTTTCCTTAATATTGCGTTGATCCAGGGAACTAGTCTGATTGCCGTATGTGGAGTCGGGAAGGAATTTTTTTCCCCAAAGTGAAGCTTACTGTTTGCCACATGGGTTTTTTTTGCCTTCCTCTGGATCAACATGTTAGGGAAGGTTAGGATAGGATATGGGTTGAACTAGATGGACTTAAAGTCTTCCTTCAACCTTAATAACTATGTTACTATGATTTAAATAAGAGCTATGTAATGTGTAATTTCCCCTGCGGGGGGGGCGCTGCAGGAAAACATCACTTATTGCCCAGATTCCCGATTTGATCGCTAAAGATCTCTGTGGGTGGACACTTTGCAGTCGTCTGCTTATAATCAAGGGACCGTACGTAGTAGACACGCAGCACATCATACAGTAGGAAGTCAGAGTAGGCCTCCACTCATTATAGGGTATCTGTCAGCAGCATTTCACCCCTTAAACTATTTATTTGCGCATGCTGCTCTTCCATAGACAAGTACAGCAATACTTTTACATGGCCAGGCCGTTCCACCATTAATAAGAAACCCGCATTTGAATTGATATGCAAATTAGGCTAAAGATCTATGATAGATCTGTAGCCTCTGTCATTCCAGCTCTATTCTACGCCTACTCGTTTGACTGACAGCTCTTTTATCAGAAATCACATAGCATAAATACAGCTGTCAATCAAGCAGAAGGAGGCAGGGAATACAGCTGGAGTGACATAGGCTTCAGCCCTAACATAGATCTTCAGCTTCATCTGCATAACAATTCAAACTCTGATTTCTCGGTAATGGACGAACGGACTGGCCATGTAAAGATATTGTTGGAATTATCCTTGAAAGCATGTGCGTATAAATAGTTATAGGCCAATTGCTAGGGTACAAGTGTAGTAAATGCTAGATGCAGAGACACCAAATACTGTATAAGGAGCAGTGACGTGGGAAGCAATTCAACGAGATCGCTTGTGTCTGTGACCTCGCTGCCATCAGTCTTTGGATAACAATGGTGTTGTCAAACATTGTCCTCTTCGCCGTTTGTACACACTATAACAAGGGACCCTTCTAAAATCTAAGGATGGTATAAAGTAGGAGAACCTATTTATATATACTAACTAAGGGCATGTTCCCATGGTCAGTAAACGCTGCGGGTTGGACGCTGTGTACATCCGCAGCGTTCAGATGTCACAGCATAGTGGATGGGATTTCAAGAAATCCCATGCCCACTTTGCGTGCACAGACGCCTCCGGCTTACTTGCAGAGACAGACATGCGGCGCCTCTTTCTAGACTGCAGCATGTCAATTTATGTAGTGGAGACGCTCAGTCTCCGCTGCGTAAACTACTTATACACTTTCATTAGATGCAGTAAAACCGCATTATCTTCTTAGTCACATGCGTATTTAGTGCAGGAACGCAGCTTACTCCGCATGTGTACTAATTTAAATAATGGTGTACCTTGTTTTAGCCGGAAGTTCACGTATACTGCAGTCCTCCTGATCAGCTGATCGCGAGAACTGCAGTGCACGTGACCGCCGAGGACGGGATTATCTACGGTCACTGCTCCCCCCTCCTCAGTGCACGTGACCACCGGGGACCGAGTTATCTACGGTGATCATCTTCAAGCTCTGCTGTTTTCTGGATGTCAGGCTGAATGGTGGCATAATGACACCGTTCAGCCAATGGCATCCAAATGTAGCAGAGCTGGACTCATAGCAGGACAGTATGTATATCTTCTCGGCAGACAGGTAAGGATATTGTTGCTTTTTTATTTTAATTCTCCTCAAGAAGACAAGGGCGTCGGTGGAATAGGCGATGCAGCAAGTATGGTTTAATTAAGATCTAGTAAAGGAATCTGTGTCATTATTTCAATTAAAACACTTTATTCTGGCTGTGTCTTTATTTACCATATAACTATAGGATTAGTAGTGGATCGGAGTCTTATATACTGCTCTCCATTAGTAATCCGTGGGCTTGATGTCACCTGACAATGCAAAGGTGACATCAACCCCACAAATATTAACCCCACTTGCCACCGCTACAGGGCAAGTGCCACAATTGATGCATCTTTGGATACACCAACTGTGGAACGGCTGCGGGCTGCTATTTTTAGGCTGGTGAGGAACAAAATCCATCGGCCTCACCAGCCTGACAATACCAGGCCGCAGCTGTCTGCTTTTTCCTTAGCTGGTTAGCAAAAATAGTGGGACCCCATGCTATTTTTTTTTTTTTTTTTAGAGGGGATCCCACTATTTTTGCTAACCATCCAAGGTAAGCAGACTGCTGCGGCCTGGTATTATCAGGCTGGTAAGGTTCATGGATATTGGATCCTTGCCAGCTTGAAATACCAGTCCCAGTAATATGCTTTACTCTGGCTGGTTAACACATATACAGGGCACCCCACGCTATTTTTTTTTTATTATTATTTATTAAAAAGGAGGGGACCTCTCTCTGGGCTTTCCTCCACTTCCTGTGTCATGTACGTCCGGCAGTATCACAAGAGTGACCATTATTTAAATTAGTACACATACGTAGTAAGCTGTGTTCCCGCACTTAATACGCATGTGATTAGGAAGATAATGCGGTTTTACCGCATGTAATTAAAGTCTATGAGTAATTTATGCACTGGAGATGATTAGTCTTCGCTACATAAATTGACATGCTGCTGTCTGGAAAGACGCGCCCCATGTCCGTCTATGCGGGTGAGCCGCTGGCGTCGGTGCACGCATAGCGGGAATGGGATAGCTTGAAATTCCATCCACTATGCTGTAATAGCTGGACGCTGCGAATGTAACGCAGCGTCCAACCCACGGCGTTTACTGACGGTGTGCACATATCCCTATATATCTGCAAACAGGAAATCACTTTTTTTTCCTTCCCAGAAGCCAACTTTCAAATAGCTTTATTTCAAGTGACAAAAAAACGCATCAAAAACGCATGCGGGAAAAACGCATCAAAAACGCAGGTGACTTGCCAGTGACCTCACATGCAGATTTGGTGCAGATTTCACCTGTGTCAAACCCTGAACAAATACTGAGCCATTCCTGATCGTGTGCACATACCCTGAGGGGTTGAAGAGAGAAGAGTGTCTTCCATGTCTAGTGAATTGTACTACATTTTTCAGACAGTGTGCACTGGTTTTTATTAGACTTTGGGTAATTTTTTCTAATTTCATCATCATTTTGTACCAGACGACTATTTGTAGTCTGGTACCATGGAGACATTAGTCTGTATATGAGCTGAAATCACAAAACAGTGGGATACATTTATTTTTTAAACAAGATAATTTGCAAAATTGCTTTGCTCTTATGTTAGATGCACTGGAGCACAAATTAGCTGCAGCTTAAGGTGGCTGTCCACTACTCAGACAAGCCCTTCTGAATCCCCGTCTCCCTACAGTAAAATAATAACATCTATTCTTATCTCTGATGCAGGCACCGTCTCAGCTGTGTTGGCATTGACTCTCCTGGGGCTCGCATGGCATTATGTCACGCAATCCCTGCAGCCAATCAGCACTGGCTTCACTCTTCCCTTCTTCAGAAAAATCAAGACATCCAGAAAAAGCGAGAGCTGCACCTTCATCCGTCATACTTCCCCCGGATGTCAATTCCATCAGTAGGAGAGGACAGTGGTCGCAGGGAGACCTGGGAGAGACAGTGCTGACGCCGCAGGTGAGTATAGGTGTTATTACCTTACTGGGGGGAAACATAGGGATTGAGAAGGCGTTGTCCGAGTAGTGGACAACCCCTTTAAGGCCCCCATAAACATTAGACTAACGTCGGCAGAACCTGTGAGGATAACATTCAGGGCTTTGTTCACATGCAGCGCTTTTCCTTTCAACACTCCAGTGTTTGCAGCAGATTTTTCTGCTGCAAATACTGAACGTGTGCACGTACCCTCGGGCTATTTTTTATGCAAATAAGAAGCTACCGGGGAAACCTATAAGATTTCAGAAATCTTACGCACATGCTCTTTTATTATTATTTGCCGACTGAATTTGAGATCTGCAGCCTTTATCAAATCTGCAGCACGTCAATTCTGTCAGCAGTTTTGGAGAGATTTTTCACACAACGAAAGTATTGAGAAAATGCAAAGAAGCCACAAAAGAAAAAAAAAAAAAAGAAAAAACAGGTTTTGCTGCATTTTCCATGAATAAAATCTATTAAACATGAACTGTAGACGAATCACGTGTGTATTCCATACCAAAGAAAGCACAGAAAAGAGTTGTTTTATGTGCAGTGTTTTTACTGCCAAGAAAAAAAAAAACGCTACAAAAACCGGTGCGTGTGAAAATAGCCTAAGGGTATGTTCCCACGGTCATTAAATGCTGCGGGTTGGACGCTCCGTACATCCGCAACGGCCAGATGTTACAGCATAGTGGATGGGATTTCATGAAATTCCACGCCCATTATGCGTGCACCGGCGTCCGTGGCTTCCCTGCGGGGAAGGACATGTGGCGCGTCTTTCCAGACCGCTGCATGTCAATTTATCTTGCAGAGACGCAAGATAAATGTCACGCATACAATGTATTGGACGCGGTGATTCCGCACGGTTCAATGAACACTTGCAGAATCACCTGCGTTCAAAAACGGGCAGCGCTTTGGACGCAGCGGACATGCCTAATACTGAACGTCTGCACATACCCTAATGTGTATGGGGTCCCCAGACAGATGATGAAAAAGGGCACTAAGGACCCAACATGTCTAATTTCGAACTGATAGTCCTTTTGTTCTCTAGGTGAAAAGTCAACGACAGATATTTGTGGCAGTGGCTCTTTCATAAAAAAACAAAGGAAGGCTCAGCACTCCGGTGTATGGAGGAGTCGGGTAAGATAGCTGCCGGCCAAATGACGGCTATGTAAGGAGTATGGGGGGCTTTATTTATAGCTGTAGCCTTTGTTTATAGAGCTGCTCTTTATCTTTCCATCACACTGAGGGCCCCCTGAGATTATAGTCAGCGGAAACCACAGACTATATGGTGTGTAGGGGGGATGCCCACGCTCACAATGCCCACTCCTCCTGCTCTCTAAGGGTACCGTCACATTTAGCGGTGCACCAGCGATCCCGACAACGATACGACCTGGTCAGGATCGCTGGTGCATCACTAAATGGTCGCTAGTGAGCTGCCAAATAGGCAGATCTC
The DNA here is from genome assembly GCF_039654945.1 of Dendrobates tinctorius. NCBI lineage: Eukaryota > Metazoa > Chordata > Amphibia > Anura > Dendrobatidae > Dendrobates > Dendrobates tinctorius. The sequence goes on along the minus strand of NW_027361814.1, from coordinate 5,764,647 downwards.
ACCAGCGATGCAGCAGCGGTCGGCGGTCGTTACTTACCTGTCAGACGCGGTGATGAAGACGTCCTCCCGCCTGCATCCACGCATCGCTCATCAGCGCCAGCAGGAAGCAGCCGACGAGAAACGGCTGAGGACATTCTCGCGCGATCGGCGATAGACAGCAGGGGAGCCGGTCGGAGGTAAGTATCACACATAGCGATATTGCTAGCAATATCGCCGCTACGTCACAAAATCGGTGACGCTTAAGCGATATCGCTAGCGATCTCGCTTAGTGTGACGGGGCCTTTAGTCTGTGTCTAAAGTGTTCATGTGCAAAAAAGAGTTAAAGACATAGTAGCGCTTGCTTGGTCAAATACTAATACAACAGTTTGCACCCATAGAATAGACTAAGAATAATGGCAGCCTGTATTCTGCACATGAGTTAGCATAGCAACAGAAGAAAATGTTCATTCTACCATCATGTTAAAATAATATACTCATGTGTTCCTGCCCCTCCCCAGGTCCAGTTTGCCTCTCCACTGCCCCAAGTGTCTTTATTGACAGACTGTAGGGGTGACGTCACAACCGCAACAAATCACTCAGGGCTCCAGTCCGCAGAGCCCTATGTTGGCTATGGGAGAGTGTTGTGGGCATGCTCTGTGACCGTGCAGAAGACAGGTCAACAACATCATAGTAGTGGACAACTCATAGGGTTTGTACTTGGTTAGTAAACCACACGGACACCTTACTGATCACTGGCGTTCCGATCACTGGTACCTCAATGATCTCAACAATGTGGCGCTTAGTAACGCACAGAGAGTATCAGTGCGCATGCGTGACCACTACTCTGTTCACTTCTATGTTGTTTTCAGCAGTGAATACAGCAATAATGGCCATTTACACAGGACTTCCCGATACTGACATCTGCTGAGGGACTCAAGGGTCGGACCCCCATCAATCTATTAGTGTTTATTCTGTTGACAGGCAAAAATTGATAAAAGCTAGGAAATAAGCAAAAAGATTTGCAGACCCCTGATCAAGCAGACACAGACCAAACTACTGTGCTCATCTGATCTGCCAACATACCCGGCTCCGCTTCCGATTAATCGGTCAGGTACAATGTCATACCTGCGCTGTGCCAAGCCTACTAATCAGAAGAGGAGATGGGGAGGCCGGCACAGAGAAGGAGATTCGCAAAGTTCTGGTGCGGCGGCCACATAATACAGATGTGAATGGTGAACCGGGGTCCTGCGAATCACTGTGCTCAACGCTACTAAAAACTCTTTAAAATCTGAAAACCGCAACAAACTGCACACGACATGGAGAAATTCTGGTTTAAAGCAGAAGTAGAATTGATTTCCTTACATAAAAGTCATGCAAGTAAAAATGTGCCTTTAAATAAAGCTCGCCACAAATCATAAATAAATATACAGTGACGTCCATCTGAGGCATCGCCTAACAGAGTCTGATATCCTCTGAGGTGTCAGTATGAATCAATTCAAAATTCTACACAGCAGCAATAACTAAAGGATTATTCCCAATTCCACACGTTATCATCTGTCCATAGCACAGGAGATAACTTGCTGACCTTTGGGACTGTAAGGACTCCCTGCGATCCGGAGACTGGGGCTCTGCAGAGCTCTGTCCTGCGTGGCGGTGCACATCCGCGGCCTCTGCCTCATGCTTAAATCAAATACTGTACTTGGCTTTTTCCAGCACGCCCACACAATATGAGCATGCAGACCTCCACTCCATTCAGGATTGACATGGTCCCTTGGGGTTCTGGAGATACCTGGCAGTCCAATAGGTCGGATGCCGAGGTGAGCCATGAAATGTAGGAGAACTTGTTATATTGGGAAAAACCCTGTACGTCTCACATATGGGCACTGTGGAATTTTCACATTGCAAATCACATCAATCACAGAATATATGCTCAAAAATTCAACAAAACTGCCAGAAAAAAAACACTTTCTACCGAAATGCTGGAAGAATCCAACCTGATAAAGATTTTATACCCAGTACCCGACCCTACTGGGGTTATATCCAGTGTACCCGGCGCTGCAATCAGTGTGGGGGGGGGCTATAACCAGGGCTGTGGAGTCGGAGTCGGAGTTAGTTTTGGTTGGAGTCGGAGTCGGTAGAAATGTACCGACTCCAGCTTTAAAAAAAAAAATGTATTAATATTTCATAATTGAACTTTCATATGAATTTTATAAATGTTACTCAAATATATATTTTCTATCAAACTATGAACAACAGTGATAAGCAGTTCTGCTGGAGATAGAGACATTTCTTAAGGGGGTTTTACACTAAGCGATATCGCTAGCAATATCGCTAAAACGTCACTGGTTTTGTGACGTAATAGCGATATTGCTAGCGATATCGCTATGTGTGATACTTACCAGCGACCGGCTCCCCCGCTGTCCATCGCTGATCGCGCGAGAATGTCCGGCTCCATTTCTCGTCGGGCGCTTCCTGCTGAGACTTCCTGCTGTGACGACGAGCGACGCATGGAGGCGGGCAGGAGGACGCAGGATCGCTGTGTGTGAATGGTAAGTATCGTGCGCTGCATCGCTGTGAGATCTTTCTGTGTGAAAGCTCACTAGCGATCATTTAGCGATGCACCAGCGATCCTGACCGGGTCGGATCGCTGGTCGGATCGCTGGTGCATCGCTAAATGTAAAAGGGCCTTTACTTGTGTGTCACTGTTCTCCACTGCCCTTATCTAATCTTATACTTGGTTAACCTCATGCTGCCCCAACCCCCCTACTTACAATGTATGAAACTGAAAGTGAAAATGTGTTGCAAATTCTTAGTAGTAAAGCTCCTCCTCTAGACTAGATCATACTAGATGTGCGTCTTCCAAGCATCTCACAGCTGCCTGCTACTCAGAAGAGGAAGACTGTAAGAAGTATTATCCTTTCAACAAACTTTGCATCAGTTAACTGTGAGTACATGAGGAATAATAACAGTATTACTGACCACTATATCAGTTGTACGACCTGGCAATAATTTTGTACAATTGTTTTTAGGAAAAACATTTGTCTTTTGATTTGTGAATGCAGAATTAAAAACCTGAGAATGTCAAGGAAGCATCACATTAAATCAGCTGTATTTGAACATTTCACCATCACTCAAGATAGAAAACATTATGTCTGTCAGTGTATGACAAATGATCCAGACGAAAACAAATGCTGTGAAGCCAAGATGAGTGCATATTCAGGCAAAGATAAAAATGTTCCTACCAGAGCTTCTAATCTAAAGAGACATTTACAGCGCTTTCATCCAGAAGTACTGAAAGCAGTGGATGAGAAAGACTGCATCCAAACCAATGAACCAGTGCCCAGCTCTTCCAGCCAAACAAAGGAGCAGAGAACTTTGCAGCCATCAGTTGCAAGATATTTTGTCAGTGACAAAGTTACTGTGACAATGACAGTAGATACATTTAAAAAACAGATCATAGAGCTTGTTGTAAAGGATAGTGTGCCTATTTCATTATTTTCACGACCAGCTTTTATGTGTCTGAATGGGGAAATGGCCCGCAAGCTTGGTGTTTCTCTGGAGAGAGAGTATTAGAAAATTAGTAATCGAAGAAGCTTTTAAACAAAAGGAAGAACTTAAAAAAACTCTCAAGGGACGCTTTCTGTTTCTTAAAATGGATGCCTGCACACGTCACAGAGTGAACTATTTTGCCATCAATGTCCGATTTGTTAGTGACAAAAATGAAATAGTTACCAAGACATTGGCAGTAAAAGACACCAAAGCTCATCACACCAGTGAGTTTCTCCAGGTCTTGGTGGAAAAGGTTCTGCAAGACTATGAACTTAAAAAAGAGCAAGTTCTTTCTGTCGTAACTGACAATGCTTCTAATATAAGTACTATTAAGCTAATGAATGAGAGTAATGATGGTGACCAGCAGCTAGAAGAACATTCTGGGTCCACAGACACAGAAATGTTTGAAATAGAGGAACACAGTATTGTAACTGAGGAGCAAACTGAAGTTGCTTCAGATGAACAGCAACATGATAGTTTAGATGATCTTGTTGAAACTGTGTCAATATGTTCTTTCATTCATCACATGCGCTGTGTTGTGCATACGCTACAGCTGGCTATAAGAGACAGTCTGCAAGAAGGACATGCTGCTGCACTAATTGGCAAGGTGAGAAAAGTGGCTACTGTTGCCAGAACCCCTAAAGTTGACTCAATTTTGAAGAGACGTGCTGGAAAAGGGGCAATTATTGATCAAGCCACACGATGGGGCAGTACTTACTTAATGATTCAGCGCTTGGTTGAACTGAAAACCTTTCTTGTAGACATGGCTAACCCTCAACTGACGCTAAATGAAAGTCAGTGGAATCAGGTGACTGAGCTGGAAAAATTGCTAGAGCACCCATTTACAGTGACTAAAAAATTACAAGCAGAGGACTTAACTCCAGGTATTTTCTTAAAGGAGTGGAAGAACCTGATGTTTCGCCTGTCCCAAAAGAGGAGGGATAATTGCAAGTGGCATTGCTACATCAATGAAACGGAGAGAGGAGCTACTATTACAAAATAACATTCTTTTGGCAGCTGTTTATGTAGACCCAATGCATCGGATTCTTCTAGATGATCAACAGCTAAGTAAAGGAAAAGAAGCTCTGTTTGAAATAGCAGTAAGGATGAAAGGGTTGCAGAACAGTCAGGAGGAACAAGAAGAATTTGGTCGTCCTGCCACATCTTCACCCTCATCATCAACTGATGAAGAATTTAATTTCGAAAAATATTTGGATCACAAGGACCGTGCAAAGCGTTCCCGCATAGATGAAGAGTCATCCCCATCAAGGAACACAGCCAGTACATTTCAGCAGAATTTTTCATGTGCACTAAAAGAAATTGAGAAATTTGACCGTTCATCAAAAATAACAGTGCAACAAGCGATTCCTCTGTATCCTGACATTGTCAGAGATGTTGCCCGAGTGGTTACTGCTTTGCCACCAACACAAGTTAGTGTAGAGAGGTTGTTCTCTGCTCTCAAAATAATTAGATCAGATTTGAAGGCATCCATGAAGGAGGATCTGACAGAGGCAATACTTTTCCTGAGGACAAATTTATAGATTTCTTCTTATTAACTGCATAAAAGTGTTTATTGCATATTTACTTACAGTTTAGAAAAGTTTAGAAAAGTTATTTGCTATATTCTAATTGTATTCTAATAAATGTAGTTTTTGCTCTAAGTGGTCTGATTACTTATATACTGGTGAGAAACTGAATAAGCACGATGTTTAATATTTTACAACAGTAAATTTGTTGTTATGAATTGGCCATTTACGAAGGAGCCGGAGCCTGATAAAATCCAGGAGTCGGAGTCGCAACTGTCGCTTACCGACTCCACAGGCCTGGCTATAACTGGTGTACCCAGCACTGCAGTTAGAGTGTGTGTTATACGCGATGTACATGGCGCTGCAGTCAGTGAGGGTCTGTACTTGGGGTACACAGCGCTGCAGTCTGTGGGGGGGGGGGCTATTCCCGGGGTACACACGATGTGTTCTAAACGCGTTCAGTAGTTACCACCACCCTTCCTTGAACTAGTCCAATATGTTCTGGCAGCATTTTATTTTAAATATGGAACACAAAGTTTTTCTTTGATTTTATTGGATGAAGCTGGGGATTTCCTTTTCTTCTCAAGTGATTACGCCGACGTCAGGCAGAGACGCGTTTCCGTGCTTCTCCTCAAGTTCATCAAGACCTAATCAAGGGTGAGCTGAAATTTTTTTTTTTTTGCTTTTTAGTGTGGGGGACTATACTCAGGGCACACAGCCCTGTGGTCTGTGTGGGGGGCTATACCCAATGTACACGGTGCAGCAGTCAGTGTTGGGGGCTATACCCAGTGCAGCAGTCAGTGTGGGGGGGCTATACCCAGTGTACACGGTGCAGCAGTCAGTGTGAGTGGGTTATACCCGGTGTGCGCGGTGCAGCAGTCAGTGTGGGGGGCTTGCAGCAATCAGTGGGTGGGGCTATACCCAGTGTACATGGTGCAGCAGTCAGTGTGGGAGGCTATACCCAGTGTACATGGTGCAGCAGTCAGTGTGGGGGGGCTATACCCGGGGTACACGGTGCAGCAGTCAGTGTGGGGGCTATACTCGGGGTACACGGCGCAGCAGTCAGTGTGGGGGGCTATACCCGGGGTACACGGTGCAGCAGTCAGTGTGGGGGGCTATACCCGGAGTACGCGGTGGAGCAGTCAGTTTGGGGGGGGCTATACCCGGAGTACGCGGTGCAGCAGTCAGTGTGGGGGGGCTATACCCGGGGTACACGGTGCAGCAGTCAGTGTGGGGGGCTATACCAGGGGTACACGGTGCAGCAGTCAGTGTGGGGGGCTATACCAGGGGTACACGGTGCAGCAGTCAGTGTGGGGGGCTATACCAGGGGTACACGGTGCAGCAGTCAGTGTGGGGGGGCTATACCAGGGGTACACGGTGCAGCAGTCAATGTGGGGTGCTATACCAGGGGTACACGGTGCAGCAGTCAATGTGGGGTGCTATACCAGGGGTACACGGTGCAGCAGTCAATGTGAGGTGCTATACCAGGGGTACACGGTGCAGCAGTCAGTGTGGGGTGCTATACCAGGGGTACACGGTGCAGCAGTCAATGTGGGGGCTATACCCGGGGTACACGGTGCAGCAGTCAATGTGGGGGGCTATACCCGGGGTACACGGTGCAGCAGTCAGTGTGGGGGGGCTATACCCGGGGTACACGGTGCAGCAGTCAGTGTGGGGGGGGCTATACCCGGGGTACACTGTGCAGCAGTCAGTGGGGGGGCTATACCCGGGTTACACGGTGCAGCAGTCAATGTGGGGGGCTATACCCGGGGTACACGGTGCAGCAGTCAATGTGGGGGGGGCTATACCCGGGGTACACTGTGCAGCAGTCAGTGTGGGGGGCTATACCCGGGGTACACGGTGCAGCAGTCAGTGTGGGGGGGCTATACCCGGGGTACACGGTGCAGCAGTCAGTGTGGGGGTTATACCCGGGGTACACGGTGCAGCAGTCAGTGTGGGGGGGCTATACCCGGTGTACACGGTGCAGCAGTCAGTTTGGGGGGGCTATACCCGGGGTACACGGTGCAGCAGTCAGTGTGGGGGGGGCTATACCCGGGGTACACGGTGCAGCAGTCAGTGTGGGGGGGCTATACCCGGGGTACACGGTGCAGCAGTCAGTGTGGGGGGGCTATACCCGGGGTACACGGTGCAGCAGTGTGGGGGGGCTATACCAGGGGTACACGGTGCTGCAGTCAGTGTGGGGGGGCTATACCCGGGGTACACGGTGCAGCAGTCAGTGTGGGGGGGCTATACCCGGGGTACACGGTGCAGCAGTCAGTGTGGGGGGGCTATACCCGGGGTACACGGTGCAGCAGTCAGTGTGGGGGGGCTATACCCGGGGTACACGGTGCAGCAGTCAGTGTGGGGGGGCTATACCCGGGGTACACGGTGCAGCAGTCAGTGTGGGGGGGCTATACCCGGGGTACACGGTGCAGCAGTCAGTGTGGGGGGGCTATACCCGGGGTACACGGTGCAGCAGTCAGTGTGGGGGGGCTATACCCGGGGTACACGGTACAGCAGTCAGTGTGGGGGGGCTATACCCGGGGTACACGGTGCAGCAGTCAGTGTGGGGGGGCTATACCCGGGGTACACGGTGCAGCAGTCAGTGTGGGGGGGCTATACCCGGGGTACACGGTGCAGCAGTCAGTGTGGGGGGGCTATACCCGGGGTACACGGTGCAGCAGTCAGTGTGGGGGTTATACCCGGGGTACACGGTGCAGCAGTCAGTGTGGGGGGGCTATACCCGGGGTACACGGTGCTGCAGTCAGTTTGGGGGTGTGCAGCATAGTACACAGTATTCCTAGACTATCAGGCAGGTCATACTGGGATCTGCAGTGCCACAGTGCTCAGGGGTCAGACATGGAGCCCCCACATGCGTGGCCCCCTGCAGTACACTGACCCTCATCTATCACTGAGGCCTCCGATGTTACCAGCCCTGCAGTGCACGGAGGTGACCCCAGGAGCACACTGCCGGTCACCTCACATACCCCCGTCACTCACACACGTACTTATCACTCTTCTGTAACAGCTCCTCGAAATGTCGCACAGAGCCGGCCTCCAGCACCGCCGCCATGCTGCCGGGAACCACGGGACACAAGAGCGCCGAGCTATCGATCGGAGACTAGAAGCGTCTGTCCGGATCACGTGCCCCTGACAGGCAGACATCGCTGGCCGAGCGCGGAGCCACTGATGTGCGCTGTCTGCCTGGAGGTCACTGCCGTTCACTGCGGCTGCGCAATGTGCGGGGTCGGGGGACGAGGCAGTGCACGAGCGTGCAGACCCTTCTGCTGAACCCCCAGTAATACTGTTGTGTTATCTTTCTAGATTAGTAAGGTTGCAGAGAGCTTGTAAAAATAAATAAGTGTGCTAGTAAAGCGGAAAAGGAGTAAAATAGCGGAATCTTCTTTACTGCCTGCCAAACATGGTTAAAAACCATTTGCAATGGAAAAGGTTCACATAATAACCATGAACGACTGACGCGTTTCTGGGGTAACAATAGCGCCCCCACTCATAGTCATGTGAACAATGTCCATTGCAAAGTTTTTGTCCATTTCTGTCATGCGGTGAGTGTCCCGTTACTTTCTTGCTGGTCTGTTTTCTTTGCCCTCTGGAGCATTGTCACCCGTTCACACCAAGCTTGGAAAACGCAACGGCCTATAGACGTGGCGGAGCCTTCGTAACAAACCTGTTACCACATTCTCCACGTTGCACTGGACACACAATGTAATGGCGGCTGCAGAGGGGAATAAAACATTTTTTTATTTATTTCGCCTCTCTGTTGCAGAAATATTGGCAATCAAATATTTGGCAGTTGATGAGTTAACCCTACTTAAGTCCAAGTGGGTGTTATCAGAGAGCTTTCACTAGGGGCGTGTGCTTCTTCCCCCTGTATGGCACTGGCCAATCGTAAGCAGGCAGCAACATAGAAGTGCAGAAGGAGCTGTTATGATGTCTGAAGATCAGGACTCCTTTGAAAATAATAAGACTCGGTATGGTCATTAATTGTATTAGGAACACATATAAGGCTTATTTAGACTCCAAGTCGCTGGGACGCCCAACGATCTAAGAGCAAGGGTTCCAAAGTCACCTGTGTGAAGAGAGAGGTACTATGTGAGCTCCACTCCTTTCACAACTATCGGACTGGCCGAAACTGCCGAGTGCGCGCATGTCTCGCGTCATCAGTCACACAGATAAATGGATCAAAAATCTGTTTTCGGACTTATATCATGCTGTTGCCGAAAAAGAAGAGATCCAATAAAAACTATGTTAAAATATCATATTTTATTGATATACATTAAAATATTAATTTTGAAATAACGACAATGCCCAGTAGGAGGCTATTTAAACGCCATACAAATATGAAGTCACCAACAAGTAAACCTGCCCATAAACTTGATAAATTATCCAAGTAGCAGGGTAATATAATATTATAGCCGTTATAAATAAAGTGAACAATATCCCAATACCGGTGTATAAATGGTCAATATCAAAAATTAGAAAGGAAGTTCATCAAATATTATAACTACAATCTCAATAATAACATAGCGGCAATGCCTGCATCAGACCCAAAGGCACGACCAAAACACAGCCAAAAAGACTTGCAGAGTATAATAAACACAATGCTTATTTACCTAAAAGGATAGGACGTCAGTGACTGCAGATGGCGTGACCTCCTCCAACCCAACGTGCGTTTCGCACTAGCTTCTTCCTGGGGCAAAAAGAAGAACGCCCCCAATCCTAAGTCTGCAAAGTTGTGTGAAGTTAAAAGGTCCTGCTCAGTGATGAGCGAACGTGTTCAGATAAAGTGTTATCCAAGCATGCTCGTGTCCTAATCGAGTATTTCAAATCGAAAAAACTGACCGTCACATCCAAACATGAATTAGGTGTGAACAGTTGCCTACCCAGAGTCGCCAACTCATATACAAGCAAATAAATAAGGCAGCACTCTGTAGCGCTATAGCATGCAAACATGAAATATGAAAATGGATTTGCATTACTGCACTAGAAATATGAAAAACTGAGAATGCTTACCACATAAAATGGCCAATTCATGTGTACCTGGTAGCCACGGTAAGGCGATTCTCGATTTCAGGAACTAACTTAATGCCAATCCTCCCTTAGACAGTCTACAACTCTATGGGAAGTAATATAAATTCTCTCCTAGACTAAAGCCTATATCTCTGTGAAAGGGTAGTGATCCTGCTGTAATTAAAAACGCCTGAGGCTAAGGGGCGGAGTGCTCAGTCAGAAGGCCAATGCATACAAGTCAAAAAACTGACTGTCACATCCAAACATGAATTAGTTGTGAACAGGTGTTTTTTGATTTTTATGCATTGGCCGTCTGAATAAGCACTCTGCCCCTTAGCCTCAGGCGTTTTTAATCACAGCAGGATCACTACCCCTCCACAGAGATATAGTCTTTAGTCTAGGAGAGAATTCACATTAGGTTTCCATAGAGTTGTAAGGCCATGTGCACACATTGAGTATTTGGTGAGTTTTTTAACCCCAGCATTTGTAAGCCAAAATCAGAAGTGGAATTGTCAGAGGAAAAGCAGAACAGAAACATTTGCACCACTTCTGCATTTTTCACCCACTCCTGGTTTTGGCTTACAAATACGTAGGTAAAAAATTCACCAAATACTGAATGTGTGCATGTGGCCTAAGAGAGGATTGGCATTAAGTTAGGTCCTGGAAAAGAGGATTGCCTTAACGTGGCTTCCAAGTACACATGAATTGGCCAATTTGTGCGCTAAGCATTCTCAATTTTTCATATTTCTAGTGCAGTAATGCAATTCCATTTTCATATTTCATGTTTGCATGCTATAGCGCTACAGAGTGCTGCCTTATTTGTCTAATCGAGTATTTCAGCGTGTTCGAAAAATATGCTCAAGTCGCCGCCACTGCATGTCTCGCGGTTGTTCGACAGCCGCAACACATACAGGGATTGCCTGTTTGTTAGACAATCCCTGCATGTGTTGTGGCTGTCAAACAACCGTGACACATGCAGCCGCGGCGACTCAAGCATTTTTTTCGAGCACGCCGGAGACACTATTAAAACACAAGCATGCTTGGATAGCACCTTATCCGATGGAGCAGATCTGGTCAGAAATTAGCCGGTAAATTCAGGTTCAAATTTTGATATCAGAAGACATTCAAAGCAGCCGGCGAAGGTTGGTATGCCAAGTATTCAAGATCAAGCAAAGCTAGTCCTTACCAAAAGTGCTCCAAAGAAGGGCAACGATGGCGCTGACTACATGGTCATTGTCACTCATGACCTATTGCTGCATATGGGGAATGAGGTGAGGTCATCTGGTCTGTTTCTACAAAGGAGCTACTGTAGCAAAAATGAGTTGCCAACTAACTGCTGACTATAATAGAAAGTGTCAGAACACATACACAGCCCTCTGCGTATTTTAGGGGGGTTATCCAGGTCTTTTTTTCTCTATGGGGCTGAGCACTTATCAGCAGGTATTGGCTGACTGTTCAGCTGTACAATGATCTCTCCTGGCTCAGAGCGGTCACAGATTGCTCCTAGTGGCGGATTTCCAGCTTCCTCTGACATCACGTCAACATAAGAGTTCCTTCTCTTCCGCTTTTCTCTGTCAATGGGGTTTCACTGCCGATGTGATTTTTGATTGACAGCCAGCTCACCTGTCACACTGTGACGGTCTTCAGTAAGGAAGGGGGGGAGTTTTTATAGGGAGAGGCGTAACTAGGGGTTTGGTTCCGGGTGGAGAAGCTTCTGAGTGGGCCCCTAACCATTTAACGCTCCTAACAACTATGGTGGCGCACCCTAATAGTGGATGTAGGAGACCCTCAGCAGATCATTGCACCGATACTGAAAAAAAACTCCAAAGACAAACATCGGTATTACTACCATATGGTGACAGTGGTAGATCCCAGCCCCGCAGAACATACAGTTGTGGCCAAAAGTATTGACACCCCTGCAATTCTGTCAGAAAATACTCAGTTTCTTCCTGAAAATGATTGCAAACACAAATTCTTTGGTATTATTATCTTCATTTAATTTGTCTTAAATGAAAAAACACAAAAGAGAATGAAGCAAAAAGCAAAACATTGATCATTTCACACAAAACTCCAAAAATGGGCCAGACAAAAGTATTGGCACCCTCAGCCTAATACTTGGTTGCACAAACTTTAGCCAAAATAACTGCGAACAACCGCTTCTGGTAACCATCAATGAGTTTCTTACAATGCTCTGCTGGAATTTTAGACCATTCTTCTTTGGCAAACTGCTCCAGGTCCCTGATATTTGAAGGGTGCCTTCTCCAAACTGCCATTTTTAGATCTCTCCACAGGTGTTCTATGGGATTCAGGTGTGGACTCATTGCTGACCACCTAAGAAGTCTCCAGTGCTTTCTCTCAAACCATTTTCTAGTGCTTTTTGAAGTGTGTTTTGGGTCATTGTCCTGCTGGAAGACCCATGACCTTTGAGGGAGACCCATCTTTCTCACACTGGGCCCTACATTATGCTGCAAAATTTGTTGGTAGTCTTCAGACTTCATAATGCCATGCACACGGTCAAGCAGTCCAGTGCCAGAGGCAGCAAAGCAACCCCAAAACATCAGGGAACCTCCACCATGCTTGACTGTAGGGACCGTGTTCTTTTCTTTGAATGCCTCTTTTTTCTCCTGTAAACTCTATGTTGATGCCTTTGCCCAAAAAGCTCTACTTTTGTCTCATCTGACCAGAGAACATTCTTCCAAAACGTTTTAGGCTTTTTCAGGTAAGTTTTGGCAAACTCCAGCCTGGCTTTTTTATGTCTCGGGGTAAGAAGTGGGGTCTTCCTGGGTCTCCTACCATACAGTCCCTTTTCATTCAGACGCCGACGGATAGTACGGGTTGACACTGTTGTACCCTCGGACTGCAGGGCAGCTTGAACTTGTTTGGATGTTAGTCGAGGTTCTTTATCCAACATCCGCACAATCTTGCGTTGAAATCTCTTGTCAATTTTTGTTTTCCATCCACATCTAGGGAGGTTAGCCACAGTGCCATGGGCTTTAAACTTCTTGATGACATTGCGTATGGTAGACACAGGAACATTCAGGTCTTTGGAGATGGACTTGTAGCCTTGAGATTGCTCATGCTTCCTCACAATTTGGTTTCTCAAGTCCTCAGACAGTTCTTTGGTCTTCTTTCTTTTCTCCATGCTCAATGTGGTACACACAAGGACACAGGACAGAGGTGGAGTCAACTTTAATCCATGTCAATTGGCTGCAAGTGTGATTTAGTTATTGCCAACACCTGTTAGGTGCCACAGGTAAGTTACAGGTGCTGTTAATTACACAAATTAGAGAAGCATCACATGATTTTTCAAACAGTGCTAATACTTTTGTCCACCCTCTTTTTTATGTTTGGTGTGGAATTATATCCTATTTGGCTTTAGGACAATTCTTTTTGTGTTATTTTCATTTAAGACAAATTAAATGAAGAGAATAATACCAAAGAATTTGTGTTTGCAATCATTTTCAGGAAGAAACTGAGTATTATCTGACAGAATTGCAGGGGTGTCAATACTTTTGGCCACAACGGTATAAGACTACAGCACAGTTATAGATGGTGACTTGCAGATGACGTTCTTTCTGGTGGAGTCGTTCTCTTTTCCATCGGGCCCAGACTGACATGACGAATTCTCCAGCCAGGACTCAGCTGCAGAGATTACAACAAAGGCACATCTGACTTCTCACATTTCCAGCACCGTCCCCATCTATCCACAACATCCTCATCCTGATGATACCCCAATGCTTAACCTCTGCTGCCAATTGTGTCCCTATAACTGCATCTACTGTGTGGTACTTTGTGCCCTCTACATTTCCTCCTACTGAAGCCCTAGATTTCCATTTCATTGCACTTGTAAAGTATAATGTCAACAAAAGTGGCCCACAAACACTAAGATACCCCCATAGTGAATTTCTCCACAGTATCCTCCACACGCAGTATGATGACCCTACTGTACCCCACCCCGCAACTGTCCTGGAAAAGTATGGTGACCACAACACAGCATGATCCCCCAACTGTGACCCCCCCACAGCCCTCCATGTAGTATAATGGCCCCACACCTATCCACACTGTATATTTCCGCCACACAGTATGATGGACCCTGCACAAACTTTCACACTGTATAATAGTTTGTAAACAGTTTAAAGACTCCCACGTATGCCTCCAAATATTTTAAAAGCCCTACATGGTCCTCCATACAGCATAATGCATCCCCACATGGTCCATACAGCATAATGCATCCCCCCATGGTCCATACCGCATAATGCATCCCACATGGGCCATACAACATAATGCCTCCCCACATGGTCCACACAGGATAATGCATCCCCACATGGTCCTCTCAGCATAATGCATCCCTCCATGGTCCATACAGCATAATGCATCCCCCCATGGTCTATACAGCACAGTATATCCCCGCATGGTACATACAGTACAAAGCATCCCCCCCTGGTCTATACAGTATAATGAGTCCCCCCTGGTCCTCACAACATAATGCATCCTTCCATGGTCCATACAGCATAATGCATCCCCCATGGGCCATACAACATAATGTATCCCTCCATGGTCCATACAGCATAAAGCATCCCCCATGGTCTATACAGCATAGTATATCCCCCATGGTACATACAGTATAAGCATCCCTCATGGTCTATACAGTATAATGCATCCCCCCATGGTCCATACAGCATAATCCCTCCCCCCATGGTCCATACAGCATAATCCCTCCCCCCATGGTCCATACAGGATAATGCATCCCCCCATGGCCCCTACAGTATAATGCATCCCTCCATGGTCCATACAGCATAATGCATCCCCCATGGGCCGTACAACATAATGCATCCCCCATGGTCTATACAGCACAGTATATCCCCCCATGGTACATACAGTACAAAGCATCCCCCTATGGTCTATACAGTATAATGAGTCCCCCCTGGTCCTCACAGCATAATGCATCCTTCCATGGTCCATACAGCATAATGCATCCCCCATGGGCTATACAACATAATGCATCCATCCATGGTCCATACAGCATAATGCATCCCCCATGGGCCATACAACATAATGTATCCCTCCATGGTCCATACAGCATAATGCATCCCCCATGGGCCTTACAACATAATGTATCCCTCCATGGTCCATACAGCATAAAGCATCCCCCATGGTCTATACAGCATAGTATATCCCCCATGGTACATACAGTATAAGCATCCCTCATGGTCCATACAGTATAATGCATCCCCCCCATGGCCCATACAGTATAATGCATCCCCCATGGCCCATACAGTATGATGCATCCCCCCATGGCCCATACAGTATAATGCATCCCCCATGGTCCATACAGCATAATGCATCCCCCATGGTCCATACAGTATAATGCATCCCCCCATGGGCCATACAGCATAATGCATCCCCCATGGTCCATAGAGTATAATGCATCCCCCCATGGGCCATACAGTATAAAGCACCCACCTCCATTTTCCATATAGTATAAAGCATCCCCCCTCCATGGTCCATACAGTATAAAGCATCCCCCATCATGCATAAAGCATCCCCCCATTGTCTATACAGTATAATACATCCCCCCATGGTCCACACAGTATAATACATCTCCCCATGGTCCTCAATACAATTTTATCTGCACACAGTGTTCTAAAAAACAATAAAACACAATACTCACCTCTCCTCCCCGTTCATCCGCTGCTCTGGTCTTCGCAGCGCCAGCTTGTCTTCTGAAGAGTCGCACATCTCAGCACACAGGACGCCACAGTGACGTCTTCACGCTGAGACATCAGACACTGAGGAGGAATGATGGGGGAGAAGCGTCAGCCGATGCTCCCTCCTCCAAATTACTTTCATCTGTATTGGCTACCAGTAGATGTCGATACAGTTAAACTTGCTGGAGGGGCCCTGTGTCAGTGCAGGAACCCATAGCGGCAGAGCAGGGAGATTGTGTCTCCCTGCTCTACCGCACAGTTTAACTGTATCGGTGCGCTGTACATGCCGATACAGTTAGAAGTAGCGTAGCTCCGGGTGGGCCCCCTCAGAGCACAGGGCCTGGGCGACCGCACCCTCAACCCCCCACCCCATCCCCCCAAGTAGCTATGCTACTGGGGAGAGGTAATGACCAGATCTGAAGCAGCTGAAAATGCAGCTGCAAGTTTCTGGCCAGCATAAAAAGGGTTGTTAACCTCTCAGCACCAAAGGAAAGCAAATCCATTTAATATGGGATGCAAACACCCATGATAAATGGAAGATCTGTGATTCCCAGTACGCAGTGATATTGTATCTCCAGATCTCCCAGGAGGACATGACACACTCGTGACATCAGCGTAACATAGTGCGGAGCTGACTGTCAATCATCAGAACATCAGCAGTGAATGATGCAGTGTCAACAGAGCAAAGCGTAAAAGAAGGAATGGCTCTGTTGTATGTGACGCCACAGGAAGCAGGAGAATCGCCGCCAAGAGCGGTCTCTGTCCTCTCTGATCTGGGAGAGATCGATTCGTCGTACATCAGAACAGCCAGGTAGTTAGTCCAATTGTTGACTGTCTTTCTATTAGCCACAGTGGGTAATGCTGTTCAAGACTTGATGTCATCATGTGTTGGGCAGCTACCTATTGATGGATGCCATATAATATATTTTTTTACAGTGTCACTTAAAGGAGAGGTTGCGTTGGCATCACAAGAGTAGAAAACTGGAAAAATGAAGTAGTCTGGTTCCATGCACGTCTTACGGAGTGATTTTCTTTAAGTGACTTCTCATTTAACATTTTGGTGAGGGCAGCATCTCCCCATGAAGACTTGCAGTGCACATTGATCAGATGCAGCAGGGGAAGCACATCTGGTCAGTCCTGGGATGCTGGCGAAGCATCTAGTCAGTTGGGTCGTTTTTTATGCCGTCTGTGTCATTTTGATGTTTTTGCAATCCCTCATCTCATTACCTAATTTATTACAGGAAATTGAAGGGTTCAGAAGCCTCTGTGGAATTAAAGTCAATTATGACAAGTCTAATATACCAATATAAATCTTTCTTCTCACAAAGGGAAGTGCATACAAATTACCATTGTCTGAAATATCTGGGGATAAATAATATTAATCCCCATTCCGCTTTATACGGCGTTCATTTCTGTCACTCTGTCATCACTGGAAATTTTTTCGAGTTAGACTTTTCGAATATTACGATTCAGGATAATGGTATTTGGTTACATAGAGATTATCATGTTGATGCGACGTTTTAGTGAAGGTTATTAAAATGTGAAAAAGTCACCTTCACTTATCTTCATGAAAACCATAGTTTTTTCATTTATGAGATTATTGGAAGCTTTTAACCTCACCACCGATCAGAAAATTGAAAATCCAGTTTGCAAGATAGTTTTCAACCACCTCAAAAACCACACTATGGCTGATGGGTTAATGGTCCTCGTTGGACCACAATCATGACGTGTCGTAGTCAACCCTGGAAGAAGGCAGCTTGGTCACGGGCCACATTAGTGATGTCAGTATAGATGGTAAATCGCCACTTCAGGCAATAGATGGCTGTCACTGTCACATGCCGTGGATGACATTTCTCAACACAGAGGTGAATCCCTTTCACAGTAATCAATTTGGAGCAATCTAGATTGAAGGGGTGTGGACTTTCCTGGCCCTATTCCAATGTCCCTGACCCTAAGGCCCCTTTCACACGTCAGTGACTCCGGTACGTGTGGTGACAGTTTTCTTACATACCAGAGACACTGACACACGTAGTGAATGAGTCTATGTACATGTAAACGTGTTTTGAGGGACCGTGTGTCCGTGTGCAAAACAAGTAGTCCGTTTTCACATGGACACACAGCCCGCAAAACGTGCTGCACAAGTGCACACGGAGAACAGTGCACTCCGTCCTCCGTGTGCACGGACGGCTGCCGGGGAAGTAGCGGCTAATTTAAGCCGCTGTCCCCCGGCGGCTGGTGCTGAAGCCGGCTGTCAGTCATTCTCCCTGCTCTGCCTGTGAGCAGAGGAGAACGATGAGTGGTATATTAAAGTCCAAACGACAGCAGATGTTACTCCCCATCATCCGACACCTGCTGTCGTTCGGACTTTAATATACTACTCATCGTTCTCCTCTGCTCACAGGCAGAGCAGGGAGAATGACTGACAGCTGGCTTCAGCACCAGCCGCCGGGGGGACAGCAGCTGAACAGCAAGGCTACTTCCCCGGCGGACATCAATGTGTCCGTGTGGTACTGATGCGGCACACGCTTGCCACACGTGTGCCGCACATAGTACACACACAGACACACGGACACTGATATCTCCGGTACCGGTTTTTCCAGTACCGGAAATATCAGGACGTGTGAAACCGGCCTAAAATAGTAAGCAGTTGGCGTAGGTGTGCTAAAGGAATAGCAGAACGGAATGGTGAGGAACGCAGTGACTGGTATTCACCGGGCGAGCCAGAGAGACTAAATATCATTTGGAAAAGGCTAGACGTCGATCCAGAAGTTGGACAACACATGTCTATTTAACCCCTTTCTGACATCTGACGTATGATCCCGTCCATGGGACCCGGGCCCCTATGCCAGTGGACGGGATAGAACGTCATAGCGATCAGCGGCGCTCACAGGGAACGCACAGCAACAGGGACAGGGCAGATTATGCACAGGGAATGCACAGTAGCAGGAACAGAACTGAGTATGCACAGGGAACGCACAGCAGCAGGGACAAGGCAGAGTATGCACAGGAAACGCACAGTAGCAGGGACAGGGCAGAGTATGCACAGGGAACATACAGTAACAGGGACAGGGCAAAGTATGCACTGGGAAGGCACAGTAGCAGGGACAGGGCAGAGTATGCACAGGGAACGCACAGTAGCAGGGACAGAGCAAAGTATGCACAGGGAAACGCACAGCAGCAGGGACAGGGCAGAGTATGCACAGGGAGCGCACAGCAGCAGGGACAGGGCAAAGTATGCACAGGGAAAGCACAGTAGCAGGGACAGAACTGAGTATGCACAGGGAACGCACAGCAGCAGGGACAAGGCAGAGTATGCACAGGGAACGCACAGTAGCAGGAACAGGGCAGAGTATGCACAGGGAACATACAGTAACAGGGACAGGGCAAAGTATGCACTGGGAAGGCACAGTAGCAGGGACAGGGCAGAGTATGCACAGGGAACGCACAGTAGCAGGGACAGGACAAAGTATGCACAGGGAGCGCACAGTAACAGGGACAGGGCAGAGTATGCACAGGGAAACGCACAGCAGCAGGGACAGGGCAGAGTATGCACAGGGAGCGCACAGTAACAGGGACAGGGCAGAGTATGCACAGGGAAAGCACAGTAGCAGGGACAGAACTGAGTATGCACAGGGAATGCACAGTAGCAGGGACAGAACAGTATGCACAGGGAACGCACAGTAGCAGGGACAGGGCAGAGTATGCACAGGGAGCGCACAGTAGCAGGGACAGGGCAGAGTATGCACAGGGAACGCACAATAACCGGGACATGGCAGAGTATGCACAGGGAACGCACAGTAACAGTGACATTATATCAGGAAGGGGCACAGGATGGGGGATATTATCACAGAAAGGGCCAAGATGAGGGTCGTTATACCAGGAAGGGGCCCAAGATGGGGGTCATTATACCAGGATGGGGGATAATATCACACAAAGGGGCCAGGATGGGGGCATTATACCAGGAAGGGGCCAGGATGGAGAACATTATACCAGTAAGTTGTCATTAACAAATACATCATTGGATGGGGCCAGGTCAGGGGACATTATTACAGGATGGGGGTAAGGACAAGGGACATTTTTACAGAAAGGGGCCAGATGGGGAACATTTCTTACAGAAAGAGGACAGGACGGAGCACATTATTACATGGATGGCGAACATGTATGTCTTTATGAGATCTAGTCCGTTACAAGGGCCCACATATCTGACCATCTGACCAGCTTTCAGGTGGCGGCCCAGATCCAGGTTATGGCACTGCTCCTGAAATCTCATTAACAATACCCTCCACCAGGTGACTCTTCTGTAACATGGAGGAATGTGACTTTTTGGAACTACTACAAGGTACATTTTGTAGAGAACTAGTGAAAATACTGCACGATATAGTTGTAGTCTGTGTCCATGGAGATACATAGCCATAAAACTTTTAATAAAAACTACTTGCACAGTTGCTTCACTTTTTATATTATATGCATTGGAGCAAAAACAAAATCCTACCATAAGTCCTTGTTTGTCAATGCTTACAAAGTAACAAAGCCCTGTCCGTTTGTGAGATCGTTTAAAGAGAAACTGCACTTCAGAGCCTTCAGAGCTCCATCTTTGTGCTGAAAGATCAGAGATGGAACACGAGGGGTTAAGGGATGATCCGCTTTCCTCGCTTCCTTAGACATTGGTGAATGACGTCACCGCATTCGAATGCCGCTCGCTGATTGGCTGGAGGGAGGGCCGCTGATACATTGTAACACTATCCACGTTCTATGCTGTGTGCGCCGTGAATGGGCGGAGAGCGGAGGAGCGGCTCCCCGGGGTCTCCGCGCTGCACCAGGCCGTGTGGACGGTAAGTTTTATCCCAAGGAGCCAAACCATGTCCTAGTACAATGGGGGGTGCGGTGGGTAAGTGATCTCCACTCTGCCTCATAACAATGGGTTCAATCAGTCTTGGGCATTGTACTGGAAATACCTGTAGATATAAAGGTCATGATAGCAGTTGTAGTTCCACATCCCAAGGACATTGCAGACCTTAGCGTGACTTTTGTTGCACAATATGCAGTTTATGACCACACTAAAATGTATGTCACTTACTGCTACTGTGTGCGCACACTGCCCTAAACCAAGAACCAGATCCCATTATCGCAGTACCCCAATACTAGAACGGGATCTCATTATCGCAGTACCCCAATACTAGAACGAGATCCCATCATCGCAGTGCCCCAATACTAGAATGAGATTCCATCATCGCAGTGCCCCAATACTAGAACAGGATCTCATTATCGCAGTGCCCCAATACTAGAACGAGATCCCATCATCGCAGTGCCCCAATACAAGAACGAGATCCCATCATCGCAGTACCCCAATACTAGAATGGAATCTCATTATCGCAGTGCCCCAATACTAGAACGAGATCCCATCATTGCAGTGCCCCAATACTAGAACGAGATCCCATTATCGCAGTGCCCCAAAACTAGTACGAGATCCCGTTATCACAGTGCCCCAATACAAGAACGAGATCCCGTTATCGCAGTGCCCCAAAACTAGTACGAGATCCCGTTATCACAGTGCCCCAATACTAGAATGAGATCCCGTTATCGCAGTGCCCAAAACTAGTACGAGTTCCTGTTATCGCAGTGCCCCAAAACTAGTACGAGATCCTGTTATTTCAGTGCTCTAAAACTAGTACGAGATCCCGTTATCACAGTGCCGCAATACTAGAACAAGATCCCGTTATCACAGTGCCCAAAAACTAGTATCAGATCCCGTTATCGCAGTGCCCCAATATTAGAACGAGATTCCGTTATCGCAGTGCCACAAAACTAGTGCGAGATCCTGTTATTGCAGTGCTCCAAAACTAGCACGAGATCCCGTTATCACTTATCACAGTGCCCCAATACTAGAATAAGATCCCATTATCACAGTGCCCCAATATTAGAACGAGTTCCCGGTATCGCAGTGCCCCAAAAATAGTACGAGATCCTGTTATCCAGTGCCTCATACCAGGATTCAGTTCCAGCAGCTTCTGACGTTTTTCAGTCTAGTTCTTAAGACAGCACTGCTACGTATGCCAGGGAATACCCATACGTTGGGGTGCAAGATAAAAGAAGTGGGTACCGTTACACTTAGCGATGCACCAGCGATCCTGACAACGATGTGGATCGCTGGTGCATCGCTAAGTGGTCGCTAGTGAGCTGCCACACAGGCAGATCTCACCAGCGACATAGCGGGGGTCGCTACTTACCTGTTAGATGAGGCGATCCTGACGTCCTCCCGCCCGCGTCCACGCGTCGCTTGTTGGTGCCACAGGAAGGCCAGCAGGAAGCGCCCGACCAGAAATGGTCCAGGACGTTCTCGTGCGATCAGCGATAATCAGCGGGGGAGCGGTCGGAGGTAAGTATCAGACATAGCGATATTGCTAGTAATATCGCTGCTGCGTCACAAAATCGGTGACGTTACAGCGATATTGCTAGCGATATCGCTATGTGTAACGGGCCCTTAACTCTTGTGATCAGGTGACCAATGTGCCTCTACATCTTCTACCAGCACCTAACATAGAGGGACAATGGCATTTCTTACTGGTTGGGACACTAACTGGATGCTAGCAGACTATTGCAGGCTGCAGTGTTCTATCTGTCCCTATAATATAGCTGTTTAGCCTAGAGTTGTCATTAGTAACTTTTTGTACCAATATCAGACACGCTAATGCCTGTGTAGCATTCACAGAAACTCCTATAAAGCTCCATTCACATCTGTGTTCGCTATTTCCATATTACTGTTCCCATAAAGGACAGACGTGCTGGGCACCTGACGGATACTGTTGACTGTAATCATTTTTTGCCGAAACTGCTTCTGAAACTTTGAACAGAGCGTCCAACCCAGATGTGATCACAGCCTTTTTTGCACACTGTTTCCCATTGTTGACCAGTTGTGGAAAGTTGTCCTCTCAGCAATATGTTCCGGCTAGTCCTGTAATTACCCTACGGGATGGGCATGGCTTCTGGAATTTTCAGTACGATGTTTTAGAATAGGTTCTCCCTTTTACCTAAATCCTCCAATAAATTGAACAACTAACTGACCCAGCCACTTGTACCTATGTCTCCCTGGCTAAGCAAACTTGTCCTACTGCAATATGTTTCACGGCTTTAGGCCGGGTGTGCAGATAAACTTCTTGTGGTTAGAAAGTTGGAGCCTAAATTCATAAATGGTAGCTTTGTTAAAATCGTGAAGGGTGCTGCTGGTGTCTTGGGATCTATGTGTCTTTTGATTCATTTTCTTACAAATCCCATTGACTTCCGCTGGGTGTAGTAACAGGAGCCGTATAATAATGCAAAGCCCAGCTAACACGCTGTGTCACCGGATCACACGGTCTGTGTGTAATGAAAAGAAATCGAAGAACAATCCAACTCCCACCATCCAATAAAATGCTATCTGGTTTTATTAAGTAGTCCACGTGCTGCGAAGAAAGACCTTAAGTGATCCGAAACGCGTTGTACTTCTTCACTACTGTTTTGTTTATATTCTTGTGGAATGCTTAAAGCCTTCTTGTATTTTATTCTATCATCAGAGGTGGACTGGGGTGGAATATGGCACTTTGACGCAGCGGGCAAAACCCACTGAGATACAGTAACAACGTTCTTGATGAGCTTTTATGGCATTTCATTAACTAAAGGAATCAAGAAATGTTTTCTCTTTTTTTCAAGGAAAATGAGAAAGTTGTTAAACTTTGGAATTGAATGTAAAGTTTATCAGTAAAGGAGTGAAAGGTCAGGTGCAGCCAAGTAATACAAAGTACACCCTGATTTATCTTAATGGTGGATCTTAGATAATGTTTTGTAAGAGCTGCCTTGATCCAGGACTTTATTGGGAACGTGTCTGACTCTTATATACGAGTTCCAGGGAAAGTTCCATTTTGGGACACCAGATGACCCCTTATAACTCATCTTCGTCTGACGCGTTCCGGTACACAAACACCCGGATAATATGACATCTGTGGACGAGTGAAAGGGTTCTTTTCCCATCAACGCTTTTCGCAGCTGTTTCTACACTCGCCAACGCTGACCTGTGATTGTAAGGGGCCTTTCTCTGTTATAACGGAGCCATGTTATTTATTAATTGGCACGACAGTTGCCGTAGGTGATGTCTTTACTGTGATTCTTTTCTTCTCTTAGGGTCTCTGTGAAGTAAATAAAGAAAATGGAGATGTGTGAAGACATGGTTGTGGATGTGAACGTGGCGAACTTGAGGAAGCGACAATGTATGGACACTGCTAATGACCGTCCACTCAATGTAGGTTATCGGACAGCGCTATATATATATTTGGGCTTTGTTTTCAGGCATTAGACCGACAAGCACAGGATGCTTTTGTTAACCGCTGTCTAAAGCAGTCAGTTCCTTTTGTAGGAGTGGCGACATTATGTATTTGCAGCAGAAAACTGAAGTTGACCCTCAGATTTCTGCCACTGATTTGCAGTTTGTAAAATTGTTGGGTCTGTATGGGAATTATCTGCATTCACTAAGTAGCATGTTTGATGAGACAATCCCTTTTAAAGATGTTTGCCCCTACTTATATTTAGATGACCTATCTGTATCATATTGGAGCGGGGGGGTCCGACATCTGGCAATGTCTCCATCCAGCTTTTCACAGCACCAGCGTAGGCTGGTAGTCATCAGTCTATGGACGCTGCCGGTATTGCAGATCAGGTCCTGTTCTACTGATGTGCAGATCTCAGCCGCTTCACATTGAAGACCAGTGTGCAGAGCAGCTCTGTTGATTATATACATCCGGCAACTACCACAGCTTCTGACAGCTGATAAGAGTGGGATCAACACCGAGAAACCTACTGCTCTCATTGGCCAACAATAACACTGAATGGACAGTTCCTTTGTGTTTTAAAGGGATTGTACACAACTCTGACAACCCCTTCTTTATCCCTGTTTCCTGCTTGTAAAATACTAACACCTACAGTTGTCTCCTGGGCCTGCGTCATTTCATCATTTCAGCCGTGTCAGTGCAGGTTCTCCCGGGCATTGCGTGACATTATGTCATGCAATCCCTGCAACCATTCAACATTGGCTTTAATCCCTCCACCTTCGGATTAATCGCTTACTTCCTGCTCTCTCACTTCGTCTGGATGTATGTTATTCATCCAAAGGAAAGGAGAGTGAAGCAATCGCTGAATGGCCGCATGGATCACCTGACATAATGTCATACAATGTCCTGGTGAACCTGCGCCAACCATCTGGAATGGCACCGGAGGTGAGTATAGGTGTTATTTTTTTACAAGCGGGAAACACAGGGATTGATGAGGGGTTGTCCGAGTAGTGGACAACCCCTTTTAAGTTTTCTCTACTTGTTGCTGCAAAACACTTTGAAGACTGTTGTGTGCCTGAATTGGTCATGGCGCAGGTCCTAACGATGTACATTTTCTTTCAAATGGAATAGTTGCTTTTACAAAAGATATGTTTTTATTGTACAATGATATTTTTCAAATTGTCAGATTTTGGTGCAGCTAACATGTGCAACATGTAGGTGGGAACGGTGCAGGCACGCCAAGTACTTGCACTGCGTGCTACTGAGCACTTGGCTGAAGCTCCGGTGCTATCAGTCATGGCTGAAAATGATTGTCCTTCAGTGATTAAACAGGTGCCTTGAACAGGACATTATCTGTGCATCTTTTGTTAGTGATTATAGTTTCAATTATTTTATGTCATTAATTGATTGACAGTAGGGAAAACATGGATTTAACTTGAGCAATTCCTTTAATGCTTCCATATCATAGAATCCTAGAATGTTTGAGTTGGAAGGGACCTCCAGGGTCATCGTGTCCAACCCCCGGCTCAATGCAGGAGTCACTAAACCATCTCAGACAGATGCCTGTCCAGTCTCTATGAAGACTTCCATCGAAGGAGAACTCACCACCTCTCGTGGCAGCCTAATTCACTTATACGTTATACACATATACATTAGATTAAAAGAGTTCTTTGGGACCTAGATATTAATGAGCTATTGTCAGGTTAGGTCATCAATATCAGGTCTAAAACACATCACCACCACCATTCAGTTGTTTGCTAGTGAAGAGTGAACGTGTTCGGATAAGGTGTTATCTGATCATGCTCGGCTGCTAACCGAGTGTCTTCGGCATGCTCGAATAATATGTACGAGTCTCCGCGGCTGCATGTCTCAAGGCTGTTCGACAGAAGCAACACATGCATCTGACAGATGATGGTGGGAGGTAAGAAGGATGCCCGATTCTTTTGTTCCTGTAGGAGGTAATCTGCCCCATGAGGTATCTGGTACTGGCTTACTACCCTATGGAAACACCTTCTTGTGAAGAAATGCAGCTCCAGACTCTGACTACACTGTTTGTTGTCTGTTACCATGGAGACACAGGTCTGCAACGTAGCTGTAGACACAAAATGGAGGGGTTTTTTTTATTATTTTTCCCCATCAAGACTGAATACAAAGTTGCTTAATTTTCACTTTTGAATACATTGCAACAATAAAGCAACGTTTGTTATGGAGGTAAATATCCCTTCTAAAGCATTTCTCCAGAATTTGGAAATAAATCCTGTGTTTCTGGGGATAAAAAAGAAAAACAAAATAAAGCAAAAAAAAAAAAAGGCAGATTCCACCAAGGAAAGATGCATTGAGTTCCGTAATATAAGAATTGCAGCTTGGTCGCAGTGGACTCTGCCCCCGTACATGTGTTTATTTCTGAACATTTTCGTCTTGTCTTTTATCTGCCGTTAATATTTTCCATGTTTCCAGCGAACTGTCAATATGTTTTTTTCCTCCTTAACATCAAGCTGTTAAGTGTTTCTTCTCAAAACTCTGGAGATTTCCTTTTTCGCTTTATAATCTACGATAAGACGTTCCTTTTGCTTAGTTGCCGAGCTCAAAGTTCATATCTTGTGAGATGCCTTAGCACATCATTCACACACGATGCTGCTCTTGGTGTGAAAAATGTAAAGTAACACACGACCGCTAAGGTGTGAGATGGAATAGAGCGCAATTTTTGGCGTTTTTGTTGAGGAGGGGATCAGGACCGGACAAATCACATCTTGGTCACCAAGGATTGCTGGTAGGAGGCCCAAGCGTGTCCTTCCTCCCGAGCAATCTCTCCATTCTAAATTACCTGTACACATTGCCTGAACTAGGTACATGGCTCCTACATGTAATTTAAGCTGTGTAGGGTTAATATTAGTTTCCCTTTTTTTTTCCCCCTGAAAACAATGTTTGTCCAGCATTTCTATTCCATCTGTCTCCTACATCTTGCCGACATATGGACCAGACTACACAATGGAGGTAGCATTCTGAAAATGTTTGTTTTTCAGTGTACATGCATTGTTAAAGAAGATGTTCATCGGATCATTGCAAAAAAATATATATTTTTTTTAAAAATTTGAATGGTACACCATGACATCATTGGTTTAGTACAGTTCCCTCAGTTGTGAGAATAATTCTCCCCTTAAAGGTAATCTAGTCCAAGATGAATTCCAGTCTGCACACTTTGAATTTGGTGGTGCTCGTGTCTACGGATGACGTCCCACACTCAGATCAGTAGTAAAGAGTGGCACTCGCTTGTACGCTTCATTCGGGAAGTTTATTCCATATTCTTTATCACTGTATAAAGCAGTCAAAAACGTGACGCGTTTCGGAGTAGCACAAGACTTTCCTAAACATCTAAGCTGAAACGCGTCACATTTTTGACTGCTTTATACAGTGATGAAGAATATGGAATAAACTTCACGAATTATGCATACAAGTGAGTGTCGCTCTTTTCTTCAAGGCATAAGTCCAACCCCCCTTCCCCTTAACCTCCCTTCAAAACGCAATTTTGACATATCCGCCGACGGGGCCAAAGACTATAATGGAGTTAGCCGAGCAAACGTGTGCTCTTCCGTGTGTAATTCTCAGGTGTATATGCCTACTGGAGGCAGCCACTCAGACATAGTAGACTGCGTCCTATGATAAGCAGCTCACTGTCTGTGGACTTTGTATATACAGAGCCTGGTGTGGGCGGGGTTATCTTCCTCAACTCTGCTGCATTCTAAATCTAAAAGCTCTGATTTTGTGAAAACGGCTGCACCCAGTAATCTAAGTAATACATTGTTAGATTCGGCTTCTCTTTGCCTACATTACGTTGCTCTCAGATGAGGTAGCAAAACCTGCTGACAGATTCCCTTTAAATGTGTGTTTCCGGACTGATATATTGATGACCTATTTTACAGTTGCCATAAGACTGAGGTGACGGCCAACCCGTACCACCCACTCTCCACACTTACTTGCCTTTCATGAGTATAATGGACCAGGCATGTGGAAATACAACATGCCCAAACTTTTACCTCCACCCCAAAACATTTGTGGCTGGAAAGAGTCAAGACCCCCTCCTCTATGCTTAATAAATAGACATCCACTTTTGCTGAAATCGGTGACATGTAATCTAATGTGTGTGGGGACCTTTTGGATAAGCCAATATTGGAGCTGATTATTTTAGCTCACTGCTTTTCGACCATTTTCAAGTGAATGATACTGCTCTGCAATACTCGGTGTGGCCACTAGGAATAATACAGGCCCGTGTGTGTTGGCCTATTCATCAGCTGATTGGCGGGGGGTACTAGGTGTTGAATTACCTCCATTCATCTGATATTGATGGCCAAATCTTTATGTATGCTTCTGACCTGTATCTAGTATTATCACGAGTCCTGTTATCCTGATGAGTGGGGATCCAAGTGACTGGCAAGTTATTACCTATCCTTTGGTAAAAGGGGTTGTCCAGGTTGGGGGCCCAAGTCTGCAGTCACTGGATTCTCCAGCGCTAGCACCAGGAGCGGGCAGTCATTTGACCACAAGTATGTGATTTGCATACTTCCAGCTACATTACGACTAGACATGTCTGTCCTCACTCAATTCACTTGTATGGAGCGAGGCCCCTCACGTCTAGTCGGCATGTGAACGCATGTATGCATATTGCCTGCCTGGCATCAGAGGATCCTGACAGCACTCGCACTGCACGCTGTGAGGATTCAGAAGTCTGTATTCACAAAGAGTGGCTGTGGAATGGAACCCCCAAGACCGGACAACCCCTTTAAGTAATAACCTGTGAAGGCATTTTTCCCCCAATCCAGTCCTTAAAGGGTATATTCGGGACTGTGCAAAAATCAAAAAATGTATCTAAGCGCTAACAGGCAGATGATTACCTGACTGTTATGCACGGTGTCGTTCTTCCCCGGCACAGACGCTCCTGCCGTCACATTTACAGAGCGGAGACTTCTTTTTTGGTCCGCTCTTTCGACAGGGCGGGACTTCCAAGGTCATTCTGATAGGCAGCGGGGATTCGGCTGTCAAAGTGGGGAAGTCGGCTGTCAAATCAGAATGACCTCAGTAGTCCTGCCCTGTTGCGTCTGCTCAGACAGCTGAATCCGAGACAGGAGCGGTCCGTGACTGCTCTGTGCCGGGTAAGAGCGGGGCCGTGCACAACAAGCAGGCAAGATGCAATTTCCTGCCTGTTAGTGCTTTGTGCAAAAATCAAAAAATGTATCTAAGCACTAACAGGCAGGAAATTGCATCTTGCCTGCTTGTTGTGCACGGCCCCGCTCTTACCCGGCACAGAGCAGTCACGGACCGCTCCTGTCTCGGATTCAGCTGTCTGAGCGGACGCAACAGGGCAGGACTACTGAGGTCATTCTGATTTGACAGCCGACTTCCCCACTTTGACAGCCGAATCCCCGCTGCCTATCAGAATGACCTTGGAAGTCCCGCCCTGTCGAAAGAGCGGACCAAAAAAGAAGTCTCCGCTCTTTAAATGTGACGGCAGGAGCGTCTGTGCCGGGGAAGAACGACACCGTGCATAAGTCAGGTAATCATCTGCCTGTTAGCGCTTAGATATGTTTTTTGATTTTTGCAAAGTCCCGGATACACCCTTTAAAGCCCAGCAACAGTTCATGATTTCAAGATTTCCTTAGTTTTACACTGGAGATAATTCCATTACTTGCACAATACCAAGGCAATCCGTAAAACCTGATCTGTTTGTGGGCCTTAAGGACTGGCGGGGGGGAACACGGGGCTAACGGAAACTGTGTTTGCTAAGTTTGTGCATCTCTTGCTCTTTTGAAAGCCCAAAAGTCGTGCCTGTGTTCTCAGGCCGAATAGCATATTGGAAAAGGCCGCAATACATGTAAAGTAGATATTCAGATTAAATCTTTGTAAATGAATAAATAAAATCCCAGCGCTGTTTACCTAACCGCTTTCTTTGATGCAGAACTGATCTGCATAGCAATATGCATTTTCTTCTCTTTACAAGATCAAATCAAAGAGCTGAAATTCCAGTCAATTGTTAAGAGTGGCTCTTAGATGAGATGTAATAACTCAGTATGGTGTAAAGCCGGGACTTCTGCTATGAATATATTGGCGAGATGAAACCCATCTATTCCATTCTGTACTTTTGCAAACAATTTCAAGAAAGGAAGGTTGGCACTTGGTAGAGTTGAGCGAACTTGTCCGGAAAACGTTCGCCAATCGCAAATTCGGCACCAACGTAGCACATTCGGATTCGTGTTCGGATTCAGGAGCATTTTTACTCAAAGTTGGCCAAAGTCGGTCACAATTCGGTAAATCATCGCATTTCCAATGATGCTTTTGTTATTACTTTGGCTAGGATAGTGGTGCTGTATGATGGGCGGGGGGACGAGTTTGATGAGGGGAGGAGCATGTGAAGAGATTACAGGAGCGGCACGCTTTATTTTATTTTCTCCCTTAACCAATCAGGGTGCAGAATTCATCCACAACGTCATGACACAAGGACTTCTGTGATTGGTTGTGGAAGTCAAATGTCCCCGGCCATATAAAAAGCGGACATCTTGTTTTGCTGGCGCCATTTTCTCAGTGTCGCTCCTGCGTTAGTGCCGGTGATGAAAGTGAACTTGTCAGTGAAATAGAGTCTTGTCCTGTGTGAAATCGATCTTCCAGCATCGAAGTAGATTGTGCAAAAATTATGTGGCAGTCTCCGGAAGCCCCATTTACTACTCCAAATCATTTGTGCTATAAGTGTGTTTCAGTGACACATCAGAAGGCCAGATTTCCACCTAAAAATTGTTAGTTATAACCGTGTTGTCTAGGCACACTATCTAAGAAAATTAACAGTGATTGTTCATTTAATGGCAGGTGACTGACAGCTGTGGGCCTAAAGGGTACTTCTCACATAGTGAGATCGCTGAAACGTCACAGATTTGTGACGCAACAGTGACCTCGCAAGCGATCTCGCTACGTGTGACACGCAGCGGTGACCGGGCCCCCACTGTGATCTCGCCGATTGTGCTCGAATGTCCTGGGCCATTTTTTGATCATCGGTGTCCCGCTGTCTAGCGATGCTCGCTGTGTTTGCCACTGTAACAACGACGAGCGACTTCATTGAAGCACGTGTATCGAGGTCTGTATCGTCAGAATAGCTGCTGTGTGACAAGGTCCCAACGACCGCCGAGGTCCTTATATGGATCGCCGAATCGTTGCTGCGTCGTTGAATAGATCTGCCTGTCTGACAGCTTACTAGCGATCATGTAGTGACGCTCCAGAAATCCTTACCAGGTCGTATCGTTCTCGGGATCGCTGGAGCGTCGCTATGTGTAACAGACTACAGTCATGGCCAAAAGTTTTGAGAATGACACAAATATTAATTTTTACAAAGTCTACTGCTTCATTTTTTCTAATGGCAATTTGCATATACTCCAGAATGTTATAAAGAGTGATCAGCTTAACAGCAATTACTTGCAAAGTCAATATTTGCCTAGAAAATTAACTTTATCCCCCAAAACACATTTCAACATCATTGCAGCCCTGCCTTAAAAGGACCAGCTAACATCGTTTCAGTGATTGCTTCATTAACACAGGTGTGGGTGTTGATGAGGACAGGGCTGGAGATCAATCTGTCATGATTAAGTAAGAATGACACCACTGGACACTTTAAAAGGAGGCTGGTGCTTGGCATCATTGTTTCTCTTCTGTTAACCATGGTTATCTCTAAAGAAACACATGCAGTCATCATTGCACTGCACAAAAATGGCCTAACAGGGAAGAGTGTCGCAGCTAGAAAGATTGCACCTCAGTCAACAATCTATCGCATCATCAAGAACTTCAAGGAGAGAGGTTCCGTTGTTGCCAAAAAGGCTCCAGGGCGCCCAAGAAAGACCAGCAAGCACCAGGACCGTCTCTTAAAAGTGTTTCAACTGCGGGATCGGGCTACCAGCAGTGCAGAGCTTGCTCAGGAATGGCATCAGGCAGGTGTGAGTGCATCTGCACGCACTGTGAGGCGGAGACTCTTGGAGCAAGGCCTGGTCTCAAGGAGGGCAGCAAAGAAGCCACTTCTCTCCAGAAAAAACATCATGGACAGACTGATATTCTGCAAGAGGTACAGGGAGTGGACTGCTGAGGACTGGGGTAAAGTCATTTTCTCTGATGAATCCCCTTTTCGATTGTTTGGGACATCTGGAAAACGGCTTATTCGGAGAAGACCAGGTGAGCGCTACCACCAGTCTTGTCTCATGCCAACTGTCAAGCATCCTGAAACCATTCATGTGTGGGGTTGCTTCTCAGCCAAGGGAATGGGCTCTCTCTCTCAGTCTTGCCTAAAAACACAGCCATGAATAAAGAATGGTACCAGAATGTCCTCCAAGAGCAACTTCTCCCAACCGTCCAAGAGCAGTTTGGCGATCAACAATGCCTTTTTCAACATGATGGAGCACCTTGCCATAAAGCAAAGGTGATAACTAAATTGCTCATGGAACAAAACATAGAGATTTTGGGACCATGGCCTGGAAACTCCCCAGATCTTAATCCCATTGAGAACTTGTGGTCAATCATCAAGAGACGGGTGGACAAACAAAAACCTTCAAATTCAGACAAAATAAAAGCATTGATTTTGCAAGAATGGACTGCTATCAGTCAGGATTTGATCCAGAAGTTGATTGAGAGCATGCCAGGGAGAATTGCTGAGGTCCTGAAGAAGAAGGGTCAACACTGCAAATATTGACTTGCTGCATTAACTCATTCTAACTGTCAATATAACCTTTTGTTACTCATAATATGATGGCAATTATATTTCTGTATGTGATAAAAACATCTGACAAACACACATAAAAACCAGAGGCCAGCAGATCATGTGAAAATATAATATTTGTGTCATTCTCAAAACTTTTGGCCATGACTGTAGTGTTGAGCATTCCGATACTGCAAATATCGGGTATCGGCCGATATTCGCTGTATCGGAATTCCGATACTGAGTACCTATATTTTTACAATATCGGATACCGGAATCGGAAGTTCCCATAATGCAATGAGCCAGTGTTGTGGCTGTGATTGGCTGCTGAACTGATGTCATCATGATGTGCGGTCTGTGCGCATCATGATGCGCGGTCTGTGCGGGCCTGCCGGGGATCTGTGCGGGCTGCCGGGGGTCTGTGCAGGCCTGTCGGGGGTTGTGTGTGTGTGCAGACATCGTCCGATGGGACTACAAGTCCCATCGGGCTATGCCTGCTACAATGACAGTGATTGACACATTAGCCAATGATGGGACAGTAGTAGTCCCATCATCCGGCTAATGTGTTGAATGTAAAAAAAAAAAACATACATACTACATACATACTACATATATACAACATACATACTACATATATACAACATTCATACAACATACATACTACATATATACAACATTCATACAACATACATACTACATATATACTACATTCATACTACCTACATACTACATATATTACATATATACTACATTCATTCAACATACATACATACTACATATATACTACATTCATACTACATTCTTACTACATACATACTACATATATACTACATTCATACAACATACATACATACTATATATATACTACATACATACTACATTCATACTACATTCATACTACATACAGTACATACCACATATATACTACATTCATACAACATACATATATACTACATTCATACAACATACATACAAACTACATATATACTACATTCATACTACATACTGTACATACATACTACATTTGGTCTTCAAAAATGGAGGAGTGACCTGAACTCGCCTGTAGCGCCTCGTAGGTTTTGTCATGCACTGTAGCCATCATTCTCTCAGAACGCGTCTTCAGTGCTGCTGGTTGTGTCCTGACGGGTAAGCGCATCCGGCTGTCCCCTGAAAGTGTAGACCGTCTTAACTTTTATCAAAATGAACAAGTCATGGATGACTTTTGCACCCCAGTCATAGATTGGGCAGACTAGGCGATGGTGTCGTTTTTAGTGTCATATATTGATCTGCGTTTTTGCACTCGGTGCCGTCTTTGTGGTGTCTTATGTGCCTGCTGTTGCTACTGCTGCTGATGTTACAAACAATATTTTGAAATGTGGAAACTCCAAGTTGGGTTTCCATCTGGTGGGTTGCCCATGTAAGTAGAATGCACAGGCAGGCCTGCACTTACTTTCAGTCAACTACCTGTGTTACTTTCTTCACATTTTTCTACCAATATTACTGTATGAAATTGATGTTTGTGCCATCTGAGTGTGGCTGGAAGAAAAAAAAAAAAAATTGGAAGTGTTGCATGAGGTATCAGGTTTCCCAGCTAAGAAAGCTAAACTGATTCCTTAACCACTCACTGAAACTTCAGTTCCAAGCTGTAAATGCTGGGTCGGACCCTGATACCTCATGCATGGCCCATGACTGACTGCTGCTGTGCCATTTGCAAATTTCTACTGTGGGTCAATTGATGCCACTGTTAACTGTTTGGGAAGCTTTTTGTCACCTCTTTAGGTGTTATCTATGCGTTTGGTTTTGCCTCCCATTGAATCTAATGGGGTACGGGTACATTTGACAAACTGTTCGGCGAACATCAGTCTGTGCTGCAAATCCAAACTGAACCTTGAAAGGTTTGCTTATCTCTAGTGCCTGGGTGGGGGAAGTCACAAAACTGTAGGCTGACATCCTCTTGCTTTCATTGGCCAAAAAGCTATAAGTTGCACAAAATGTAAACTAATCAGACTGTGATCATACGGTGATCCGATTCTCTCAAATGAGGAGAAGATGGAGAACAAAATTTCTCCTTCTCAATTTTGTCAGTGCTCGGATATCAGACTGCACTCACATGTCACGCAAGTGCAGTCCTGTGTTTTCCACGGACTCATTGGCTTGCATGGCTGAGTGCGAAAAGAATATTGGATAAAACTTGGGGATGCTCTATTTTTTGGGTGGTTTTTTTAGCCTTGAACTGGCTTGTTCCAAGGAAAAAAATCTAACATACATGGCCCCATAGAATACCTTTGGTCCGCGTGCGATCTGATGTTTTGTTTTCTCTCACTGGGACCTAAAATACGGTCATGTGCATGAGCTGTTATATTGGACTGTCAGGCGGTGCCCGCCAAACACACACTCTGTCCATCTGTATGTTAAGGATGCCTTGGCACTGACTTGCCCCAATCAAACTTGAAAGCTTCCCGTTCCAGTGATATACTCTAGTGTTTATTGGAGCCAACAACCAGGTAATCCCTGCATGTGTTGCAGTTATCGAACAGCTGCGAGACCTGCAGTCACGGGGACTCGATTATTAATTCGAGCACACCAAAGTCACCCAGTTAGCACCCGAGCATGCTCATGTAACACCTTATCCGAGCACGTTCACTCATCACTATTAGACAATTCTGACAATTTTGTCAGGGCTAGTTGACTACCTTATGCTTATACTGGTCTACTGATTTTGCACTGAGGTCAGATATTGGAGGTGGAGGAAAGATTGGGCATGCTGGATTTTAACATGCCTAATCGTTTGTTGTGGCTGGAGATAAGTGGCTGACACCGGTGTCTAGAAAAAACTTATCACTCTCTAGCTATTGAAATAAATGGCGGAATCCAGAGGAACAGCTGTTGATCTGCAGATTTCTAAAGTGCATAGACAGGTTGATAGTAGCCGTAGTTGGACAACCCTGAGTTAAAATGGCCGATTACAAGTAATACTAGGTTATTAGTGCAGATAATGTTATTGGCCGTTTTGCTTTGTATACCGTGTACAGCGTCCTTTATAATCCGCTAAATGCTCCTTCTGCACCGGATACAGAAC
The DNA here is from genome assembly GCF_039654945.1 of Dendrobates tinctorius. Lineage (NCBI taxonomy): Eukaryota > Metazoa > Chordata > Amphibia > Anura > Dendrobatidae > Dendrobates > Dendrobates tinctorius. The sequence continues at coordinate 5,728,762 of NW_027361814.1, read as the reverse complement.
TGGCCATTAAATGGCACTTGCTGGGTCTCGTAATCCCATTTTTAGAAGTCTTCATACTACAGGAAAGGGTATCTCTCGGCTTTAATAAGACGATGATGTTTTGCCCGTCCTGGAAGCCAGGATATGTTACTCGTATGGTCACAGCAGTTTAGTAGACCAGAATTAATGTCGGTGGTATCTCAAAACATTTTCCATTGCTAAGTGCAAATGTAAAGTCCATTAGTGCTTGCTGTGGGAGCTTTAAGCCACCGGTGGATTAAATGATTCACGTCTAATCCAAAGCAGAAGGGTCACCTGTCCAAAAAAGAAAAGGGCTTCTCCGAATAATGCTCCGAATGCATCAAGTATTATTCATATGTTTCACATTAGTTCTGCCTGGTTGGCTACGTGTGATAAATATATGAAGGAGTAGTCTTCCCATTCACCTTGACAGTGAGGCATGACAGTCAGGACATCATCATTAATAGGATCGTGGAGGACATCTATGACAGGCAGTGGAGACAGCCGAGGAGACAGCGCTCTGGGTACAGTGTTGTTTTATCAGATAAGAGTGCAGGCTGCTTTCACTTATGATGTTTGGGCTGTAGATAATTCTGTCCCAAATCATGGATGTCTAAAAAATAACCTTATTGCAGTGCGGACGCTGGGGCGTAAGACAGCGGACGCTGGGGCGTAAGACGGCGGACGCTGGGGCGCAAGTCGGAGGACACTGGGGCGTAAGACGGCGGACGCTGGGGCGCAAGTCGGAGGACACTGGGGCATAAGACGGCGGACGCTGGGGCGCAAGTCGGAGGACACTGGGGCGTAAGACGGCGGACGCTGGGGCGCAAGTCGGAGGACACTGGGGCGTAAGACGGCGGACGCTGGGGCGCAAGTCGGAGGACGCTGGGGCGTAAGACGGCGGACGCTGGGGCGCAAGTCGGAGGACACTGGGGCGTAAGACGGCGGACGCTGGGGCGCAAGTCGGAGTACACTGGGGCGTAAGACGGCGGATGCTGGGGCGCAAGTCGGAGGACACTGGGGCGTAAGACGGCGGACGCTGGGGCGCAAGTCGGAGGGCGCTGGGGCGTAAGACGGAGGATGCTGCTGATTCACTGTTTGTAATCTTTCTGTGAAAAAACTCCGGAGTATTTTTGATTTGTTTGTTTTTTTTCCCCCGTATGCCAGACATTTTTTTTAATGTAAATGTTAGCTGCTTGAATCGTTTTAACAACTACCATGATTATTTTTGTCTTTTTATACCATTTAAGATAAAAAAAAATAAAATAAAGAAGATTTTTGATAAAAGAGCCCTCATGTGCCATTTTGAAATACTTGATGCCAAAAAAAAAAAACAGCTATGAATACCACAAGAAAAAAAAAAGAAAAGTGTCTTAAAAAGGTTTTCTGGGAATAGAAAAAAAGTAATAAACAAAAGTTGCACTCTGTAGTGCTAAACCAGGGCAATGTGAAATCTATGAATAGCAATACTGCTTCTGGATACTAGGAAAAAGTAAGATGCTGAGCACATAATTTGGCCAGTTTTTTTTTGTTTTTTGTATATGGAGGTAGCTACTCCTAGTTGGCACCTGTTCACATTATCTTGGAAGTGCCAGTCAGTCTTTTTGTCATAGAAAAAAGTAATATCCAAAAGAAATGTCATTATAAATAAATTCCTTAATACATTTAATTAGCATATCACAATTGTCTTGCCAGAGGTAATCACATGTACAATTAAGATGGCCGTCACCTTGTTACATTGACAGAAACTTCCCCTAGAATGTTGGGACAGGAGCCTTTGAGATGCTAATATCGTTATTCTGAAAGACATGATGGACAGCAGTTTGAGCAGCCTCTTCTTACCTCAGTACCCCTGGTATATACAGTATTAGGTCAGATAGGATGGACAGCAGCATGAGCAGCCTCTTCTTACCTCAGCACCTCTAGTATATACAGTATTAGATCAGATAGACAGGGTGGACAGCACTGTGAGCAGCCTCTTCTTACCGCAGCCCCCCTGATATCTCCAGTATTAGGTCAGATAGGATGGACAGCAGCATGAGCAGCCTCTTCTTACCTCAGCACCTCTGGTATATACAGTATTAGATCAGATAGACAGGGTGAACAGCAGTGTGAGTGGCCTCTTGTTACCTCAGCACCTCTCGTATTTACAGTATTTGATCAGATAGACAGGGTGGACAGCAGTGTAAGCAGCCTCTTCTTACCTCAGTACCCCTGGTATCTCCAGTATTAGGTCAGATAGGATGGACAGCAGCATGAACAGCCTCTTCTTACCTCAGCACCTCTGGTATATACAGTATTAGATCAGATAGACAGGGTGGACAGCAGTGTGAGCAGCCTGTTCTTACCTCAGCACCTCTGGTATTTACAGTATTAGATCAGATAGACAGGGTGGACAGCAGTGTGAGCAGCCTCTTGTTACCTCAGTACCCACGGTGCTCCAGTATCCCCCTCCCTACAGCACAAGTCTTACATAATACGACTTTAAACTGTTGTAAATAAAATCACTCCTGAGGAAAACAGGGGTAAAGCTGCATCACATTATGCGACTTTTTAAGGCTATGTACCCACATTGCAGGAATGCTGCGGAAATTTCCACAACATTTCCGCACTCCAGCCACGGGTAGAACGCATGCAAATTCGCATTCGTTTTTCCTGCGGAAAACAAGCGTTTTGCAAGTGTTTTTCGCTTGCGGAATGCTTGCGCATTCCAAGCGATTAGCATCGCTTGGAAATAGGATGTTAAAATAAAAAAATAAAAAACATTGTTATTCTCACCTTCCGACGGCCCCCGATCTGCTCTACGGCGCTGCCGGCATCTTCCGGTCCCAGTAATGCTTTGCGTAAAGGACCTGAGATGACGTCACGCTCGCCAGAGCGCGAAGTCATCAGCGGTCATTCTCGCAAAGCATTACTGGGACCGGAACATGCCGGGAGCGTGGTGAGAGGCGGGAAGGACTCCGGGGGCTGCCGGAGGGTGATTACATCTCTATTTTTTACTTTTATTCTCTTTTTTACAGGATTATGGTACCCAGGGCCTGGAGGAGAGTCTCCCCTCCTCCAGACCGTGGGTGCCATCCGCACATGATCCGCTCACTTTGCGCATGGTAGGCATAGCCACATGTGGAAAGTGAGCGGATCAATGCATTCCTATGGGTGCGGAATCGCCGCAATTCCTTAAAAAGAATGAGCATGCTGCGGATTTTTCCGCGATGTGATTCTGCAGCGGAAAAATCCGCAGCATTAGCACAGCATTGCGGAATCCCATAGGATTGCATGGGATGCGTTTTCGCGATGATTCTGCAGCGGAAAAACGCAAAAACAAATGCAACGTGTGCACACAGCCTAAAAGTTGTATCTCATGAATCAGCTGAAAACATCTGGAAAAGCTACAATGATGCAAAAATCTGAAAACTAGCTAAACCACAAGAGACAACTTGATAAAAGGCGCAAATCGAAATTGTTTGAGTTTATGGCTAAGCGCAGTCACTAATTGGGAGTTATTTGCACAAAAAAAAATTGTGCCCAAGGTCTACAACAAATGCAGAGATAAGGGGTTTTTTTTGGGTTTTTTTTTAGGGCCCATAATGGTTTTAAATGCTCTGCTTCCCTGTACACGCAACTTTGATGTGGTCATAAATTAGCTGAGATGAGCTCAGAAAGACTGATACGTTGCAAACTCTCCTGACAGACTGTGAGAACAGGCTCACTGATGGATTCTCAGTTAACTCATTATGCAGCCAGCAGTAGACGGTACCTCAAAGACTACAGAAGGATTGCAAAAAAATTTTTTAGCCCAAATTTCATGCATTATGTAAGAAAAGATAACTGTCCCCCAGGGTAGACAACATATTTAAAGAGGACATTTCATATTTTTTCACGTTGAGCTGGACACAGGATGTAGGCGTAGCTGCAGAACGGAATAAAATATATATATTTTTTTTTTTATTTTGTCTCTCCGTTGCAGAGATATTAGCAATCAAATGTTTGGTAGCTAATAAGTTAACTTTTGGTAAGTCCAAGTCTCCAAGGAATAGCCATAGTGGACCCCACTTCCCTAATATGTGCCATATGGACAGGGGTAGTTTTTATGAGACCGTCGCTTTAAATACTGGAGGGTTAAAATCAAACCAGTTTTTCTCATCAAGTATCTGTATATTTTCAGAATTCTATACTTGGTTGCCGCAGCTCTTATCTCTTCTTAGCTGAAAAAATGTTTTTTTGATGTTTGGTAATTTAACTGTGTCACAAAATGTCTTAATATTTTTCTTTTCTTTTACTTTTTGCACAGAAGCGTTCGTGCCAAGGGTTGGAAAGTTATGCAAACGAGGTTTTGCTGAATGACTATGACATGGTGTGCTGGCAGGCGGAGGTAGCGCCCGTAAAAGAGCCTGATAATGGCTTTGTGCCGGATGGCGGCATTCAGCAGCACTGTATGGTACAGTAGTTATTTTTTGTTTTTATTTTTATGTGTTTTTTTTTAGTTGTCTTTCATTCTTTAAAACCATAATCTAATGTATATATATTTATTTTTTTCTTATATTTTAGCCCCTTCAAAACACACAAACTGAAACCCCCCAAATATGCCTGAGATGTATGGCTGGAGAATCGGTGAGAATGTTTTTGGTTTTTTTTACATTTTATTACCATGTAATTATTTTATTATTCATATACTGTGAATGTATACACTGCCTTGAAAAAGTATTCATACCCTGTGAACTTTTCCACATTTTTTCATGTTCCACCCACAAAGATAAATGTATTTTATTGGGATTTTATGTGATCTGCAGTATTTGTGAAGTGCGAAGGAAATGAGAAATGGTTTTCTAAGTATTTTAAAAATATATATCTGAAAAATGTGACATGTATTTGTATCCAGCCCTCCAGAGTTGATACTTTGCAGGACCACCTTTCTATGTAATTGATGCTGCAAGTTTTTTTTTCGTCTCACCAGCTTTGTACAACAAGAGGTGAAATTCTTGCCCCTTTTTCTTTACACACTCGCTGTCGCTCAGTGAGATTGGATGGAGGCGTCTGTGACCAGCAATTTTCGTGTCTTGTCACAGATTCTCAATGAGATTTCTGTCTGGACTGTGACTGAGACATTCACACACATGAATATGCTTTGATCTAAACCATTTAATGTAGCTCTCACATTATGTTTAGGGATGTTGTCTTGCAGGAAGGTGAACTTGGGCTCTAGTCTCAAGTCTTTTTCTTCAGTCTCTGACAATTTTTCTCCTGGATTGCCCTGTATTTTGCTTCATCCATCTTCCCATCAACTCTGACCAGCTTCTCTACCTTTTCTGAAGAAAAGTCTCACTACAGCATGGTGCTGCCACCACCATGTGTGACGGTGGGAAGGGTGTATGTATTGTGCAGTGTTAGTTTACCGCCACATATACACATATAGCATTTTGTGTGTGTATATATATATCTGTGTATAAAACAGTGGGGGAAACAAGTATTTGATCCCGTGCTGACTTTGTAAGTTTGCCCATTGACAAAGACATGAACAGTCTATAATTTTAAGAGTAGGTTAATTTTAACATTGAGAGAGAGAATATCCAAAATAAAATCCAGAAAATGATATTGTATAAAACATTGTATAAATTATATAAATTTATTTGCATTTTGCAGTGAGAAATAAGTATTTGATCCCCTACCAACCATTAAGAGTTCTGGCTCCTACAGACCAGTTAGATGCACCTAATCAACTTGTTACCTGCATTAAAGACAGCTGTCTTACATAGTCACCTTTATCCAACTAAGCCACAGCACCAGAAGGTGCTGTGGCTTAGGGTACCGTCACACTTGGCGGCGCACCAGCGATCCTGACAACGATGCGACCTAGTAGGGATCGCTGGTGCTGCGACGCAGCAACGATACAGAACGATACGACGGTCGTTGGGACTCTGTCTCTCAGACCTGTAGTATTGAGGTCGTTCGTCGTTGTCCCTGTCAAACACAGCGATGCATGCTGGCCAGTGGGACACCAGCGATCAAAAAATGGCCCAGGACATTCGAGCATGATCAGTGACATCGCAGCGGGAGCCCGATCGCTGCTACGTGTCACATGTAGCGAGATCGCAGGCGAGATCGCTGTTGCGTCACAAAATCAGTGACGCAACAGCGATCTCGCTATGTGAGACGGGGCTTTAGTTGGTTAAAGCGCATGTCTAGTAAACAGGAGATCCTGAGTTTGAATCTCAGCAGTGCCTTGTTTTCATCTCCTCACAAAGAAGCTTTCTATCTTAAAAATAGGTATTTCACTTGCATACAGCTACAGCTCTACTGATTAAAATCTCTTCTATCTAAAGGTACTGTCACACTTAGCAATGTACCAGCGATCCCGACCAGCGATATGATGCGGTCAGGATCGCTGGTGCATCACTAAGTGGTCGCTAGTGAGCTGCCACACCGGCAGATCTCACCAGCGACATCGCTGGGGACGGGGGTCGCTACTTACCTGTCAGACGAGGCGATCCTGACGTCCTCCCGCCCGGCTCCATGCTCGTCGCTCGCCTCTCCACAGAAAGCGTCGCAGGAAGCTGGCGACGAGAAACGGCCCAGGACGTTCTCGCGCGATCAGCGATAACCAGCGGGGGAGCGGGTCGGAGGTAAGTATCACACACAGCGATATCGCTATAATGTCACAAGTTATAGCGATATTGCTAGCGATATCGCTTAGTGTGACAGTACCTTTAGAGATATAAAGGAAGAAAGATGGCTTCAAGCATGACATAGACACCTTTATAAAAGACTCCTGTCCACAGACTCAATTAATCAGTCAGACTCTAATCTCTACAACATGGGCAAGACCAAAGAGCTTTATTAAGATGTCAGGGATAAGAACATAGACCTGCAAAAAACTATGGGAATGGGCTATAAAACCATGAGTAAGACGCTGGGTGAGAAGGAGACAACTGTTTGTTAGTAAGAAAATGGAAGAAATACAAAATGACTGTCAATCGACATCGATCTGGGGCACCATGCAAAGTCTCACCTCGTGGAGTATCCTTGATCATGAGGAAGGTGAGAGATCAGTCTAAAACTACACGGAGGGAATTTGTTAATGAGCCCAAGGCAGCTGGGACCACAGTCACCAAGAAAACCATTGGTAACATATTACGCCGTAAAGGTTTAAAATCCTGCAGTGCCTGCAAGGTCCCCCTGCTCCAGAAGGCACATGTGCAGGCCCATCTGAAGTTTGCGAATGAACACCGGGATGATTCTGTGAGTAATTGGGAGAAGATGCTGTGGTCAGATGAGACAAAAATTGAGCTCTTTGGCATTAACTCAATTCGCCGTGTTTGGAGGAAGAGAAATGCTGCCTATGGCCCAAAGAACACTGTCCCCACTGTTAAGCATGGAGGTGGAAACATTATGTTTTGGGGGTGTTTGCCAAGGGCACAGGATTACTTTAGCGCGTCAATGGGAGAATGGATGGAGCCATGTACCATAAAATCCTGAGTGATAACCTCCTTCCCTCCACCAGGACATTAAAAATGCCGGTGGAGCCCCCCCGCACCACAGAGCACCGCCGAACCTGCCGCACCAGCCTGGCATGGGATTTCCTGGAGGCCAACTCATTACAGCAATGAATGTGTGGGGGCTGGGCTTTCAGAAAATGTCAGCGGTCCACTGAACACCTCCTGTGACAACGCTCCACCAGCGCTGCCGATTTCCCCCCCCCCCCCGATAAGCTGAATTCGGACTGTGAAGGCCCCGTTACACATAATGATGTCCCAGCGATCCCACCAACAATCCGACATGGATGGGATCGCTGGGACATCATTAGTCTGATCGCTGGTGAGCTGTCCCATAGACAGCCCCTCCAGCGATCAGCACCAGCGAGCAAGCTGGTATCTAATGTAAACATCGGGTATCCAGGAGTCGCGGCTCCTGGATACCCGATGTTTACATTAGAAACCAGCGTCGCTGATCGCAGGTCTCTCACTGCTACACGCAGCGATGCGCATTGGCCAGCTGGAGACCGGCGATCAAAAAATGTCCCAGGCTGATCGAGCACGATCAGCGATACCCAGCAGGGGGGCCGGTCGCTGATCCTCATCACACACAGCAATCTCGCTGGCGAGATCGCTGTGGCGTCACAAAACCAGCGATCTCTCCTGTGTGTGACGGGGGCCTTAAGACGGACCCCCATTTGACACATTAACTTTTTCTTTCCCCTATTTTCCTTCTGAAAATTTGGGGTGTGTCTTATAGTCCCAAAAATACGGTACTTATTTCTCATGGCAAAATGTAAATAAATGTATAGAATTTATACAATGTGATTTTCTGGATTTTATTTTTGATATTCTATCTCTTAGGCTACTTTCACACTTGCTTTGTTTTGCAGCGCGTTTTTCCCGCAAATGCTGCGTTTTTTTCAAGCATTTTTATGAGCATGCATGAAAAAAACGCAGCGTTTTTATGCGTTTGTATGCGTTTTTAGTGCGCTTTTACCGCGTTTGCGTTTTTTTCCAACATTAGTTGGCCTCTCACACTAACCCAAACCATGACTTTACTAACCCTAACCCTTAACCAAACCATACCCTAACCCTGACCCTAACCCTAACCCTTAACCAAACCATCCTAACCCTTAACCAAACCCTACTAACCCTTACCCTAAACCCTAACTAACCCTAACCCTTAACCAAACCATACTAACCCTAAACCCCCTTAGCTAACCCTAACTCTAACCCAAACCCCTAAATTCCATTGTCTAACTAATGGTCAACAAAAAAACGCATGCGCAAAAAACCGCATACATGAGCATGCCAATGCGCACATATGCGCACCCATAGACTTATAGTGGGTGTCTTGCTGTAAAAAAACGCATTGCGTGCGCATGCGTTTTTTTGAGGCAAGTCGACGCCCAAAAAATGCAACAGGATGCCCGAGCGCACACCACAAAAAAACGCATGCGCGTAAAAACGCATACAAACGCATGTGTATGCGCACATAAGCGCATCCCATGCAATATATAGGGAAAAAAACGCATGTGTGAAACCAGCCTTGATGTTAATATTATCCTACCCTTGACATTATAGACTGTTCATGTTTTTGTCAGTGGGGAAACTTACAAAATCAGCAAGGGATCAAATAATGATTCCCCCCACTGTATGCCTATATGTGTATATACTGTATATATATTATACACACACACAAACTGTAAAGAATCACACAAGAGAAAAAAACACTTAATAAAATTTAGATATAATCTTACTAAATATATTTTTTTTTTTTTGTGCGTATGCATATAATATATTTTTGCTTTTTTATATCTTGGCTTTTTAAAATGAAAGGAATAAAAAAAAAAAAATCTGTAATTTTAGTCTCTCTGCAGTGTCCGATCTATAAAACGTAGTTAATAAAAACGACAATTACGTCCTTGAGCAATAAGGTCTGTAAATAGTAAAGGAAGATTGATAGACTTTCCTTTGGGCAAGCGGCAGGCTTTACATATAATTACAAATGAAACGGCTTTCAATGCATTTTAAGAAGCCGACTACATCGAAATAACAGAATAGCGTTTTATGTTGATTTGACTAAATAAATATTGAGCATACAAATAATGAGTGTAGTGCGGGGAGCCGGGGCCGAGCGGATTCTTATCTCTGTACCAGTATTGATTGCATATCTTATAAATAAGATTGGAGAAAACATTATTTAGCGAACAATCCGGCTTCTCCATCTATTACTTTCATCGCCCGTAGCCTCCACCATGATGAGCGTTTAGGGGAGCGGGAGAGGAAGGTGATAACTGATCTTGTCTGACAAGCCGGTCTGCTCTACCCCGGTCTGAGAGCGCTTGTTTGTTGAAATTAATTTAGGCATGTATGATGTGCGTCCACGCGATCTAGACTCACTGGCCTGAAACTATCTCTTCCCATATACTCACTCATTCATAAACTTCTGGAATTGTACGATGTGCAAAATTCGTATTTTATTTTTCTCTTGCTTAGGTCAATAGAACTCTGCATATAGATCCTAAAATTCTCCTTTTAAAAAAAAAAAATAAATTTACTGAGACTTTATTTTAATAATATGAAAAATTCCTATGATGGAATTGTAAATTTTTATTTTTGTGATATATATTTTTCTCATCAAAGCTAGAAATATTTTTTACGTTTTGTCTGAAAATATATCCCAGGTTTTGACAATTAAATATAAACTTTTAAATGTTTCCTAAATGTACTCTGCCCTTTTTCATTTACTTGAACATTTCTGTAAATTGAAGATTAAATTGATTTTTAATTGAACTTTAAATGTATTTTTTTTATGATTTTTTTTTTTTTAATTTCTATTTTTGAAGTCCTTATTAGCACAAATATTTGTTACACTTCTATCTTCTTGGTTCTCCTTAGGCAAAAACAACTTTGCTCCAGGGAAATCTCCCGTCTGGAGGACTATTCAGTTTTGCACAGGGGCCCACCAGGAGATTGTTCTGCTCCCCTGTGGGCCAGTACGAGCCTGCTTTGTGGAATTACATAGAAAGTGAACGCATTTTGTTGATGTCCATCTGAAGTTACTTCTGCTTCTATTCAATAATACACCGGGTAGTTTGTTGAATGATTGAGATGCTGCTTTTCCGTGTAGTTAGTGAATCAAATTTATTGGGCCAAATACTGCTCATTTTGGGGGATAATAAGCGGTTTACTCCTGTGCAGGGGTCCAACGGGGGAATTCTACTTCTCCCCTGTGGGCCAGTCCGAGCTTGCTTGGCTATATCACTCAGTCTCTTGGACATGTGCATCTAAGACCACAGCTACTGTTAAATAGAGATGAGCAAATATTTCAGTGTTCGGTTCGGCTCGCGATGGCCGAATTTGCAGTATTCGCCAACTTAATCGTTGAGTATAGCCAAAAATACACAGCACAAAATCCGGTGTTTCCCACGCTGTGTGACAGCATGGGAAATACTGGCGTAGCGCTTCTGATTGGCGGTGATATCATCCTCGCCGGTCAGAGAGCCGCGGTTCCCACGCTGTCAGATGACAGCGTGAGTGCTCAGCTGTGATCTGAGGTATAAAGTTTACCTCTGGTCATTGGTGCTAATAACAGTGAGAGCAGGATGGGAGCATTCATTCATTAAATAAATAAAAAAAGCATGCATGGGTTCCCCTGTATTTTTGATAACCAGCCTTTCAAAACTCACATCTGGGGGCTGCAACTCAGCTGCCAGCTTAAGCAAGGTTTGTTATCAAGAATAGAGGAGTCCCCACGCCGTATTATTATTTAAATAATTTTAAAAAATGGTGTGGTGCCTTTGTAAAGCTGACAGCTGGGGGCTGTTATTCTCAGGCTGGTAAGGGGCCATGTCCAATAGTTACGCCAATTCTGGCGCTTTGCTCGGCTCTTCCCTCTTGCCCTGTAGCGGTGGCAAGTGGGGTTCATATTTGTGGGGTTGAAGTCACCTTTTGTATTGTCATGTGACAGACATCAAGCCCATGGCTTAGTAATGGAGAGGCTTCTATAAGACACCTATCCATTACTAATCCTATAGTTATATGGTAAATAAATACACAGCCAGAATAAAGTCCTTTATTAGAAATCATTTTATTTAAAAATAACAAACAGTTAGGTGAATATAACGTCTATTCCACCGAAGCCCTCATTCTCCTGTAATAAAACTAAAATAAAAAAACTGTACACCATACCTGTCTGTCTTTCTGTCCTATGCCGTAATCTATGTCTGGGGGATTAATAGTTTTTAATTTGGACGGTGCCAAGATGCGACCGTCCAGGCTGAGAACCACTGGGGAATAAACTGCTGCGAGCACAGCCTCAGTGACCGGCGGTGACGTCATCGAGGTTACGTCCGGTCACTGAGGCTGCGTTCCCAGCCAGGCTAAACTGCTGTGACCTCAGTGAGATCCCTGCTAGCACCGTGGGGAAAAAGTGACTAAGTTCACCCCAGTTCAAGCTCACCGTGATCTGCGGTGAAGTCACTGAGCTTGAACTACGGTGACCTCATCACTGACTTTTTCCCATGGTGCTGAGGTCACGGCAGTTCAGCTATGCTGGGAACGCAGCCTTAGTGACTGGATGTAACCTTTATGACGTCACCCCCAGTCACTGACGCTGCGTTCCCAGCAGCTCATTCACCAGTGGTTCTCAACCTGGATGGTCGCATCTTGGCACCTTCCAGGTTGAAAACTAATAATCCCCCAGATATGGATTACGGCATGGGACAGAACGACAGACAGGTATGATATATTGTTGTTTTTTATTTTAGTTTTATTATATATATAACACTTGTGTCACTGACATATATATATAATACTAGAAATAGGCCCGATGCTATCGCATCGGAGTGCGGTGAAATTAACATCTGTGTATGCTTAGTGGTGCTGACAGGAGCAGTGCGGGTAGAGTGTGCAGTTGTGGCTGTTACTCCGCATGCGCGGGAATTGCGGCTAAGATCTGCGCCTGCGCAAGTGACATACACTTCACCGCTAATCCCGCCCATGCGTAGTAATGACGTGACTGTTACTGCGCCTGCGTGGGAATAGCGGAGACGTGTACATTATATACCAGAGTATAAGCCGAGACACCTAATTTTGCCACAGAAAACTGGGTAAGCTTATTGACTTGAGTATAAGCCGGGTATGCATTGTCCCCCCGTCCCTGTCCTGGTATGTGTGGCTCCCCAGGTCCCTGTCCTGCTATGTGTGGCTCCCCCATCCCTGTCCTGCTATGTGTGGCTCCCCCCATCCCTGTCCTGCTATGTGTGGCTCCCCCCATCCCTGTCCTGCTATGTGTGCCTCCCCCCCGTCCCTGTCCTGGTATGTGCGGCTCCCCCTGTCCCTGTTCTGGTATGAGTGGCTCCCCCGTCCCTGTCCTGTTATGTGTTGCTCCCCCTCCTGTATGCATGGCTCCCTGGTCCCATGCTGTATGCATGGCTCCCTGGTCCCATGCTGTATGCATGGCTCCCTGGTCCCATGCTGTATGCATGGCTCCCTGGTCCCATGCTGTATGCATGGCTCCCTGGTCCCATGCTGCATGCATGGCTCCCTGGTCCCATCCTGTATGTATGGCTCCCTGGTCCCATCCTGTATGTATGGCTCCCTGGTCCCATCCTGTATGTATGGCTCCCTGGTCCCATCCTGTATGTATGGCTCCCTGGTCCCATCCTGTATGCATGGCTCCCTGGTCCCATCCTGTATGCATGGCTCCCTGGTCCCATCCTGTATGCATGGAATCCCTGGTCCCATCCTGTATGCATGGTTTGCCTTGGCTCGGCTCCGCCGGTCCTCACTCGTCCTCCTCGAGCAGTGACTACAACATTCATGCATCTCTCTCTGTGTTCCCGGCTTCCAGCAGCACTTCCTGTCCCTGTCCTGTTATGTGTTGCTCCCCCTCCTGTATGTATGGCTCCCTGGTCCCATGCTGTATGCATGGCTCCCTGGTCCCATGCTGTATGCATGGCTCCCTGGTCCCATGCTGTATGCATGGCTCCCTGGTCCCATGCTGTATGCATGGCTCCCTGGTCCCATGCTGCATGCATGGCTCCCTGGTCCCATCCTGTATGTATGGCTCCCTGGTCCCATCCTGTATGTATGGCTCCCTGGTCCCATCCTGTATGTATGGCTCCCTGGTCCCATCCTGTATACATGGCTCCCTGGTCCCATCCTGTATGCATCGAATCCCTGGTCCCATCCTGTATGCATCGAATCCCTGGTCCCATCCTGTATGCATGGAATCCCTGGTCCCATCCTGTATGCATGGAATCCCTGGTCCCATCCTGTATGCATGGAATCCCTGGTCCCATCCTGTATGCATGGAATCCCTGGTCCCATCCTGTATGCATGGAATCCCTGGTCCCATCCTGTATGCATGGAATCCCTGGTCCCATCCTGTATGCATGGTTTGCCTTGGCTCGGCTCCGCCGGTCCTCACTCGTCCTCCTCGAGCAGTGACTACAAGATTCATGCATCTCTCTCTGTGTTCCCGGCTTCCAGCAGCACTTCCTGTATTCAGCGGTCACGTGGTACCGCTCATTAAAGTAATGAGTATGCACTCCATGCCTATGAGCGTGGAGACGCGTCCATATTCATTACTTTAATGAGCGGTACCACGTGACTGCTGAATACAGGAAGTGCTGCTGGAAGCCGGGAACACAGAGAGAGATGCAGGGACATTGCAGCTACCGCACCAGGAGTGGGTGAGTATGCTGTGACAGCTGCTCTCTCCTGCCGCTCCCTCCCCCGCTGGCTTGCTGGCTTATACTCGTGTATATACCGTATGTCACTTGCGCAGGTGCAAGTGACACTGCCGCGGTTCCTTATGGGATTCGGGGACAGCGGCCAACTGGAAATTATATATGTAGATGTATGTCAGTGACGCACGTATTAATAAATATATATATATATATATATATATACATACTGCTCAAAAAATAAAGGAAACACTATTCCATTTGCAACAGGCCGTTTGTTTCCTTTATTTCTTTGAGTAGTATATATCCTGTCATGCTATGATTTTACTGAACATGGCACATGAATTGCCGGCTTTTATTCTGTCTTTTACCGAATGTTACCGACTTTTTCCGATTTTAAGAAAAATACTCGTTACCGATCACGAATCCGAATGTAACCTATTCGTGCCAAATTTACGTTTGGCGATCGTTAAACAGTTGTAACAAGTCCACCAATTCTTGAGGTTAGTTAGGATCACAACAATGTGACCCTAAAAAATAATGCATTGATCCCCTCTCCTGTGGGATGAATGTTGTTAATGAACCAACGAAATTGAGTTCAGCACAAAGAAGTTTATTTAATTAAAAGTAAAGCCACATAAAGAGGAATTTAAAATTCCAGCAAAAATTCATGAATTAACTCAAAAACGTGCAGTTGTATATACCTTCCCAGGTCTCGAAACAAGCAAACTTTCTTAAACACTTCACGACATGCGCCGTACATGTACGGCGCACGTCGTGTCTCTCTTTGATGTGGGCTCCGGCGCTGAGACCACATCTTTCCCTGCACATGCCAGATGGAGAAACTTTTTTTTTTCTCTCTCTACACATCTGAGAAACCTGAGAAAAACTGACGTCAATTTGATCAAATTCTGAGCAGAATAATTGGACCGTTATTCTCGGGTGTGTAGGGAATGGTCATATAACCATATCCTAAGCACTAAAATGTGAGACTCGGGACGGCAGATACTTTATTTTTATTACTTGTCTAAAATTGTATAATTTTGGGTAGAATTTGTGACGCTGGCAGGTTGTTGTCCCACATCTCGCTTCCTCTTGGGGGACGTCGCTCTTGTGTCTGGATCATGTTGCATGTGCCGCTCTATCAAGATTGAGCTCCAGGAGCAGTGGGAAAGCCCGGGATAAAAGGTTTGATTTCGAGTGAGACATCTGGCTGGTAAACACCGTGAATTCATAAAAGACTACGGTGGGGGAGCGCTTCTTTTCAAAACGTCCCGCTCATCTGGGCCTCCTGCTGCCACCGTGACAATAACTTTACATTGCAGATTGACTGACTGCTCGAGTCGGGGAAGCGGTGAGTCCACCTGTGACTGCAGTGAGGAGTTAGAACGACACCGGTAGAAAATTGGATAGAGGCGAAACTTCGAAACATGTAACAGAAGCCAAACTGTGAACATAAGACCAAATTCATTTGATGGAAGGTGGTGTAAAAATCATGCAAACATATGGTGCAATCTTGGTTTGGTCTACAGGTTCATTTCTCTAAATTGGGGGGGTCTAATTCAGGAAAAAAAAAATCGAAATTAATGGCCATAGTGGAAATTAGGTATTGAAAGCATCTCTTGATTTTGTATTGCAGTACACAAATCTCTCCTGTGCAGGAGCTGTGGGGAAATTGTAGACTTAGGCTATGTGCAGACGTGTGGAATTCTGGCGGAAATTTCCGCAGAAATTCCATTCCACGGGAAATATGCGAGAAATCTGCATTTTAAATTCCCGCGTATTTCCAGCGGAAAAACTAGTGATTTGCAAGCGTAATCAGCTTGCAGAATGCTAGCGTTTTCCAAGCGATCTGTAGCATCGCTTGGAAAACTGACTGGTTGGTCACACTCGGCAAACATAGTGTTTGACGAGTGTGACCAACTTTTTACTATTGAGGCTGCCTATGCAGCATCAGTAGTAAAAAGATATAAATTTTAAAAATAAAAATCATGATCTTCTCACCTTCCGGTGTCCCCGCAGCGTTCCCGATCATCGCGATGCTCCCGGTAAGTCTCGTTCCCAGTGATGCCTTGCGACAATGACCTTTGATGACGTCGCGGTCTCGCGAGACTGCTACGGTTTCGCGAGACTGCGACGTCATCAAAGGTCATTGTCGCAAGGCATCACTGGGAGCGGGAGTTGCCCAGAGCATCGCTGAGGCCTGGGGATGCTGCACGGAATGCCGGAAGGTGAGAAGAACACGATTTTTTATTTTATTTCTTTTTCTTAACAGGGATATGGTACCCAGGGCCTGGAGGACAGTCTCCTCTCCTCCAGACCGTGGGTACCATCCGCAAATGTTCTGCTTACTTTTCGCATGGTGGTCACAGCCACATGCGGAAAGTAAGCGGAACAATGCATTCCTATGTGTGCAGATTTTCCCTCGATTCCGCACAAAGAATTAGCATGCTGCGGAATGCCATAGGATTGCATGGGATGCTGTTTTTTTGCATTTTCGCTGCAAAATCTCGCGTTTAAAAACTCTGCAAAAATGCTACGTATGAATTCAGCCTTACTGCCAGGTTTCCTTTTAGATTAGAGCTGATCTGTGGGGTTTCCTGTAGGCAATCATTTTGTGATCAGCTTATTAGAGACCCTTCTAACAAGTAGGTGACTGTCCAATCCAGACCCTTCCCCTAATTTAAATATTTTTTCTGATTCTTTTTTTTATTACAATGGAACACATCTGTGTAGAGAAAAAAAATCTTTATTGCATTTAAAAGACCTCAAAATTATTAAATGAGTTTTCAAAGATTAGCAAATCTGTGTAGAGATAGTAAAAAAAAAAAGTAACAATTATCAGTACAGATGAGTGAAACAAATTTTCCCTAAATAGTAATGTCACAGCTCACCTCCTCCTCCCCCGTACCATGACTGATCTCTATATACAGTAGATAATACAGATATACTACTCACAAAAGGTGATGTCACAGCTCACCTCCTCCCTTCCTGTTCAATGACTGATTACACCTCTATGTACAATAATTAACACAGGATCCACTATTCACAATAGATGTCACAGCTCACCTCTCCCCCCTGTACAATGACTGATAACACCTCTACATATAGTAGATAATACAGATATACCATTCACAATAGGTGATGTCACATCTCACCTTCCCATCCTCCTGTTCAATGACTGATGACACCTCTATATACAGCTGATAACACAGCATCCACTATACCCAATAGGAGATGTCACAGCTCACTTCCTCCGTCTCCTGTACAATGACTGATAACACCTATATATATACAGTAGATAACGCAGGATCCACCATTCACAATAGGTGATGTCACAGTTCACCTCCTCCCCCTCCTGTACAATGACTGATAACACCTCTATATACAGGAAATAATACATGATCCACCATTCACAATAGATGTCACAGCTCACCTCTCCCCCCTGTACAATGACTGATAACACCTCTACATATAGTAGATAATATACAGATATACCATTCACAATAGGTGATGTCACATCTCACCTTCCCATCCTCCTGTTCAATGACTGATAACACCTCTATATACAGTAGATATCAGTCATTGTACAGGAGGATGAGGTGAGCTGTGATGTCACCTATTGTGAATGGTATATCTGTATATTATCTACTGTATATAGAGGTGTTATCAGTGATTGTACAGGGAGAGGAGGAGGTGAGCTGTGACATTATCTACTGTTTATAGATTATAGAGGTTTTATCTTCCATTACAATACTGTCTCTGATGATAATGCGATCGCTGAAAAGTCATCTGTATAGAACAGGCAGTATTACTCTTATTCAGAGACTGAAAAAGCTGGGAGATTTCTGATATTCAATTTTGTGGGAAATATAGATGGTGGTATAAAAAATAAATGTAATCAACCTGATTTAAACAAAAGGTCATTTTCTGAGAGCTCCTTCCCTTTAATATACGGAGCTTGAAATGTCGTCTTTAATTTATTATGTAATATGCTATAAGGTAATCCAGCCGGAATAAGAAATCACCTATCCACTGTATCAGGGCCACCTCCGGACAGTCGATAAGATCTCTGTTTGCCGTCACTGACTGTCCTGTGCAGCACTAATGGGCCCTGCACCCGGATGAGCAGCGAGTGATCCGTTCACTGACGGCAAACAGCTAAAATTACCCCACAAATATAAGACTAGCGCAAATGATATTATCTGCATGTAAAGGAAATGCTGAAAGGGACGTTCCTGTTTCTAGTTTTCTTTGTACAACTTTCCAACATACTTCATGAATCCATTCATTGCAGCTTTTCAAGATCTCTGCTTGCTGCCCCAAAGTCCGAATCTTCATTGTTTAATTCCGAGGGATACAACTCTGTCCGAGTCCTATTATAAGACGACCACCTATAAAAAGGACAGATTATTATTTTATTTTATTTTTTTTTGCACCTTTTATGTAAATTCTAGAATGACAGCAAGCAGAGATATAGATGTTGATCCAGTAAGTATATTGGGAGTGTACCGGCACACGTTATGGTCCCAATGACTATGTTTGGTATATGCGCTGTGAGCCTTACCTGTGCATAAAGGTGAACTTTAACCCCCCATTTCCTGGTTGGTGACCGCACTCTTCTCTTTTCGTGTGTCAGTAGTATGATATACATGATATAATATATGATAAACATCCGGTCTTTTAATTTCAGGGCCACATCAATCACATATTGCGACTCTAGGCCTGCAGGACAGAAGAGGACAGATGACCACACTGCGCTGTAAGACGCCCTCCAAGGAGAAGGATTTTTTTTCTGTCTCCACAAGCTATGCTACGTTGGTTCATACAGTGCCTGAACTGTAGAAACTCGTGCCGACTCGCCTGCCTGCTGACCGTGACCGTGTTTCACGATCTCCATCCAACTGATCCTATGGTTTATTCCATCATGGAATTATGGAAACCACTATCCTCTGGCAGCTAATCTGTGACTATCTAAGTGTTGTAGTACTACAAGTCACAGCAGGCTGTGACAAGCAATTGGCTTTTACGAAGAGCTCCGAAGATCTTTGCCTTTGCAATGGCAGAACATAACTAACCCATTGGCTTCCATCCAGTCATGTACATACCGTATGTACTCGATCAGACCCTGATCTGACCCCATTGATCTATTTTAAAGGGTTTTATTTTTGTTTTTGTTTTTTTTGGAGGGGCTCTGTAAAAATAATAAGTCTGTGTTCATACCTATCAAATCCCCCCGCTGTACCAGTGCTCCCTCTGGCCACTGCATCGACGATGTGTTTTGGACCACATGTGACCTCTGCAGCCAATCACTGGCCTCAGAGATGTTCCGCTGAGGTTAGTGATTGGCTGCAGTCTTCACATTTGGTAGCCGGCACATAATGAAGAAAACAGCTGGGAAAATTGGAACAGCAGAGGGATTTGACCTATGAGTACACAGACTTTTATTATTTTAAATAAAAAAAATATTTCTAACTGCCTTCCAGGAGGCTGCCAGAGACCGCACCGATTACTAGTCTATGGTACATTTAGATTTATATATGTATTATACCCATACTATGGAAAGAACCTGCAACGCTGTTCATCCTGGGCTCTCTGTTTCATGCGTATAATGCTAGCTATATAAAACTAAAAGGAAATATAGTTACCAGGGCTCAGCGGAGCTCTAGTTATCCCGTATACATTTCACAGTGTATAGGACGATGTGTGACACCCTGTATGGACGCTGTAACATTCTGTCATCGGTGGTCGTGTTCGACAGAACAACTCAGGGACTTCAATATCCAAGTAGTTTACTATCTATTTTAAGGGAAAATTGTGTTTTGTTTTTTTTTCTTATTTTTTTTTTTTAAAGAGGACGCACCGGCTCTCCTGACGTTCCTGTTTTAGTCAATTCTATAGTTATTTTTTTTTTCTTTCTTTATTCCTCTATTTCTCTTCGTGGAAGAAGTTACTTTATAAATGAGGCTCTCTGTGACATTGTCCGGTCTGTCCCCACCGTGCAGGGACACATCATATTGAAAAAATGGATCAACCCTCCATTTGTCAGTAAATTTATACATTTCCAGGAGGATCAATAGAGGGTCTATTTTTTTTTTTTCCAATAATTCTCTATATTATTATTTTCTATAAATCAGTATTTTCTAAAAAGAGAAATGTCATGGAGAACCGCTCTATGTGGCACCATATTGGTTAGCTTCCTAGCTCCGAACCTCTTCCTATAGAGCCACACAGTCCGTGCTTGTCTTCTCACCATTCTCTGGAATCCTGTGTCTTTTTCTTTTACCCAAATCTATGCAAACCATTAACCACTATCGGTTTTTAACTAATAATGTGCCAGCGCCTGCCGACATGGTTCTCCGTCCTCTTTTTTTTATATATGTGATACCGATTAGATTGTTCCATATCTCTAAATGAGACGAGGCGCAGAACCTTCTGTGTCATTTTTGGGCAGCGCTTACTACTGTACAAACCAGGGACCCCCAAACCTGCGCCTCTCCAGAAGTCTGGTTTTGCAAAGTTGGGGGCCACTAATATATCGATGTAGTTGGAATATGGTCATTTATTAACGAAAATGTTAAAAATGTGAAATTTGTACATTTTAAATTTTAGATTGTCCAAACCGTTAGGGTTCAATAAAAAAGCCTTTATTTTCTACACTGTTCTCGATGTTGTTTTATTGTCTCCCCTGACAGCCATAACATCTGTCTGATGAGAGACGGAGGATTGGCTTCTTGGGGTCAAACTTTAAAAAAAACGAACTGTATTTTGAACACACTTTGTACAAAAATAGTACAGGTAGATATAAGAAATGTTGTAACGTATCTTATCGGAAAAATCTGCTTCTTTCTCCTCTTGTGAGCCACTTTTGCCTCCTGAAAAAAAAAATGTATATCTCTACCTTGATCAGACAAGATAGACCATTACCCATGACACTTTCTATTGTATTCTATGGTGTGGAGCAGAGTGAGGAAACAAGCCGAGGAAGACACAGAAAGATCACGCTGAGCTTTCGTACAAGTTTTGTATGAAAAATTTTATTTATTTTTTTTGCACAAAAATTTGACTTTTGGCTTTTACACGCTTTACCGATTATTTATTTATTTTTTTTAAGTGGCCCAAGCTTAGTAGGAAGGGATTAGTCCTGCAGGTACCTATAAATTCTTCATAATGGACATGACAAAAATGGAGTTAATTCAGAATGAAGTGCATGATGGTTCACAGCAGAAAAAAAGATGTGCCCAATTCATTGAGGAGCACTCATTCTAATTGGGCAAATTGTGCATCCTGGATCAAAACTGGTGTAGAAACTGCCAGTCTTTTGTTCTGGGCAAATCGTGGCTTGGGCTGAATTTTCCCCACTGGTCGGGACACAATTGTTTGGTAAAATGGGAATAATAGCTTGGCATAAGTAGTGTAATGTAGTTGGAGGATTTAAAGGGATTGTCATGTTTTAACGTAAAAGTCTGCAGTCACACTACGTGAATGCTGACTTGTGCATCCTCACATCACTCTCACTGTGAGACAAAGTGGGTAGCCATGTGACTGCAAGTATGTGATTTGCATACTTCCGGCCATATTCCGACTAGTCTGTGGCAGGCATTGCTCAGTACACTTGAATTGATCGAGGCTGCACACGTCTAGTCGGCATGTGACCGCATTTGTGAATATCACATATTTGCAGTCGCGCTCCCACTGTCGGCACTGAAGAATCCTCTCTGTTGCCACCTGTTATTAATAGGAGAAAAGATTGATAAGCCCACCCCCTTGGCTAAGAAGGCGTAACTTCAGTTAGCCACTAGCTGTAAATGGAATGGACCAATAATACAGTTGGGGCCAAACGTTTTGACACCCCAGCAATTCTGTCAGATAATACTCAGTTTCTTCGTGAAAATGATTGCAAACACAAATTCTTTGGTATTATTATCTTCATTTAATTTGTCTTAAATGAAAAAACACAAAAGAGAATGAAGCAAAAAGCAAAACATTGATCATTTCACACAAAACTCCAAAAATGGGCCAGACAAAAGTATTGGCACCCTCAGCCTAATACTTGGTTGCACAACCTTTAGCCAAAATAACTGCGACCAACTGCTTCCGGTAACCATCAATGAGTTTCTTACAATGCTCTGCTGGAATTTTAGACCATTCTTCTTTGGCAAACTGCTCCAGGTCCCTGATATTTGAAGGGTGCCTTCTCCAAACTGTCATTTTTAGATCTTTCCACAGGTGTTCTATGGGATTCAGGTCTGGACTCATTGCTGGCCACCTTAGAAGTCTCCAGTGCTTTCTCTCAATCCATTTTCTAGTGCTTTTTGAAGTGTGTTTTGAGTCATTGTCCTGCTGGAAGACCCATGACCTCTGAGGGAGACCCAGCTTTCTCACACTGGGCCCTACATTATTCTGCAAAATTTGTTGGTAGTCTTCAGACTTCATAATGCCATGCACAAGGTCAAGCAGTCCAGTGCCAGAGGCAGCAAAGCAACCCCAAAACATCAGGGAACCTCCGCCATGTTTGACTGTAGGGACCGTGTACTTTTCTTTGAATGCCTCTTTTTTTCCCCTGTAAACTCTGTGTTGATGCCTTTACACAAAAAGCTCTACTTTTGCCTCATCTGACCAGAGAACATTCTTCCAAAACGTTTTAGGCTTTTTCGGGTAAGTTTTGGCAGACTCCAGCCTGGCTTTTTTATGTCTCGGGGTAAGAAGTGGGGTCTTCCTGGGTCTCCTACCATACAGTCCCTTTTCATTCAGACGCCGACGGATAGTACGGGTTGACACTGTTGTACCCTCGGACTGCAGGGCAGCTTGAACTTGTTTGGATGTTAGTCGAGGTTCTTTATCCAACATCCGCACAATCTTGCGTTGAAATCTCTTGTCAATTTTTCTTTTCCGTCCACATCTAGGGAGGTTAGCCACAGTGCTATGGGCTTTAAACTTCTTGATGACACTGCGCACGGTAGACACAGGAACATTCAGGTCTTTGGAGATGGACTTGTAGCCTTGAGATTGCTCATGCTTTCTCACAATTTGGTTTCTCAAGTCCTCAGACAGTTCTTTGGTCTTCTTTCTTTTCTCCATGCTCAATGTGGTACACACAAGGACAGAGGTTGAGTCAACTTTAATCCATGTCAACTGGCTGCAAGTGTGATTTAGTTATTGCCAACACCTGTTAGGTGCCACAGGTAAGTTACAGGTGCTGTTAATTACACAAATTAGAGAAGCATCACATGATTTTTCGAACAGTGCCAATACTTTTGTCCACCCTCTTTTTTATGTTTGGTGTGTAATTATATCCAATTTGGCTTTAGAACAATTCTTTTTGTGTTTTTTCATTTGAGACAAATTTAATGAAGATAATAATAACAAAGAATTTGTGTTTGCAATCATTTTCAGGAAGAAACTGAGTATTATCTGACAGAATTGCAGGGGTGTCAATACTTTTGGCCACAACTGTAGATGTACCCATTTGTTCTCTACCGGATTTTCACAACAGTCTGTTACGGGATGGGGCAGAAAATATACTTTTCTCAACCTCCCCAGGTCCAATACTGAATCTCTGCTGCTGCTCCCAGGGTCGGTTACTGTCTGCAGCTCGGACATCACAGTGAATCCAGTGACTCTGCTTGAGTTGACAGTACAAGCCACTGAGCTCAGTGATTGGGTGCAGACGTGGTATCATCATTGCAGACAGTAACAGACAATAGGAGCAGCAGCAAAGACTTGGTAGTGGACCAGGGGAGAATGAATAAAGCACTTTTTTATTTTTAAGCAAACTGTGACTGGGGAGAGAAATTCTCTAAAACCTAAAACCCCCTTTAACCAAGTGTATAGAGAAGAGAAATTACGTGGGTTCTGGACGGAGCCATTGTTTGGCAAGTGATCGTCGTGATGTTAGGGGGCTGCGATCGGTAACAACATGATCGGCGTCTTCAGCGCTCGGTGTCATTGCTGAGTTATGCATAAATGGCAGCTCCACAGATGCAAAAGAAATATACCCTGCTTTAGATCAGAATGTACATCTCCCCCGGGGACGCCTCTTGCGTTTTGATCTATTTTTGATTAAAATGTAAAAATTAAAAATTGCATCAAATGTTAGTAACGCTGCTATGGGAGAAGGTACTCCAGGTATGAAGTATTCCCAACATTCACCTGGGGAGGCTTCCAGCTGCATTGTCTCATCTGTAGGTGGGCTTTTTATGTCAAACATAATTAAAATAAATTGCTGTTAGAAAGCCCATAGCCCAACATGGAGATTTATGTGCGGGCTGCCACCTGCATTCACGTGCTCTGGAAAGCCGAGAGGTGCTTCTCACAAAATTAGAATATCATCAAAAAGTGAATTTATTTCAGTTCTTCAATACAAAAAGTGAAATTCATATATTATATAGAGTCATTACACACAGAGTGATCTATTTCACGTGTTTATTTCTGTTAATGTTGATGATTATGGCTTACAGCCAATGAAAACCCAAAAGTCATTATCTCAGTAAATTAGAATACTTTATAACACCAGCTTGAAAAATGATTTTAAAATCCAAAATGTTGGCCTACTGAAATGTATGTTCAGTAAATGCACTCAATACTTGGTCGGGGCTCCTTTTGCATCAATTACTGCATCAATGCGGCGTGGCATGAAGGCGATCAGCCTGTGGCACTGCTGAGGGGTTATGGAAGCCCAGACCAGAGAATCTTTTTTCTCATAGTCTGTGAGTCCTTCATGTGATTTTTAGAAAACTCTATGTGGGTTTTCATATGTCTTGCACTGAGGAGAGGCTTCCATCGGGCCACTGCCATAAAGGCCCAACTGGTGGAGGCCTGCAGTGATAGTTGACTTTGTGGAACTTTCTCCCATCTCCCTACTGCATCTGTGGAGCTCAGCCATAGTGATCTTGGGGTTCTTCTTTACCTCTCTCCCACGATTGCTCAGTTTGGCTGTACGGCCAGGTCTAGAAGACTTCTGGTGGTCCCAAACATCTTCCATTTAAGGATTATGGAGGCCACTGTGCTCTTAGGAACCTTGAGTACTGCAGAAATTCTTTTGTAACCTTGGCCAGATCTGTGCCTTGCCACAATTCTGTCTCTGAGCGCCTTGGCCAGTTCCTTTGACCTCATGATTCTCATTTTGTCTGACATGCACTGTGAGCTGTGAGGTCTTATATAGACAGGTGTGTGCCTTTACAAATCAAGTCCTATCAGTTTAATTAAACACAGCTGGACTCCAATGAAGGAGTAGAACCATCACAAGGAGGATCACAAGGAAATGGACAGCATGTGACTTTTAGTATTAGTGTCTGAGCAAAGGGTCTGAATACTTATAACTAGAGTTGAGCGAAACAGGTCGGCCAGATTCATAAGTCGCCGACTTATGGCAAAGTCAGGTTTCGCCGACCGAAACCTGACCACAGCGTGAAGTCGGCCATGCGGTCGGCAAAACGAGCGCCAAAGTCGGATTTCCCATAATGCTTGCACGTGACTTTTTTCAGCCACTGAGCAAGGACCTACACATGTGCAGCGTACGGGGAGAGAGAGATTTCGAGCACTTTAAAAAAGCTTCCCCATTGACTTGCATTGGTTTTCGTGTTTCAGTCGGCCTCCGACTTTTCCCTATAATCTGCCGATTTCGTTCGACTTGACTTTTGAGAAAGTCGGGTTTCATGAAACCCGACTCGACCCTAAAAAAAGGCAAAGTCGCTCATCTCTACTTACAGTATGACCATGTGATATTGCAGTTTTTCTTTTTAATAAATTTGCAAAAATTTCTACATTTCTATTTTTTCAGTCAAGATGGGGTGCAGAGTGTACATTAGTGAGGAAAAAAAAGAACTTTTTTGAATTTACCAAATGGATGCAATGAAACAGAGTGAAAAATTTAAAGGAGTTTCACTTTTTGTATTGAAGAACTGAAATAAAGTAACTTTTTGATGATATTCTAATTTTGTGAGATGCACCTGTATCTGCCATGTATTGAAGCTGAACACTTCACCCAGAAAACGATGTCTCTTCCTGACCATTCGGCACTTTCATCTTGGGGACCTGGATTTGTCATTATGTATCTGTTGGGCACTCTTTTATCAGATTCCTAAAGTGATGTCAAATAGTACATGTGAAGATGAGATAAGAGATGACAGTTGGTGCTCGTAAAGTTCTATGAAGAACTGTGGGTATTTTAGAAGCTGGATTCTTTCCCATTTTTCAAAGTTTATTTAATAAAAAAATATTAAGTTCAATGGTGAGATATGAGAGAGCAACGCGTTTCAATCGCTCTCTGGCGTTCTTTCTTCCAGAAACAATACCAGAAAGTGTTTGAAATGCGTTGCTCTCAGATAACACCATGTAATCTCGCCTGGATTCTTTTCCCTTTTTTTTTTTTCCTTGGTTTTTCACGTGTAGCCACATATTTCCCTACTTCTACACCACAAGCCGTCCAGGTGAGCTGCTTTTTCTCTTTCTATTACTATGGAGAACTGAAGCTGTCATTTTATGTGAATTTATTTTTTTATTATTATGCTTGCATGGCGCCATCATATTCCACAGCGCTTTAGAGACCTCATCATCTCTGTCCCCATTGGGGCTCACAATCTAGATTCCCTATCAGTATGTCTTTGGAATGTGGGAGGAAACTGGAGCACCCAAGGGAATCTCACGGAAACATGGGGAGAACACACAAACTCCTTGCAGATGTTGTCATTGGTGGGATTTAGACCCCGGACTCCAATACTGCAAGGCAGCAGTACTAACTATTGAGGCACCGTGTTACCCTTAACTTTTCATAGAATGTTTTAAAATTCTATCAAGGTAGATATATAGCACCAACTGTCCTTTCCTATCTCGGTAATGTAAAAAACTGTACTCAAGAACAATTTTTTTTTTCAGATTTTACTTTTGAATTGAGAGTAAAAGATCAGGAAGAGATAGAAGCAGATTTGTATCATAAGCAATTTTGAAATATATCAGAGAAATCTGCTTCTTTCTTCTCCTGGACTGATCTTTCAATTCATAATTACAATATGGCTTCAGTGAACTGAACACAGATTTCACCATTACTGAAATAGAAGATGACAGGTGGTGCAGTTAAAATTCTATGGAGAGGGCGGAGCTAGAGGCAACACAGACATTCTGCTGCAAGTTCATGTGAAACCACAGTTACAGTTAACCATACAATCTTATGAGCACCAACTGTCATCTCCTATCTCAGCAATGGGATGACACATTTTACCCATGAAGTGAGAATTAATAATCAATCCAGGAGAAGAACGATGCCGAATTCTCTGATAAGAAATACTATGATTTTTTTTTTTTTCATGCGATCTATTGACTCAATAAATAAAAAGTAAAACGATGGTTACTCTTTTAAAACTATGTTCCCAAAATCTTTTTCTATTCATAATGGTAACGGAGACTGTTCCATATTATCCAATTAGAGGAGAAGATCCAGCACTGTCCCTCGGCCCGCATATAACCGAATGGTGCATAGACTTCAATGGCAAGGGTGTAATCCTTATTTCTACTGTGGTGGTAATGCTGCAAAAAAAAAAAAAAAGTTGAGCATTTACAGATTAGAGCTAATCACTTAGATCCCAAGATCTCCTGCGATCAGCATTATATTGTTGGAGACCCATCTGAACCAAAGAGTTCATGTTAAAGGGGTCGTCCAGGATTTAAAGCAATTGGGTCAACGGCAGAAAAGTTTCTAAAATAAAATGTACTGTGTACGTCCCTGCACTCATGACAACATGTAATCCACATGTGAACTCTGCAACAAGTCACTGTCCTCAACAGAGGGGCTGAGCAGCTCAGGACAGTGATTGACTGCAGCAGTCACGGAGAGAAAACGTATTGCTATATTGGAGATCAATGGATCCTCAGCCTCTGAAATTGAGCAAAAATGATTCACAGGACCCTGGTCCTTGTTGGTAATCAGTGGCCCCTGGACCTGCTCCATGCGGACCTTCTCTGGTGCCTCTTCCGGTTTGTAGCCCCAGTGCAGGGTCATGTGTGAGCCGTGGTGCAGCGATCACTTTGTGCCAGACCTACTAATCCGAAGAGGCGCTGGGAATACTGGCGCAAAGTTTTATTGGCCATCTATGTTTTATCCATAGGAAGTGCGAGTACTGCAGTCCATCGATGGCTGCTGATTGTCTGCAGCACTCATGAGGCATAACAATGGCACAGTACTGTGCAAGAGTATTTTTTAACTTTTTTTGGGGACTATAGCTTTTACGATCCCTTGTGCCAGTCAAAAATCTAGTGTAGAAGTCATATGCAAATTAGGCTGGAAGAGCACTGGGGGCGTGTCACCAATTCTTCATCGTGCACTTCCAGCCTAATTTACATGCGGCTTCTACACTCATTTTTTCACGACTGGCACATTGGATTTCGCCAAGAAAAAAAAAAGAAAGTATAATTTTTATTGGGTTCCAGCTTTTATACCGCCATACTACTACTGCCATATGTAAAAAAGAGCCAAGAGGTTCCCTTTAAGTGGTCTTTATAAATTGACAAGGATGGGTAATAAAGGTCCAAACAAAACGTTTAAGAAAAATAAAAAGAGATCTACATAAGTTGCCTCTAAAATCCGAGGGAGCAATCATTTCCCCTAAGATAAAAGAAACAATTGTGATTATGATCCCCTCCAAATCTACAAATGAACATTAAAGCCCCGACGCGTCTGCGCTCCGGAGCAACTTTCGATATTAAAAAGGGAGGAGTTTGCAAATGACTTTACATTTTTTAAAACTGAGTAAATTTGAACAAGGGGTAAAGTTCCCTTTACGGCTCATCAGCTTCGACGACAGATTCGAGAGCGAGAATTGAACCATTTTATAACCCCAGGGCTGTTCATTACATTATACTGCTCTCTATCTGACTGGTGCGGAGGTTTTAGGAAGCTATTCCCTCCAATAATAATTATAGCCGCGTCTGTAGATTATTTTGGTAATTACCGTTCATGAAAAGACTATTGAGAATGATCACAAATGTGACTTTGTCTTTTATGGGTTTTGCTTTCATAGTTAATAACAGATGTTTGAGATTCTTTACTTCTACAATTTATATCGTATTCGCCGCAGCTTCAAACACCTTAAAATAATGACTCCAGGGTAATAATCCCTAATACTCTGCAAATTGCCAGGGAAAGTGTTCAAAGTTTCGGCAATGAACAGGAGCGCGGTTCTGTTGAATTATGAATCGAATCCTCAGGAGGGTAAAACCTATACCTCACATATTAATTACAGTAATGCAAAGTAGCTTTGTGCCATGCAAAATACTAATGTGAACCAGTACGGTCCTTGATAAAGGGACATTGTTTCCATTCCGTAGACCCCTTGCTTGCGCGAAATGGGGCCGTTGTGAGAGCAGGATTTATATTTAATTATCCTGACTCTATTGTGGATATTCTACATATATTCTCTCCTGTTTTCCAAGATGTAGTTTGAGCCAGTATGTGAGTGTAAGATAACAGAAGACCATCAGGAATGTCTTTGTCTAACGGACTTGGAGAAAACAGAAAAGTTGGAGAAACGAAACTTAAGGAGGGTAAACACCCCTAACTTTTCAGCTGGGTGTAGACAGAATCACCTTTAGCCAATGAGATATATGTATGCTAATGCCAGCACATACTTAGAGATAAGATGAGCCAATTATACTGTTACAATGCACGAATACTAATAACCTATATAAAATGATGTTATGGGGTAATAAAGAGACATCTGCTTTGATGCTCAGTGCATCAGCGTGGCTTCTCCGTGCACGTATTTGAATTTTACAATTTAATTTGGAACAGACAAAACGTCTCAGAACGTAACACATTATGTGGCAACGATACCGTCATTGCATCAGAGATATAATGGGATCAGTGTATAAAAATAATTTACATATATTTCTTACTGATTCCTTACCATGAAAGTTGAGTAACTAACCCATATAACTGAAATTATAGCTTCAACCGGAAACACATCTGTCCGTATTTCTCAATTCTACGTCCCATCGTTGTGGGGAAAGATATGCTGGCTGTATCAAGCTTTCCCATACACATTAATCAGATTTTACTTATAATCTTTCTATCAGTCACCAGATTCCAAAATACCAGCTGAATATATTACTAAAAAGATCTTAAACCTAAAGAGACTGGTGCACTTACCTTGAAAATACATTGAAAAATGACTGTGTAATACTTTTTGAAAGCTTCCCTGGTTGATTAATAAAATAAGCATTTTAGGAGTCCTGGACTCTTTGGCTGGGTTCACACGTAGCGGAACTCTCTCGGAAATTACCGCGAGAATTCCGGAATTCCATTCCGCGGGAAAATCGCATTTTAAATTCCTGCAATTTTCCCGTGGAAAAACTAGCATTTTGCAAGTGTTATTAGCTTGCAGAATTGCTAGCGTTTTCCAAGCGATCTGTAGTGTTTGACGAGTGTGACCAACTTTTTACTATTGAGGCCGCCTATGCGGCCTCAATAGTAAAAGATAGAATGTAAAAAATAATACAAAAAAAAATATTGTTATTCTCACCTTCCGACGTCCCGCGCAGTCTTCCCGCCTCTCTCCACGCTATTCTATTTTTTACAGGGATGTGGTACCCAGAGCCCAGAGGACAGTCTCCTCTCCTCCGGACCATGGGTACCATCCGCAAATGTTCTGCTTACTTTTCGCATGGTGTGCACAGCCACATGCGGAAAGTAAGCAGAACAATGCATTCCTATGGGTGCGGGATCGCCGCGATTCCGCGAAATTAATGAGCATGCTGCGTTTTTTACCATGAAGCGATTCCGCCGCGGTAAAAACCGCAGCATTAGCACAGCATTGCGGAATCCCATAGGAATGCATGGGATGCTTATTTTTCGCTGCAAAATCGCGCGGTTAAAACCACCGCGGAAATGCGAAAAAACCACCACGTGTGAACTCAGCCTTAGGCTATGTGCACTCGTATGCAGAAAATTTCTGCATGAAAACCGGACTCCTTCCCAGAAAACGCGCGTTTTTTTCCGCACGGTTTTGCCACGATTTTTGCGCGTTTTGCCGCGATTTTTGCGCGTTTTTGTCGCGATTTTTTCCGGAGAGTCCCCAGACACATAGAAAATAGCCAGAAATGCGGAATTTTTCCGCGAAATTAATGAGCATGCTGCGTTTTTTACCGCAAAGCGTTTTTTTACGGTAAAAAACGCATCAATATGCACAAAAAGTGCAAAATGCATTAAAATGAATGGGAAGCTTCTTTTAGGCTTTTTTGAGCGGATGTTTTGGTAAATCCACGGGAAAAACGCGAAAAAAACCGCTGTGTGTGAACACAGCCTTAAAATGCTCATCTTTAATATCAGCCCTTCTGATGTTACATTGGATTTTGCAAGTGAATATACTAGCCTCATCAGGTCTAAGACATTAAAATAATCTAAACAGTTTTTTTTGTGAAATCTGGAGACAAATCCACTAAACTAAAGCGCCTAAGGGGATACAAAACTTTACAACAGATTTTGATTTTGTGTTGTTCCAGTTTAGTAGTTGTGAACGGTGGAGGTCTTTGTTCACTCCTGTGAAGGTTCAGATGGTATCGGACTATTCTGGAATGCGAACTATAAGCTTTCTGTTGGAAACAAAGGAGGACATATCATTGGTGCAACCTGTGCAGCCGCATAGGGGCCTAAAAAGTAAAGGGGCCATTATCAACTCCAAAGCAGGTGGAATTGTGGTTCATGATGAGCTATTGAACTGAAAAGGCCCCATATACTGCTCTTGCACAGAGGTCATTCTGTATCTGCCAGTGATTGGGCTCCTACAACTCTCTGCTCAAACTCATGAATACAACATGAACACTACAAAACGGGGACTCTTATTTGACAAAAAAGAATTAAAAGTTTAGTTAGCTATTTACTTAGTTTTTATCGGCCTGACGTGCCATACTTGATATTGAACTTGTCAGCACTTTTGTGTAACCCCTTTATGATGTTGGGCATAATAATATGCGCTCGTCGGACTCCTCCTGTTTGATGCGGGCTCTGGCACTAAGCCCGCACCTTTCCGGGCACCTGACAGCTGATCTATGCTGACATGTGCCCGCAACAGCCACGGGTGGAATCGCGATCCTCCCGTGGCTGTTAACTAATTAAATATCGCTGTCAATCTCTGAGAGCGGCATTTAACTCACGCTTACAAGAAGCATGTTGTAAATCCTGCCCATTAGTGACCCCGTCACACGATGGGTCACTGATGGGTTGGCATGGCAACCAGAGGTCTGAAGCAGACCTCCATGGTTGTCATTGCCAGATTGGCTTGAGCACCGCCCCGTGGTTGGCATTTCTGCTACACAGGCAATCTGATCATTGCCTGTGAGTAGTAGAAGTGATTGGGTTATGGCAGCTTCTAGTCTCCCATGGAGACTATTGAAGGATGCAAAAAGTAAAAAAAGTTTTTAAAAATATTCAAAAAATTTAAAAAAGGTCAAATCATCCCCCTTTCAAAATAAAACAATAAAAAATCAAATATAAACATGTTTGGTATCGCCGCGTACAGAATCGCCTGATTTATCAATATAAAAAAAGTATTAACCCAATCGCTAAATGGCATAATGAGAAAAAAATTCAAAACACCAGAATTTCGTTGTTTGGTTGCTGCCACATTGGTCACTGCCACGTTGCAATAAAATGCAATAACGGGCGATCAAAAGATCGTATATACAGTGGGTACAGAAAGTATTCAGACCTCTTTAAATTTTTCACTTGCCTCCATTTGGTAAATTCAATAAAGATCATTTTTTTCTCATTAATATACACTCTGCATCCCATCTTGACTAAAAAAAACAGAAATGTAGAAATTTTTCCAAATTTATTATAAAAAATACTGAAATATCACATGGTCACAAGTATTCAGACCTTTTACTCAGACACTCATATTTAAGTCACATGCTGTCCATTTCCTTGTGATTCTCCTTGAGATGTTTCTACTCCTTCATTGGAGTTTAGCTGTGTTTAATTAAACTGATAGGACTTGATTTGTAATGGCACACACCTGTCTATATAAGACCCCAAAGCTCACAGTGCATGTCAGACCAAATGAGAATCATGAGGTCAAAGGAGCTCAGAGACAGAATTATAGCAAGGTACAGATCTGGCCAAGGTTACAAAAAAATTTCTGCGGTACTCAAGGTTCCTAAGAGCACAGTGGCCTCCATAATCCTTAAATTGAAGTTTGGAACCACCAGAAGTCTTCGTAGACCTGGCCGTCCAGCCAAACTGAGCAATTGTGGGAGAAAAGCCTTGGTGAGAGAGGTAAAGAAGAACCCCAAGATTACTGTGGCTGAGCTCCACAGATGCAGTAGGGAGATGGGAGAAAGTTCCACAAAGTCAACTATCACTGCAGCCCTCCCCCAGTCAGGTCTTTATGGCAGCGTGGCCCGATGAAGCCTCTCCTCAGTGCCAGACATATGAAAGCCCGCATAGAGTTTGCTAAAAAACACACAAAGGACTCTCAAACTATGAGAAATAAGATTCTCTGGTGTGATGAAACAAAGATAGAACTTTTTGGTGATAATTCTAAGAGGTATGCGTGGAGAAAACCAGGCACTGCTCATCACCTGCCCAATACAATCCCAACAGTGAAACATGGCGGTGGCAGCATCATGCTATGGGGGGTGTTTTTCAGCTGCAGGTACAGGACAACTGGTTGCAATTGAAGGAAGCATGAATGCAGCCAAGTACAGAGATATCCTGGATGAAAACCTCTTCCAGAGTGCTCTGGATATAAGACTTGGCCAAAGGTTCACCTTCCAACAAGACAATGACCCTAAGCACACAGCTAAAATAACAAAGGAGTGGCTTCAGAACAACTCTGTGACCATTCTTGTCAGTCCCAGCCAGAGCCCTGACCTAAACCCAATTGAGCATCTCTAGAGAGACCTGAAAATGTCTGTCCACCAACTTTCACCATCCAACCTGACAGAACTGGAGAGGATCTGCAAGGAAGAATGGCAGAGGATCCCCAAATCCAGGGGTGAAAAATTTGTTAGATCATTCCCAAAAAGACTCCTGGCTGTACTAGCTCAAAAGGTGCTTCTACTCAATACTGAGCAAAGGGTCTGAATACTTATGACCATGTGAGATTTCAGTTTTTATTTTTTAATAAATTTGCCAAATTTCTATATTTCTGTTTTTTTCAGTCAAGATGGGGTGCAGAGTGTACATTAATGAGAAGAAATGAACTTTTTTTAATTTACTAAATGGCTGCAATGAAACAAAGAATGAAAAAATTAAAGGGGTCTGAATACTTTCCGTACCCACTGTACACCAAAATGGTATCAATAAAAACGTCAGCTCGGCACGCAAAAATAAACCCTCACCCAGCCCCAGATCATGAAAAATGGAGACGCTACCGGTCTCGGAAAATGGCACCATTTATTTTATTTTTTTTTTTTTTTTTTTTACAAATTTTGGAATTTTTTTCACCACTTAAATAAAAAAATCCTAGACATGTTTGGTGTCTCATAGGGGATTTTACATGAACAAAGTTAATTTTAATCAATAGACTTTGGAATAATAATAAGTTCCACAATTGGATGTGTTCCTGTGTCCTGTGCTGAGATAATCTTATAAATGTGCCCCTGCTGTGTACTGTGTAATGGTTGTGCCTGACCATGCTGGAACATGGTCTGATCATACCACAGCTCCTAGGCAGGGGAGGAGAAAAATAGTATACAGACATTACAGCAGGGGATCCCAAATTTTTTCCTTGTGTCAAAATGTTTTTTGGAATCAGGCAGGGAAATGCTTTATCTCACATAAAAAATCTGTGATCCCTGCTGTAATGTCAGTATACTCTTTTGCTTCCCCCCACCCAGGAGATGTGAAAAAGTGAGGTCACCGCAGTTCATCAACTCTGAACTCCTGTGACCTTTCTCACGGTGCGATTATGCTCCTGCCTCAGTGTGAGTCAGCTGGCAGGGAGAGCCATGACTCACAATCCAGAAATGTCAGTGGCTGGATGAAAGATGCAAGAGTCTGTCTGGATCCCAGAAACTCACTCAGCTTTTATGCACACACACTGATTGCAAGCAAACAGGTCTCAGGTGAGGATGTTACCTTTAGTAGCCATTCAAACCCATTTGTGTCAACTTCTGTGCATGTTATCAGGCCAAAATCACCAGGGTATGTGAACTTTTGATCAGGGTCATTTGGATGTTTTGGGTTGTGATTATGATTTAAAAAGAGAAAACACAGCAGTTTGACAATGAATGGCTTCACCCAACCACCATGAGTGGAGAAAAAGTTTTGGTGTTATCATTCATATACTCTGAAAAAAGGCCAAGAAAGTAAAAATTCTGCTGTGTATGTAAACTTTTGAGCACAACTCTATATGTAAAGTGTAATTGTGAATAAAAAGTAGACCAAGAAGGTAACTTACATGTATAAATAAGTGCACAAATATGTCTGGCAACACACCTGTGTAATTGTGTCAGGAAGTATTTACATGACATGTATTGTCTCCCAAAATAGAAGCTTTAACAGTATAAATACGGTGGGGGGGGGGAGAGAAAAGCACGGAAATGGGGGAAGCACGAGGAGGGGGAAGGAGAAGAGAGACCATGAGGAAAATGGGCATCAGAAAAAAATTCCTCATAGATGACTAAGATTCCTTCAAAAATTCAATAACCCAAAAAGAGCAAAATGAAGGACAAGGATCAAATATGTAAGAGTGTAAAAATGCAAATTTTATTACGTTACATAAAAAAACTACATAGAACACAGTAGTCTGGAGTACCAAATAGTGAGGACCGATATACAAAGAAGCATACAGGAGATATAGCCCAAATAAGGTTATATACAAAGGTATGTGCCAGAATTTATACTGCATAAATACCTAAGTTGCCCCATAAGCATACAAAGGGATATAAGATGTAAATCAAAGAGCATTCGTCAGGATAAATGAATAACTGTGGCATCTAACTCAAATGAATAAAATGCCATGAGTAGAAAAATACATAAATAAGATATCCCTAAGATAATCTATGCCCATAACTGCTTAAAGTAGCATATCATAATATATCAAAAAATATTTACCTGCAGTCATGGTGCAAATTTGGTGTAACTGCCTGTGAGAACACACCTCAACGCGTGTTTCACCGCCACAACACGCGGTTTTGTCACGAATGGCTACTGAAGGTAACATCCTCACCTGTGACCTGTTTTTTTCTCCACTCATGGTTAGTGGTTGGGTGAAGCTATTTATTGTCAAAATACTGTGTTTTCTCTTTTTAAATCATAATTGCAACCCAAAACATCCAAATGACCTCGATAAAAAGTGTACATACCCCATTTCTTAATATCTTGTATTGCCCCCTCTAACATCAATGACAGCTTGAAGTCTTTTGTGGTAGTTGTGGATGAGGTTCTTTATTTTCTCTGATGGTAAAGCTGCCCACTCTTCTTGCCAAAAGTTTCCAGTTCCTGTAAATTCCTGGGCTGTCTATCATGAATTGTGTGCTTGAGATCTCTGCAGACTGGCTCAATGAAAATAAGTTCAGGAGACTGAGATGGCCACTCCAGAACCTTCACTTTGTTCTGCTGTAGCCAATGACAGGTCGACTTGGCCTTGTGTTTTGGATCGTTATCATGTTGGAATGTCCAAGTACTTCCCATGCGCAGCTTCCAGGCTGATGATTGCAAATCTGCCCCCAGTACTTGCTGATAAAGTGCTGCATTCATCTTTCCTTCAACTTTAACCAAGTTTCCTGTGCCTTTGTAGCTCACACATCCCCAAAACATCAGCAATCCACCTCTGTGCTTTACAGTAGGAATGGTGTTCCTTTCATCATAGTTGTTGACCTCTCTCCAAATGTAACATTTATGGTTGTGGCCAAAAAGTTAAATTTTGGTCTCATCACTCTAAATTCCCTTGTTTCTGAAGTTTTGAGGCTTGTCTCTGTGTTGTTTTGTGTATTGTAGGCGAGATACATTGTGGCATTGCGCAGTAATGGCTTTCTTCTGGCAACTCGACCATGCAGCCCATTTTTCTTCAAGTGCCTCTTTATTGTGCATCTTGAAACAGCCACACTGCTAGTTTTCAGAGAGTCCAGTATTTCAGCTGATGCTATTTGTGGGTTTTTCTTTGCATCCCCAACAATTTTCATGGCAGTTGTGGATGAAATTTTTGATGGTCTATTTGACCGTGGTTTTGTTTTTACAGAACCCGATTTTCCATTTGTTAATCACAGTTTGAACGCTGCTGACTGGCATTATCATTTCCTTGAATATCTTTTTGCATCCCTTTCCTGTTTTATACAGTTCAACTACCTTTTCCCATAGATCCGTTGACAATTCTTTTGCTTTCCCCATGACTCGCAATCCAGAAATGCCAGTGACTGGATGAAAGATGTAAGAGTCTGTCTGGATACCAGAACTCACTCAGCTTTTATGCACACACACTAATTACAGGTCAGTGGTCAGGATGATACCTTTAATAGCCATTCAAACCCATTTGTGTCAACTTCTGTGAATGTTATCAGGACAAAATCACCAGGGTATGTAAACTTTTGATCAGGGTAATTTGGATGTTTTGGGTTGTCATTATGATTTAAAATGAGAAAACACAGTAGTTTGACAATAAATGGCTTCACCCAACCACTAACCATGAGTGGAGAAAACATTTTGGTGTTATCATTCATGTTCTCTGAAAAAAGGCCAAGAAAGCAAAAATTCTGCCAAGGTATATAAACTTTTGAGCACAACTGTAAATTGGCCCACAGGTATTGCTTTATTTATTTGGTGGTGATTCGATGAGGTTGCATGAAGTAGTGTATTAGTAGCAGTTCACTTACGATATACATTTGTTGTGATGAAACCCTCCCAATTCCTCTCAGCAAGGACATCCAGGAACTCATGCCACTTTCTACTATATTTCCACACTTATTGGATATTCCGCTGGTTATCGCTGAACCTAGCAAGAAAAGATTTCAAAGAGGTATACTTGCCAGATAAACAGTATATTATCTATATATTAAGCCCATGAGATCAATGCACCAAAGTCCTCCATTTTATAGACCTTTTCTCTCTCCCATGGTCCCAAGAAGAGATTGGCATATGAGAGCACAAAAGTCACCCCCATCGCTGCTCCCTGCAGCTGTAGGAAAAAACGGTGCTTAAAAATGAAAATAATTATGAGTTAATGAGAAGTGTAGTAAATCCAAAATAAAATCCATTAAATTAGAATCAAAAAGGACTTTGATGCCGTGATCCCATGGTGGAGCCGTATCGACATATGTAGTGATTCCACATAACACGTAACTAAGAACATGTCATGATTTAGTAGTACTTTATCAACACTTTTGAGAATATCCATACTGTGCCTGTTGAAGGAAGGAAGGGTCTCTACACATTGCTAGAAGTAGTAATCTATAAGCCTACAAACGCTGTCACATAAACCCCTTATACTCAGCACTATAGGTCATCCCGGCGGGTTATTGACATTTTTATGTATTTTAGGTGTTAAATAGAATGTTGGGATGACTGTTGTGAACACTCTTGACCTGACTTCTGAGTTTGGGCTCCCTCTGGTGGTTGCTGCAGGTAATGGAGCTGGTCGGGTTGACAGAAGTCAATCACCTGAAGAGGATGATTGGAGGTCAGGTGTTACAGATTGGGAAGATTTAAGTCAGTAAGCTTCCCTCAGTTGTTGCTGGTGATTTGGTTTTCTTCCTGTGCATTTTGAAGTTCGCTTGCCCCCTGCTTGGTCCTGCATCGCTCAGATAAGTTATTTGTTTGCTGGAATCTTTTTGCATTTGATCCAGTTTTTGCCTTTCTCTGCTTTCTGCTTTGCTGTGTGGGTTCAGCATTGTTCCCTGCTGGGACCAGTGCTGGACCCCGTTGCATATACCACAACTTATGTCAGTCTGTTCAGTATTGCTAGTCCCCTTTTATATCAGTATCTTTTGCTTTGCTTCCAGTTCTCACCAGAATGCTGATCTAGTGGGGGAGAGGGCGTGTGGCCTCAGTATTTTTGCATATCAGATGTGTTGGATTTTTCTTAGGGTTTTTTGAGTGATTGAAGACAGTATCTTTCCTGTCCTGTTCTATCTAGACAGTTTGGGCCCCATCATTTGCTTACTCTATTTTCTGCCTGTGTTTGTGCCTCATCTTGTTTCACCGGTAATATATGTTTGGGGGCTATCTATTCCTTTGGGGTTCTACTCCGGGGCAGTTTAGCTTTCCCCTTTCTTGCTTCAGGCTTAGTTAACTCTTTGGCTGTGCCGAGGCGGCTAGGGCATTTTAGGTACGTCCCACGGCTAATTCTAGTTGTGCTGTTAGTTTTAGGTGTATGCAATCCGCTTAGTTACCAATCTTTCTGGTTTTCTTGTTGCCTTGCTTATCCCCAGGCTATCATCCTCGGTGACCTAATCATAACAGATGACTGGATATTCTGCCGTCAGTCCTTCAACATTTTAGCCGTCTTTATGCCCTTTTGAAATCATGCATGAAGAATGGAGTCCAATTTAAGTTTAAAGCGATGAAGAGGATTATTATCAAGTCATTTATAGCAGTTTGTCACTTTAAATTGTCAAAATTCTTCCCGCTCATACATATCTACCAGCCACAACAAAACATTTCCCCCTTATCAGCAGGTTAAAGACCAGATGTTTCATATAATAATAATAATAATAATAATAATAATAAATTTTATTTCTATAGCGCTGACATATTCCGCAGCACTTTACATTTAAGAGGGGATTTGTACAGACAATAGAAATTACAGCATAACAATAATCACATAGATCATAAACAGATACCAAGAGGAATGAGGGCCCTGCTCGCAAGCTTACAGTCTATGAGGAAAGAGGTAGACACGAAAGGTGGATGGTAACTGTTGCCCTGATTGTATGGACCAGCCATAATGCTAAGTGTGTAACAGTACAGAAACAGAGGGCTAATGGATGCATAAAGC
This sequence comes from Dendrobates tinctorius, assembly GCF_039654945.1. Classification (NCBI taxonomy): domain Eukaryota; kingdom Metazoa; phylum Chordata; class Amphibia; order Anura; family Dendrobatidae; genus Dendrobates; species Dendrobates tinctorius. The sequence continues at coordinate 5,688,670 of NW_027361814.1, read as the reverse complement.
ATGTGGGAACATGATGCGGGGAACCTGGATATGGTAAAACTTTTGGCTGTGCCACACAGGGATAGATTAGGATAATGTGTTGAGGCGATAGGCCAGTCTGAATAAATGCGTTTTCAGGGCACGCTTAAAATTGTGGGGATTGGGGACTAATCGTATTGACATGGGAAGTGCATTCCAAAGAATTGGCGCAGCACATGTAAAGTCTTGGAGACGGGAGTGGGAGGTTCTGATTACTGAGGATGCTAACCTCAGGTCATCGGCAGAATGGAGGGCGTGGGTAGGGTGGTATACTGAAACAAGGGAGGAGATGTAGGGTGGTGCTGAGTCATGGAGGGCTTTGTGGGTGAGGGTAATAAGTTTATACTGAATTCTGGAGTGGATGGGTAGCCAGTGTAATGACTGGCACAAGGTAGAGGCATCGGTGTAACGATTGGTGAGGAATATGATCCTGGCTGCAGCATTCAAGACAGATTGGAGAGGGGAGAGTTTGGTAAGAGGGAGACCGATTAGAAGAGAGTTACAATAGTCGAGATGAGAATGAATAAGAGAAACAGTAAGAGTTTTTTCAGAGTCAAAAGTAAGAAAAGGTAGAATTCTAGAAATGTTTTTGAGGTGCAGATGACAAGAGCGAGCCAGTGATCGAATGTGGGGGGCAAAGGAAAGCTCGGAATCAAGTATGACCCCAAGACAGCGGGCATGTTGCTGGGGAGTAATAGTGGAACCACACACAGAAATGGCAATGTCAGGTATAGGTACATTAGTAGAGGGAGGAAACACAAGGAGTTCAGTCTTTGACAGGTTCAGTTTCAGATAGAGGGAAGACATGATGTTAGACACAGCGTTTAGACAATCGCCGGTGTTTTCTAGAAAGGCTGGCGTGATGTCAGGAGAAGAAGCGTATAATTGGGTGTCATCAGCATAGAGATGGTACTGGAAACCAAATCTACTGATTATTTAACCAATAGGCGCAGTGTACAAGGAGAAGAGGAGGGGGTCTAGAACCGGTCCTTGAGGAAACCCAACAGTAAGGGGAAGGTAAGAGGAGGAGGAACCGGCAAAAGATACAGTAAAGGAGCGGTCAGAGAGATAGGAGGAGAACCAGGAGAGAACGATGTCCTTGAGGCCAATGGAGCAGAGCATAGTGAGGAGGAGCTGATGATCCACAGTGTCGAATGCTGCAGAGAGATCCAAGAGAATTAGCATGGAGTAATGACCATTTGATTAAGCTGTTAGTAGATCATTAGGTGTTTCATACTTTTGAGTTCACTAATGGCTATATTTTCACTAGATGTTAGATTCAAATTAACTGTGTCGTCTGGAATTTTGGATAATTTCTGCTTTACAAGTTTGACAAAAATGTCAACATTAGGACACAGGACTGGAGGGGGGAAATGTTGCGATCGGCCATGCAGACATGTTGGAAAATGGTTGTCAATGATTAAAAATCAGCCAGGGTCTGTTGTTCAAGATATGTCGGAAAAATGATTCTAGTCTGATTGGCAAAATATTTTTTATAGAACAATTTGTGAGCAAAAAATTCCAAATCTTTGACAACAATAAAATAGTTCAACTTGGCTGATGGTGAAAACATAAGTCCCTTTTCTAGAACTTTCAAATGTGCCGAAGTAAGGTGTGTGTCATATAAATTACTTACTTTATAATTTATCGTTGTCTCTTGTTTCTCTTGAAGAAATTGCCTGCATGTTTGAGGGGAAACGGTGTTATGGATTTGTGGGTCGGGTGTTCTAAATTGCTTCCCTCTCCCAAGCCACTCCAATTTCCTAACAAAATGGCCGCCACATGTTTCTTCCGAGCATATAGAGGTAATGGATAATGAGCGTGATAAAGAGTCTGCATGGATATTTTTATATTCCCACTTACAGATTTTCTTATTTTGGTAATCTTGCAAGTCCCGTTGATATTTACGGATCTTTAGATCCTGAATTTCTTTTTCCACTTAGGTAAGTCTATGTCCAAGTCTCTTTCAAACTTATTACACTCCTCTGGTGTCAACAATGTTTGCATTTTGATCTTTAGAGAATTGATTTATCGGTAAATCCTTTCCAGGGATTTTTGGTCGGACTCAATGAACAGTTCCAGAAGTTTACAGGAACAATTAATGAGTGCTTCTTCCCATCTATTGGAAAATGAAAGATCCATGCTATCTATAGCGGGGTCAATTTGGACACGTTATCCTCTAGGGATAATGTCTTTTTGCAAGTAGTTTAAGTAGTTTTCCACTGCCACCTTAATCCACGATAGTTTAGTATGTTTTGTTTCTGTATCTGTCTCTGATTTCTCAATAAATAATGACCCTGGTTGGGTGATCCAGGTTTTATCTCTCTTTCTAAAATCCATGTAATCATTAGAGGCATCTGCAAACATAGGCAGAAAGTGATTATAGATATACTATTTAGGTCCCCAAAGAAGAAGAACGGGGATCCCTGAAAACAAGTATGGTAGACATACACCTATAGAGCATATGAAGAAACATATGATCCAATATATTAAAGTATATATAGATTTTATTGATAAAAAATTCAAAACACAATAAGTAGCTAGAAATAAATTATCCAAATATTAGAAACAGAATACAGAAAACACAAGATGTAACCCTGTAAAACAATTCATCTGGTATGATAGAGCTTTAAATAGAAATCTAGAAGATAAGTATAATCACTGTAATATCTTATATACAATATAATTGTTTAGCCTATCCAAGCCCATATAAACCTATCAAAAAACGCTGATGAATAACTATGATAATACCGTTCATCACTTCAATAGTGTCTAGGTATATACACAAATCTTATTACCTAATATAGCCATATAGAATGACATGTAAAAAGCATTTTCATAAAACGATGATTAGGCAGATAATTATTACCTGTAGTCATAGGAAGAAAAGACCAAAGCCACTTTACACCTCAACGCGCGTTTCACCGTCATCCGCGGTTTTGTCAGGATGTGACAGAGCACATTGTGGTTGGTGTTTTATAGTGTGATAGTCCATTAAAGTAATTGCCATACCTGTAATATAGCGCGTCTCCTCCATGATACCAAGGAGCCATGATCATAGTCATCATTAATAGTAATTAGTGATGAGCAAGTATACTCATTGCAAGCATGCTCGGGTGGTCTCCGAGTATTTTGGCATGCTCAGAGATTTAGTCTTTGCCGACTCATGATTTGCGGCTGCTGGAGACCCTGAATACATGTGGGGATTGCTTGTTTGTTAGGAATTCCACACATGTATTCAGCCTGTCTAGCAGTCGCAAATCATGCAGCTGAGTCGACAAACACTAAATCTCCGAGCACGCCAAAATACTCGGAGGACACCCGAGCATGCTTGCTCGGGGGAACCTGAGCAACGTGTATACTCACTCATCACTAATAGTAATCATTCATCTCTGTTTTTGGTTATGCTTATTTGGGCTAGGATAGGCTAAACAATTATATTGTATTTAAGATATTACAGTGATTGTACTTATAGGTTTTACAAAAAGGAACATACCAGATACACGTATAATTTTCCAAATGAAAAGTAAATGGTGGTAGGGGGGCAACTTCCAAAGTCTAGAATCCTACAGAGAAATTGGAGCTCTGGTGCCCCAGAACATGTACATCAGTGCTGAGATGAGAAACACTGTATGTGTTCTCATACATATTGCAAAATTAAGTACAAAAAGTAATCAAAAGATGGGTTGACATGGTGAAGACATGGCAAACAAACACTACATTATAAATGGCAAATATCAAATATTAAACCTGGTCAGGGTTTTGAGGAAATATATGTAATATATCATTATGTCATGATATGATATCTTCCTACAAAGTGTAGGGAAAAAGTACATCAGACTATAGCCCTCATACTAAGTATGCCTGGGTAAAAAAAAAGGTCTATTGCTATACATATAGGGAAACAGAATGTGCCATCATAAAGTGCTTACTCATGTGGGATGAGCCCCCTGAGGAAACCCACCATGCGAAACGCACGTCGGGGCCATGGCAACAACGCTCATCATTCCGCATGGGAAAGCACTTTTTTTTATTACTTGCTGTACTTAATTTTGCTATATGTATGAGAACTTAATAAACTTTTGAATAACATAAAAAACACATACAGTGTTTCTCCTCTCAGCATTGACGTACATGTTCTGGGGCACCAGATCTCCAATTTCTCTGTAGGATTCTAGCGATTATACTTATGCTCTAGATATCTATTTAATGCTCTGACTATCATACCAGATGAATTGTTTTATATGGTTACATCTTGTGTTTTCTGTATTCTGTTTTTAATATTTGGATGATTTATTTGTATCTACTTATTGTGTTTTGACTTTTTTTCAACAATAACATTTATACATACTTTAATATATTGGATCATATGCTTCTTTATATTCTCTATAGGTGTACATCTACTTGTTTTAAGGGATCCCTGCTCTTATTCTTTGAGGACCTAAATAGTATCTCTGTCCCTACATTACGTTGCACTCAGATTAAATAGCAGAAACCTGCTGACAGATTCCCTTTAAGAAAAGTTCTCATCCCTTTATGTGAGAAGGCAGCAAAGTATTGGTTACTATAGCTCTGTATAAACTTGTTTTCCTTCACGTCGGTTCTCTGTGTCCTCTCTGACTTGTAAACTTATTAAATTATCATAATAAACTTATCAGGCTCAAGTCTGAGGACCGCGGCGCTTTAGAAATTCGACTTTTGATGATGGCACCGAATGTCATTGAGGAATTAAATACAAACTCCAGGAAGCTATTGAGAACTGTCGAAGTTTCTAGTCAGGCAAATAAATTGGATTTAAGTATATTACAGTCATAATCTTTTTTTTTTCACCTCTCTCCAGACAGACTTTGTACATTGAGAAATAAGAATGTATTCTTAGACAAATCTTGACCTGAGGGAAAAGGCAGAGGGAATCTGGGTTTTCAATAACATAAGACAATAAAGCTTATACCTCTAACCCACCGCAATATGGTAAAAGTATCAAGAGCTTAGCAACTAATAAAAGAAACAGGTTTCCCAACTCAGTATGTGAAAATTGCTACTGTACAAGGACACTTCATAAAAATGATAATGAGTTACTTACTTGTACAGTAATTCTTCTTTTCTGCACTCCGTCAAACCATTTTCTTCTTGTTCTTCAGTCTTTAAGCCCCATTTAAACCATTGACTTCTTATCTTAAAAGCAGAGGACACTGCTGTTTCTTGAAAAGGGAGCCATTCAGGACAATATTATTTCAAAACTAGTGGCATGGCAGTGAAGGTCCGCTAACAACAATAAAAATGAGGTCTGGTTTTTAAGAATCAGAAGTGCCAGCGCGGAGAAATCAAGCTTTGAAGCCACATGTAAATGTGCCTGGAAGTGCACTGGGGGCGTGTCGATGCACTATAGACTGTATAGACAAACCCCTAAAGTATTTCTAGTCTCATTTCCATGAGGATTGCAAACTTGACATTACACATTATTACTTACAAAACAAATCATTTTATTAGACTTTTCTAAATTGGACGATGATCCATGGAATTATTGTTAATGCCATAGTTGGAGTCGGAAAATACATTGTTTCCCTTACATTGTGTGACGCGAGTCACTATAGTAATACTAAGTCCCAAAAATGGAGAGAAAGACTACTGTAACAGATAGTAATGTAATACTACTTACTGGATAAGTAAATGGAGGTCAAACGATCCAAGGTCAGGTCCAGGAAATGGCGCAGTACAACAAGGATTTTGTCAGAGACCAAATCCAATTCACGAGCAGGGGTCAGGAAAACCAATAAGGCAATGTAGTTTACACAGAGCAGGCAAAAGAGTAGTCAGGTCACAAGCAAATAATTCTAAGTCCAGGAAGGGAATAAAGTCAGGCAGGGTCAGGTGCCGAGCACAGAGTGATCAAAATTACACAGGCAACAGCAAGTATACGATTGGCACATAGTGAAGGAGTTAGCATGCTTAAGTAGAAGACTAATCAAAGAAAGTGAACACAGATGACGCAGAACAAACCCACCACAACCCCTCACAAACTAACATATCAGACAGGAACTGTGGAGACCGTGACAGTTCTGCCTCTTCAAGGGGGGGGGGGCCACCGGGCCCCCTGTTTCCCAGGAAACCTCCGATGAAAGGCCTGGACCAACCGATAAGCCCTTACAGAATGAGCTGGAACCCAGAATCATTCCTCAGATCCATACCACTTCCAATGTACCAGATATTGAAGGGAATTTCGGACCATTCGGGAATCAATGATCCTTTTTACCTCATATTCCAAGTTTCCCTCAATAGACACTGGAGGAGGTGGGAGCGAGGAAGACAGAACAGGCGGAATACACTCCTTCAACAACAACTTGTGGAACACATTAGGAATACGGAAAGACTGAATGAGTTTTAACCGGTAGGCAACTGGATTGACCACCTCCAGAATTTCATACGGACCTATGAATCTATGACCCAACTTCAACGAGGGCAACTTCAATCTAATATTCTTAGAGGATAGCCATAGCTTATCTCCCACTTTGAAGGCGACCCCTGAGAAGCGCCTCCTATAAGCCTTCGGCTTCTGCCGATGCTGAGCCATCCCAATGTTCTTTTTAACCCTCCTCCAGACATCCCCCAGCTCTTGAATGGTGACATCTACCCGAGGACACCCAGAACTTATCCTGGAGAACTCACCAAAATGAGGATGAACCCCGTAATTAAAAAAAGAAAAAAGAAAAATGGCGAGGTCCCCGTGGACTGATTAACCCGACTGTTAAAGGCAAACTCAGTCAGAGGAAGAAATGAAGACCAATTCTCCTGCTGATCAGTGACAAAACATCTTAAAATTTGCTCCAAAGACTGATTTGTCCTCTCAGTCAGACCGTTAGTTTAACAGTGATAAACAGAGTAGAAGGACAAATAAACAGTTTGGAGAGAGTTTCAGCATTGGGTAACCCAGATAATGGGAAGAAGTAAGCCTATTTGCTGAAACGATCATCTACCACCCAAATAGCAGTCATCCCCCCAGACAGCGGTAAATCTGAAATAAAATCCATGGACAAATGAGTCCATGGTCTTTCCGTAATTGGCAAAGGCTGGCCAGCAATGCTGTACTTTAGCGCGTGCACAAGCTTCACAAGCAGACACAAAATCTCTAATATCCTTATGCATAGCGCACCACCAAAAGAATCTAGCAACTGCCTTCTGGGTGGCAGTGACCCCAGGATGACCACTCAACACAGAATCATGGAATTCTTGCAAAAGGCGTAATCTGAGATACACAAGGACAAACAACTTGCATTCAGAGGTATTGGAAGGAGCCAAGGACTGAGCAGCACGGTTTTCAACTTCCAGCTCAGAGGAAACCATGACCACAACAATACCCTGAGGAAGAATGGAGGAAGGAGGTTCTGGAGGAGACACAGAATCAAAACTACGAAACAGGACATCTGCCATCACGTTCTTAGACCCTGGTCTGAACGCAATAGAAAAATTAAATCGTAAAAAAATAAAGACCATCGGGCCTGTCTAGGTGTCAACCGCTTGACAGATTCAATATAAGCTAGATTTTTGTGATCTGTCACCATGGTGACTGGATGAAAGGCTCACTCCAAAAAATGCCTCCACTCTTCAAAAGCCAACATCACAGCAAGGAATTCCCGATTACCCACATCATAGTTTTCTTTCAGCAGGAGAAATTTTTTAGAGAAGAAGGCTCATGGTCGCAGGTTAGTTGAAGTCTCAGGACACTGAGACAATACAGCCCCCACCCCTACCTTAGAGGCATCTACCTCCACAATAAACGACCTCTGGAGGTCTGGTTGCACAAGAACAGGAGCAGACATAAAACATTTCTTCAAATGTTCAAGTGCCCCAAGCGCTTCTGGCGACCAAACCGTTAGCTCCGCCCCATTTACAAGTGAGGTCCATAAGAGGTTTGACAATCTGAGAAAATCCTTTAATAAATTTTCTATATTAATTTGCGAACTCTAAAAAGCGCTGCAAACAATCCTTTAAGAAATGTCCAGTTTGGCCACAATAGAGACAAAGTTCAAGTTCCCAAGGACGTCTCCTCTCCTTAATCCTTGAGCTGGCAGCACCAACCTCCATAGCTTCCACCTCAGGTGAACGAACCGGGCCAGTCGGACAAAGTGGAGCTTCTTGTTGCACTTCGCGTTTCTCCCTTATCCTCTGATCCATGCAGATAGCCTGAGTCATGGCCTCCACCAAATAACCAGGTGAAGCATGTAGAGCCAGAGCGTCCTTAAGAGACTCCGAAAGACCCCTGAGGAATTGGCATCTGAGAGCTGCATCATTCCACAGGACCTCAGAAGACCACTTATGAAACTCAGTACAATAGTCTGCTGTGCGGTTCCCCTGCGACAGGTTTATGATCCCTGCCTCTGCCCCTTTGACCCTGTCAGGTCCGTCATAGATCTATCCTAAAGCTTCAAAAAAGGCGTCCACCGAAAGACGTTCAGATGCAAGAGAGGGTAGGGAGAAAGCCCAGGTCCGAGGACCCCCCCAACAAAAGTGACATTTTAATTCCCACCCGCTGTGACTCATTCCCTGATGACTGGGGGTGCAAGGTAAACAATAATTTACAACTCTCCTTAAAAATTCTGAAATTATCTTTTTCTCCCAAAAATTTGTCAGGGAGTGCCATAACAGGTTCAAAAGGGCTCAAAGATATGTCAGATGGTTCAGAAGTCATAACAGCGGTCAGAGGAAAGAGATTCTGTGGGGCAGTAAGAGTACCAGATATCTGACCCTGTAACTGAGCCTGTGTGGATGCCAGTTTGTGTTGTTCCAAGGCCAGATCTTGAACTAACTGAGTCAGATTCCCCACCTGATCACACAGAGTATGTAACGGATCCATAGGTGGGGAAAAGAAAAAAATGTAATGGTCAATCGTAATGTGACGCGAGTCACTATAGTGATACAAAGTCCAAAAATGGTGTGAAAGAATACTATAATAGATAGTAATGTAATACTACTTACTGGATAAGTAAAGGGAGGTCAAACGATCCAAGATCAGGTCCAGGAAATGGCGCAGTACAACAAGGGGTAGTCAGAGACTAAATCCAATTCATGAGCCGTGGTCAGGAAAACCAGTAAGGCAATATGGTTTACAGGGAGCAGGCAAGAGAGATGTCAGGTCACAAGCAAATAGTCTAAGTCCAGGAAGAGAATAAAGTCAGGTTGGGTCAGGCTCAGAGTACAGAGTGCTTACACAGGCAACAGCAAGTATACGATTGACACAGAGTGAAGGAGTTAGCATGCTTAAGTAGAAGACTAATCAAGGAAAGTGAACACAGATGATGCAGCACAAACCCCGCACAACCCCTCACAAAGTAACATATCAGACAGGAATAGAGTGGAGATCATTACACATTGGACAACTGTCTTCTGTCTCCTAGGTTTTGCCTTCCTCTGGATCAATACAGTTGAATATAGTTTAAACTTGATGGACCCAGTGTCGGACAGGGATGCCAAGGGCACACCAGTAACCAACTCCAGGACCTCACTTTTCATCTTCATGCAAAAAATTATCATCAATCATAGATTTATATAACAACTAGCTGAAGAGCCCGGCGCTGCCCGGGCATAGTAACTAACTGTGGTTAGTTATAACAATTTATAGTTATCCTCCATCCCATAGTCCCGTGCCCATATACCCGTCATACATATCCTCCATCCCATAGTCCCATGCCCATATACTCATCACACATCCTCCATCCCATAGTCCCATGCCCATATACCCATCATACATATCCTCCATCCCATAGTCCCGTGCCCATATACCCATCATACATATCCGCCATCCCATAGTTCCATGCCCATATACCCATCATACATATCCTCCATCCCATAGTCCAGTGCCCATATACCCATTATGACATCATCATCACCTTGGCAACCGTTATGACATACCCGTCACCATTGCAACCTATTAAAACATCGTCACCATGGCAACCATTGTGACAGCATCTTCGCCATTGCAACCTATTATGACATTAGCGTTGCCATGGCAAGCATTATGACATCATAATGAGGGGCGGGGCTTGCAACCTATGATGACATCAGCGTCGCCATGGCAACCATTATGACATCATAATGAGGGGTGGGGCTTGATACACACACACTTTTTCCCCATTATGTAGATAGGGGCAAAATTGTTTGGTGAATTGAAACGCGTGGGGTCAAAATTTCGCCTCACAACATAGGCTATGACGCTCTCGGGGTCCAGACGTGTGACCGTGCCAAGTTTTGTGGCTGTAGCTGCGACGGTGCGGATGCCAATCCCGGACATACACACACACACATACATACACACCCACATTGAGCTTTATATATTAGATGAACTGGGTAGATGGTTAAATGAATAAGATGCTGCAATTGTCTGTACATAGTGATTAAAGTATATTGTGCCAAGTACTGCTTGTATAAGAGGGTTGGTTTGCCTACTCTTGCACAGGGGCCCACCTGAGGATTCTCCTGTTCTCCTGTGGGCCAGTCCAAGCCTGGATGGACCTGTATCTTTTTTGTAAATTTTTATCAACTTTTTAACAATAGCCTAGATGGCCAAAACCACCAATTTTGGCAGGTCCAGACAACGATCTGTTCTGTATGAAAGTTTCACAGTCCTCCCCAATGGCAAGTATGGGAGAGTTTAGTCAGGTTTTAAATGCCATTCTTAATATAAAGCTTTATTGTGCAAGATGAATCTAATAAATTTTGCCTCTTGATGTGCAAATCTACAAGGGCTATAATTTAGCTAAATTCTGCCCAAATTATAGTAACAAGATGGTGAATATATGACAGGCATTGCAACGAACCATAAGAGAGTTCTCCAGGAATAGAAAAAAATAAATGACTCAAGAAAATGGCATTATAAAGAAAATACTAAATGCTTTTAATTATGAAATTACAATTGCTTTGTCTAAGAAGGTAATCATTATATAGGTAAAATTGCCACCACTTGTTACACTGACAGAAACTTGCACTGAAGTATTACTAGAATGAGTACCTGTGATCATGTGCAGGAGGAAGCTCTGCTGCTTGACCTGGAGATAACCAATACCATGTAGTGTCATTAAAAAAGACATGGTGGATAGCAGTGTGAGCAGCCTCCTCTTACCTCAACCCTCCTGATATATCCAGTATTAAATCAGGAAGATATGGTGGACAGCAATGTAAGCAGCCTCTTCTCTCTCTTACCTCAGCACCCCTGGTATATCCAATATTAGATCAGATATACAGGGTGGACAGAAGCGTTAACAGCCTATTCTTATTTTAACAGCCCTGGTATCTTCAGTATTAGAACAGATAGACAGGATGCACAGCAATGTGAGCAGTGTCTTACCTCAGCACCCCTGGTATCTACAGTAGAAGATCAGATGGACAGAGAGGTCAGTAGTGTGAGCAGGGCCGTATTTGCCACTAGGCACTTGAGGGCACGTTCCTAGGATGGGACTCTGGGGGGCGGCACCTGAGCAAGGCTTTTTTTTGTTTCTTTTCTAAGTCTGGGGTCAGCCCTCCCCCCATCATACTCATGTCCTCCAGTGGTGCCTGCTGCAGCTCCGATGGTCCTCCACCGATTCCTTCTTCCTGTGTGAGCACACGGTCACACGTGGTACCGCTCATTAAGGATATGGACGCCACTCCACTATCATAGGCGTGGGGGGGAATGAGCGCTGGGGAGGATGAGTGCCGGGGGGAGAATGAGCACCAGGGGGAGAATGAGCGCCGGGGGGGAATGAGCGCTGAGGTGGAGAATGAGCGCCGGGGCAGAATGAGCGCTAGGGGGCAATGAGCGCCGGGGTGGAGAATGAACGCCAGGTGGAGAATGAGCGCTGGGGTGGAGAATGAGCACCGGGGGGGCAATGAGCGCCGGGGGGGCAATGAGCGCCGGGGGGGCAATGAGCGATGGGGGAGAATGAGCGCTGGGGGGTATAAGCGCCAGGGTGGAGAATGAGTGCCTGGGGGAAATGAGCATGGGGGAATGAGCACCGGGGATGGAGAATGAGTGCTGGGGTGGAGAATGAGCATGGGGGGAATGAGCCATGTGGAGAATGAGCGTAGCCAGGTAAGAGGACGGCTTGAGGGAGGGAGCAGTGCTAAACTTCCCCTGTCCCCTCACACCCGAGCCACTGTTTTTCCTTCTGTTCCGGACCTGGGGCCCCGGTGTGTATATGGCTGCAGACATGTAGTGTCCTGTCCCGTTCAGTGCAGAAGACAAGCTCAGCCTCCACTGTCACTCAGTAACCGGAGAGGAGGCGCTAAATATTTCATGAGGTGTAGTGAAGCCTGTGGAAACTTTCCACCCACAGCCTGCACTGGGGAGATGGGTACACTGGGGAGATGGTTGCACTGGGGAGATGGTTGCACTGAGGAGATTGGTGCACTGAGGAGATGGGTTCACTGGGGAGATGGTTGCACTGAGGAGATGGCTGCACTGGGGAGATGGCTGCACTGGGGAGATGGCTGCACTGGGAAGATGGGTGCACTGATGAGATGGCTGCACTGAGGAGATGGCTGCACTGAGGAGATGACTGCACAGGGGAGATGGCTGCCCTGGGGAGATGTCTACACTCAAGAGATGGCTGCATTGGGAAAATGGGTGCACTGAGGAGATGGCTGCACTAGGGAGATGGCTGCAATAGGGAGATGGATGCACTGGGGAGATGGGTACACTGGGGAGATGGGTGAGCTGAGGAGATGGGTGAACTGAGGAGATGGGTGAACTGAGGAGATGGCTGCACTGGGGAGATGGCTACACTGGGGAGATGGGTGCATTGGGGAGATGGCTGCACTGGGGACACAGCTGCACTGGGGAGATGACTGCACTGGGGAGATGGGTGCACTGGGGAGATGGGTGCACTGAGGAGATGGGTGCACTGAGGAGATGGCTGCACTGGAGAGATGGCTACACTGGGGAGATGGGTGCATTGGGGAGATGGCTGCACTGGGGACACAGCTGCACTGAGGAGATGGCTGCACTGCGGAGATGGCTGCACTGGGGAGATGGGTGCACTGACGAGATGGGTGCACTGGGGACACATGTAGTGTCCTGTCCCGTTCAGTGCAGGAGACGAGCTCAGCCTCCACTGTCACTTAGTAATTGGAGAGGAGGCGCTGAATATTTCATGAGGTGTGGGGAAGCCTGTGGAAACTTTCCACCCACAGCCTGCACTGAGGAGATGGGTACACTGGGGAGATGGTTGCACTGAGGAGATGGGTGCACTGAGGAGATGGTTGCACTGAGGAGATGGTTGCACTGAGGAGATGGCTGCACTGAGGAGATGGCTGCACTGGGGAGATGGCTGCACTGGGGAGATGGCTGCACTGGGGAGATGGGTGCACTGGGGAGATGGCTGCACTGGGGAGATGGCTGGACTGATGAGATGGCTGCACTGGGGAGATGACTGCACTGAGGAGATGGCTGCCCTGGGGAGATGGCTACCCTGGAGAGATGGCTGCATTGGAAAAATGGGTGCACTGAGGAGATGGCTGCACTAGGGAGATGGCTGCACCAGGGAAATGGATGCACCAGGGAGATGGGTACACTGGGGAGATGGGTGCACTGAGGAGATGGGTGAACTGAGGAGATGGCTGCACTGGGGAGATGGCTACACTGGGGAGATGGCTGCACTGGGGAGATGGCTGCACTGGGGAGATGGGTGCACTGAGGAGATGGGTGCACTGGGGAGATGGCTACACTGGGGAGATGGCTGCACTGGGGAGATGGGTGCACTGAGGAGATGGCTGCACTGGGGAGATGGCTACACTGGGGAGATGGGTGCATTGGGGAGATGGCTGCACTGGGGAGATGGCTGCACTGGGGAGATGGCTGCACTGGGGAGATGGGTGCACTGGGGAGATGGGTGCACTGAGGAGATGGGTGCACTGAGGAGATGGCTGCACTGGAGAGATGGCTACACTGGGGAGATGGGTGCATTGGGGAGATGGCTGCACTGGGGACACAGCTGCACTGAGGAGATGGCTGCACTGCGGAGATGGCTGCACTGGGGAGATGGGTGCACTGACGAGATGGGTGCACTGGGGACACATGTAGTGTCCTGTCCCGTTCAGTGCAGGAGACGAGCTCAGCCTCCACTGTCACTTAGTAATTGGAGAGGAGGCGCTGAATATTTCATGAGGTGTGGGGAAGCCTGTGGAAACTTTCCACCCACAGCCTGCACTGAGGAGATGGGTACACTGGGGAGATGGTTGCACTGAGGAGATGGTTGCACTGAGGAGATGGTTGCACTGAGGAGATGGTTGCACTGAGGAGATGGCTGCACTGGGGAGATGGCTGCACTGGGGAGATGGCTGCACTGGGGAGATGGGTGCACTGGGGAGATGGCTGCACTGGGGAGGTGGCTGGACTGATGAGATGGCTGCACTGGGGAGATGACTGCACTGAGGAGATGGCTACCCTGGAGAGATGGCAGCATTGGAAAAATTGGTGCACTGAGGAGATGGCTGCACTAGGGAGATGGCTGCACCAGGGAGATGGATGCACCAGGGAGATGGGTACACTGGGGAGATGGGTGCACTGGGGAGATGGGTGAACTGAGGAGATGGGTGAACTGAGGAGATGGCTGCACTGGGGAGATGGCTACACTGGGGAGATGGCTGCACTGGGGAGATGGCTGCACTGGGGAGATGGGTGCACTGAGGAGATGGGTGCCCTGGGGAGATGGCTACACTGGGGAGAAGGCAGCACTGAGGAGATGGCTGCACTGGGGAGATGGCTGCACTGAGGAGATGGCTGCACTGAGGAGATGGCTGCACTGAGGAGATGGCTGCATTGGAGATATGGCTGCACTGGAGAGATGGGTGCCCTGAGGAGATGGGTGCACTGGGGAGATGGCTACACTGGGGAGATGGCTGCACTGGGGAGATGGATGCACTGGGGAAATGGGTGCACTGAGGAGATGGGTGCACTCAGGAGATGGCTGCACTAGGGAGATGGCTGCTCTAGGGAGATGGCTGCATTGGGGATATGGCTGCACTGGGGAGATGGGTGCCCTGAGGAGATGGGTGCACTGGGGAGATGGCTACACTGGGGAGACGGCTGCACTGGGGAGACGGCTGCACTGGGGAGACGGCTGCACTGGGGAGACGGCTGCACTGGGGTGATGGCTGCACTGAGGAGATGGCTGCTCTAGGGAGATGGCTGCACTGAGGAGATGGCTGCACTGAGGAGATGGCTGCATTGGGGATATGGCTGCACTGGGGAGATGGGTGCACTCAGGAGATGGGTGCACTGGGGAGATGGCTGCATTGGGGAGATGGCTGCACTGGGTAGATGGCTGCACTGGGGAGATGGCTGCACTGGAGAGATGGTTGCACTGGAGAGATGGGTGCACTGAGGAGATGGGTGCACTGAGATGGGTGCACTGAGGAGATGGGTACACTGGGGAGATGGCTACACTGGGGAGATGGCTGCGCTGGGGAGATGGCTGCACTGGGGAAATGGGTGCACTGGGGAGATGGTTGCACTGGGGAGATGGCTGCACTGGGGTGATGGCTGCACTGGGGTGATGGCTGCACTGGGGAGATGGGTGCACTGAAGAGATGGCTGCACTAGGGAGATGGCTGCACTACAGAGATGGATGCAATAGGGAGATGGATGCACTGGAGAGATGGGTGCACTGAGGAGATAGCTGCACTAGGGAGATGGCTGCACTAGGGAGATGGGTGCAATGGGGAGATGGGTGCACTGGGGTGATGGGTGCACTGGGGTGATGGGTGCACTGGGGAAATGGGTGCACTGGGGAGATGGCTACACTTGGGAGACAGGTGCACTGAAGAGATGGCTGCAGTAGGGAGAAAGGCTACTTTCACATCAGCGATTTTTGCCTAAGTGTCTGCATTAGTCATACTCACCAATGGGAGAGGCAGCACTAAAAGTGCCTAGGGCAGCATAAACTCTAAATACGGCCCTGAATGTGAGCATCCTCTTCTTAACTCAGTCCTCCTGGTATCTCCAATATTATATCAGATAGACAGGGTGGACTGCAGTGTGAACAGTCTCTTCTCTCTTCAGCTGTCTTTAATTTTAGATCAAATGAAAAATATGAACAGCGGTGTGAGCAGCCTCTTCTTCCGTCAGCACTCCTGTTATCTCCAGTATTAGATCAGATAGATAGGGTGGGCAGCATTGTGAACAGCATATTCTTACTGCTGATATCTTTAGCTTTAGATTAGATCAAATACATAGGTTGGTATTACCAGCATTAGATCGGGTGGACAGCATTATGAACAGCGTCTTCTTATCTTTAGCTTTAGATCAAATACACAGGGTGGACAGTAGTGTGAGTAGCCTCTTCTTACCTAAGCACCCCTGATATCTCTAGTATTAGATAAGATAGACAGGGAGGACAGCAGTGTGAGCAGCCTCTTGTTACCTCAGCACCCCCCTGGTATTTCCATTATTTGATCAGATAAATAGTGTGGACAGCAGTGTGAGCATCCTCTTCTTACCTCAGCAACCCCCTGGTATCTCTAGTATTTGATCCAATAAACACTGTGGACAGTTGTGTGAGCAGCCTCTTCTTATCTCAGCACTCCTAGTAACTTTACCGCTATACCTGAATATCTATTGTGACCACTTCTTACTACACATGAAGGGAGACAGAGGACCTTCCTTCTGCACGTGCTCACATACACCCGTCCTATAGCCATTTTATAACCCCTCTTTGCAGTTTATTAATGCGATGGGCCATTTTAATTCTATTGTGATTACCGCCCTGGACAAAACGATTCACTAATTACTATTTTTTGTTCAGACTACTAAAGGGGGAGATCAATATACATAAAATTGTAATTCTCAGTTCAGTACAAAAAATGTACGTACATACCGTTCATCGACTTTTGTATGTTCTTTAGTGAACAGCAGCGAAATAAAATCAGCTACGTTTTGACTCCACGAATACACCGGCCTGCTCTGGGACATGTGTTGAATAACAGTTTAATGTTATCTAGCCATGTGGTAATTTTCCAGATAAATGGACAGTTGCTCCAATAGATACATTTCTGAAAGTCAATGATCCATATAATGCAGACAATTACGAGAGTATTTCCGTGCCTGGCTGGACTTGCAGGGAAGGTGTAAGCCATGTAACAATTGCTTTATATGAGATACAGATGTACTTCTATGGCACGCCGCGACATAATCTACTGCTATTCATATTCTAAGACAAAGGGCCTTTGTTAGGTACATTCACTTCTATTATAATTCTTGTCTTAAGCCAACATAAATGCAATTTCTCAATTAGCATTGTATAGTAAAAAGTTAAATGGTTTTTTTTTACTTTTGCAAAATTTAAAGCAAAGTTTTAAATAATAATTGCTAAAAGTTGTTTACACATTTTCATGAAATGGTTGTCTAACTTTTGTTCACAAGTTCCTTTTAAAGGAAAACTAGGTAATTAAAAGAGGATATCAGGTAAAATAGTAAAAATTATTTAAAAAAAAAATCATATAACTTTGATATTTTACATGGCATGCTCCAGTGAATGAAGACCCCTACACATGCAAGATCAAAGTTGGTTGAAGTTAAGGGGGCTTTACACATAGCGACATCGCTAGCGATATCGCTAAAGCGTCACCGATTTTGTGACGCAACAGCGATATCGGTAGCGATCTCGCTACATGTGACACTTACCTCCGACCGGCCCCCCCGCTGGATATCGCTGATCGCGCGTGAACATCTAGGGCCAATTTCTCCTCGTTGGCGTCCCACTGGTGCCAACTAGCGACGCATGGACGCAGGCGGAAGTCGTCATCATCGCTGCCGCGTGACAGGTAAGAATGACCGCCGGGCATAGCTGGATCACTGCTGCGTCGCTGGTGAGGTCTGCCTGTTTGGCAGCTCACTAGCAACCATTTAGCGATGCACCAGCGATCCTGACCGGGTCATATCATTGTCGGGATCGCTTGTGCATCGCTAAATGTAATGGGACCCTTACATATATCAGCAAGACCAACCAGCTAATGTTTATGGGAGGCTCATAATTTTTGTTCTCCCACTAAATTAGCCTAGCATTCATGTGTATGTAGGGTTCAAGAGCATTAGTCATCAACCAAACAAGTGTTCAGCCAACAATTCTCTAAGATATGGGGGTACCTTTAGGTTGATCATTTTCCTAATACATTACTGAGGCACCATTGGCTACATAACAACTGCTGAGAAAAAAAAATATAGTGTAATACTTTTGGAATGGGAAGACAAATTGTTCAGAAGGGATATTGGACAAATAAACTAACTGCTGTCCCAAATCAGTTAGAAATAGGGTTGCTGGACATTTTTATTTTTAAAAAAAGCACTATCATTTTTTAAAGAAAATACAAAAGTTAAGGAAGATAAAATTATAAGACTTCTCTTGAATATATTATTTGCAAATCAGATTGCTTGTCACATTATTACAGGGATGCAAATTTTAATTTTTCAGGATTTGGCCTGTTTCACCATTTTGTTGAGTGTATACTGTGTATTGGAGATATCATAGCAGCTCCACCCACTAGCTCAGAGACACCTGAAAGTTAAGAGACAGACTTTGCAGAGGATAAAAAATGCAGTATCCAGGTTGTATAATATCTTTATATATTATTCCTCATGTGCACACACAAGGCAGCTGATTCTAAAAATTCACCTGAAATATTAATCATTCTTTAATACTAAAAAGAACAAGGAAATAAAAATATTCTATGTTGTCAATGGGTGATTTCCCCATAGATGTCAATTGTGATTAAAAAGCTTAAAGACAAGTTCGGAACTTAGCTCAATATGTGGTAAAGCATCAATAAAGCAAATTTTCAATTGTACAACTATCTGTAATCACCATTAATGATACATTTAAAAACCAAAACTTAAATCATACGTGGTCCACTCCTGCAGAATCTGCTCAATGGATTGGCGAGGACACCGCCTGACCCCAAAACCTAGTTAATCCGCATTCATATATTGCATTGAAATGCCGAGTTTCACTTTTGCGCTATTCCCATGTTGAGTGTATATTATTACTATAACAAAATGAATTAAATAGGGACGTCTAATTTGTGCTGAACACCAAAACGGTATTTTATCTCCAGACTGGGGAAAACTGTAAACTACACCGGAGCCTTCATCCGAGACATGAGATACGGCTTTGATAGAGCACATCAGGCTTGTGTGACTTTAGGTGAAGTCTTTTATACCTAGTGTAGGCCCTTCCCGTGTGTATTATCCCTCTGTTTCGGTTTCATTACGCTTCTGCTTTTAGCAATCGCATTACAGACAAGTTACAGTTTCTGTAGACCAAAATGAAGGGGAATCATCAGCAAAGGAGAGAGATATTAATATTAGAGATACACACTGGGGATCCCTCTGTAAGAGGAACAAAAGTCCTGCCCTGAAATGTACGAGCAATTCTGCTCCACCACTCCCAGAAAGAAAAAAACACAGAGAAAGTAAGTGTCTGCAAATTTTAGCTGACGTATCTACCTGCATACTAAAATAGACCCTAAGGCTGCTTTTACACTTACCGTGTTTTTGTGGGCCGATTTTGCAGCCCCAATAGATTTCTATGGGGCTGCAAAATCGGCCCGCAAAAATTCCACGGTGCGCTGTGTGCCGTATGGCCGTGAGGGCCGTATTTGCGTCCATGATAAAAGATGGAGCTTTCTCGATCTTTTTCACGGCGTACGAACACAGCCCCCATTGTAAATCAATGGGCCCGCAAAAACAAACGGAAGTTTCCGGTTTTGCGGAACGCCGTTTTTTTTTTCCAATACTATTTCCATAGTATTGAATTAATGAAAAACAGAGATCCGCAAGCTTTTTTGCGGTTCATTGTTGCGGCAGACCGTAAAAAATGCGGCGATACGGCCCGCAAAAACGGGCCATAAAAGAAAGCGGTAGGTGTAAAAGTAGCCTTAGGGTCTATTTTAGCCAATTTATTCACAGAAATATGGCGGCTAACACAAAGTAAACTTATTGCAACTTTTTATTTGTAATGGTAGAATTCTGTAGCCAAATTTGAAATTTAATGTATATTTATATGAACTGAAGAATTATTGTCCAGCTCTAAGAAGCCAGGTAAAAATAAAAAAACAGCAATACAAAAAAATAAATGAAATTCTAAAAAATTCTTAGAATTTATATAAGACTTTTTCCCTATATGAGTGTTGCTTGAGATCTATTTTCCAAAAAATAAATATATATAACACATTATCATACAAAATGATCAAAAGTTAAGAAATGATCCGTTTAGAGATGATACATTCATAGTCAGAAGCCATCTCCCTCATACGTGGGAAATGCACTAAAAACACGTAATCTGCACATAACTGTAGCAATAAAGTGCTATCAAAAACAAATACCATAAAATAACAGAAATAAAGAAGCTTTTCGTAAAATATTACATAACCAAAAAGATGCAAAAAATGTGCCAAAAAGATGCATGTAAAAATTCACGCAAAAACTCAATCTGCAACATCAAAAAATCAACAAATACTCACTGTAGGAAGATAGCCTTAGACTTCTGGCAGCTTCTGCAAGGAAGTCACTTACTATATTATACAAGGAAGTAAAGAAAAGAAGTCGCTGAAAAAAACAACAGAAAAGGCATCAAAAAGGACATATCAAGAAAAATAGACATCTAAAAGACATTGTGTGCACATACCGTTGCTGTTTGAAAAAATCTCACTTATTACACCTAAATAGTTTACTCCTCTATTCTCCTGATTACTTTCTATAAAGCTTTAAGCTACACTAATTTTTTTTTTTTTACTTTTTTGCAGTGTTTTTAGACACATTTCTTCTTCTGCCATTCTGGTTGCTGATTTGTCTGTATGCAGATATCCATCCTCTCCTATTTAGTTTTTCCTTCCTTTACTTCCCGATGTTCCATTCTGTTGTTTTTGTATAACTGGTAATTTCATTTATCCCTGTGCATCTTCCCTTGTTAGTCTGGTTTGTGTATTCTAATACACAAACGGCTTTTAAATATATATTTTGTCTGAAATGCCACACTATTTCATAGTAAAGTATACCTGCAGAAATGACAGAGTATGTGCTTGATTCATGCTGCCCGTAGTTAAGGGAACATGACTCCACTCTCAAGTTCACTTTAAGCTCCTGAGTCTCCATAATTACATGTTAGGGTAGAGTCACACCAGCATATTTTCCCTCATCTGAGAAAAACGGGCTGGTTATGCTAATCATACTATGATCAGAGTGTCAGCATAGTGTGTTGATAGTGTGATCCGGTTTTCTCCATCTTCTCCATTTTGTCAGTCCATGAAAATTGGACTACACTCAGATGTCATTTGAGTTTGGTTTGATGGGTTCACGTACTCATTGACTTGCATGGCCAAGTGTGATCCGACATGTGCACTGCTCCATAGAATAACATTGGTCCGGGTGCGATAGTGTTTCGTCGGATCACACTGAGACCAAAAATACGATCATGTGCACAAGCTCTTAGCTCTTGAGGAAGAGGAGAGTTCTACCTAAAATCTGTCAACAAAATATATATGTATCAAATGCAATGCAGTAAATTGAATTTGGATTCACCTTGGTGAAAAATCCATGGCTTTTTTTTTTATTTTTATACAAGAATAAGTATGGTGTGCATTCCGTTCTATGATGTGACAGGTATCACTTTTATGATACTTTCCCTTTAATTTGCTGTTAGATTCTATTATGCTCGCGATACTTTTATTTCAACTTTGAATGAATTTTAGAAAATGTTGATGAGCGTCTCAGTCACTTTTTTTTCATACTGCTCCTTTTTTCTTCTTCCTTGGAACAGAATGCTAAAAAGTATAAAATGCAGTCCAGGGACTTGGTATATTAAACTTATTTTAATAATACTTAGAGGAAATTAACATCTGTTAAATAGCATCATTATAAAAGATAAAAAATGTCTCTCTTTATCGCACAGGGAAACATTCATCAGACTCGTGCTTTGAAACCCCTCCTATCAGCGCTGCCTGTGATTATGATGCGCTAATAATCATGCATGGTAAGGAATAGGATTATGGAATTCTGCTGCAAAAATGCTTCAAAGGCTCATTATTGCCGCCTCTCTGATGCTGGTTCACCGAGTGTGGATGACTTCTCTACTACCTTGAACTCATCATCGGTACATGGGGCAGTAGGATCTTTAATGTAAATCATATAAAATAATACTTCTCTATAACTGAGGCCTGATTATGGAGCATTGGTGTAAGTGTATGGCACGGCAGCTTATCTGGCAGAGGAGAACCCATAGCAGCCAGATACTACTAGGTGATATAGAAGGCGCTTAGGCTTGTTTCACACTAGCGTTTATTCGACACAGCGCACGGCGCAGCTAAGCCCCGCCCCCTGCCGGCTCCCTGCCCGCCCCATCCGGTCATCGCTGTCTACTATTGCACATGGACGCTTGCGATCTGCGCACCCTATCTTTAGCATAGGGAGCGCAGATCGTGCGCTAGCAGGATTTTGGCGTGCGCTGCGCACTTTTGAAGGTGCGCCGTGCGTGCCAAAATGCAACATACTGCGTTCGGCGCGCATGGGCGTACCTTCAAAAGTGCGCCGTGCGCTGCGTCGAATAACCGCTAGTGTGAAACTAGCCTAACATGTATACATTCTATACATACACTACACTGGTCAACACATAAAAAATCATCAGCAAAGGTAATGTGTCTGTTTTATGGAGTTTGATGTGCTGATTCCTAAAACATGCTTAGTTTTGATCTGTCACATAAAGTTTCTGAGACAGAAGTATTTTTGTTATCACATTATTTCTGCATTTTCAATGTATGTGGTTTTTCCTATGTTATTCCCATTTCTTTGCATGTCTTAGGCTAGGTTCACATTTGCGGTTAAGTACGCAGCGTATCGTCCGCAACCGCAAACGCATGCAAACGCATATATGCGTTTGCAGACGATTGTCAAGTGCTATTTTCCTGGCAAATTTTTGAATGTACACAAGCCAAGCCCAATGGGCTTGTCTTATGTAAATTCTTGCGTATGCAAATGCAAGCATACGCATGTGCTTGCGTACGCATGCGTTCCCATAGACTGTAATGCGTCGTTTAGACACATTCCTTCCGCAAGCATCCGCATGCGTTTGGGGGCGGCAAACGACGCATGCGTAAGCAAACGTGGTCGAACGCATACAAAC
This sequence comes from Dendrobates tinctorius, assembly GCF_039654945.1. Lineage (NCBI taxonomy): Eukaryota > Metazoa > Chordata > Amphibia > Anura > Dendrobatidae > Dendrobates > Dendrobates tinctorius. Next base: position 5,665,514 of record NW_027361814.1, on the reverse strand, counting down.
GCATGTATCTGCGTCCACAACGTTAAAGATAGGAAAACACGACGCATGCGGATGTATGCGTCAGAAAGGCTGCGGACACAACCGCAAATGTGAACCCAGCCATACTTAATTGTGAATTTTCTTACAGGGACAGCGTCAGTAAAGGTTTTAGTGAGTTTTATGGGAAGGAGTATTGACAGTGCAGGCAACCAATTACTCCTTCTTGGAAAGTCACATGTTATGGGGAGGAGCTAACTGTTATGAGGCGGTATGGCTGGTTTCACACTTGCGTTTTTTTTGCGCTGTATTTTAGCGCTAAAAAACGCATGCGTTTTTTTCCTATATTTTGCATGGGATGCGCTATGTGCGCATACACATGCGTTTGTATGCGTTTTTACGTGCATGCGTTTTTTGTGGTGTGCGCTCGGGCGCACAAAATGCATCCTGTTGCATTTTTTGGGCGTTCGACTTGCCTCAAAAAAACGCATGGCCGCGCAATGCGTTTTTTTACAGCAAGACACCCATTATAAATCTATGGGTGCGCATATGTGCACATTGGCATGCTCATGTATGCGTTTTTTTGCGCATGCGTTTTTTTGTTGACCATTGGTTTGACAATGGAAATTAGGGGTTTGGGTTAGAGTTAGGTTTAGTTAAGGGGGTTTAGGGTTAGGGTTTGGGTTAGTATGGTTTGGATAAGGGTTTGGGTTAGGGTTAGTAGGGTTTGGTTAAGGGTTAGGGTTAGTATGGTTTGGTTAAGGGTTAGGGTTAGTATGGTTTGGTTAAGGGTTAGGGTTAGGGTATAGTTTGGTTAAGGGTTAGGGTTAGGGTTAGGGTTAGGGTACCTTAGGGTTAGGGTTAGGGTCAGGGTTAGGGTTAGTATGGTTTGGTTAAGGGTTAGGGTCAGGGTTAGGGTTAGTATGGTTTGGTTAAGGGTTAGGGTTAGGGTATAGTTTGGTTAAGGGTTAGGGTTAGTAAAGTCATGGTTTGGGTTAGTCTGAGGGGCCAACTAATGTTGGAAAAAACGCAAATGCGGTAAAAACGCACTAAAAACGCATACAAACGCATACAAACGCATAAAAATGCTTGCAAAAAAAGCAGCATTTGTATGCGTTTTTATGCGTTTTTTCCATGCGTTTTTTTGCGGGAAAAATGCTCTGAAAAAAAAAGCAAGTGTGAAAGTAACCTAAGATATGAGTCAGTCAGAAAAGGATGGTGATGGCAGCAAGGACTGGTATGTGAGACTCTGGCAGGAGACAGGCCGCTACAGGGATCTGAGCCCTGCCACAGGGAGATAGAAGGGAAGGCAGCGGACAGCCGCCATTATGAGAGGATTTTCACTGCATTTCTGGGAGGGTAAGTCACCTCAGAGGGAAGAAAACAGCTGAGCCACTGAGGTGTAACTGAGTGAGGGTCTCCACAGAGAGAGAACCTGAAAGCAGCCAATATCTCACTGAGAATCTGCCTGTCTGCAAATGTTCATATCATATGTAAGGAATAGGCTGACCCGTTCACCTCACAGCTGTATATAGTGATCTACCAGATTACCTCCAGTAGCATCAGCTCTAAATACAAGCTGCCTCTGTCATCTCTGGGCAAATATCTACATATAGTTTGTTGGCTAATCGCATTTTTTTTTAGTTTGTCACCACCATTGAACTGAATGTACTCTACTGTTTGATCTGATTTAAAGGAGAAAAATGCCCCGACAGTGTATCAGTCATCTGAACAGATTCTGCTACGTGTGTGGTTCTTTTACAAGAAAAGGCCAAGTACGTTCACTCACTCATGATATTAAAAAGATGAACCAGATGTGCTTTAAGTGTCCACTTGGTGATCAAGACAAAAGTTGGGTCCCTTATGTGATTTGCTCAAGTCGTTCAAATGGTCTTCATCACAGGAAAGTGGCTATGCCATTTGCTGTTCCCATGATAGTGCTGACTGCTACTTTTGTTTTGTCAAACTGAAGGGCTTTTCTACCAAGAACAAACATATTTTGGTTTCTATTTTGTATGTGAAATTATTTTGGTTCAATAAAAACTGTTCTACAGCACCAAAGTTAGGAACCCCATTGACTTCTGTAGGGTTCAGATTCAAGTTCAGGTACAGTTCTCGCACCCGAACCAAACTTTGGACTAAAGTTAGGTCAAACCCAAATAGCAAGAACATCTACGGGTCCTCTCAGCCCTATTACCCATACAACAACTTAAAGGGAATCTGTCACCATGTTTTTGCTATGTAACCTGAGAGTAGCAATATGTAAGGGCTGAGATCCTGACTCCAGCGATGTATCACTTACTTTACTAAGCAGCATTTGTGATAGAATCACAGTTTTTTTCTGGCTGCAGATCTAGCACTGCTCTGAATGCTGACCTGTGTATTACCCCGCCCACACCACTGATTGGCAGCCTACTGTGTAAATTGTTCATTGACAGGAAGCTGCTAATCAGTGGTGGAGCATGATCGGACTAGGACGCAAGAGACACCTAGTCCTGTAGAGATAATCTCCTGCTGATAAAGCTGATTTTATTGAAATATGAGCACACAGCCTAATAGGTGACACATCGCTGGAATCGAGTTCTCTGCCCCTACATCATGCTGTTAGATTATATAGCAAAAACCTGTTGACGGATTCCCTTTAAATGTTGTGGTTAATGAGGCCAACTAAACTAATATGTAAAGGAACTTTCCTGATTGTCTTACTCTGTAACCTGCCTTCTGTCATGAAAAGGGGGTTGTATGACCTTTGGCCGCACACGGCTAACACCTGTGCAGGGGGCTTATCTTAGTTATCCCACCGCTGCCGACAATGTGATGAAAACAGCAAGCTAGTCTTGCCCTATCAATTTATTGAAGGGGCTTATTGTAGGTATCCCACTGCTGCCACAATATGTCACGAACTGCAGGGATTTATGTATATCCCACTTTTGGTTCCGCTTTGGAACTTGCAGCTCTCTGGCGCCCCCTTTACCCTCAGGTCAGTCAGGGAACTACACCTAGGATAATTAGTCGCCGGGCGGGCCTCTTCAATGTGGACTGGCTTTCAGGCGCGCTGCAGCAAGGGAATTATAACTAGTACTAGCCGCAGCCAGACAAGTCAGCTTATGAAACCCATCACTGCCAGTGGTACCCACCAGCCCAGAAAACACTTTTCTGCCACCAGCTCTGATTTCTATATTAATATTACTCAATTAATAATAATTAATGCAGGGGTCCGAAGCCAACCCAAATTAGTAGCGTAATTAACTTTTAGGCACGTGAATTATTCATAGAGCATAGAGACGGAACTAATAATTTTATATTTTACTCCCAAAAGACAGGCAGTATTTACAGAAGATATAAAAAGCTTTTACAATATGAGACAATTAAAATATGTACAATGCGAATAAAAATAAAAGGGGATTAAGAGAAGAAATAAAACTCATGTATTGCTTAAATCATCTTAGGCAGAACCATGCTGGTAGGGGGAGCCAGACGTCACAATGCATTGAGGTCTGGTTGCAGCAGCTTCCCAAGCTAGAATGAGGGCTGTCCTGTGTGAAAGTGACTTATACCCCTGGGCTTGTGACATCACTAAAGGGGCTGACTTTTGGCGGTCCTCCCCCTGCTTTCCGAGTTACAATCTGGCTAGGAAAACTATAATAATCATATCTCACAGAAGTTACCTCGTATAGAAACGCACATAGTATCATCTTATTCAGCTTGTCGCTGGCATTCATTCAAAACCAAACACGAAGCATCGGGCTGCCCCGGCTGCACAGGAATCCACTTCTTGGATTCAGTTGAAGTTAGAACTGGGAAAAACACAGCCTAAATAGTCCTGTCGAAGAACGTCCCAGATATGTAGTTTTCATCTCTCTATTACAACCTCACATTGTTTTATGACCAAATGATTAGATTCTTATTATTGTCTATGAGAAGTCCTCACATGGTGGAAAGACAAAGAAGCTCCCTGCTGTGAGGAGGGAAATAACTCACTGGTGTCTCAGGTTACACTGAGTGTGTGTGCAGGCTGGAGGGGGGAGCAAGGGGGGGCAAACAGTGTCAGGTTGTGAGTGAGCAGAAATTCACAGGCATGATAGGCAAAGGGAAAACCCTCAGCACTGGCATAGCAGAGTCCAGTATGTAAATAGCAGATTCTGGAATGGTCCAGAAGGTGTGATAATAGGAAAAAAATACAGGACACTTTACATTATCGTTACACCTTCAATTCTTTTTGAGTGAGCAGTTTCCTTTCTGAGAATTCTTACAGCATTATAGGTATGGGGATTTCCTTTTCATCACTTCCCAACATGCATTGTACTTGCCATTATCCAGTGGGTTGCCTGCTTTTTGGCTCATACCCATCATGGTAAAAAAAACAGTCTGACATCAATCCAGAAAAATGGGACGAGTGTCATGCGATTTTCTTGCAAGTGCAATGCAATTTTTCGAATGACATCTGATTTACATGCAAATATGATTCGATTGCAATGCGATTTAACATGAAATTTTACACAGATTAATTCTCTATGTCATTTACACATAGTTTTCCAATGAAATATTCTTCAAAACACACACATATATATATTATACATATATAGAGAGAGATTAGATAGATGTATAATCAGTGCTTTGCATGTAAACCTTACTGTACATGTATTTTATTTAAAAAAAATGGCATTGGGTCCCATGAAATTTTATTAACTAGCAGAGGGAAAGCAGTCAGCTAGGGAAGCTGTTTATAGCCTGGAGCTAGGTAATACCCCTGGAGCTTCCCAAGCTATTAATATCATTTCACAGCTGTATACTTAGTCTTTACTGGTTATTAAACTTGGGGACCTCAAAAAAAAATTATGTTGGGTCCCCTATAATTATTAACCAGAAAAGGCTAGGCAGACAGCTGAGTGATGATATTAATAGCCTAGGAAGGGGCCATAGATATTGGCCCCACCCCAGACTTAGAAAATCTGCTCTCAGCCGCCCCAGAAATGGTGCATCCATAAGATGCCCGAAATATGGCACTTGGCCTCTCTCTTCCCACTTGCTCTGGTGTGGTGGCAAGTGGGGTGATAGTATTGGGGTAGATGTCACCTTTGTATTGTCAAGTGACATCAAGCACAGGGGTTAGTAATAGAGAGCCATCTATACGATGCTCTCCATACTAATCTTATAGTCAAATCGTCAAAAAAATAACACCCAGAATAAAATCCTTCATTTGAACAAATGACACAGACTCCTTTATTTACTCTAAATTAACCAAAAACTCTTATACTCCCCTGATGCGATGCCCAGTCCATTGAAGCCCATGTCCCCTGTAAAAATAATAATAGTAATAATAATAATAATAATGTAACATCATCCTCACCTATCCCCGACATGAATATAATCCATTTGACCATAGACGTGTCTAGATCTTCTACATCAAGATGGCAGGCTAAATTGATGCATGATGTGACTATACAGCCTGCCATCCAGCAGAGACACTATGCTGTACATGCTTGCTCAGCTCAGTGCCTCACAGTGATGTGCTAAAGTTGAGCAGAGTTCATATCCAATGAACTCCTTTGAACTCATTGACGTCACTGTGACCGTGAGAAAGTTTTGACACCCTCAATTCATTTTCATTTAGTGAAGCCCCACATGTCTAAAAATTAAAGAAAATATCAGCGGGCACCATCAGGTAATGCACTAACCTGGGATCACTATTGCATATCACAGTGAACAAGCCAAAAACAAAGAGAAATTATATGCAAACAGCAAGGGATCACCATGAAATAAGTATGAAATAAGTAATTTTTAAATTTTATTGAAATACAACACAAAATTCATTTAAAAACACTTAAAACATGGTCCATATACCTACACAGCCTGATTGTTTACTTGAGGGGGCCGACTGCCTGATCGTGACAGGGCTAAGTATTTACTTAATCACCTCCTCTGGTCCCTTTGTATTTGTTATTTCCTATGGCTATAGTCAGTGGTGCTTTCAAATGAATTGTGGCTTTAACCATTTTTATATGTGATGTAGCAATTGTGATAACAGCATGTGCATGCATTGTTTTTTAAATAGCCTGTTTCCAAATTGATCTGTGTCTGGGATAGAGCTTCATATTTATACTAGCTGAAGAGCCTTGCCTTGCCCAGGCATAGTAACTAATGATTATTGTTTATCCCATAGTCCAGTGCTAATATACCCATCATACATATCCTCCATCCCATAGTCCTGTGCCCATATACCGATCACACATATTCCATCCCATTGGTGTATGTGTGTGTATGTGTGTGTATCAAGCCACGCCCACTCCACATAGCCCTGCCCACTCTGCATAGCAGGGACATCATCAGTTGATTATGACATCAGTTGATTATGGCATCATCAAATGATCCTGACCTTGTTGAATAATTATAACAGCAAATGATTATGACATCATCAGTTGATTATGACATCATCGATTGTGATATCATCAACATATTATGACATCATCAGCGGGGCATAATCAGTTGATTATGACATCATCAAATGATTGTGACATCATTGAATAATTGTGACATCATCAGTTGATTATGACATCATCGATTGATTGTGATATCATCATATGATTATGACATCGCTGATACACACACATACACTCAGCTTTATATATATTTATATATTTTTTATGGGACTGGGTCTGTTATAGTTATGTCATATTGCCTTGTAGGTCTCAGAGTCTTTTACTCCTTATTGTGGATCTTTCTCTTTTCCTTGTGTAAAATACAATTTGATTGTTTTAAGTGTTTTTAAATGAATTTTAGTGTTGTATTTCAATAAAATATAAAAATGTATTCATTTATTTCTTGATCCCTTGCTGTTTGCATATACTTTCTCTTTGTTTATGTCTAGTCGGCACGTAACCGCATATATGCACATTGCTGGCAAAAGAGAATCCTGACAGCGTGCAGTGCGCACTGTGAGAATTCAGAAGTCTGCAGTCACATAGAATGACTGCAAAATCATCTCAAACTTGCATATAACCTATAATGCTGCTAACATAAATAGACATATGAGAATTAGTCAGTATTACAAACAACTTTACATCCAGGTACCTTATAGATGACTGCACTAGGGAGATGGCTGCTCTAGGGAGATGGCTGCATTGGGGATATGGCTGCACTGGGGAGATGGGTGCCCTGAGGAGATGACGTTGTCTCTGCAGTCGTTCTCTTTCTTTCCTTTATCTTGTCCAGACTCTAACGCTCCTGAATAAAAATATCTACCCTGCGTTGATTCCCTGAATAAATAATTGCCCCTCCCTGCATAAAATATGACCCCCACACTGTCGCTCTTATGGTACATGTTCTCCACACTCTCTATACTCTACCCCCTCATTACATTTCCCCGCCTTGTCACACTGTCCCCTCCTGGCTGTGATCTTACACTTCCCCCCATGCTCACACATCCCCCTGACTCCCCATACTGTGTCTGCACACATCCCATCACCCTCACATTCCCCCTTTGCTCCCCATACTGCGTACGCATCCATCCTCACCATTCCGTGTCCGCACCAAGCTCTCCACTCACCATGCTGCGTCTGCACCCATCCCCTCTCTCACTATTCTGCATCTGCATCCATCACTTCACTCACCATACTGTGTGTCACACTCGAACATTTGTAAGGTCGGCTGACGACTGGATGGAAAAAGGCAGAGGAAGGCTCTAATGGTAGGGAGCAAGGGATTTGACACCTCCTGACACCAACCTGTGTCTGTCCCTAAGCACCCCGTCACGTGCCTAGTCCCTGATTTTCACCTCACTGTACACTGTCTAGTGCACTGGCTGGCAAGAACGCTAAGATCACCACTACTGATGGTAAAACACAGGCAAAGTAACAAACACGGGACAGACAAAGAAAAAGGGAGAAATACTCACCTTCAGGCTCTGCTGCTAAGCTCCAAAGCAGCAGAGAATACAGCACCAGGAATCTGCACTCCCACAGCAGCAGCACCACCAAAATAGGAGAGCTCCAGACCCCTAGCTGGTCTGCAAAGAAGTAAATCTACCACGATCAGCTGATGGGTCAACTGGTTATTTAAAGGAAAGTAGGAGTGGTAACCAACCAACATCAGCTGACTAAACTAAAAGAACAGCCAGCAAGAGTCAGACATTAACTCTTACTGGACCAAAAGGTAAAAACATTTAAATATTAGAAGAACCAGAGCTGCCATGAATCCCATAATGAACATAACAGTGTGTCAGCACCCATACACCCACTCACTCCCTATATTGTGTCTGCAGACATTCCCCCCTTCGCTCTCCATACTGTTCACACCCATCCTCCACATTTTGTGTCCTTACCAATCCTCCTGCTCACCATGCTGTCTCTTTACATCTATCCACTCTCATACATTCCCACTCTCGCTCCTCATACTGTGTCTGCACCCACTCCCCCACTCATCATACTGTGTCCGTACATCCCCCACACACCATATTGCGTCTGCACCCATCAAACCAAACTGTTTCATCATGCCCCCATATCTCTTCTTGCTCCTCATACAGTGTCTCCAATTTTTCCATCTCCCCATATTGTGTCTGCACCTGTTCCTTCCATGCTCCTTAAACTTGTGTCCTCAAATCTTCCCCACCCCATTACATTAAATCTCCTCCCACACACTAAATATTCCCCCACACACTAAATCTCTCCTACCCAGTAAATACCCCCACTATGAATCTTCGGTGTCTTCAGCTCCATTGGAGCACTTACCGCTAATACGCACCTCTCCAGAGCCAGTGGATAATGTCAGCAGCGTGTTCGCATGACCTGATCATGCTGCTGACATTGCCCTGACCGGCGGTAAGAGCTTGAATTGTAGTCTGAAAGACGTGAGTACTATTGTTCACTGGGAGGCATTTCAGAGAACGACTGACTCCCAGTTCACTTGGCGTACAATCAGTAGACAGTAATTTACACAGAAGGGAAACTGCTAATGGGGGCAATGTGGAGCAATTTTACAGGATTTGAGACAAAATAATTCTTAAGTAATCAATTTTCAGATTGTCCATTACATTGTCAAATAATAAGATCAAGTTTCCGTCTACAGGTTGACTTTCACAGGAGGAACACACTGACTGTGACTGGCACAGGGGACTTCAGTGGAACCTTGGTTGTCACGGTAACTTTTTGGCACCCCTGATCACATCATGGGCACTTCAATGGGTGCATATAATGACGTGCACCCCCCCCGCCGTTAAACATCGCTGTGAGTGATTTACAGTGGCATTTAACAGATTAACAGCACCACTCCACCCACGGCTGTTAGAGGCACATGATGGCTGAATAATTCAGCCATCATCTGCAGGGAAAGATGTGAGTTTGGCTTGTGAGCCCAAATTAAAGGCAGAGACCCAACATATGACGTAACTGTACATCATATGATCGGAAGGAGTTACCTGTAATCTGAGTGAATGATGAGTTCAGGAGGTGGGTGAAGAGAGGAAGTGGCTCATTAGTGGAGAAAGTAGCAGATTTCTCAGATAAAATATGTTGCAAAGTTTCTTATATTTACTTGAAGCATTGCAAAGTTTGTCAAAATGACAGTAACCATTTAAAGAAAAAAGACATGGCTGCTAAAAACAGAGCAGTAGCGGTCCACAGGTGCCGTAGTTTGATGCGCTGTAGCCCCATTTACTTCAATGGAACTGAGCTGCACTATCAGCATCTATAATATAACCGTGGGAGCGTCACTCTGTCTGAAGCCTTTATAGACTGCATAAGTGTGACACACCTGCGCAGTCTGGCTCCAGACAGAATGAGGCATCCAGCGGTGAGGAGTGTGTATGGTGCCGGAGATGGCGGTACCGTACACACTGCATACCGCGATTTCCGGTGCCATACTTGCATACTTACCTGACTGGGAGGAGCGTTTAACCGGCGCTTCTCTTTGGCCGGAGAACGGGGCCGGAGTGCACGTGAGTATCGCGCATGCGCATAGCGGTATGGGCATGTGCGTACTCCAGCACCGCACTCCTCCCCCAGCCTCCAGCAGAATGTGACAGCGCTGGAACACAGGGAAGAAAAGTTAGTATAATTTTTTTTTGTATGTGTGCTGTTTAATAGGGGTGAGGGGGACCATGCATACCAGGAAAGGGGGGGAGGGGACCATGCATACCAGGATTTGGGGGGTGAGGGGACCATGCATACCAGGATAGGGGGTGAGGGGACCATGCATTCCAGGAAACGGGGGCGAGGGGACCATGCATACCAGGATAGGGGGTGAGGGGACCATGCACACCAGGATTGGGTGGCGAAGGGACCATGCATACTAGGTGGGTGCGTAAGAGGACCATACATACCAGGATAGAGGGGGTGAGAGGACCATGCATACCAGGACTGGGGGATGAGGGGACCATACATACCAAGATTGGGGGCCAAGGGTACCATGCATACCAGGATTTGGGGGCGAAGGGACCATGCATTCCAGGATAGGGGACCATGCATTCCGGGGTTCGGGGACCATGCATACCAGGATAGGGGGGTGAGGGGACCATGCATACCAGGATAGGGGGGTTCGGGAATCATACATATCAGGATAGGGGGGTGAGAGGACCATGTATATCAGGATAGGGGGGGCGAGAGGACCATGCATACCAGGAAAGGGGGGTGAGGGGACCATGCATACCAGGATAGTGGGGTACGGGGAAAATGCATACCAGGATAGGGGGTACGGAGATCATGCATACCAGTATGACGGGGTGAGAGGACCATGCATACCAGGATTGGGGGTGAGGGGACCATGCATACCAGGATAGGGTGGTGAGGGGACATGCGAGGGGACCATGCATACCAGGAAAGGGGGACGAAGGGACCATGCATACCAGGATTGGGGGGCGAGGGGACCATGCATACCAGCATAGGGGAGTGAGGGGACCATGCATACCAGGATGGGGGAGTGAGTGGGACCATGCATACCAGGATAGGGGAGTGAGGGGACCATACATACCAGGACTGGGGGGTGAGGGGACCATAAATACCAGGATTGGGGGCTGAGGGGACCATGCATACCAGGAAAGGGGGGTGAGGGGACCATGCATACCAGGATAGTGGGGTACGGGGACAATGCATACCAGGATAGGGGGTACGGAGATCATGCATACCAGTATGACGGGGTGAGAGGACCATGCATACCAGGATTGGGGGTGAGGGGACCATGCATGCCAGGATAGGGTGGTGAGGGGACATGCGAGGGGACCATGCATACCAGGAAAGGGGGGCGAAGGGACCATGCATACCAGGATTGGTGGGCGAGGGGACCATGCATACCAGCATAGGGGAGTGAGGGGACCATGCATACCAGGATGGGGGAGTGAGTGGGACCATGCATACCAGGATAAGGGAGTGAGGGGACCATACATACCAGGACTGGGGGGTGAGGGGACCATAAATACCAGGATTGGGGGCTGAGGGGACCATGCATACCAGGATGGGAGGGGGGCAGCACATACCAGGATAGGAGACCATGTGCCAATAAAAATGCTCGCCACTCAGGTGTAGAACGGGTTCATAGCTAGTACTGCATATCAGGGACAGGAAAAAACGGCCCTATTGTTCTGAACGTAAACAATCCTAAGTCTAAAGGGCCTGTCACACTAAGTGATATCGCTAGCAATATCGCTATAACGTCACTGGTTTTTGTGACGTTATAGCGATATTGCTAGCGATATCGCTGTGTGTGATACTTACCTCCGACCGGCTCCCCCGCTGGTTATCGCTGATCGCGCCACAACGTCCTGGGCTATTTCTCGTCATCAGCTTCCTGCTGTGGCGACGAGCGACGCGTGGAGCCGGGCGGGAGGACGTCTTCACGTCTTCATCGCCTCGTCTGACAGGTAAGTAGCGACCGACGACCGCTGCTATGTCGCTGGTGAGATCTGCCTGTGTGGCAGCTCACTAGCGACCACTTAGCGATGCACCAGCGATCCTGACCGGGTCATATCGTTTGTCGGGATCGCTGGTGCATCGCTAAGTGTGACAGTACCTTAAGGTGATGATTGAACATTTGTATAAATTATAGTAGTAGATATAGCATTCTTTATAATGCTCTAACATTCACCTGCTGAAGCACCTCGCTTTGAAAAAGAATAGGGAGATTATTTCCTGCCCTATGTAAGGGTTCGCTCACATTAGCGCATAAAGCGGACCAGTGGAATTGGAGAAAAAAATGTCATCATTGCACTCACTAATGTTATTGAGTGAGTTAGTGCTGATTTAAAAGTTTTTCTTCAGCTGGAATCAGACTGAGGGAAAAAATCGCAGCATGATGCGAGTGGTTGTGTATATTTCATACGAGACTAACCAATGCAAGTCAATGGGTGCAAGAAAAAAATAGGATGTCACACCGACCATAGGTATGCCATCCGATTTTTACGCACACATCTCAAGGGAACCAAGAAATTGCATCAGCCAATTACAGAAAGTTAAGTCAGAAGCCTGAGTAAAGAAAGAAAGATGGATGGATAGAATAGACAAATAGATAGGAGATAGATAGATAGATAGATAGATAGATAGATAGATAGATAGATAGATAGATAAATAGACAGATAGATAGATGAACCAGCGAAAGTTTTTTTAAATTAAGTTTTTTTGTGTGTGTATTCTTCACTTTTTATTACTGGTTTAGTAATGGAAGTATCCGATAGACACCTCTGTAATATTAACACCAGGGCTTGATGTCAGCTGTGTTTTTGGACAATATACAGTAGATATCAACTCCAAATACTATTACTACGATAGATACCGCAGCATGACAATCAGGAAGAGCGAAGGCAAAGTATATCTTATGATGCTCCACTTCTGCGGTGGCTGAGGGATGGTATGTTAAGGCTAGGAAGTGGCCAATAACCATGGACCTTCCCGGCCTGATAATATCAGCTCACTGCTGTCTGGTTTACCTTTGCTGGTTTCAGAAAAAAAAGAGGGACCCTACATTGTTTTTTTCATGTATTTATTTATCTTTCATTATCTACCTATTACACTGGTCAACAGCATTTTTGGTGCCAAAGATATTTCATCGAATTTAGGGTATTTTTGGGGTGCTGATTCTGAATATGTCATCAGTTTTGCCAGATTGGCTCAAGTTTTTGAGATTTTTGGTATCTTATTTATAGCACTTGTTGGTAAATGCGACGCATCATCTCATTAATTTCTTTGGATTAGTACTTGAACTGAGCAGTTCTCAATATAGTTTTGTGTTAATTAGTGTTCTAAAAGTTTGTTCATAGCTTGATTTTTGCACTAACTTTATGTTGTTGTCTGTTTTCCAGTGAAAAGCATGAACTCATCATGAAGAAGTTGTCTTAACGATCCAGACTCATTCTGTTACATTTGTGGTGAATATACACTGCCAAAACATAGAAGAAACATAACACACTTCGTAAAAAAAGTGTATTTTGCCTATTTTGGGGTTATGCTTGGGGACCAAGACAAGTTTTGGGCACCACACATAGTGTGCAAAGCATGTATCGAATTATTACGAAAATGGAGCAAAGGACAAAGAAAAAGCTTCAAATTTGGTGTTCCAATGGTGTGGAGAGAGCCAAAAAATCATCATGATGACTGTTATTTCTGTGCAGTGCAAGTGCAAGGATTCAATAAGCATAAGAAACGAAAATGGGAGTAACATGGAATCTGCAAGAAGGCCTGTCCCTCATTGTGAAGATGTGCCTGTACCTGTGTTTACCATAAATAACAGTCATCATGATGATTTTTTGGCTCTCTCCACACCATTGGAACACCAAATTTGAAGCTTTTTCTTTGTCCTTTGCTCCATTTTCGTAATAATTCGATACATGCTTTGCACACTATGTGTGGTGCCCAAAACTTGTCTTGGTCCCCAAGCATAACCCCAAAATAGGCAAAATACACTTTTTTTACGAAGTGTGTTATGTTTCTTCTATGTTTTGGCAGTGTATATTCACCACAAATGTAACAGAATGAGTCTGGATCGTTAAGACAACTTCTTCATGATGAGTTCATGCTTTTCACTGGAAAACAGACAACAACATAAAGTTAGTGCAAAAATCAAGCTATGAACAAACTTTTAGAACACTAATTAACACAAAACTATATTGAGAACTGCTCAGTTCAAGTACTAATCCAAAGAAATTAATGAGATGATGCGTCGCATTTACCAACAAGTGCTATAAATAAGATACCAAAAATCTCAAAAACTTGAGCCAATCTGGCAAAACTGATGACATATTCAGAATCAGCACCCCAAAAATACCCCAAATTCATTAAAATATTTTGGACACCAGAAAAAAAAATTTTTTTCGTTGACCTGTGTTATCTATCTAAATATCTTTTATCTATATATCTATCTATCTAACTATTAATGCAGGGGCATAAGGACCGTGATTGCAGCGGTCGCCGCTGCCACCAAGCCTGTTGGGTCAGGGGCCCGCCGACACCAGCAGAAACGTGCATGACAATACCTGATGCAGGCCAATGAGATTCCAGCAGCTGATGTCGGCATGCACGTGACTGGGCACATGGCAGTGTCGTCATACGCTTCCATCACACACTGAGGTTAGCTGATGGCTACACAAGAGGATGCCGCAAAGCGGAGGAGCAAAGGGAAGGTGAGTATTTATTTTTTAAATCAGTGGCCATACTAGTACATGGATGACTATGGGGTGCATTACCCTTTATGGATGACTATGGGCTGTGCATTATACTATGTGGAGGACTATGGGCTGTGTATTTTATTATATGAAGGTTATGGGTTGTGTATTATACTAATAATGATGACTATGGGCTGTGCATTATGCTACACGGATAACTGGGCTATGCAGTATATTATATGGAGGACTATGGAATGCAATATGCTATATGGAGGACTATGGGGTGTAGTATTCTTCTGCTAGGGCGAGCCATGACATGGCGACCCTGGTGAGTATAATGGTTTATTTTTTTCTATACATTAAAGAACAGTGGCAGAATTGGGGACATATATCAAGATAAGGGACATACAGCTCTGGCAAAAATTAAGAGACCATCACATCAAATCCCTGTCATGGGCAGCCCATTCCCCAGACCTGCACCCCATTGAAAACCACTGGAATGTAATCAAGAGGATGATGGATAGTCACAAGCCATCAAACAAAGAAGAACTGCTTAAATTTTTGTGCCAGAAGCAGTGTGAAAGACTGGTGGAAAGCATGCCAAGACTCATGAGAGCTGTGATTAAAAATCATGGTTATTCCACAAAATATTGATTTCTGAACTCTTCCTGAGTTTAAACATTAGTATTGTTGTTTCTAAATTACTCTGAACTTGTTTTCTTAGCATTATTTGAGGTCTGCAAGCACTCTGCATTTTTTTTGTTATTTTGACCATTTCTCATTTTCTGAAATTAAATACAAAATTTGGTGCTTGGAAATTCGGAGACATGCTGTCAGTAGTTTATAGAATAAAAGAGCAATTTACATTTTACTCAAAAATATACTTATAAAGAGAAAAATCGGCCAAACTGAACATTTGAAAGTGGTCTCTTAATTTTTGCCAGAGCCGTATATACCAAGATGGGGGGTGCACACACATATATACTGTATATGTTCAGTGGGGAAAATAAGTATTTGATACACTGCCAATTTTGCAAGTTTTCCCACCTGCAAAGAATGGAGAGGTCTGTAATTTTATCGTAGGTACACTTCAACCAGAAAATCATTGTATGATGTTTACATAATTAAATTGCATTTTATTGTATGAAATAATTACTGTATATGATCACCTACCAAGCAGCAAGAATTCTGTCTCTCACAGACCAGTTAGTTTTTCTTTAAGAAGCCCTCCTACTAGCACTCATCACCTTTAATAATTGCGCCTGTTTGAACTTGTTACCTGTATAAAATACACCTGTCCACACACGCAATTCATGACCCGCCTGATATAATATCATGGGCATCATTAATAAGCTGTAAGTCGGACACTGTGCATCACATGTACCTGTGTGACTGGCATTCTATTCAAGCCTCATTTGTGTGCATTTTTTACAAGGCAGCCACCCCTTCCATGAATTTGTAGGTTAGTGAGTGGCTGTTTTCATCAGTATTTTGCACCTGTGCTGCCCCCGCCATTATAATTCGGGTCTGCTGCATCCTGCTTGTGCACTTGTGATCTGACTTGGTGCTGATAAGGCTGTTTTTTCTAACCACTGTTGGCACAATTATTAGAAAATGGAAGAAGCACAACATGACTGTCAATCTTCCTCGGTTAGGGGGTCCATGCAAGATCTCGCTTTGTGGAGTAAGGATGATTACTGAGAAAGGTCAGGAATCACCCCAGAACTACACAGGAGGACCTGGTCAATGACCTGAAGAGAGCTGGAACCGCAGTCTCAAACATTATCGGTGGTAACACACTATGCCATCATGGATTAAAATCCTGCAGGGCAATCAAGGTCCCCCTGCTCACGGAAGCACAAGTCCAGGCCCATTTTAAGCTCACCAAGGATCATATGGAAGATCCAGAGGAGGCATTAGAGAAGGTCATGTGGTCAGATGAGACCAAAATAGAACTTTTTGGTATCAACTCCACTCACCGTGTTTGGAGGAAAAAGGATAAGTACAATCCCAAGAACACTGTCCCAACTATGAGGCATGGTGGAAGAAACATTATACTTTGTTGGTGCTTTTTGCAAAGAGGACAGGACAATTGAACCGTATTGAAGGGAGGATGGATGGGGTCATGTATCGCAAGACTTTGGCCAGCAACCTCCTTACCTCAGTAAGAGAATTGAAGATGAGTCATGACTTGGTCTTCCAGCATAACAGGGACCCGAAACACACAACCAAGGCAACTAAGGAGTGGTTCTGTAATAAGCCTTTCAAGGTCCTGGAGTGGCCTAGCTAGTCTCCAGACTTGAACCCAATAGAAACCTGAAAGCTCTGGAGAAGATCTGCATGGAGGAGTGGGCCAAAATCCCTGCTGCAGTGTTTGCAAATTTGGTGAAGAAATACAGGAATTGTCTGACCTCTGTAATTGCAAACAAAGGTTTCTGTACCTTATATGAATTCATGTAATGTATGTATGTATCTATTTATCTCTTTATATAAGATTGCTTTATTAGTTTTGTAAACTAGTTGAATGTGCTGATATGAGTGAACCCTAAGACACACACACACTGAGGGCAATTTCAATGCACATCAATTACTTATGTTTTTGATGGGTGGGAGGAAACATACAGAGCTAGAAACAAATGCCAAAAAAAAAGAAAAGAAAACACAAACAAACTCCATGCAGACATTATTAACAATAGAACAGATCATAGACTACTATGCTAAATAGATACTTTGATCTAGTTGTTAGAATACAGAATACAATGCATTTCCATTAATGGGTTAAAATTACCCTTAGGGGTAATTTACTTGCATTGTGTGCTATGGGACTGAGTGCAACTTGCCTCATTTGAGCTAACATTACATGGTTTCATATCATGTTTCTTCCTCTCCGCAGTCTATGGGAAAACAAGTGACCATTAAAAGGTTATACCGTCATGTTTATTGTACAATTATTGTATTCTTTTCTGCTTACTTAAGGCAGCTCCAGTAATAACCGGCATATGTAGGACTGAGACTTAAAAGTCCCTCGGCTAATTTTACCAACTACAAAACAACATTATTGACTCCGCTATTATGTGACAGTCACTTTTATATATATTGATTTTTTTCAATAGCTTTGAATAAGCTTACTTTTAAGTTAAAACGACCAACAAGAAGAAAATGAATGCGAGGCTTAGTAATCCGCTCGTCAGTTCATTTAAAGACAGCAAGAAAACATTGCATTAAGTGACTGCACAGGTACATAGATTAGTCTCTGTAAAGGACGATTTATGCTGTTTGACTGCAATACGACAATAGGATGTATTTTTTGCCGTATTATAGCAAATAAAGATAACTATGCCTTTGTTAAACATTTTTTTTAGAAACCATTTGTCTTACAGAGATTGGTCTTGTCATTGTGGGACATTTTTGTCTTCCAATTATTTAAAGGGAACATTTCTTGTAAAAAAAACCAAAAAACTCTCTTAACTTGTAGCTTAAGGCCGGGGTCACACTTACGAGACACTCGCACGAGTCTCTCATCTCAATACTCTGCACTGCCGCCGGCACTCGGGACCGGAGTGTGCGGCTGCATGTATTTCTATGCAGCCGCACACCCCGTCCCAAGTGCCGGCGGCAATGCCGGGTATTGAGATGCGAGACTCATGCGAGTTTCTCACAAGTGTGACTCCAGCCTAATAGTGCTCTGAACCTGAGAGCCCCGCTGCCAGGAGGAAATGAGCTCTATCCCTCCCGGCAGCCTCGGGCTTTCAGTAATAGTGATGGCGACGATGCAGCTACAGTTACCGCTCAGTGGATAGTGAGCGGCGGCTCTAACCGTGCCCCCGGCACTGACTGACAGCTGGCTCTAATGCTGAGCTCTAATGATGAGCTGGATGTCAGTCAGTATCAGGGATACATTTACAACCGCTGCTTACTATATACTCGGAGGTGACTGCAGCTGCATCAGCCCACCACTATAGCTGAAAGCCCAAGGTTGCCCGGAGGAATAAAGCTCATTTCCTCCTAGTAGTGGGGCTCTCAATGCAGGGCTCCGCACAGGTTCAGAACACTATTAACCTGCAGATAGACCCTATATCGGCAGGATAATAGCGTCATTTAACATGACCGGTTCCCTTTAAGTGATTGACCCATCTGTATTGAGATAGGGGGCCGTGTTGTTCAGAACACACTATTTGCATGTACCTGACCATGTTTTGTATGTGGGTATTAAGTGTTTTTAAATTCTTGCTGGAGACACTTATGTCATTTTGGATTTTTTGCGAATGAACAAGGATATAACCATTTTATTCGATAGGCGTGCACACTATTGTTTGCATTTTCTTTTCAAAGCTAAGCATAAAGTGTGACCCAAGTGCATGTGGGAGATGGACAGTAAAGGTAATCCTAGTAAAGGATCAGAAAAGTATTGTCTTGTAGTAAGAATTACAGATGAGCGAATTTGTTCGGAAAACAATCGCCAAACATAAATTCAGCACGAATATGACACATTCGGATTTGTGATCGTAAACCCAAGCAAAATTTTATAAAATCGATAACATTCAGTAAAACTGTGGAAAAATATTTGCGTTGGCACAAAAACATTTTCAGCACTTTAGCAACGATAATGGAGGTGTATCATGAGCGTTTGGCACGTGTTTGATAAGGTGAGGGGATTTTCAGAGCTCAGACACGCGGCGTTCTTGTAAGCACAGCACAGTAGTCATTTTTTCCCTAACTTTATGTGTGCACATTGCGGCTAGCCAATTAGGGCGCAGGAAACACCCACAATGTCCTGACACAACGGCTTGTGTCATTGGCTGCTCAAATCACATGTCCCTCTGCATATAAATAGCGGACATCTTGCTTAGCGCCATTTTGACACAGTAACAGACGCTGCCACTGTTAACAACAAGATTTCAGCTATTTAGTTAGGTGGTTGTATATCAGTCAGATAGTGTAGCTAGCTAGTGTTCAGTGTGGCTGTAAAATTTACCTTCCGGAATTTTTTTTCCTGGAACATTACTGAGGTTCTCAGACAAAGCCGGCAGGGCACAAGTCCTACAAGTGTGTTGTGCACTGCTTCTATAGTGCTCCATGCACGAGTATAGCATGCTAAATAATATTATTTCAGTTGCTAAATGTGAAAAAGCCTGCTGTATCCCACATTGTAGCTAGTTAGATAGGTGGTTGCATATCAGTCAGATAGTGTACTGTAGCTAGTCTACAGTGTTGCTGTAAAATTTACCTTCCATATTTGTTTTTGGGGGGAGGACATTTCTGATGGTGCCCCTGACAAAGCCATAAGGCTACATGTCCTAAAGGTGTGTTGTGCACTACTTCTAATGTGCTCCATGCACAAGTATAGCATATTAAAGGGAATCTATCACCTATTTTTCGACTATCAACTGCCGGTACCGCCATCAGGGGCTTATCTACAGCATTCTGTAATGCTGTAGAAAAGCCCCTGATGTAACCTGAAAGATAATTAAAACGAGTTATATTATACTCTCCGGGGGCGGTCCGGGTCCGGTTTTGGTCCTTTGTGGAATCTCCTCGTTTCTAACAGACAGGACATTCAGTGTCTCCCACTCACACACCACCTCCTCATCTCACCCCCTATGTGTCTGTGTCCACCAAGGTTCAGTTGTAGGACCAGCAACTATTCTTAGAGAGCGCACCTTGCGTGCTCCCTTCCTCTTAAAGGGACCACACACATCAACCTAAGGTATTCCCAACCTATACCTGGGTGGCACCTTCTATTTAAGGCTTCTCCTCCAATATGGAGGTGCCTGAGCTACGTTGTTAGTTTGCCTTGCCTGCTTGCTAGTTGCATGTTCCTCAGGTCCATCTGTCTGCTTGTCTACCCTGTACCCATCTGCTCTTACCTGTCTGTGCTTGTTTGCTAGTACCTGTCTGCGCTCTTATGTCCATCAGTCGGTCCAGATCGCACCTGCCAACACCCATCTGTCTAACACCCAGTCCAAATCACACCTGCAAGTGCTTTTCTGTTCCTCAGCCAGACCCCATCCTCACCCATGGTTATAGAGTCCCTACCGTGCCTTCCTGCATTTTTCATCCCTTCTTTGGGCCTTAGCAGCTTACCCACTGTAGGAGTTAGCTGCCACATTCTGTAGGTCAGCCATGGAGTAGCACCTGGTGCCACCTCTTTGTACCTCCTTTGTTCGCAGTTTTCGCCTGCTGTCACTTGTCCAAGTAGGGATTTGGTAGGCCACCTAGTTACTCCCCTTCCAGGCTTTCAGAGGGATTTGGAGCAGTGATTCCACCTCCTTGCCCGTTATAGCCTCCATCTGCTGAGATGGCTGTAGTGAAAGAGGTGTCGGGCTCGCTATACTAATTCTACTTTATTGCAATTGATGCCACTTTGATGGTGTCTGCCACTAATTTTTGTAAATGTGTAGACTCCTGGTTGGCTCACCTTCATGCGTGTTGCCTGTAGTAGTAGGCCTCCGAGACAGTCAGGCCTCCACTTATTTGCACTCAACTACCCGTGTTACTATCCTTACATTTTTCTGACAATGGTAGTCTCAAAAACTGATATTTGTGCCACCTAAGTGTGTCTCAGCATGAAAGCAGGTAGAGATGTTGCATGTGGTGTTAGGGCTCCCAACAAAGGGGCCCTACACCAATCCCTCACCCACCTCGTCTTACTGTGACATTCAAAGGAAAGCTGTAAATGCTGTCCCTGACCCCGATACCTCATGACTGGCTGATTACTGCAGTTCCATGCTGCAATTCGTACTGTGGGTGAATTGAGGCCACTTTCCTGGTGTTTGTCCCTCATTTGATGTGTTTTGGTAGCATTTGGGGCTGTTCTAAGGTGTTGTGCATGCGCTTGTTTTTGCCTCCCATTGACGTGAACGGTGTTCAGTGATGTTCTGTGAATATTCGACAAATTGATTAGAAAATATTGCAAATGCGGCGATCGTAATCCGAACCGAGCATTGGAATATTCGCTCATCTCTAATACAAATATCCAGGAACCACCGGTATTTACAAGTAATCATGTCTTCAAGTTCCAAAATTCAAACATAAAAAACAGTTATAATTTACAGCTCTTGTTTATAGTGACGGCTCTCTCTGAATCCTGCAAACTACGAGAGAAGTCTCAAAAATGTAGAAAACAGGATTAAGTCTAAGTATTTACTACATGACCTAAATGAGAACGCCATTTGCAGCAATTACAGATACAAATGTACTCGGATCTGTCATCCGAAACCAGATGAGGAAATCGGCAATTCAACGGATTTTGGCCAGTACGAACAGTGAAAAATGTATTTGTAAATCACAGGATAATAGATGATTGGGTGTACCTTACTTAGCTGAGTTACTAAAGAAATGAGTTCATGTATTATTTTTGGACAATGCTATCTAAGAAAATAAGAAACACATTAAAAAACATTTACTCGCCCTTATGTTTTCACCTTTCAAATATTTTAATTCCGCCAGTAGAGAAAATTAGTCAATTGAATCATTAAATGTAGATCTGGGACATTATATGTAACAATCACTGCTAAAATATAATTCTGCCAAGTGAATGAGTGTTTAGCAAAGAAAAAGCCATTTCTTTGTGGGCTTTCTTAAGTTCTTCAGCAAGGAGCCCCTTAAAGGAAACCTGTCACGTTAAATACGATGTCTTATTTGCAGGTTGTATGATATAGCGCAGGAGGAGCTGAGCGGAATGATATAAAAGATTCTGTACCAGCTTGGAATTTGGTAATGTAAATTTGACCTTGTGTTTAGTTCAGGAGTCCAGTGGGAGGATCTCCTCAATGACTGACAGGTATCTGCTTTTGCAAGAGGTCTATAATGTAGAGTTCAGCTAATCTATTCAATAGAAATCAAAATTGAATCCAACTTTGAGGAATTTGCTGAACTCAGGAATTCAATCAGAAAATTGAGTGAAGCAGGGCAGATTTTCCCATAAAGCCTTGCAGCTATCAGATCACATATAGCACAGCTGATCAGAAAGGCTTTGCGCATCTGAAAAATCCACTTGCAAAAGCTGGCGTCCAAGCAAAACCCACTTGCTTTCCAGTTTCCTGTCTACCTAGGGCATCCAAGTTTTCAAGTACCAACTCCATTCCTGCTTTCCGGTGTCCTGTCTGACTGCTGCCTCCAGCGCTTCTAGCCCTTGTTTCCAGTGTGCCTTACCTGCCTGTTGCATCAACGCCCATTAACCTGAGCTTAAAGGATCCACCTCATAATCTGAACCCTTTACAGCTGGATTATTCAAAGCCAGTATGAAAGCTGAGTCAAGGAATGCAGCAGCCTTTTAAAGGTGAATCTGAGTAGAGGATATCATAGCTCACAGCTTCGCCATGGAGAAAGGGAGAGAAAGCCGTAAAGCACCGAACAACTGTACAGATGTACAGTGTGTGCGACAGCAGTGATGAAAAAAGAATAATTTTTCCAAGTGGTCTAGGCATAAAGTGTGTCCGAAGTTGCGAGGGGGGTTACCGAAAATGTACGATGACTAGGGTTTGCTTAAGGGAGGGTTGGATGGGAGGAGGATAGGCTATGTTATTGCCTGTTTATTGGAAATATGTTTTAATATATGAAACATATTGTTATGAATATTATTGTTATGAATTGTTATTATATATGAAATATATTGTTAATGAAAATTTGAAATAAAGTTTGTGTTTAAAAAAAGGAATAATATAGAAGAATTGATAAGAAGAGAGAGATAAGAAGATCATTTTGTCAGTGAGGCAAGGCCAGCTCGGAACATATAGCCGGCAGCTGCTGTGTACTTCATCATTATAGTTATACTATAGCTGAAATTTAGTCACACATACACATCTTTTAAGAGGAATTGAAGGCTTTGAGGAATCAGTTCACTGCAAATTCAATTTCCTAACATTTGAAAAAGTTTGGAAATTCAATTTTCAACAGATTCGCCCATCTCTACTGTACTTTAAGGTACATTTGTTCTCACTCTAGTGTTAGAAGTCCTATGGGCAATTCTATCCAGTAACAGACAGTTATCCGCTTATGCAGGAAGACTTGTTCATTGTGTAGGACCACCCACTGGACTCCCAAATCCTGAATGATCACAGTTTTAAATCATGAAAGTGTAGGTTCTACTGAATCTTTTTCCACAAACATACAGTGGATATAAAATATCTGCTCACCCCTGTTAAAATATCAGGTTTTTGTCATGTAATTAATGTTTGGCATGATTGCACTTTACCTGAAAAATTGCATAAATTATTTTATATACAATTAATCAAAATCAGTGATTGTGTAGGATTATAGTTAGGTAAATGTATAACTAATTATACCAAGCAGGTGATAATAACATAACATAGTTTTGAAGGCTGAAGGAAGACCTTATGTCCATCTAGTTCAGGCTATTTTTAGTGCAGCTGTTCTGCATTGTTGATCCTGGGGAAGGCAAAAAAAAAACCCACAGAGAAGAAGCCAATTTTCTCCATAGGGAAAAAAATTCCTTCCCCTAAGCTGGGTCAATCATCTACCTATAATATTCTGTTATTCGTAACCTTCTATACTGTTACTCACAAGAAAATCATCCATTCCTTTCTTAAATTCATTCAGTGAGTTGGCCATCACCACTTCCTCAGGTTCCTCATCATATTCAAATGTAGGTTAAAACACAGTTATTAAAGAGAATATCCGGGACTTTGTAAAAAGAAATGTGCCTAAACACTAACAGGCAGGTAGTTGCTTGTTCAGCTGCCTCTACTGACAACACATCATGGCTGCCAGTGACATGTTGATTGACAGTCAGCTCCCTCAGTTAGACAGCAGAGAACCAGCTGTGAATCAAATTGACATCACCGGTCACACCTTATTGACAGAGCAGGGTGGAAAAGAAGGCACCACTCTGTCGACATGATGTCAGCACAGCCACCTGGCACAATAGGCAGGAAGGTAGTAACTACCTTCCTGTTAGTATTTAGGCACATTTTTTATTTTTACAAAATAACAGCTATCCTCTTTAACTGAAACAGCTATGTAGGAGGCTTAAAACTGGGCAAGAAACAGCCATACTTTACTATAAAGGCAAGGCTCAATACAGCAGCAAGATACAAGGTAGTTGCACTGCATCAGTAAGGTCATCCCCTGTAAAATATTTCAAAGCAGGCTGGGGTGTCAAGATATATTGTACAAGCTCTTTTGAAGAAGCACCAATAAATTGGCATTGTTGAGGCCCGTGTATGCGGATGTCAGTAAAGGAAACAATGCAGCAGATGAAAGAAACATCATGCTTACTGCCGTTCGAAATCAGAAGATGTCCAGCAGTGCCATCAGCTCAGAACTATCAGAAATCAGTAGGACCCCGCTAAACCTACATACTGTTTGTAAACATCTGTCCAAATGTGGTCTTCATGGATGAATTGCATTAAAAAATCCATACTGTCGGCATGGAAACAAGGCCAGGCTACTCAACTATGCACAAAAACATAGCAACTGTGGTGCAGACAAATGACAGCAGGCGGTCTGGACTGATGAGTAAAAATTTGAAATAAACTTCTGAACATTAAAATTCCGACACCAAAAAGGATTTGTCATGGAATTATGGAATTCACAAGATGGCTAGACATGATAATGATATGTAAATTATGAAAAAAAATATTTTCAAAACATCTTAATTTATTCAGCATTGAGTATGAGCACCACACAAAAAAAATCCCCGAACTTTCAGCCTTGGATGCTATCAGTGAGGTTATTAATGGTTGTCTTTGGAATGCTCTGCTGCACTCAACATACTTGTGCAATTCATCCAGATACGCTGTTGGTAGCTTCCTAATTTAATTACCGACCAATGATGTCCCAGATGTATTTGATGGGGGACAAGTCCACAGATGACGGTGGCCAGGGTAGCACATTTAGGTCACACAGTAGCACAAGCAACTTGCAACCTGGCACCGTCATTTTGAAAAACTGCTCCAGGGACACTTTGTAGAAATTCCCGCACCATTGTTTCCATGACCAAACCAAAGTAACGACGAGCTGTTAGTGCACCTGGAATGAAGACTAGAGGGGTCTGGCTACCAGACATTATGTCATCCCACACCATAATCCTGGGAGTAGGACTAGTGTGATGTTCCCTCTTCATGGTGTTGGTCACAGGGTCTCCAAACCAATCTCCGGCTATCATTGCATCCAAGACAAAAGTAAGACTACACACTGAAGCAGATAGACCTCCATTCCAGCCTACAGTCTCCATGTGAAGACCATGTGGGGAATATAGGGGATAAGGATTACAAACTCTGTCACCAGAATGAGATCACTGGAAATTGTAAGCAGGTTCTTGCTATGTAATCTGAAGGCAGTATGAGGTAGGTGTTAAAACACAGATACGTCTCTCTTATCAAGCTCTGGGTTTTTTTTTGCTTAGAATGATTGTTTTAGAACCAGGAGCTCATCATTGCTGTGAATAGCTGTTCCTATGAGCCTTGGTCGAATACTCCCCCTCCTGTGATAAGCAGCTCACTGTCTATGGATTTTGTACACACAGAGCCTGGTGTGGGTGGGGTTAGCTTTCTTAGCTTTGCTTCATAGCTAAATCTAAATACTCTGATTGTATGAGAACGGCTGCACCGAGTAAACTAAGTGATACATCATTGGATTCAGGTTCTCTTTACCTACATTACGCTGCTCTCAGTTCAGGTAGCAAAATCTACTGACAGATTCTCTTTAAGGACACACTGGAAACTCTCTGCAGTCTGTTACAGTATATACATGCTGAAGAAATCTAAAATTCTTAGTGAAAAGCTCATTGCAGAAAAGATATTTAGTAAAAAAAAACATAAATGCATTTAAGTAGAATAAATTTCACTCAAAGGTGTCCAAAGTTCTGTAAAATAGATTTTCCGCTTAAGTAATGGTAACAATAGTATCAATTGTGACTGAAATTGCTTTTCAAAACTGGAGAGAAAGATAAATTGCAAGTGACTTAACAAAGTTGCAAAAACACCGGTGTGGTCCAACTTTTTCTGATTGTTGCAAATTAAAGTTGTGATTATTTTTTTTTGCTCCAAAGCAAAACAATAAACTAATAATTGTAGCAGAGGGCAATGGGATGTCGCCATGGAGCCATGCCCTAAGGAAAACTATCAACTGGGGTCATACTATGCATTGACCTGATTACTTGAGGCATAAGGCTGAGAGGTGGGTTGTCTTCATGCTTGATAATGTTGCACAGTTTATTTATATATATAATATATATATAAATCTTATAAATATATAAATATAAAATAAATATAAATAAATATAAACTTAAATGAATATATATATATATTATGTAGAATTTTAGGGAGGCAAAATTTATTGTTTTTCGTACCCATCTACTTTGAGCCCATGATAAACCTGATGAATATTTATACCGAGCAGTTTACTCTCTGTAGGAAATGAAGTAGAAAACAATATTTTCTTTATTTCTCCGTTTCTAGCTGACAGAGTGAGACTGGTGGTGACGTCTTGGTAGTTCTGGTAGCCGGGGTCCCTGGTGAATATTCTTGGTGCATTTTAACTTGAACTTTTGGTCACCTGATACATGACCCCTAACCTCACTGGTTCCTTTCCGAAAAGGTTCGCCATCGAGGGATTTCAGGATTGTGGCATGAAGACAGCTACTTTTAGAAGTGGATCACAGTAATACTTTATGTCCATATATTTTTCCTGACACTTTCACTAAAATATTTAACCTTTAACAGCAGAGGTGAGGAATAGATGATATTACATTTTTGCATGAAATCAGAGACCATGGTTGGTAAGAAGAACATATAAGAAGCTCAAATCATAAACACAGGAGTAGAAAAGAGGGATTTTGCACCTCCGCTGTAATTTTGATGTGGCTACGATAAGATTGAGTTATATATCATTTTTTTATTTGAAATAAATGATAACCAAATACTAATACCAATTATTAAAGGGAGCCTCCGCCACTCCTGACATGACTGTTTTAGTAGATATTTGCATGCTCCATATAATACAATTGCTGGAGCATCTTTTCTTTGGACTCTACATTGTGCCTTTCCTCTGATATTCCTCCTAGAAATTTAGGAATAAATTGACAGCTAGATGTTCCTATCCCCTTCTCTAAGGGGCATGGTCCTACCCAGTCTCACACAGCCAGCCCTGATTGGACAGTGTCTCAGTATACAGGGACACGCCCCAAGTGGTTACACACATTTGTTTCATTTATTCATGAAGTTCCAGAAGGAATAACAGAGGAATTCCACAACGTAGAGGTGTGAGGAAAAAATGACTCAGATTTATTATAGCATAGAGATTGCAAGTAGACAGCAAGTGGACAGCCAAGGAGGCCGCAGGCAAGCGGAGGATTTCAGGAAACTGCAGGCAGGCAGGTAGAGTGCAGGAAACTGCAGGCAGGAGGACATCAGGAAACTGCAAGCAGGCAGGTGGAGTGCAAGAAACTGCAGGCAGGCAGGTGGTGTGCAGGAAGCTGCAGCCAGGAGGACATCAGGAAACTGCAAGCAGGCAGGTGGAGTGCAGGACAAGCTGAGTAGCAAGCCAAAGTCCAGCAACATAGAAGTCTTAGTGCAATGCCAGAATACAAGGGGGTGTCTCAGTTAGCCTTAAATAGGCTGATGGTCACATGGGATCCCACCAAGTCATCTGCAAAGCCCGACGTGAAGCACAGCAGAGTCCAATGAGCCAGGGAGAGGGAAGCAAGACAAGGATCTGGAACAGGTGCGTAACACAAATCCTATTATTTGTAGAGATACCTACCGGATACGGCCTCTTCTATAAACATATCTCAATTATATACTGCTTTTATGGCAGTGCTTGATGGTAAGCAACATGTAATAGTACAGATAACATTTGCATTATCACCGAACCTATCCAGGCTCCAGAAAGACAAATATTCATAGTTCTGCAGTGGTACCCCCTTTTATGACCATATTGTAAATAATTTGGCAGACTTTATAATCAAGATTCTGAAAAAGCTGTGCTACAAACCATGTGTTAGCAGGGAAAGTCAATACTCATCTCTTCCAAAATCACATATAACTAAGAAATAACTTCATCGTGTTGCCCGTTTACATCTCCCCTTCTGGTCAAAATTGGTACTGCACCCATGTAATTGTAAAGAAGCACTTCTCCTCCAATCAAAATTTTTAGACTAATAATTATTGCAGTCATCATATTGTGTAGCACTGTGCACTTACAATTGCTCATTTTGCCTTTCTACCCAGTTAATTCTTCTCTTTTCCATTAGGCCTATGACATCACGTGATTAAAAACTGACCAGCTGAATCCTTCTAAGCTCTATGTAGAAACAGGAGGTCTCTTTTCCCTGCATAAGTCATAAGTCACTGCAAAAGTCAATGGCAGGAAGAGGAGGGAGCAGCTGCGTCAGGAGGTGACAAGGGAAATGGATAAATGCAGGGACAAGAGACTGCCTGTTTCTATATAACGCTGAGAAGAGAGAAGAATTAACTGGGTAGAAAGGCAAAATGAGCAATTGTAAGTACACAGTGCTATATAATATGGTGTACTGTGACATCACTGTGTTTATTATCTCTGTACTGTGACATCATTGTGTTCATTATCTCTGTACTGTGACATCACTGTGTGTATTATCTCTGTACTGTGACATCACTGTGTGTATTATCCCTGTATTCATTATCCCTGTACTGTGACATCACTGTGTTTATTATCTCTGTACTGTGACATCACTGTGTGTATTATCCCTGTACCGTGTTTATTATCCCTGTACTGTGACATCACTGTGTGTATTATCCCTGTACTGTGACATCACTGTGTGTATTATCCCTGTATTGTGTTTATTATCCCTATACTGTAACATCACTGTGTGTATTATCCCTGTGCTGCGTTTATTATCCCTGTAATGTGACATCACTGTGTTTATTATCCCTGTACTGTGACATCACTGTGTTTATTATCCCTGTACTGTAACATCACTGTGTTCATTATTCCTGTACTGTGACATCACAGTGTTTATTATCTCTGTACTGTGACATCACTGTGTGTATTATCCCTGTACCGTGTTTATTATCCCTGTACTGTGACATCACTGTGTGTCTTATCCCTGTACTGTGACATCACTGTGTTTATTATCCCTGTACTGTAACATCACTGTGTTCATTATTCCTGTACTGTGACATCACAGTGTTTATTATCTCTATACTGTGACATCACTGTGTGTATTATCCCTGTACTGTGACATCACTGTGTGTATTATCCCTGTACCGTGTTTATTATCCCTGTACTGTGACATCACTGTGTGTATTATCCCTGTACTGTGACATCACTGTGTGTATTATCCCTGTATTGTGTTTATTATCCCTATACTGTAACATCACTGTGTGTATTATCCCTGTACTGCGTTTATTATCCCTGTAATGTGACATCACTGTGTTTATTATCCCTGTACTGTGACATCACTGTGTTTATTATCCCTGTACTGTAACATCACTGTGTTCATTATTCCTGTACTGTGACATCACAGTGTTTATTATCTCTGTACTGTGACATCACTGTGTGTATTATCCCTGTACCGTGTTTATTATCCCTGTACTGTGACATCACTGTGTGTATTATCCCTGTACTGTGACATCACTGTGTTTATTATCCCTGTACTGTAACATCACTGTGTTCATTATTCCTGTACTGTGACATCACAGTGTTTATTATCTCTGTACTGTGACATCACTGTGTGTATTATCCCTGTACTGTGACATCACTGTGTGTATTATCCCTGTACCGTGTTTATTATCCCTGTACTGTGACATCACTGTGTGTATTATCCCTGTACTGTGACATCACTGTGTGTATTATCCCTGTACCGTGTTTATTATCCCTGTACTGTGACATCACTGTGTGTATTATCCCTGTACTGTGACATCACTGTGTGTATTATCCCTGTACTGTGTTTATTATCCCTATACTGTAACATCACTGTGTGTATTATCCCTGTACTGTGACATCACTGTGTGTATTATCCCTGTACTGTGTTTATTATCCCTGTACTGTGACATCACTGTGTGTATTATCCCTGTACTGTGACATCACTGTGTGTATTATCCCTGTACTGTGACATCACTGTGTGTATTATCCCTGTACTGTGTTTATTATCTCTATACTGTAACATCACTGTGTGTATTATCCCTGTACTGTGCTTATTATCCCTGTACTGTGACATCCCTGTGTTAATTATTCCTGTAATGTGACATCACTGTGTTTATTATCCCTGTACTGTAACATCATTGTGTTTATCTGTGCACCATGCAAATTGTCTCTTCAGAGAGGAAGAAGACTAGAATTCTAGTGCCACCTATTGGTTTGGCTTTCCCAGAGGAGCATTGCAAGGCTTAAAAGTGTCTTCACCTTGACATGGTAGGCTTGACATGTCACTCTCTGCTAGGAGAAACTTTACCCCTTGGATCCCGGTCAAACACCTTTCACCCCACCAAACCAGATCTCATACTTTTCAATGACAAGGGACAGCACCCCAAAACATAGTGTCTGCAAATTGAGCTTATGGTTTGGCTTTTATCTTAAGTTATGTGGCAAAGCTCTTTAAAAGGTCAATATTGTCTTTTAGGATTGATACTGTACTTCCTATAGGTGGCACTAGAGCTCTAGTCTTCTTCCTCTCTGAAGACATAATTTGCATATTTAATTTCCCAGAGGAAAATTGCAAGGCTTAAAAGTCTCCTCATCTTGGCATGGCAGGCTTGACATGTCACTCTCCATTTATTATCTTTGTACTGTGAGAAAATATGTATTTGATACACTGGTGATTTTGCCAGTTTTCCCACCTACAAAGAAATGAGAAGTCTGTAATTTTTATCGTAGGTACACTTCAACTGTGACAGACATAAAATAAAAAACATCCAGAAAATCATATCCTGTGATTTTTACATATTTAATTTGCATTTTTTTGCATGAAATAAGAATTTGATACAAGAGAAAAGCAGAACTTAATATTTGGTACAGAAACCTTTGTTTGCAATTACAGATGTTGGACCTTTCCTGTAGTTCTTGACCAAGTTGACACATACTGCAGCTGAGAATTTGGCCCACTCCTCCAAACAGATCTTCTCCAGATCTTTCAGGTTGCGGGGCAGTCGCTGTGCAACACAGAGCTTCAGCTCCTTCCATAGATTTTCTATAGTGTTCTGGTCTGGAGACTGACTAGGCCACTCCAGGACTTTGAAATGCTTCTTACAGAGCCACCCCTTAGTTCCCCTGGCTGTGTGTTTCAGGTCATAGTCATACAAGAAGTCCCAGCCACGACCCATCTTCAATGTTCTTCCTGAGGGAAGGAGCTTATTGGCCAAAATCTCGCGATACATGACCCATCCATCCTCCCTTCAATATGGTACAGTCATCACATCCCCTTTGCAGAAAAGCACCCCCAAAATATGATGTTTCCCCCATGATGATTCACGGTTGGGACGGTGTTCTTGGAGTTGGGGTCTTCTTCTTCCTCCAAACATGGCAAGTGTCGTTGATACCAAAAAGTTCTGTTTTGGTCTCATCTGACCACATGACCTTCTCCCATGCCTCCTCTGGATCATCTAGATGGTCGTTTTCAAACTTCAAACTTGCCTGGACATGTGCTGGCATGAGCAGGGGGACCTGCGTGCCCTGAAGGATGATTTTAATCTATGACGGCGTAGTGCATTACTAACAGTAATGTTTGGGACTGTGTTCCTGGCTCTCTCTGTCTCAGAATCATCCTTACCCCACGAGGCAAGATCTTGCATGGAGCTCCAGACAGAGGAAGACTGACAGACATCTTGTGTTTTTTCCTTTTTCTAACAATTGTGCCAACAGTTGTTGTCTTCTCACCAAGCTGCTTGCCTATTCTCCTGTAGCCCATCCCAGCCTTGTGCAGGTCTACAATTTTGTCCTTACAAGCTCTTTGGTCTTGGCCGTGGTGGAGAGGTTGGAGTGTGTTTGAGTGTGTGGACAGGTGTCTTTTATAAAGGTGACAAGTTCAAACATGTGCAGTTACTACAGGCAATGAGTACAGAGTAGGAGGGCTTCTTACAGAAAAATTAACAGGACTGTGACAGTCAGAATTCTTGCTGGTCGGTGGTCAAATACTTATTTCATGCAATAAAATTCAATTTATTTATGTAAAAATCATACAATGTGATTTTCTGATTCTTATTTTTAGATTCTGTCTCACAGGTGAAGTGTACCTGCGATAAAAATTACAGACCTCTCCGTTCTTTGTAGGCGGGAATCCTTGGAAAATCGGCAGCGTACCAAATACTAATTTTCCACACTGTATATTATTTTGTGCATTACTGAAGGAACACGGCGCAATGTGAAGTTGAAGGTAATGATAAGCCCTCCTGATTCCTTAAGAGGGCAAAACTTATGGGTAACTTGTGAGAACAATGTTGAAGTTATTGCACTTGTTGTCAAAACTTGTTCCCATGTTGTAATTCCTTGATTTTACCACTACGTGCAGAGAAGCAAATCTCATAAACCCCCTTGTGTAAAACAGCAAAATCCATGCCGCAGTTTTCTGAACTTGGCACCATGTTTAGTGACTAGAACTGGAAAAATAACATTATTTAAATGTGGCTGATGGATTATCCCTCTGGAATGTTTCCAGAATTATCAGCTATACCAGGAAAAATACGGAAATAGCATTTCTGCCAGAAGAGACACTGATTCTTCACATTTTTGCTTCTCCGGTGTCGGCGGCGGGTTCGTTAACCCCCTTCACACCCCATTCTGATCCCTACCCTGAGGGGTCAAAACATTGTGGTCACATTTGAACTCAAGTACCATGTAATGATGGTTAATATTCACATTCAGCTTTTGCGAGTATTCCCCATAGCTCTTGGTTCTGGCTCATGCCTGAGTGTAAGAACGCCTGTTTCCTCCTTCACTTCTTTTCTTCCATTTGCTGCCAGCATTAATTATGTCTTATGCCTGGGAAGGTCTAACACGAACCAAAACAAGAGGACCTGAACCTGATCCTTTCCCCATGGTGGGTACTGGGTTACAGCAATGCTCCCTCTGTCGGCCCTGATCCTCCACATCATGTCCTCACTGCTTTATACTCTGCAAACCTAAGAAATGTTTTCATTATTAGAGAAAGCAATTAAGTCTTATAATTGTGACATCCTCTATAAATGACCACTGCTTCATTGCCGGAGCCAAACCGTAATCTGTCAGGAACATAAGGGGTTAATACAAAAATAAAGCCCACTGGAATACATATTGTGGCTTTACTGACATTATCTAGGTCTGCCGATGTCATCGCTCCGACTTACATCAGATACAACAGATAGGGCACTGCGACATTATCCTAGATTATCTATCTATCATCTATCTAGCTATCCTATCTTTATATCTATCTATTATCTGTCTATCTATTATCTATCTATTATCTGCAGTATCTATCTATTATCTAACTACCTATCTATAGTAATAATAATAATCTTTATTTATATAGCGCCGACATATTCCGCAGCGCTTTACAGTTTAACAGTTACAAAACACAAGTCATACGCAGCAACTCTAACAATACAATAATTAAAGCAAAATAAGACGAATCTGCTCATGAGAGCTTACAATCTACAATGAGGTGAGGGAGGTACAGAGTACAGGTGTGTATTTACAATGATGGTCCAGCCATCTTGAGGGAGTCAGGGATGGATGGAGATAGTGAATGGGCTACACACGCACACTTACACATAGAATGACTTTGATTAGTGAACGTGATAGGCCGCTCTGAACAAATGTGTTTTGAGGGAACGCCTAAAACTATGCAAATTGTGGATAGTCCTAATTTCTTGGGGTAGAGCATTCCAGAGGATAGGAGCAGCACGGGAGAAGTCTTGGAGTCGGGAGTGGGAGGTACAGATTAGTGCAGAGGTTAGTCGAAAGTCGTTTGCAGAGTGCAGAGGTTGGTTAGGCCGATAGACTGAAATGAGGGAGGAGATGTAGGGGGGTGCTGCACTGTGGAGAGCTTTGCCAGATAGATGACCCTGGCTGCTGCATTAAGTATGGACTGGAGAAGAGATAGTCTAGTAACGGGGAGGCCAATTAATAGAGCGTTGCAGTAATCCAGACGGGAGTGGTTCAATGCTACAGTGAGGGTTTTTGTTGTTTCCATGGTGAGAAAAGGGAGAACTCTAGAGATGTTCTTTTGGTGTAAGTGGCAAGAGCGGGCAAGAGATTGTATATGGGATGTGAAGGAGAGATTGGTGTCAAACATAACACCCAGACAGCGAGCCTGCTGCCGGGGTGTTATTGTGGTGCCACCCACGGAGAGGGAAATATCAGGTTTAGGGAGGTTGGTAGATGGCGGGAGCAGAAGAAGTTCAGTTTTGGAGAGGTTGAGTTTCAGATAGAGAGCAGATATGATGTTGGAGACTGCAGACAGTCAGTGGCGTTCTGTAGTACAGCGAGGGTAAGGTCAGGGGATGATGTGTATAGTTGTGTGTCATCAGCATAAAGATGGTACTGAAAGCCAAATCTGCTGATGGTCTGTCCAATTGGGGCCAAGAGAAGGGGGCCAAGGACTGAGCCCTGAGGTACCCTGACAGAGAGAGGAAGAGGAGATGACGTTGAGCCTGAGAACAAAACACTGACGGAGCGGTCTGAAAGATAGGAAGAGAACCAGGAGAGAGCAATGTCCTTAATGTCTAGTGACTGGAGCCTAGAGAGTAGGAGATGGTGGTCAACAGTGTCGAAAGCTGCAGAAAGGTCAAGAAGAATGAGCACAGAGTGGTCACCCTTGCATTTTGCTGTCAGAAGGTCGTTGGTCACTTTGATGAGTGCAGTTTCTGTCGAATGTAGGGGGCGGAAACCAGACTATGATGGGTCTAGGAGGGAGTGAGTGGAGTGGTAACGGGTAAGGCTGGAGTAAACCAGGCGCTCCAAGAGTTTAGAGATGGAAGGGAGATTGGAGACTGGTCTGTAGTTGTTTTGCAGGATGGGTCGAGAGCGGGTTTCTTTAGTAATGGAATAATGATAGAGTGTTTGAAGGAGGAGGGGAAAGTGCCAGAGTAGAGGGAGAGATTAAAGATTGTAGTTAGGTGAGTTGTGACAACTGGAGAGAGAGACTGGAGGAGAGATGAGAGAATGGGGTCAGTAGTGCATGTAGTCGGACAAGAAGAAGAGAGGAGCCTGGAGACTTCTTCTTCCGTGATGGGATCAAATATGGAGAGTGAGCCAGGGGAAATGCAGGGAGGGATGGGAGTCATTGCACTTGGTGGTTGGAAGCGGATTTCCTGACGGATATTATCTATTTTCTCTATAAAGTGGGAGGCCAGGTCATCAGCACAAATGTCTGTGATAGGGGCTTGTGCTTTTAGTCTGAGGAGTGATTGAAAGCTGTCAAAAAGTTTCTTGGGGTTGTTGGATAGTGAGGAAATCAGGGTGGTGAAGTAGGTCTGTTTGGCGAGGTGAAGGGCAGAGTTACAGGTTCATAACATAAATTTGATTTGGATGAAGTCTTCTGGTGTGCGAGTATTCCTCCATAAGCGGTCAGCACTCCTAGAGCATCGCTGGAGAGGTCGAGTTTGCGATGTGAGCCAGGGCTGTTTTACTCTGTATTTGGAAGTTCTGCAGGTGAGGGGAGCTACTTGGTCAAGGGTGCTTCTAAGAGTGTCGTTGTTGTGATGTACAGCCAGATCAGGACAGGAAAAAAAGAAGATTGGGGACAGTGATGAGTGTCGGGAGTCTGAAAGTGTCTGAGGGTTAATGGTTTGTAGATTTCTGAATGTGTGGTAGGTAGGAGTATGCTGGGGTGGGCTAGGGTTTGTGAGTGTGAAGGAGAGAATGTTGTGGTCAAAGAGAGGAAGCGGCGAGTTATTTAGGTAGGAGATTGAACAAAGCCGGACAAAGATCAGGTCCAGGGTGTTACCGTCTTTGTGTGTCTCGGAGGTTGAGAGCTGTGAGAGGCCTAGAGAAGTGGTTAGTGACAGAAGCTGGGATGCAGCTGTGGAAATGGGCCTGTTAATGGGGATGTTGAAGTCTCCCAGGATAAGGGTTGGGAGTTCTGAGGACATGAAGTGCGACAGCCAAGCTGAGAAGTGATCAAGGAATTGGGTGGGTGAGCCTGGGGGCCGGTATATGACCGCTACTCTGAGGGAGAGGGGATGGAAGAACCTGATGGTGTGGACCTCAAAAGAAGGGAATGAGAGTGATGGAACTGGGGGGATGACCTGGAAAGTGCATTGTGGGGACAGGAGTATGCCGACTCCGCCACCATGTCTGTTTGTGGGTCTCGGGGAATGGGTGAATTGTAAGCCACCATAGAAAATGGCAGCAGGAGAGACAGAGTCAGAATCCTGAATCCAAGTTTCATTGAGGGTCAACAGTTATATATATATATGCATAGATAGATAGATAGATAGATAGATAGATAGATAGATAGATAGATAGATAGATAGATAGATAGATACTTTCCTAAAACACAAAAGAAATGTGTCATCTCTAACTTTAGGCGTTTCAGAGATCATTTAATCTACAACTTGCTAAACTGTTCACAATAACAATAATTTTAACCAGGGGTGCACAAACTTTTACATGCCACTGTATGTTTTTTTGTTTGTCTAGTTTCTATCTTTTGACCTATGTACCAGTATGTATTATCTATCTTTTATATATCTAAGTTCTTTCTTGCCATGTATTACATACTGACACATCCATTTATCTATCTTTCACTTACTTACACCTGTCTGTGTACGTGCAAATTTATGAACAATTGCTGAATGTTTCACAATTATATTAACTAATTGCAAAGTGAAAAAAAAAAGATGAATCAATCATCCTCTCACTATCACCAGAAAGGTACAAAAGCCAAAGACGTGTGACTGACCACTAACTGGCCAGAAGGAATTGTCATACAATTAGATATCTAGTCCTACCTTGGCAGTTTGGTACTTGTAGTGCCACAAGCCACATATTCCACAGTTGCAGCAATACAAGTTATAGTACATAGGTTTGATGCTGAAATACTCACAGTCTCATTACTAACTGGTAAAATATGCCAAAAAGCTGGAGTGATGTATGATAATGGCAGCAGTTATCCTTCTCCAGTCCCAAGATCCCAAGAATGGGAACTCTACCCAGATCTTAGAACCTGGAGCGCAATTAAAGCTTTTCCTACCGGATTAAGAATCAGACATTGATCCATTTGTCAGGAATACCTTGAATTTATGAAAGGTGCTTATTTCATGGCTATGGAGAATTTTATGTTCTGTGGGTGAAATCAAGTTCAACCCTCAGCTCTACAGCAGATTGATGTTTTAATAAAAAAAAAAATTGAGAAATAAAGCAAATCTGTAGGGATTGTCCTATCACATGTTTACACATCAAATCCTAATGATATCAACCAGATCTACATGTCACTATAGCTTATTGTACCCACAGTATTAAAAGAAATCATTCAGATGGTTCACTTTTAAGAACTTATTATCGGCCCTATAGTAAATGAATTTACAGATGTGATAAGTGATCTTCAATTACATCATTATTGGGATTAGAATTGAATCTCAAATGCAAAAAGGCGAGGAGTTAAAAAGAGTCATTCTTGATATGGCCAGAAGATGGCGGCCTGTCCCCATCCTAAAAGAGAAATCTACTAAATTGTGAAAATACTGGAGGGTAAAGGAAATCTGAGATCAGCACTTAACACTTGTTGTTTAGAAAAGGGGAAAAGAAAATATTCTTACTGACTGCTACAATAAATATATAACTAATGTAAAAAAAAAAGTCAATTACAAAGAGACTGTTACAGAGGAGGCATTAGGAAGTGAGCAGAGGCTGTGTGTTCTTTCCTATATTGTGTATTAATACCTGGTGCTGCTGTCAGCACCCACAGATCCAGCCCTATCTGCTGTCTCCAAGCCCTGCTCCTAGTTCTGGAAGTATCCACAGTGCACAGGCCATAGTAGTGGGAGCAGGCATTGTGTCACAGCGCACATGCCATAGTAGTGGGAGCAGGCATTGTGTCACAGCGCACAGGCCATAGTAGTGGGAGCAGGCATTGTGTCACAGCGCACAGGCCATAGTAGTGGGAGCAGGCATTGTGTCACAGCGCACAGGCCATAGTAGTGGGAGCAGGCATTGTGTCACAGCGCACAGGCCATAGTAGTGGGAGCAGGCATTGTGTCACAGCGCACAGGCCATAGTAGTGGGAGCAGGCATTGTGTCACAGCGCACAGGCCATAGTAGTGGGAGCAGGCATTGTGTCACAGCCCACATGCCATAGTAGTGGGAGCAGGCATTGTGTCACATCACACATGCCATAGCAGTGGGAGCAGGCATTGTGTCACAGCGTACATGCCATAGTAGTGGGAGCAGGCATTGTGTCACAGCACACAAGCCATAGTAGTGGGAGCAGGCATTGTGTCACAGCCCACATGCCATAGTAGTGGGAGCAGGCATTGTGTCACAGCCCACATGCCATAGTAGTGGGAGCAGGCATTGTGTCACAGCCCACAAGCCATAGTAGTGAGAGCAGGCATTGTGTCACAGCACACAGGCCATACTAGTAGGAGCAGGCATTGTGTAACAGCACACAGGCCATAGTAGTGGGAGCAGGCATTGTGTCACAGCGCACAGGCCAGAGTAGTGGGAGCAGGCATTGTGTCACAGCACACAGGCCATAGTAGTGGGAGCAGGCATTGTGTCATCGCCTACATGCCATAGTAGTGGGAGCAGGCATTGCGTCACAGCGCACAGGCCATAGTAGTGGGAGCAGGCATTGTGTCACAGCCCACATGCCATAGTAGTGGGAGCAGGCATTGTGTCACAGCGCACAGGCCATAGTAGTGGGAGCAGGCATTGTGTCACAGCGCACAGGCCATAGTAGTGGGAGCAGGCATTGTGTCACAGCGCACATGCCATAGTAGTGGGAGCAGGCATAGAGTCACAGCACACATGCCATAGTAGTGGGAGCAGGCATTGTGTCACAGCACACAGGCCATAGTAGTGGGAGCAGGCATTGTGTCACAGCACACAGGCCATAGTAGTGGGAGCAGGCATTGTGTCACAGCGCACAGGCCATAGTAGTGGGAGCAGGCATTGTGTCACAGTGCACAGGCCATGGTAGTGGGAGCAGGCATTGTGTCACAGCACACATGCCATAGTAGTGGGAGCAGGCATTGTGTCACAGCACACATGCCATAGTAGTGGGAGCAGGCATTGTGTCACAGTGCACAGGCCATAGTAGTGGGAGCAGGCATTGTGTCACAGCACACAGGCCATAGTAGTGGGAGCAGGCATTGTGTCACAGTGCACAGGCCATAGTAGTGGGAGCAGGCATTGTGTCACAGCGCACAGGCCATAGTAGTGGGAGCAGGCATTGTGTCACAGCGCACAGGCCATAGCAGTGGGAGCAGGCATTGTGTCACAGCCCACAGGCCATAGTAGTGGGAGCAGGCATTGTGTCACAGCCCACATGCCATAGTAGTGGGAGCAGGCATTGTGTCACAGCGCACAGGCCATAGTAGTGGGAGCAGGCATTGTGTCACAGCACACAGGCCATAGTAGTGAGAGCAGGCATTGTGTCACAGCACACAAGCCATAGTAGTGGGAGCAGGCATTGTGTCACCGCACACAGGCCATAGTAATGGGAGCAGGCATTGTGTCACATCACACATGCCATAGCAGTGGGAGCAGGCATTGTGTCACAGCGCACATGCCATAGTAGTGGAAGAAGGCATTGTGTCACAGCACACAGGCCATAGTAGTGGGAGCAGCCAGTGTGTCACAGCACACAGGCCATAGTAGTGGGAGCAGGCATTGTGTCACAGCCCACATGCCATAGTAGTGGGAGCAGGCATTGTGTCACAGCCCACATGCCATAGTAATGGGAGCAGGCATTGTGTCACAGCCCACAGGCCATAGTAGTGGGAGCAGGCATTGTGTCACAGCCCACATGCCATAGTAGTGGGAGCAGGCATTGTGTCACAGCGCACAAGCCATAGTAGTGGGAGCAGGCATTGTGTCACAGCACACAGGCCATAGTAGTGGGAGCAGGCATTGTGTCACAGCGCACAGGCCATAGTAGTGGGAGCAGGCATTGTGTCACAGCGCACAGGCCATAGTAGTGGGAGCAGGCATTGTGTCACAGCGCACAGGCCATAGTAGTGGGAGCAGGCATTGTGTCACAGCCCACAGGCCATAGTAGTGGGAGCAGGCATAGTCACAGTGCACAGGCCATAGTAGTGGGAGCAGGCATTGTGTCACAGCGTACAGGCCATAGAAGTGGGAGCAGGCATTGTGTCACAGCCCACAGGCCACAGTAGTGGGAGCAGGCATAGTCACAGTGCACAGGCCATAGTAGTGGGAGCAGGCATTGTGTCACAGCGCACAGGCCATAGTAGTGGGAGCAGGCATTGTGTCACAGCCCACAGGCCATAGTAGTGGGAGCAGGCATAGTCACAGTGCACAGGCCATAGTAGTGGGAGCAGGCATTGTGTCACAGCGTACAGGCCATAGTAGTGGGAGCAGGCATTGTGTCACAGCGCACAGGCCATAGTAGTGGGAGCAGGCATTGTGTCACAGCCCACAGGCCATAGTAGTGGGAGCAGGCATTGTGTCACAGCGTACAGGCCATAGTAGTGGGGGCAGGCATTGTGTCACCGCGCACAGGCCATAGTAGTGGGAGCAGGCATTGTGTCACAGCACACATGCCATAGTAGTGGGAGCAGGCATTGTGTCACAGCCCACAGGCCATAGTAGTGGGAGCAAGCATAGTCACAGTGCACAGGCCATAGTAGTGGGAGCAGGCATTGTGTCACAGCGCACAGGCCATAGTAGTGGGAGCAGGCATTGTGTCACAGCGCACAGGCCATAGTAGTGTGAGCAGGCATTGTGTCACAGCGCACAGGCCATAGTAGTGGGAGCAGGCATTGTGTCACAGCCCACAGGCCATAGTAGTGGGAGCAGGCATTGTGTCACAGCACACATTCCATAGTAGTGGGAGCAGGCATTGTGTCACAGCGCACAGGCCATAGTAGTGGGAGCAGGCATTGTGTCACAGCGCACAGGCCA
The DNA here is from genome assembly GCF_039654945.1 of Dendrobates tinctorius. Lineage (NCBI taxonomy): Eukaryota > Metazoa > Chordata > Amphibia > Anura > Dendrobatidae > Dendrobates > Dendrobates tinctorius. Next base: position 5,623,954 of record NW_027361814.1, on the reverse strand, counting down.
TAGTAGTGGGAGCAGGCATTGTGTCACAGCCCACATGCCATAGTAGTGGGAGCAGGCATTGTGTCACAGTGCACAGGCCATAGTAGTGGGAGCAGGCATTGTGTCACAGCACACATTCCATAGTAGTGGGAGCAGGCATTGTGTCACAGCACACAAGCCATAGTAGTGGGAGCAGGCATTGTGTCACCGCACACAGGCCATAGTAGTGGGAGCAGGCATTGTGTCACATCACACATGCCATAGCAGTGGGAGCAGGCATTGTGTCACAGCGCACAGGCCATAGTAGTGAGAGCAGGCATTGTGTCACAGCACACAAGCCACAGTAGTGGGAGCAGGCATTGTGTCACCGCACACAGGCCATAGTAGTGGGAGCAGGCATTGTGTCACATCACACATGCCATAGCAGTGGGAGCAGGCATTGTGTCACAGCGTACATGCCATAGTAGTGGGAGCAGGCATTGTGTCACAGCACACAAGCCATAGTAGTGGGAGCAGGCATTGTGTCACAGCCCACATGCCATAGTAGTGGGAGCAGGCATTGTGTCACAGCCCACATGCCATAGTAGTGGGAGCAGGCATTGTGTCACAGCCCACATGCCATAGTAGTGAGAGCAGGCATTGTGTCACAGCACACAGGCCATACTAGTGGGAGCAGGCATTGTGTAACAGCACACAGGCCATAGTAGTGGGAGCAGGCATTGTGTCACAGCGCACAGGCCATAGTAGTGGGAGCAGGCATTGTGTCACAGCACACAGGCCATAGTAGTGGGAGCAGGCATTGTGTCATCGCCTACATGCCATAGTAGTGGGAGCAGGCATTGCGTCACAGCGCACAGGCCATAGTAGTGGGAGCAGGCATTGTGTCACAGCCCACATGCCATAGTAGTGGGAGCAGGCATTGTGTCACAGCGCACAGGCCATAGTAGTGGGAGCAGGCATTGTGTCACAGCGCACAGGCCATAGTAGTGGGAGCAGGCATTGTGTCACAGCGCACATGCCATAGTAGTGGGAGCAGGCATAGAGTCACAGCACACATGCCATAGTAGTGGGAGCAGGCATTGTGTCACAGCACACAGGCCATAGTAGTGGGAGCAGGCATTGTGTCACAGCACACAGGCCATAGTAGTGGGAGCAGGCATTGTGTCACAGCGCACAGGCCATAGTAGTGGGAGCAGGCATTGTGTCACAGTGCACAGGCCATGGTAGTGGGAGCAGGCATTGTGTCACAGCACACATGCCATAGTAGTGGGAGCAGGCATTGTGTCACAGCACACATGCCATAGTAGTGGGAGCAGGCATTGTGTCACAGTGCACAGGCCATAGTAGTGGGAGCAGGCATTGTGTCACAGCACACAGGCCATAGTAGTGGGAGCAGGCATTGTGTCACAGTGCACAGGCCATAGTAGTGGGAGCAGGCATTGTGTCACAGCGCACAGGCCATAGTAGTGGGAGCAGGCATTGTGTCACAGCGCACAGGCCATAGCAGTGGGAGCAGGCATTGTGTCACAGCCCACAGGCCATAGTAGTGGGAGCAGGCATTGTGTCACAGCCCACATGCCATAGTAGTGGGAGCAGGCATTGTGTCACAGCGCACAGGCCATAGTAGTGGGAGCAGGCATTGTGTCACAGCACACAGGCCATAGTAGTGAGAGCAGGCATTGTGTCACAGCACACAAGCCATAGTAGTGGGAGCAGGCATTGTGTCACCGCACACAGGCCATAGTAATGGGAGCAGGCATTGTGTCACATCACACATGCCATAGCAGTGGGAGCAGGCATTGTGTCACAGCGCACAGGCCATAGTAGTGGAAGAAGGCATTGTGTCACAGCACACACGCCATAGTAGTGGGAGCAGCCAGTGTGTCACAGCACACAGGCCATAGTAGTGGGAGCAGGCATTGTGTCACAGCCCACATGCCATAGTAGTGGGAGCAGGCATTGTGTCACAGCCCACATGCCATAGTAATGGGAGCAGGCATTGTGTCACAGCCCACAGGCCATAGTAGTGGGAGCAGGCATTGTGTCACAGCCCACATGCCATAGTAGTGGGAGCAGGCATTGTGTCACAGCGCACAGGCCATAGTAGTGGGAGCAGGCATTGTGTCACAGCGCACAGGCCATAGTAGTGGGAGCAGGCATTGTGTCACAGCGCACAGGCCATGGTAGTGGGAGCAGGCATTGTGTCACAGCACACATGCCATAGTAGTGGGAGGAGGCATTGTGTCACAGCACACATGCCGTAGTAGTGGGAGGAGGCATTGTGTCACAGCGCACAGGCCATAGTAGTGGGAGCAGGCATTGTGTCACAGCGCAAAGGCCATAGTAGTGGGAGCAGGCATTGTGTCACAGTGCACAGGCCATAGTAGTGGGAGCAGGCATTGTGTCACAGTGCACAGGCCATAGCAGTGGAAGCAGGCATTGTGTCACAGCCCACAGGCCATAGCAGTGGGAGCAGGCATTGTGTCACAGCCCACATGCCATAGTAGTGGGAGCAGGCATTGTGTCACAGCGCACAGGCCATAGTAGTGGGAGCAGGCATTGTGTCACAGCCCACATGCCATAGTAGTGGGAGCAGGCATTGTGTCACAGCCCACATGCCATAGTAGTGGGAGCAGGCATTGTGTCACAGCCCACAGGCCATAGTAGTGGGAGCAGGCATTGTGTCACAGCCCACATGCCATAGTAGTGGGAGCAGGCATTGTGTCACATCACACATGCCATAGCAGTGGGAGCAGGCATTGTGTAATAGCGCACAGGCCATAGTAGTGGGAGCAGGCATTGTGTCACAGCGCACAGGCCATAGTAGTGGGAGCAGGCATTGTGTCACAGCGCACAGGCCATAGTAGTGGGAGCAGGCATTGTGTCACAGCGCACAGGCCATAGTAGTGGGAGCAGGCATTGTGTCACACAGGTCTCTTTTACAATGTAGATTTCAGTGGGACAAATTCCTTATTAACGTCTGAGCTGGAAGCTTCCTTTTTGCCTTTATTCTGAGGCTTTGCAGTGCTGATTTGTATATGCTCCCAGCAATGCTCTGGGCAGAGTCACCACAGATCCAGCCATTCTCATAGCCTAAAGAAAAGGGAAATCACTGGAGTGTCCTCAGAAGGAGGGAAAAGGATGAGCAAATGCTAAGCTTTATAGTAGGCATGTAAAAGGCTGCAAGTATGGAGAGGAGCTGCAGATATCATCATCTAGCTGTCCCATCTAGTTATCTTTTTCTGCTCCATCCATCTGTCATTTATGTTCTTTCTATCTCCAATCTATATATATATATATATATATATATATATATATACTATATCTGTTTCTTATCTCTTTCTTGAACTGCTGTCTATCTCTATATCTCTAGACCTGTGTGTCTACACCTCTCCATATTCTGCTTTCCACCTTCCACTTATTTTCTAGCAGTCTATTCATCTGTCATCTTTCTCTCTGTCCATCTTTGTGAACCACATCTTTCTTTTTTTCTATATTTTTTCATTTATCCACCTATATATTTGTCTCATCTATCCGTGCTGTATCTCTTCCTTCTCTCTGTTCATCCACCAACTGTATTATGTATCTAATTATAGATACTATTTATCACTACTATCTAGGTATCCCTTATCTATCTAGCTAAATAAAATAGCAACTGGGGGCAGCACATCAAATAGTATTTTTTTAAAAATGATGTTTTATTGGCCGATAGTGGCGAAAGGGACAATAAAACATCTCTGTTTCACACTATGTTGGTGTGCTGCCCCCAGTTACTATTTTATCTGGATGGTTCGGTTTTTGCCAGGGAGGGTTTGGACCCTCATTGTTCTTGTGCTGCTCTTTTTTTCTTTTTCTTTTTTTTTTTAATTTATTTTCTTTCTTTCCATGCAATATTCATACCACGTCTTTCTTTTCATCTTTTTTTATTTGTCCACCCTTGTAACTATATCTGTCTGTATCTCTATGTATATACTGCTTAGGCATACCACTACTACATCCAGCTATCTAATTATCTATCTGATATCTATCTATCCAGTTATCTATCATCTATCTATCTATCTATCATCTATCTATCTATTATCTATCTATCTATCTATCTATCTATCATCTATCTATTATCTATCTATCATCTATCTATCTATTATCTATCTATCTTTTTATCTATCTATTATCTATCTATCATCTCTCTATTATCTATCTATCATCTATCTATCTATTATCTATCTATCATCTATCTATCTATTATCTATCTATCATCTATCTATCTATTATCTATCTATTATCTATCTATCTTTTTATCTATCTATTATCTATCTATCATCTCTCTATCTATTATCTATCTATCTATCTATCATCTATCTATCTATTATCTATCTATCTATCTATCTATCATCTATCTATCTATTATCTATCTATCAATCATCTATCCATCTATTATCTATCTATCATCTATCTATTATATATCTATTATCTATCTATTAAATCTATCTAATCTATCTATCTAATAATCGATGTATTATCTATCTATCCATCTATCTATCTATCTATCAATCTATTATCTATCTATCATCTATCTATCTATTATCTATCTATCTATCAATCAATCATCTATCTATTATCTATCTATCATCTATCTATCTATCTATCTATCATATATCTATTATCTATCTATCTATAATCGATGTATTATCTATCTATCCATCTATTTATCTATCTGTCTATTATCTCTCTATCCATCTATTTTCTATCTATTATCTATGTCCCTCTAAATTCCATCTTTCACATCATCCATTCCACTTTTCTCTATCTGTTTTTTTCTATGCAGGTATTTATACCTATGTACTTGTGTCCATATATCTGCCTATTTATCTATTTATCCATGTGCCTCCAAAACACCTTTTTAGACTTTTCTTTATACTTGCTTAAAACAGGTTGCGCGCTGTTACCAGCAGTGATGCTTCTAGGTGTGAATTACTGCAGGGACTGAGGCTTCCTGCCCGGGGTGCAGAGCAATGCCGCCTCCGGTCCATGGAGCAGCCGCAGCTGTCAGACCTCACATCATCCCTGCGGTCTGGATCGGCAGCTGGCCGGACTCCTTCCAATGATCCGGACTCTGTATTTCTCAGAATCCTCCCAATCTCATTCCGCTTTATTATGATCGGTGTGGAGGGCGATGGTGACATTTTATAGATTTGGGGCTGATGTAATAGTTTTGTCTGCAGCAGAAAATAAAGAGTTAAATGACGGAATTCTTGTTCTGATCCTGCTCTAAAAAAAAAGAAGATTCTGCATTTTCCAACTCCAAAAGCCATAAAAATAAAGTAAGAAGTTTGCAGACACCTTTGTTGATTGGACCTTGGGTGATACTTGAAATTTTACATTGAATTTGCATTTCGCTCTTAGTGAATATTGAAGCCTTGAATGGAGGATTGGATTTTATTAGGACATCTGGACTGACAATATCGCATCAGACACCAGGCTCCCAGCGCCGGCGAGAGGCTCCGGCTCCATTAGCGCCAGGCGCATTTCATTAACGCCACTCAGAAGATCTGATCCGATCGATTCTTATCTGTGCAGGTCGGGAGTGTTTGTGCTCTTTATCGGGGTCACACTGTGATGGGCGCTTGTGTGGAGCAATGTGCTGAGACCTCACGGTCCTTCCTGATCCCGGCGGTGCGTCAAATCTGCTCCAGGGCGCTAAAAGGGTTAATAAGCGTCATAACACTGCGGGGTGTAGACACCACAACCAGACCAAGGAAAGGGCCACAGATGGGCAAAGCTCAACTAGGAGGGTTCTCACAGCTCCCATCTGTCCTCCTAGATCCAGAGGACAAACTTCCATTAGGAGAATCGTGAAATGATGGAAACATCCACAGGAAGGTTCTTCTGATTTTCGCTCCCTTTTCTCATGATCTCTGCCGCTATTTTGTGGTTTGCGTCATTTTTTCCCGCAGTCTGTGTAATAATCCATGGGATGAGTCCTCGTCTATGTCACCTTCTCATCCAGTACTATCAGTGGGAGAAAAGTCAGAATTGTGTCAGTGATCAAAGGCTGCACAAATAATACACAGGGAACACAAGTCACACAAGGAACACAAGTCACACAAGGAACACAAGTCACACACGGAACACAAGTCACACACGGAACACAAGTTACACAAGGAACACAAGTCACACAAGGAACACAAGTCACACAAGGAACACAAGTCACACAAGGAACACAAGGAGCACAAGGAACACAAGTCACACAAGGAACACAAGTCACACAAGGAACACAAGTCACACAAAGAACACAAGTCACACAAGGAACACAAGGAGCACAAGGAACACAAGTCACACAAGGAACACAAGTCACACAAGGAACACAAGTCACACAAGGAACACAAGGAGCACAAGGAACACAAGTCACACAAGGAACACAAGTCACACAAGGAACACAAGTCACACAAAGAACACAAGTCACACAAGGAACACAAGGAGCACAAGGAACACAAGTCACACAAGGAACACAAGTCACACAAGGAACACAAGGAACACCAGTCACACAAGGAACACAAGTCACACAAGGAACACAAGTCACACAAGGAACACAAGTCACACAAAGAACACAAGGAACACAAGTCACACAGGGAACACAAGTCACACAAGTCACACAAGGAACACAAGTCACACAAGGAACACAAGTCACACAAAGAACACAAGTCACACAAGGAACACAAGTCACACACTGCTCCATCCAGAGATAGAATCAGGAGAACTCTGCATTCTAGAGTCCTAATGACGAGCAATCACATGTATCCAGCAGGAAAGAGAAAGATGCGACACTAGAACAGGAGCAAAGGTCTGAACAGATGAAAGAATGAACGCGGAGGGGTTTTTTTTCCTGGAAAAGGGATATTATATATAGTGATTTTATCCCGGGGTCTCTTGGCCGAATCTTTAGTTGTAATGACTTTGTTTCACCCGAGGGGGCGCTGTTTATCACACTTTCACGTTATTTTCTTCCCTCTTCCAGATATTGTTCTACAGAGGAGTCTTGTTGTCCTGACAAACTGCAGTCCATTAATGGCTTTAATTCTTCCCATTACGCTGAATAATACTGGAAATATCTAACTATTATGTATCTATCTATCTATCTATTATCTGTCTGTCTATTATCTATCTATTTATTATCTATCTATCTATCTATCTATTATCTATCTATAATCTATTATCTAACTATTATCTATCTATTTATTATCTATCTATTATTGATCATTTATCTATCTATCTATCTTTTATCAATCATCTATCTATTATCTATCAATCTATCTATCTATTATCGATCATCTATCTATTATCTATCTATCTATCTATCTATCCATTATCTATCTATTTATCTAGCACTCTATGTCTCTATTACCATTATCAGTATTATTTTTTCCAGTTTTCCCCCGCACCCCTGCTAGGCTTCGGCACTTTGCAGCATATTAAAAATGCATATAAAACCATTCGAAAAGAATAGATTTATCAATAAAAGGGACTTAAACTCCCTAATTGTGTCCCCAGTTTTAGATAAATTTTGCTACCTGTTCCTCTAGCTACAATCACTGCAGCCATGATATAATACTAAAATAAGGATGATTATAATAATAATAATAATAATAATAATATCATCAGATCCAGAAGTTATACGGTGAAGTTATAGAGCAGATCCTGGATCAATCCCTGATTCAGAAATTAAAATTTCTCATGCAAATAGTAAAGTCAGTCCAGATCGTGACAACATTTACAGTGTGTGTGTATACATGCAAACATATATGTAAATAAATATATAAACTAGATGTGACGTTTACACACACATATAATATATATATAAAACATGAATATGTATGTATATATGTATCTCTTGTACAGTTGTTCTATATGTATGTATAGCTGTAACATATGTAGCAACTGTACAAGAAATCGAATCGATATATGGACTTTACTATATGTTTGTATCTGGTACATGAAGGGTTAACAAGGGCCGTTGCGGTTTTGCGCGCATCGCACCTTGTGAATGGTTCCCTAATGCGGGGCAGCCTCACAATGGAGCAGCTGGGGACAGACCTCACACCTCCTCCTGACCAAGTGGTCAAACGCTAAAATTCGCAGACAAATCAGATAATTCGCAGCGAAAACCGCCGGAGACTGAGAGGTGGAGCGAGGCTTTGATTTCCCAAATTGTCGCTCATCTCTTCCTATTAGGCGACCATTCACACTTGCCGGGGACACAGCTGCCGCTTCCAGACAGGATTTTTTTTTAAGAAATGTGGAACTTTTTTTTCCCCCAGATGATCCCTATTTGCTCCTATGTCCCAATCATAAAGCCATCTCCCCCGGTGGACACCGGACACACTGTACACCCGCAGTGCCCGCCATGGAGGCGCCATTATATATATATCAGTCTTTTTAGCATTATCCACTCTATTAACCCGTTCATCACCGGTGGGGGGGGTCCTTGTCTACAATTCAGATCATTTCTCCCGGGGTTTAGACAAGAACATAAGAAAATGCAGCCCCCCCCCCTACTAATAACATAATGGACGATTAATGAAAGATCCAGATCTTATCCTGTTAGTGGGAGGTCGGCTGAGAATGGGGCTGCGGTCCCTTTAAGGTCACTGCCTGCTCCGGTATGGACAGCTGGCCAATGGCCGTGTGACTGACTGCAGCCTGACATCTGGGGCCGCTGGTGGGCGCCACGCGAGCAGCCTCATGGCGCTATTTAAATGCAAATGTTGGAGGGGATCATTGAAGCCTCAGCGCTGGAAATGCGGCACAATGGGCGAATTCACCCCCGGAGCGGCGCTCCCCGCACAGCAGCCGCAGCTTCCACACGACTGCTCCGGCCGCTCTGTACCCAGGGCTGATACCAGAGAGCAACAGAAGAGGGCTGCAAGGTTCACCGCGGAGATAAGAACTGGATGCAAACTTTAGCGCTAAACTTCAGTCCACAATGATGCGATCAAATGGTGGAAGCTCCACGATAATACTGCAGCCCAACAGGGAAAGACACACATATATAGGAACTAAACCTATGGCTGCCAGCATTAGTGTATATATATTTGAACTTAAACTTGAATTTGAATTATATATGTATGCACAGTCTGATGTCATCATGGTTATATCCCCAGTATATATGTATATACTCATCTGAGGTCACTGTGCCCCAGTATATATGTATATACTCATCTGAGGTCACTGTGCCCCAGTATATATGTATATACTCATCTGAGGTCACTGTACCCCAGTATATATGTATGTACTCATCTGAGGTCACTGTATCCCCAGTATATATGTATATACTCATCTGAGGTCACTGTACCCCAGTATATATGTATATACTCATCTGAGGTCACTATATCCCCAGTATATATGTATATACTCATCTGAGGTCACTGTGCCCCAGTATATATGTATATACTCATCTGAGGTCACTGTACCCCAGTATATATGTATGTACTCATCTGAGGTCACTGTATCCCCAGTATATATGTATATACTCATCTGAGGTCACTGTGCCCCAGTATATATGTATATACTCATCTGAGGTCACTGTGCCCCAGTATATATGTATATACTCATCTGAGGTCACTGTATCCCCAGTATATATGTATATACTCATCTGAGGTCACTGTGCCCCAGTATATATGTATGTACTCATCTGAGGTCACTGTATCCCCAGTATATATGTATATACTCATCTGAGGTCACTGTATCCCCAGTATATATGTATATACTCATCTGAGGTCACTGTACCCCAGTATATATGTATGTACTCATCTGAGGTCACTGTATCCCCAGTATATATGTATATACTCATCTGAGGTCACTGTACCCCAGTATATATGTATATACTCATCTGAGGTCACTGTATCCCCAGTATATATGTATGTACTCATCTGAGGTCACTGTATCCCCAGTATATATGTATGTACTCATCTGAGGTCACTGTATCCCCAGTATATATGTATATACTCATCTGAGGTCACTGTATCCCCAGTATATATGTATGTACTCATCTGAGGTCACTGTATCCCCAGTATATATGTATATACTCATCTGAGGTCACTATATCCCCAGTATATATGTATATAGTCATCTGAGGTCACTGTACCCCAGTATATATGTATATAATCATCTGAGGTCACTGTATCCCCAGTATATATGTATATACTCATCTGAGGTCACTGTATCCCCAGTATATATGTATATACTCATCTGAGGTCACTGTACCCCAGTATATATGTATGTACTCATCTGAGGTCACTGTATCCCCAGTATATATGTATATACTCATCTGAGGTCACTATATCCCCAGTATATATGTATATACTCATCTGAGGTCACTGTGCCCCAGTATATATGTATATACTCATCTGAGGTCACTGTACCCCAGTATATATGTATGTACTCATCTGAGGTCACTGTATCCCCAGTATATATGTATATACTCATCTGAGGTCACTGTACCCCAGTATATATGTATATACTCATCTGAGGTCACTATATCCCCAGTATATATGTATATACTCATCTGAGGTCACTGTGCCCCAGTATATATGTATATACTCATCTGAGGTCACTGTACCCCAGTATATATGTATGTACTCATCTGAGGTCACTGTATCCCCAGTATATATGTATATACTCATCTGAGGTCACTGTGCCCCAGTATATATGTATGTACTCATCTGAGGTCACTGTATCCCCAGTATATATGTATATACTCATCTGAGGTCACTGTATCCCCAGTATATATGTATATACTCATCTGAGGTCACTGTACCCCAGTATATATGTATGTACTCATCTGAGGTCACTGTATCCCCAGTATATATGTATATACTCAACTGAGGTCACTGTGCCCCAGTATATATGTATATACTCATCTGAGGTCACTGTATCCCCAGTATATATGTATATACTCATCTGAGGTCACTGTACCCCAGTATATATGTATGTACTCATCTGAGGTCACTGTATCCCCAGTATATATGTATATACTCATCTGAGGTCACTGTACCCCAGTATATATGTATATACTCATCTGAGGTCACTGTATCCCCAGTATATATGTATGTACTCATCTGAGGTCACTGTATCCCCAGTATATATGTATGTACTCATCTGAGGTCACTGTATCCCCAGTATATATGTATATACTCATCTGAGGTCACTGTATCCCCAGTATATATGTATGTACTCATCTGAGGTCACTGTATCCCCAGTATATATGTATATACTCATCTGAGGTCACTATATCCCCAGTATATATGTATATAGTCATCTGAGGTCACTGTACCCCAGTATATATGTATATAATCATCTGAGGTCACTGTATCCCCAGTATATATGTATATACTCATCTGAGGTCACTGTATCCCCAGTATATATGTATATACTCATCTGAGGTCACTGTACCCCAGTATATATGTATGTACTCATCTGAGGTCACTGTATCCCCAGTATATATGTATATACTCATCTGAGGTCACTATATCCCCAGTATATATGTATATACTCATCTGAGGTCACTGTGCCCCAGTATATATGTATATACTCATCTGAGGTCACTGTACCCCAGTATATATGTATGTACTCATCTGAGGTCACTGTATCCCCAGTATATATGTATATACTCATCTGAGGTCACTGTGCCCCAGTATATATGTATGTACTCATCTGAGGTCACTGTATCCCCAGTATATATGTATATACTCATCTGAGGTCACTGTATCCCCAGTATATATGTATATACTCATCTGAGGTCACTGTACCCCAGTATATATGTATGTACTCATCTGAGGTCACTGTATCCCCAGTATATATGTATATACTCATCTGAGGTCACTGTGCCCCAGTATATATGTATATACTCATCTGAGGTCACTGTACCCCAGTATATATGTATGTACTCATCTGAGGTCACTGTATCCCCAGTATATATGTATATACTCATCTGAGGTCACTATATCCCCAGTATATATGTATATACTCATCTGAGGTCACTGTGCCCCAGTATATATGTATATACTCATCTGAGGTCACTGTACCCCAGTATATATGTATGTACTCATCTGAGGTCACTGTATCCCCAGTATATATGTATATACTCATCTGAGGTCACTGTGCCCCAGTATATATGTATGTACTCATCTGAGGTCACTGTATCCCCAGTATATATGTATATACTCATCTGAGGTCACTGTATCCCCAGTATATATGTATATACTCATCTGAGGTCACTGTACCCCAGTATATATGTATGTACTCATCTGAGGTCACTGTATCCTCAGTATATATGTATATACTCATCTGAGGTCACTGTGCCCCAGTATATATGTATATACTCATCTGAGGTCACTGTATCCCCAGTATATATGTATATACTCATCTGAGGTCACTGTACCCCAGTATATATGTATATACTCATCTGAGGTCACTGCATCCCCAGTATATATGTATATACTCATCTGAGGTCACTGTACCCCAGTATATATGTATATACTCATCTGAGGTCACTGTATCCCCAGTATATATGTATGTACTCATCTGAGGTCACTGTATCCCCAGTATATATGTATGTACTCATCTGAGGTCACTGTATCCCCAGTATATATGTATATACTCATCTGAGGTCACTGTATCCCCAGTATATATGTATGTACTCATCTGAGGTCACTGTGCCCCAGTATATATGTATATACTCATCTGAGGTCACTGTACCCCAGTATATATGTATATAATCATCTGAGGTCACTGTATCCCCAGTATATATGTATATACTCATCTGAGGTCACTGTATCCCCAGTATATATGTATATACTCATCTGAGGTCACTGTATCCCAGTATATATGTATATACTCATCTGAGGTCACTGTATCCCCAGTATATATGTATATACTCATCTGAGGTCACTGTACCCCAGTATATATGTATATACTCATCTGAGGTCACTGCATCCCCAGTATATATGTATATACTCATCTGAGGTCACTGTACCCCAGTATATATGTATATACTCATCTGAGGTCACTGTATCCCCAGTATATATGTATATACTCATCTGAGGTCACTGTACCCCAGTATATATGTATATACTCATCTGAGGTCACTGCATCCCCAGTATATATGTATATACTCATCTGAGGTCACTGTACCCCAGTATATATGTATATACTCATCTGAGGTCACTGTACCCCAGTATATATGTATATACTCATCTGAGGTCACTGTACCCCAGTATATATGTATATACTCATCTGAGGTCACTGTATCCCCAGTATATATGTATATACTCATCTGAGGTCACTGAATCCCCAGTATATATGTATATACTCATCTGAGGTCACTGTACCCCAGTATATATGTATATACTCATCTGAGGTCACTGTATCCCCAGTATATATGTATATACTCATCTGAGGTCACTGTATCCCCAGTATATATGTATATACTCATCTGAGGTCACTGTATCCCCAGTATATATGTATATACTCATCTGAGGTCACTGAATCCCCAGTATATATGTATATACTCATCTGAGGTCACTGCATCCCCAGTATATATGTATATACTCATCTGAGGTCACTGTATCCCCAGTATATATGTATATACTCATCTGAGGTCACTGTATCCCCAGTATATATGTATATACTCATCTGAGGTCACTGCATCCCCAGTATATATGTATATACTCATCTGAGGTCACTGTATCCCCAGTATATATGTATATACTCATCTGAGGTCACTATATCCCCAGTATATATGTATATACTCATCTGAGGTCACTGTACCCCAGTATATATGTATATACTCATCTGAGGTCACTGTATCCCCAGTATATATGTATATACTCATCTGAGGTCACTGTACCCCAGTATATTTGTATATACTCATCTGAGGTCACTGTATCCCCAGTATATATGTATATACTCATCTGAGGTCACTGTATCCCCAGTATATATGTATATACTCATCTGAGGTCACTGTGCCCCAGTATATATGCATATACTCATCTGAGGTCACTGTATCCCCAGTATATATGTATATACTCATCTGATGTCACTATATCCCCAGCATATATGTATATACTCATCTGAGGTCACTGTGCCCCAGTATATATGTATATACTCATCTGAGGTCACTGTACCCCAGTATATATGTATATACTCATCTGAGGTCACTGTATCCCCAGTATATATGTATATACTCATCTGAGGTCACTGTATCCCCAGTATATATGTATATACTCATCTGAGGTCACTATATCCCCAGTATATATGTATATACTCATCTGAGCTCACTGCATCCCCAGTATATATGTATATACTCATCTGAGGTCACTGTGCCCCAGTATATATGTATATACTCATCTGATGTCACTATATCCCCAGCATATATGTATATACTCATCTGAGGTCACTGTATCCCCAGCATATATGTATATACTCATCTGAGGTCACTGTATCCCCAGTATATATGCATATACTCATCTGAGGTCACTATATCCCCAGCATATATGTATATACTCATCTGAGGTCACTATATCCCCAGCATATATGTATATACTCATCTGAGGTCACTGTACCCCAGTATATATGTATATACTCATCTGAGGTCACTGTGCCCCAGTATATATGTATATACTCATCTGAGGTCACTATATCCCCAGTATATATGTATATACTCATCTGAGGTCACTGTATCCCCAGTATATATGTATATACTCATCTGACGTCACTGTGCCCCAGTATATATGCATATACTCATCTGAGGTCACTGTATCCCCAGTATATATGTATATACTCATCTGAGGTCACTGTACCCCAGTATATATGTATATACTCATCTGAGGTCACTGTATCCCCAGTATATATGTATATACTCATCTGAGGTCACTGCATCCCCAGTATATATGTATATGCTCATCTGAGGTCACTGTATCCCCAGTATATACGTATATACTCATCTGAGGTCACTGTACCCCAGTATATATGTATATACTCATCTGAGGTCACTGTATCCCCAGTATATATGTATATACTCATCTGAGGTCACTATATCCCCAGCATATATGTATATACTCATCTGAGGTCACTGTATCCCCAGTATATATGTATATACTCATCTGAGGTCACTGTATCCCCAGTATATATGTATATATTCATCTGAGGTCACTGCATCCCCAGTATATATGTATATACTAATCTGAGGTCACTGCATCCCCAGTATATATGTATATACTCATCTGAGGTCACTGTATCCCCAGTATATATGTATATACTCATCTGAGGTCACTATATCCCCAGCATATATGTATATACTCATCTGAGGTCACTGTATCCCCAGCATATATGTATATACTCATCGGAGGTCACTGTATCCCCAGTATATATGTATATACTCATCTGAGGTCACTGTATCCCCAGTATATATGTATATACTCATCTGAGGTCACTGTATCCCCAGTATATATGTATATACTCATCTGAGGTCACTGTATCCCCAGTATATATGTATATACTCATCTGAGGTCACTGTATCCCCAGTATATATGTATATACTCATCTGAGGTCACTGTATCCCCAGTATATATGTATATACTCATCTGAGGTCACTATATCCCCAGCATATATGTATATACTCATCTGAGGTCACTGTATCCCCAGTATATATGTATATACTCATCTGAGGTCACTATATCCCCAGCATATATGTATATACTCATCTGAGGTCACTGTATCCCCAGCATATATGTATATACTCATCGGAGGTCACTGTATCCCCAGTATATATGTATATACTCATCTGAGGTCACTGTACCCCAGTATATATGTATATACTCATCTGAGGTCACTGTAACCCCAGTAGATTCAAGATTCAAAGAAGCTTTATTGGCAGGACTAAATGCACATTAGTTTTGCCAAAGCAAGTGTACAGAAGGGAATAGGGATAGGGACTGTAGGGAAGTTGGGAAGGGGCTGAAGGAAAGGTGGATGGGGCAGATCCAGGATGAGGCTATAGAAGTCCATGGCATAGGGAAGGTGGATGGGGGGTTGGGGCATATCCAGGGTGGGGGCCATAGAAGTCCATGGCATATCATAGTTCTCTTTCTCGCAGTCTATGACATTCGCTCACATATTGCGCTGCTATCTCCACTGCTCTCTCTTCTTCCCCCAGCAGTATATATGTTTTCTCTTCCTCCTTCATGGTGGTGAAATCCGGGAAGAGATGTGAGAGTCTCCTGAAGTGAGTGTCACTCACTGCTGAGTACTTGGAGCAGTGTAGCAGGAAGTGGGTCTCATCCTCCAGGGCCTCCTGGTCACAGTGTTGGCAGTCTTTCCTCCCTGGGCTTGTAGCTCTGCCTGTGTTGGCCGGATTCAATGGCCAGACTGTGGGCACTGAGTCTATACCGGCTCAGGATCTTGCGGTCTTTGGGGTCCGGGAGTTTCTCCAGGTATGGAGCCAGTCTGTAGTCTCTCTGTAGACTCTGGTACATGGTCAGTTTCTGTGAGCTGATGATGTCGTTCTTCCAGTCACTTACGTACCTCTCCTGGCCTTCGTCTACCATCTTCCTGATTCCGGCTTTTGTCAGGTTGTTGTGATTGGTGTTCTGGTCAGGTTGGGTTTGGGTGAGCTGTTCCGAGGGTCCTGGTTTTTCTGTTTCCCCTACATGTGTCAAGGCTTTATGGTGATGGGAGCTTGGATTGCTCCTACGTAGGTGAGCCCGGAATGACAGTGCCCTCTTTAGAACCATTAGGTGTAGAGGGAATCTGCCCAGCTTGGCCCGGCAAGCACTGTTGGAGGTGCTCCGATGGACTTGTAGAAGGTGCTTGCAGAATTCCAGGTGGAATATTTCTGTTGGGCTTGAATCCCACCTTGACCAGTCTGGGTAGGTGTGAGGACCCCAGACTTCGCTGCCATACAGGAGGATTGGGGCGATGATAGAGTCGAAGATTTTTAACCAGACCCTCACTGGTGGCTTTAGATGGTAGAGTTTCCTTCGGATGGCATAGAAGGTTTTGCATGCCTTGTCTTTCAGGGTCTCTATGGCTTGTTTGAAGCTCCCTGATCGGTGAATCTCTAGGCCCAGGTAGGTATATTTGTCCGTTCCTGTAAGGGCGCAGTTGTTGAGGATAAATGAAGGGTGCTGGTCTGATTTTCTCTTTCTCTTCTGGAACACCATGATGTTGGTTTTCTTTAGGTTGACCGGTAGAGCCCAGGTGGAGCTGAATTTCTCTAAGATTTTCAGGTTTTCTTGGAGGCCTTTCTTGGTTGGTGACAGAAGCAGCAAGTCATCTGAATACAGCAGGAATTTCACCTGCGGGTCATGGAGGGTGAGACCTGGTGCTGTGGAAGATTCCAGAGCGGTAGCCAGCTCTTTGATGTAAATGTTGAAGAGCGTTGGGCTTAGGCTGCAGCCTTGTCTGTATGTTGTCTGCATGTATATACTCATCTGAGGTCACTGTGCCCCAGTATATATGTATATACTCATCTGAGGTCACTGTGCCCCAGTATATATGTATATACTCATCTGAGGTCACTGTATCCCCAGTATATATGTATATACTCATCTGAGGTCACTGTGCCCCAGTATATATGTATATACTCATCTGATGTCACTATATCCCCAGCATATATGTATATACTCATCTGAGGTCACTGTGCCCCAGTATATATGTATATACTCATCTGAGGTCACTGTGCCCCAGTATACTGTATATGTATATACTCATCTGAGGTCACTGTGCCCCAGTATATATGTATATACTCATCTGAGGTCACTGTATCCCCAGTATATATGTATATACTCATCTGATGTCACTATATCCCCAGCATATATGTATATACTCATCTGAGGTCACTGTATCCCCAGTATATATGTATATACTCATCTGAGGTCACTGTGCCCCAGTATATATGTATATACTCATCTGAGGTCACTGTATCCCCAGTATATATGTATATACTCATCTGAGGTCACTGTATCCCCAGTATATATGTATATACTCATCTGAGGTCACTGTATCCCCAGTATATATGTATATACTCATCTGATGTCACTATATCCCCAGCATATATGTATATACTCATCTGAGGTCACTGTGCCCCAGTATATATGTATATACTCATCTGAGGTCACTGTATCCCCAGTATATATGTATATACTCATCTGAGGTCACTGTATTCCCAGTATATACGTATATACTCATCTGAGGTCACTGTGCCCCAGTATATATGTATATACTCATCTGATGTCACTATATCCCCAGCATATATGTATATACTCATCTGAGGTCACTGTATCCCCAGTATATATGTACATACTCATCTGAGGTCACTATATCCCCAGTATATATGTATATACTCATCTGAGGTCACTGTATCCCCAGTATATATGTATATACTCATCTGAGGTCACTGTATCCCCAGTATATATGTATATACTCATCTGATGTCACTATATCCCCAGCATATATGTATATACTCATCTGAGGTCACTGTATCCCCAGTATATATGTATATACTCATCTGAGGTCACTGTATCCCCAGTATATATGTATTTACTCATCTGAGGTCACTGTATCCCCAGCATATATGTATATACTCATCGGAGGTCACTGTATCCCCAGTATATATGTATTTACTCATCTGAGGTCACTGTATCCCCAGCATATATGTATATACTCATCTGAGGTCACTGTATCCCCAGTATATATGTATATACTCATCTGAGGTCACTGTATCCCCAGTATATATGTATTTACTCATCTGAGGTCACTGTATCCCCAGTATATATGTATTTACTCATCTGAGGTCACTGTATCCCCAGTATATATGTATTTACTCATCTGAGGTCACTGTATCCCCAGTATATATGTATTTACTCATCTGAGGTCACTGTATCCCCAGTATATATGTATATACTCATCTGAGGTCACTGTACCCCAGTATATATGTATTTACTCATCTGAGGTCACTGTATCCCCAGTATATATGTATTTACTCATCTGAGGTCACTGTATCCCCAGTATATATGTATTTACTCATCTGAGGTCACTGTACCCCAGTATATATGTATTTACTCATCTGAGGTCACTGTATCCCCAGTATATATGTATATACTCATCTGAGGTCACTGTATCCCCAGTATATATGTATATACTCATCTGAGGTCACTGTATCCCCAGTATATATGTATATACTCATCTGAGGTCACTGTATCCCCAGTATATATGTATATACTCATCTGAGGTCACTGTATCCCCAGTATATATGTATTTACTCATCTGAGGTTACTGTATCCCCAGTATATATGTATATAATCATTTGCAGTTGCTGTATCTATAGTGTGTATGTATATAGTTATGTGAGGTTAATTTATCTATATCCTATGTCTATAGTGCCTTGAGGTCTCAATGACTGACATATATAATATCACTAGTTACAGCAGCTCCGTAAAGTTTTATGTCGTTGCTGTAAATCCTCTTCATGTATATGGCCTTCTGAGGTCACTATAGCTGCAGCACATGGATATCATCATTTTGAGGAGACTAAACCTCCAGCGTATATGTATACAGCCATGTGAGATCACTATAGCCCTAGTAAATGTATTGCCAACTTATGTTGCTATAGCTATGATGTATATGAGTTCACGTTAGCTTCAGCAAAAGTATATAGCTATATCTCCAGCAAATTCATATAGTCATGTGATATCACTATAGTGAAGGCACATGAGCTCACAGTAACTCCAGGATACTTATATAATATCTAAGGTCACTATAGCTACAGTAGATCTGCTGCATATAGTCATATGAGATCACTATGGCTAACTGTCCATGTACTGTCTACCAGAATGTCAGATCACTATAGCTCATCACTATAGCCCCAGTACATGTATACAGTGGCCACTATATCCCCAGCATTTATATGCAGTCCTATGTGGCCACTGTAGCTCCACTATATATACAGTCCTATGTGGCCACTATAGCTCCACTATATATACAGTCCTATGTGGCCACTATAGCTCCACTACATGCATACAGTCCTATGTGGCCACTATAGCTCCACTATATATACAGTCCTATGTGGCCACTATAGCTCCACTATATATACAGTACTATGTGGCCACTATAGCTCCACTACATGCATACAGTCCTATGTGAGCACTATAGCTCCACTATATATACAGTACTATGTGGCCACTATAGCTCCACTATATATACAGTACTATGTGGCCACTATAGCTCCACTATATATACAGTACTATGTGAGCACTATAGCTCCACTACATGCATACAGTCCTATGTGAGCACTATAGCTCCACTATATATACTGTCCTATGTGAGCACTATAGCTCCACTACATGCATACAGTCCTATGTGAGCACTATAGCTCCACTATATATACAGTACTATGTGAGCACTATAGCTCCACTACATGCATACAGTCCTATGTGAGCACTATAGCTCCACTATATATACTGTCCTATGTGAGCACTATAGCTCCACTACATGCATACAGTCCTATGTGAGCACTATAGCTCCACTATATATACAGTACTATGTGGCCACTATAGCTCCACTACATGCATACAGTCCTATGTGAGCACTATAGCTCCACTATATATACTGTCCTATGTGAGCACTATAGCTCCACAATATATACAGTCCTATGTGGCCACTGTAGCTCCACTATATATACAGTCCTATGTGGCCACTATAGCTCCACAATATATACAGTCCTATGTGGCCACTATAGCTCCATTATATATACTGTCCTATGTGGCCACTATAGCTCCACTATATACACTCACTGGCCACTTTATTAGGTACACCTGTCCAACTGTGTGTTAAGACTTAATTTCTAATCAGCCAATCACATGGCGGCAACTCAGTGCATTTAGGCATGTAGACATGGTCAAGACAATCTCCTGCAGTTCAAACCAAGCATCAGTATGGGGAAGAAAGGTGATTTGAGTGCCTTTGAACGTGGCATGATTGTTGGTGCCAGAAGGGCTGGTCTGAGTATTTCAGAAACTGCTGATCTACTGGGATTTTCACGCACAACCATCTCTAGGGTTTACAGAGAATGGTCCGAAAAAGAAAAAAAATCCAGTGAGCGGCAGTTCTGTGGCCGGAAATGCCTTGTTGATGCCAGAGGTCAGAGGAGAATGGGCAGACTGGTTCGAGCTGATAGAAAGGCAACAGTGACTCAAATTGCCACCCGTTACAACCAAGGTAGGCAGAAGAGCATCTCTGAACGCACAGTGCGTCGAACTTTGAGGCAGATGGGCTACAGCAGCAGAAGACCACACTGGGTACCACTCCTCTCAGCTAAGAACAGGCATCTGATGGCTACTTTCAGCAGGATAATGCGCCATGTCATAAAGCTCGAATCATCTCAGATTGGTTTCTTGAACATGACAATGAGTTCACTGTACTCAAATGGCCTCCTCAGTCACCAGATCTCAATCCAATAGAGCATCTTTGGGATGTGGTGGAACGGGAGATTCGCATCAGGGATGTGCAGCCGACAAATCTGCGCCAACTGTGTGATGCCATCATGTCAATATGGTCCAAAATCTCTGAGGAATGCTTCCAGCACCTTGTTGAATCTCTGCCACGAAGAATTGAGGCAGTTCTGAAGGCAAAAGGGGGTCCAACCCGTTACTAGCATGGTGTACCTAATAAAGTGGCCAGTGAGTGTATACTGTCCTATGTGGCCACTATAGCTCCACTATATGTACACTTCTATGTGACCACTATTGCTCCACTATATATACAGTCCTGTGTGGCCACTATAGATCCACTACATACATACAGTCCTATGTGAGCACTATAGCTCCAGTATATATACAGTCCTATTTTGCTACTATAGCTTCAGTATATGCATACAGTCCTATGTGGCCCATATAGCTCCAATACATTATTATTATTATTATTATTATTATTATTATTATTATTATTATTATTATGCATTTATATAGCGCCATTTGTTCCATGGCGCTTCACATGTGAAAAGGGGAAATATAGACAAGTATAATAAACATGTGTAAGAGGGCTCACAGTCTACAGGGATGGGTGAGGATACAGTAGGAGAGGGTAGAGCAGGTCTTGCTGTGGTTCAGTAGACCGAGGATCATTGCAGGCTATAGGTTTGTCGAACAGGTGGGTCTTCAGGTTCTTCTTGAAGGTTTCCGTTGATGGTGAGAGTCTGATGTGTTACGGCAGGGAGTTTCAGAGTATGGGGACAGCACGGGAGAAGTCTTGTATGCGGTTGTGGGAAGAAGAGATAAGGGGAGAGTAGAGAAGGAGATCTTGAGATGATCGAAGGTTGCGTGCGGGTAGGTACCTAGAGACCATGTCACAGATGTATGGAGGAGATAGGTTGCGGATGGCTTTGTATGTCATGGTTAGGGTTTTGAATTGTAGCCTCTGGGCAATAGGAAGCCAGTGAAGGGCCTGGCATAGGGGGGAGGCTGGGGAATAGCGGGGAGAAAGGTGGATTAGTCGGGCAGCAGAGTGTAGGATGGACTGGAGCGGAGCCAGAGTGCTAGAGGGGAGGTCAGAGAGTAGGAGGTTGCAGTAGTCGATGCGGGAGAGGATAAGAGCATGCACTAGTGTTTTCGTGGTTGAGGAATGAGCGGATCCGGGAAATATTTTTGAGTTTGAGGCGGCAGGAGGAGGCGAGGGCTTGGATATGTGGATTAAAAGAGAGCACCAAGCGTGCGGGACTATGGAAAGAGAGCAGCCATTGACATTGATGGATAGGCCTGGTGGAGGGGTAGAGTGAGATGGGGGAAAGATGATGAATTCTGTTTTGTCCATGTTCAGTTTGAGAAAGCGAGCAGAGAAGAAGGCTGAGATAGCAGACAGACATTGTGGGATTTCAGTCAGTAAGGAGGCGAGGTCGGGTCCATATAGACACGCAGATCTGCGTGTCATCGGCATAGAGGTGATACTGCAAACCGTGGAATTCTATGAGCTGTCCCAAGCCGAAGGTATAGATGCAGAATAGTAGGGGTCCTTGGACAGAGCCTTGGGGAACACCGACAGACAGGGGGCGAGGTGAGGAGGTGGTGTGTGAGAGGGAGACACTAAATGTTCGGTCTGTTATTTATGATGAGATCAAGGATAGGGCCAGGTCTGTGATGCCAAGAGATGAGAGTCTGTAGCAGGAGGGAATGGTCTACGGTGTCGAAGGCAGAGGACAGGTCCAGGAGAAGGAGGACAGAGTAGTGTCGCTTGCTCTTGGCGGTTAGTAAGTCGTTAGTGACTTTAGTTAGGGCAGTTTCAGTTGAGTGATGCAGTCGGAAGCCAGATTGTAACCGGTCAAAGAGGGAACAGGAGGAGAGGTGGGAGGACAGTTCAAGATATACATGCTGTTCCAGTAGTTTTGAGGAGTAAGGGAGAAGAGATATTGGGCGATAGTTAGACACAGAGGATTCGTCAAGGGAGGGCTTTTTGAGGATGGGTGTGATTGAGGCATGTTTGAAGGATGAGGGAAAGACACCATTTGTAAGTGAAAGGTTGAGAAGGTGTGTTAGAGATGGGATGAGGACTGTGGCCAAGTTAGGGATGAGGTGAGACGGGAGTGGGTCGAGGGCACAAGTGGTGAGGTGTGATCTTGACAGAAGGGTGGAGGGCTGATCTTCTGTCATGGTGGAGAAGCTGGCTTTTGCAGAACAGGGCTGAGTGGCTAAGAGGGGCATTGGGGGCTGCGGGCCAAAGTTTTGTCTGATTGTGTCGATCTTCTGCTTTAAGAAGGAGGCAAAGTCTTCAGCAGAAATGAGAGGAGGGGGAGGTGGTGTTGTGGGACGGAGGAGAGAATTGAAAGTGTTGAAGAGCTGTCTAGGGTTGTGAGACAGGGAGGATATGAGAGATGAGAAGTAAGTTTGTTTTGCGGCAGAGAGCGTGGACTTAAAGCTGACAAGGGACTGCTTGTATGCATTGAAGTGCTCAGTAGAATGGGTTCTCTTCCATCTCCGCTCAGTGGCCCTGGAAACCCGTCTCAGTTCTTTGGTCAGGCTGGTCAGCCAGGGATGTATACAGTCCTACGTGACTGCTATAGATCTAGTACATACATACAGTCCTATATGGCCACTATAGCTCCAGGACATGTATACAGCCCTATGGAGCCACTATAGCTCCAGAACTTATATACAGTCCTATGTGACCACTATAGCTCTAGTACATATATACAGTCCTATTTAGCCACTATAGCTCCAGTACATGTATACAGTTCTATGTGCCACTATACGTAGCTCCAGAACACATATGCAACCCTATGTGGCCACTATAGCTCCAGTACACATATGCAGTCCTATTTAGCCACTATAGCTCCAGTACATGTATACATTTCTATGTGGCCACTATAGCTCTAGTACTTAAATACAGACCTATGTGGCCACTATAGCTCCAGTACATGTATACAATCCTATGTGGCTGCTATAGCTCTAGTACATACATACAGTCCTATGTGGCCACTGAAGCTCCAGTACATGTATACAGTCCTATATGGCCACTATAGCTCCAGGACATGTATACAGTCCTATGGAGCCACTATAGCTCCACTATATAAACAGTACTATGTGGCCGCTATAGCTCAAGTACATATATACAGTCCTATGTGGCCAGTATAGCTCCACTATATATACAGTCCTATGTGGCCACTAGTCCCTAGTATATATGCATTCCTATGTGGTCACTATAGCTCCATTATATATATATATATATATATATATATATACAATCCTATGTCCCCACCATATCTCCAGTACATGTATACAGGCATCTGAGGTCACTAGTCCCCAGTATACACACAGTCCTAAGTGGCCACTGTATCTCCAGTACATGTATACAGGCATCTGAGGTCACTAGTTCCCAGTATATACACAGTCCTATGTGGCCCCTATAGCCCCAGTCCAGGTATACAGGCATCTGGGGTCACTGGTCCCCAGTATATATACAGTCCTATGTGGCCCCTATAGCCCCAGTCCAGGTATACAGGCATCTGGGGTCACTGGTCCCCAGTATATATACAGTCCTATGTGGCCCCTATAGCCCCAGTCCAGGTATACAGGCATCTGGGGTCACTGGTCCCCAGTATATACACAGTCCTATGTGGCCACTATAGCCCCAGTCCAGGTATACAGGCATCTGGGGTCACTGGTCCCCAGTATATATACAGTCCTATGTGGCCACCATATCTCCAGTCCAGGTATACAGGCATCTGAGGTCACTGGTCCCCAGTATATACACAGTACTATGTGGCCACTATAGCCCCAGTCCAGGTATACAGGCATCTGAGGTCACTGGTCCCCAGTATATACACAGTCCTATGTGGCCACTATAGCCCCAGTCCAGGTATACAGGCATCTGAGGTCACTAGTCCCCAGTATATATACAGTCCTATGTGGCCACTATATCTCCAGTCCAGGTATACAGGCATCTGAGGTCACTGGTCCCCAGTATATATACAGTCCTATGTGGCCACTATATCTCCAGTCCAGGTATACAGGCATCTGAGGTCACTAGTCCCCAGTGTATATACAGTCCTATGTGGCCACTATATCTCCAGTACATGTATCCAGGCATCTGAGGTCACTGGTCCCCAGTATATACACAGTCCTATGTGGCCACTATAGCCCCAGTCCAGGTATACAGGCATCTGAGGTCACTAGTCCCCAGTATATATACAGTCCTATGTGGCCACTATATCTCCAGTACATGTATACAGGCATCTGAGGTCACTAGTCCCCAGTATATACACAGTCCTATGTGGCCACTATAGCCCCAGTCCAGGTATACAGGCATCTGAGGTCACTGGTCCCCAGTATATATATAGTCCTATGTGGCCACTATATCTCCAGTCCAGGTATACAGGCATCTGAGGTCACTGGTCCCCAGTATATATACAGTCCTACGTGGCCACTATATCTCCAGTCCAGGTATACAGGCATCTGAGGTCACTGGTCCCCAGTATATACACAGTCCTATGTGGCCACTATAGCCCCAGTCCAGGTATACAGGCATCTGAGGTCACTGGTCCCCAGTATATATACAGTCCTATGTGGCCACTATATCTCCAGTCCAGGTATACAGGCATCTGAGGTCACTGG
Organism: Dendrobates tinctorius; assembly: GCF_039654945.1. Classification (NCBI taxonomy): domain Eukaryota; kingdom Metazoa; phylum Chordata; class Amphibia; order Anura; family Dendrobatidae; genus Dendrobates; species Dendrobates tinctorius. The sequence goes on along the minus strand of NW_027361814.1, from coordinate 5,597,822 downwards.
TCCCCAGTATATACACAGTCCTATGTGGCCACTATAGCCCCTGTCCAGGTATACAGGCATCTGAGGTCACTGGTCCCCAGTATATACACAGTCCTATGTGGCCACTATAGCCCCAGTCCAGGTATACAGGCATCTGAGGTCACTGGTCCCCAGTATATACACAGTCCTATGTGGCCACTATAGCCCCAGTCCAGGTATATAGGCGTCTGAGGTCACTGGTCCCCAGTATATATACAGTCCTATGTGGCCACTATAGCCCCAGTCCAGGTATACAGGCGTCTGAGGTAACTGGTCCCCAGTATATACACAGTCCTAAATGGCCACTGTATCTCCAGTACATGTATACAGGCATCTGAGGTCACTAGTTCCCAGTATATACACAGTCCTATGTGGCCCCTATAGCCCCAGTCCAGGTATACAGGCATCTGGGGTCACTGGTCCCCAGTATATATACAGTCCTATGTGGCCCCTATAGCCCCAGTCCAGGTATACAGGCATCTGGGGTCACTGGTCCCCAGTATATATACAGTCCTATGTGGCCCCTATAGCCCCAGTCCAGGTATACAGGCATCTGAGGTCACTGGTCCCCAGTATATACACAGTCCTATGTGGCCACTATAGCCCCAGTCCAGGTATACAGGCATCTGGGGTCACTGGTCCCCAGTATATACACAGTCCTATGTGGCCCCTATAGCCCCAGTCCAGGTATACAGGCATCTGGGGTCACTGGTCCCCAGTATATATACAGTCCTATGTGGCCACCATATCTCCAGTACATGTATACAGGCGTCTGAGGTCACTGGTCCCCAGTATATACACAGTCCTATGTGGCCACTATAGCCCCAGTCCAGGTATACAGGCGTCTGAGGTCACTGGTCCCCAGTATATACACAGTCCTATGTGGCCACCATATCTCCAGTCCAGGTATACAGGCGTCTGAGGTCACTGGTCCCCAGTATATACACAGTCCTATGTGGCCACTATAGCCCCAGTCCAGGTATACAGGCGTCTGAGGTCACTGGTCCCCAGTATATACACAGTCCTATGTGGCCACTATAGCCCCAGTCCAGGTATACAGGCGTCTGAGGTCACTGGTCCCCAGTATATACACAGTCCTATGTGGCCACTATAGCCCCAGTCCAGGTATACAGGCGTCTGAGGTCACTGGTCCCCAGTATATACACAGTCCTATGTGGCCACTATAGCCCCAGTCCAGGTATACAGGCGTCTGAGGTCACTGGTCCCAGTATATACACAGTCCTATGTGGCCACTATAGCCCCAGTCCAGGTATACAGGCATCTGAGGTCACTGGTCCCCAGTATATACACAGTCCTATGTGGCCACTATAGCCCCAGTCCAGGTATACAGGCATCTGAGGTCACTGGTCCCAGTATACAGCCCTGTGCTGTGACTTTGGTGCTGGCTGCGCTGAGCCTGGCTAGTGACAATAAGATAAACTTGGAGGATGATAAAGAGCCCATTCTCCACGCTTTGGGTGCAGGAGCAGATGATGTAGAAAATGAGGTAGAAGACATTGAGCCTCAGAGCCTGTTGTGAGCGGCAGCTGATTCCCCTCTTGGTGTCCAGATGGCTTCTGAGCGCAGATTTGCATTCATTTTGCCTTAATATGGTCCAGAATAGCGGGGCAGCTGCCGGGGTTGTCAGGAAGGTTTAGGGCTCCTTTTCTATTGTGGGGGGCAGCCTCGTCCCCTCTGTCATTGGCTTTTTCTGCGAGTTCTTCTCTCTTTAGTCAACACCATCAGATTTAAAGGGATTTACTGCTAAATCTCCTAATTTGGGAATCAGATTTAAATCGCCCCGGCGCGTGTAATCCGCATTAAAGATACTGTAAGTGATGCGAGATTCGGATTTTCTGCTTCTTCTTTGACACTTTCACATCAACGCGATCGGATCGCTTTAACCCTCTGCAGGCCGTGCAGACACCTTCTGCAGGTTTTGCTATCACTATATAATTTATCCCAAAAAAATACATACAGTTATAGTAAACCCTCAGTTGTCCAGAATCAGATCTTTTCGAGATTTGCCGATAAATACATTTTCTTGTGAATTGATTTTTTTCAGATTGGTCATTATGACTATTGCATTTTCTCCTTTTGCTTTCGATGGTGACAATTATTCTAATTGATCTCGTTCTGTTTTCTTTTATTTATTTATTTTTGTATCTTTCGGAAAAGGGAAACCTCCAAGTCTTTCCCCCCTTCTGCATAGTTTTTTCCATAGACTTTGATTTAAGGTTATTAACATTCTATAGACAGTGGCATCTTTAATATGTGGCGATTCCTTCTAAGGACTAATCTCATTACTCTCAAATAGTCATAAAATATGATTTTATTAGACTTAGGTATTTAATTAGACGGCGGCTATGTAATGGATTTCTGCGATCGGTCTGCAGCAATAGCTTTGATAATTCACTTATCTTTGGCAATAGTCATTAACCCCCAACACCAGCAAAATAGATTGTGCCTGAATACATCCCCCTGGTCCTGGCAAAGGGGGCTCCCTTGACACTGCAATGGGGGCTTCACTCCTCACCCATTCATTATTCCAATATCACAGCACCTTCCTTCCCACCCTGACAATTGTCCACCAGTGCTGCCTGCTGTCTCCTACAGCTTCTCCCCATCAGCACCATTATTAGTAATTATTATCATATAGACTTATATCATCAGAATAATACTGGAAGTCTATCCCACATTTGCTGGATCATTCCCTTCCCCAGAGCTCCCCCAGCCTGCACCCCCCTGACATCCCATGGACACTGGGGTCTCTAGTAAGTGATGGGGTCCCTGCCTTCCTATCAATGTCAGGGGCTCCATCCGCCTCTCTCTCCTATCTTCTCCCCCATCTTTATTGATATTAATTACACTTAGGTGTTAGAAAACATTTCCCACATGTTGTCACCAACACAACAAGGCAGCTCCTAGGACTCCGATGCCCTGATGATGAGAACTTCTGGTGGAAAGCAGTAAAACTTCATTTTTTCATCATTTTCCCTTCATTTTTTTATCCTTATTCTATGAAGCAAAGGAATATGGAAAGGGGATAGGGGGGAGATCAGTGGTAAACGATAAATCATTGCAAGTGGAAACAGGATCTGACAAGAGCCAGGGTGGGAGTTTATGCACTTAACATATTGGAGTCCATGTGGATAATTATTACAGCGCAGCACCAGTGCTTGTATTGATTGCACTAACATATAAGTGTGAATATATATATATATGTGTGTGTGTGTGTAATGCATCCAATATATATGTAATATGTGTATGTAATATATGTGCAATTTATGTGTGTAATATATAATATAAGTAAGTGCGTAATATGTATGTGTCAGTAACAAATATATATATATATATATATATACTGTATATGTAATATGTGTGATATATGTGTAATATGTGTGTATATGTAAGTTATCCCAATACTGATACAAATACCAAGGTAAATCCACATATGATACATCAGTAATGATCTCTTGATCTGTGCATGTAATATATATATATATATATATATATATATATATATATATGTGTGTGTGTGAACTTGCAACTCTGTGCAAATTATTGCTGCAAGAGTGATAGTATCTATGAAAATCCACATGGTAAATGTTTACACTTCCTTGTGAGTAGTATTCTTATTTTCCCATTCTCCTGGTATGTGTGTGTTATATATATATATATATTTTGTATATGTTATGTACACATGTATAATGTATGGATTGTGCACTGAGACCACAGGATCACACGCAATTATATATATATATATATTTAGATGCAGCTGCTTACAGATATGTGTGATATAAGCATTAGTGCAATTATGATTGTCAATGAAGTCAATGAAAGCAATTTTCTAGATTAAGAAGTTTCTATCAGTGCTAGTGAACACATAGAGGTGTATATAGGGATATGGAGTTAGGTGTATATTTATATTCGTGTATTAAATTGAATGTGTATATATATAATACACACACACACACATATATATATATATATATATATATATATATATATATATATATATATATATATATTAGGGGGGACTGTGTCAGGCATCATTTGTTTCCTTTCAGATTTATTTGGCTGAATGATAAGTTCATTGGCTGATGATTCTATATATAATAAAGAGCAGCCCATGCATTGTGAGAAGGGTGAGCAGGGCAGGCAGAGGCAGGGTGAGCAGGGCAGGCAGAGGCAGGGTGAGCAGGGCAGGCAGAGGCAGGGTGAGCAGTGCAGGCAGAGGCAGGGTGAGCAGTGCAGGCAGAGGCAGGGTGAGCAGTGCAGGCAGAGGCAGGGTGAGCAGTGCAGGCAGAGGCAGGGTGAGCAGGGCAGGCAGAGGCAGGGTGAGCAGGGCAGGCAGAGGCAGGGTGAGCAGGGCAGGCAGAGGCAGGGTGAGCAGGGCAGGCAGAGGCAGGGTGAGCAGGGCAGGCAGAGGCAGGGTGAGCAGGGCAGGCAGAGGCAGGGTGAGCAGTGCAGGCAGCAGCAGTCACTCAGCACTGAAGGAGCAGAGCTGCTCTGTCTGCACAGTCCAGGCGGCAGCAGCAGGAGGAGGAGGAGGAGGAGGAGGAGGAGGAGGAGGAGGAGGAGGACCGTTTGCCTTATTTGGCCATAGTCCTGCCCCGCTCACGTCAGCAGCTGACAGTGCTGCTCCCGGGGGTTTAGAGTTTTGGCTCCCGGGAAAGGTTCCAGTCCTGGGGGATAGAGGGCTGAGTTTTGTTCGCTTCCATCCATCGTGCGAGACGCTAAAGGCCCCTCATCCAGCTCTCTCCTGTGAGCAGCAGCCTCATGTCTCAGTTTATTTGTCTTTTGGAGCAGGAGATCGCTGCCAGAAGTGGTCGATTCAGCAGTGTCCTGAAGCTTTTTTGATGCTGTTTTGTTGCTGGAGATGATGACACCACATTGAGAAGCTTCAACCAACAAGCCACAAAAAACAATCCATATTTATTCCTGCTCTCTCGTCATTGCAAGCTCATAGTGGCACTTTTATTATTATTATTATCCTGTATCCATCACACAGCTGAACTCCAGCACAACTCCTGGAAGCGGCTCCAAGTGCTCTGCAGATCGCCCACATTGTGCCAGACCGAACCAGAAGCAACAACAAAAAAAAGCAAAAAAAAGGACTTCAACTTGGGTCTACCCTACTGATCCTGGGGAGTTAAGTCATCATCATCAAGGAGAACATCAGCTGAAGAAGAAGAGAAGGAAGGACAAGGAGAAGACCTGGGACATTGCCTTCTTTTTTTTTTTTATTTCATTTTTATTATTATTTTGTATTTTTTTTTTTTTTGAACCTTCATTTTGATAGGAGCTAATTGTTGCCCAAAAATTCAGTTTTAATGTTTGGGATTCAGGAAAATATACCAAGAGGTGGGACCACCATGAAAGAGGAACCGCTGGGAGGTGGGATGAATCCAGTCCGATCATGGATGCATACAGCAGGGGTAGTGGATGCTAATACAGCCGCCCAAAGGTATGTGTCTGCCAAATGATGGTGGGTTTTATTTCTCATCCCCCCTCAATGGTCTCTATCAATGACAATCTCCCTGTGTCTCTGGTTACACGCTCCTCCAATGTAGTGGTGGTGGCACATGCCCTCCTGCCTGGCTGCTCCTCTCCCCGTGCCAGGCTGGGGCCAGCTGCTCTCCTCTCACCCAGCCCTTGTCTCCTTTCCTCCCGCAGTGGTGTGGGGCTGGCTCGGGCACATTTCGAGAAGCAGCCGCCTTCCAACCTCAGGAAGTCCAATTTTTTCCACTTCGTCCTAGCTCTCTACGACAGGCAGGGACAGCCGGTGGAAATCGAGAGGACAGCTTTTGTGGACTTTGTGGAGAAGGATAAAGTAAGTTTTCTGCATAGAATCTATTTCTCACACTTTACTGCAGAGAATGGACCTGATTCATAATCATCACCCCCCATATAATTAATAGAATATATTAACTGTCACCTCCCTGGCATCGGTCATCACTCGGCAAAAAATGACAATATATTGAACTTCAGCCCCTTATATATAATATGATATATTAACTATCTACCCTCTACATTTAATACATCATTTTGATTATATCTCCCTTATGTTTAGACTATATATAACATAATATATGGCATTGATCATCACTCATATGTGTAATGTAATCTATTGATCATTACCCCATGGATAAATCATAATACATTGATCATTATTATACCCCTGTATATAATAATACATTGATCATTACCACTATATATAATAATACATTGATCATTACCCCTATATGTTATAATATATTGATCATTACCCCTGTATATAATAATATACTATTGATCATTACCCCTGTGTATAATAATACATTGATCATTACCCCTGTATATAATGATATATTGATTATTACCCCTTTATATATCATAATACATTGATCGTTACTCCTGTATATAATAATATATTATTGATCATTATCACTATATAAAATAATATATTGATCATTACCCCTGTATATAATAATACATTGATCGTTACTCCTTTATATAATAATATGTTATGGATCATTACCCCTATATATACCATAATACATTGATCATTACCCCTGTATATAATATATTGATCATTACCACTATATATAATAATACTTTGATCATTACACCTATATATAATATATTGATCATTACCCCTTTATATATCATAATACATTGATCATTACCCCTGTATATAATATATTGATCATTACCGCTATATATAATAATACTTTGATCATTACACCTATATATAATATATTGATCATTACCCCTTTATATATCATAATACATTGATCATTACCCCTGTATATAATATATTGACATTACCCCTATATATAATATTATATTGATAATTACCCTCTCTGTATAATTATATATAGACCATTACAACCTATATATTATATTGATCATTACCCCTATATATAATAATATATCGATCATTACTCCTGTATATAATATATTGATTATTATTACCTCCCATATATTACAATATATTGATCATTACCCCCTGTATATTATATTATATCGATCATTGCCCCCTATATGTATTACAATATATTGATCATCGCTCAATATATGTAATAAAACTATGAGCCCCCTTTGAATAACTTACATATACTGATCATGTTTATAGATTGAAAACAATATTTTCTTTAAGAGTCTCACCCCATAACATGTGCATGAAATACGTTTAAAATACATTTATTTCCCAACTCCCCTATAAAAACAATGTAATGTAAGTGTATGCCATTAATATCCTTAGATTAAAAAAATGATATAATATCAACCTGTCCAGAAAGATCCATGTTCTCTCCCTCCTGTCTCCATACTTTGCGTATTTATAAACATAAGCTGATAACATTCTGATAAAATATCCTGAGACTGTAAAAAATTATAGAAACAATTCCTGTGACCCCACAAGTATTACTTGTACTTAGTATATATATATATATGGCTCATTACCTCCCTTACACTATGTGCATGGAAATAATACTATTCCGGGCGATAAATGGAAATTTGATCTCTGAATTTTGGAGTAAAACGTTTCCCCCCTGAATGGGCATTAATATAATCCCCCTATTGTGTTGATAGATTTAATCACCCCATTCACTGTGCACAAAAAAATATAATCTCTACCCCAAATTTTATCTTAATTATTTTTTTTTGTAATATTTTCAGAATTAACCCTAAGTGTCCTGCAGATGCAAAACCATCACCACTTGTATATCTAATAATAAATTAAAAACTTAGAATGACACAGGGATGGATTTAGGGGCTATAAGGATCCCATTCTATTCTGCCCCTGACACCTGAGCACCAGGAGCAAGGAGCGTAAACTCTGGAAACCCAGACCCCATGGACTGAGAACTGTGTCACCAGGAAAGGGCAAAACTGTCATTATTGTTGTATAAAGTAACACTCTGCTCTTATTTCCAGGAGCCAAACAGTGAAAAAACTAACAATGGGATTCACTACAAACTGCAGCTGTTATATAGCAATGGTAAGTGCTTATTACTCAGTGCATCTACACACTCACTATTATCATAGATTAAAACATGTTCAATATTTCTCAAGTTTCCCCAGTAGCAAATGAAGACCTTTTCCATTTGTAGCTGTCATTAAATATCATTTTTTTATATCTAACATTTCTAGAGTTTATTGAAGCTAACAAGTTCCTAATCACACTTATAAGGACAACATGAACTTTTTATAACATTTGTGTTCAGATAAATGCAAAGGAATACGATGATAAAAAAATAAAAAAAAATGGTAAAAACCAGAATAAATAAACCATTATTAGGAAAGGGAAAAATAAACAATTAGATTCCAATAATATAAGAAATATAATGCATTCCCAGGATGTATGGGTTTTTTTTCTGCATACATCATAATATCAATAATATTGGTGATGATTGCTGATGATGAACTTCATGTCATAATTTTATATCATAATAATATATATATATATATTTTTTTTTCCTATACAGGAGTTAGAACTGAACAAGATTTATACGTTCGGCTAATAGATTCCATGACCAAACAGGTGAGGAGATTCAGATTCATTGCAAGCAGTGGAAAGTTTGTGTCTGATATATACTTAATTTGTAATATAATGACTTATGAAGAGTCTGCAGGCTCTATAATGTGTCTGACAGTCTATCTATGTATTATCTATCTATCTATCTATCTATCTATCTATGTATCTATCTATCTGTAATCATTCATTGTGCATTGAATAGATCCCCATGTTATGATTATATATGTAGTAGGGTGAAAAGCCAGCGTGTTCCTATCTGCTCTTCATTCACCTCTTAGTCCCCCATCTCCATAATTCAAGCTCCAAGCTCCAGGGGTCACCAGAACCCGTCCATTTCCAGCCTCCATCACCCAGTCCCTGTCACAGCTTGTAAATAACATAATTACACCTAGGTGCTTATTAAATAATTTAACCTGTCGTGTACAACTTCCCTGATAGGAACTAGAGGTTATCAATAAAATCCACAGCAATTATAAGGAGGGACAACACAGTGGAATTCATTCACTAGTGCAATGCCCTATCTATCTATCTATCTATCTTCTATCTATCTATCTATCTATCTATCTATCTATCTATTATTTATCTCATTTCTTCTATCTATCTATCATCTATTATCTATCTATCTATCTATCTATCTATTAATTATCTCATTTCTTCTATCTATCATCTATCTATTATCCATCTATCTATTATCTATCTATCTATTCTTTATCTATCTATCCATCTATTATCTATCAATCATCTATTATCTATCTATCTATCTATCTATTATTTATCTTATTTCTTCTATCTATCTATCATCTATCTATTATCTATCTATCCTTTATATATCTCTCTATCTTTATATTTATCTATCTATTATCTATCTTGTTATTTATCTCTAATTATATTTATAAATAACTATATATAACAGTAATACTATATTTAGATTATACAGGTATATTATAATCTATCTAATATAATACATTGGAGTATTTTGGGGGTTAGTACCTTCCCTATCTTATTTAAAAAAAATATTAACGCGCAGGCAAAAGGCCAGGCTTGTGGTTTCTGTCGTCTTCTTAGCCCTGTTGATTTCGGATTTGTCACTGATGCCACTTGAGTCCCCTCCTAAGGAGGCGATGAAGTGACAGGCAGCAGGCAGGGGGACAGTGGACCCTTGAGCACAGGACTCCATTCATCTGGAGCCCTCTCCACTTGACAATGTTCCCCTTTCTTTCCTTTGTATACAAACAGCTAAATGTTTTCGGAAATCACCGCTGACTAATTAAGAGGACGATGATGAAGCTGATGAATAAGTTTTAGTGCAAAAAAAAAAAACAACAAATAATAAAAATAAACCCCAGCCAAACAAACAGGGTCAGTGATGTAACTCCCTATTTATTGTGTGAGCAGAGCCTGGGATCCAGGGCATTTCATCTCCTCGTAGCCCCAGTAACTGATCAAAGAGTCAATGGTGCTGAACCGACAGTTTATGGATTCCTGTTTGTGCTACATAACCAAAAATAAATCATTTCTAAATACTAGGAGAGGGGAGACCATCATCATCAGCAGTCCTGTAGGATGCCAGGATCCACAGCCATGTGCAGGGAGCCAGCACTGTGGTGTCTGTGCAGGGAGCCAGCAGTGTGGTGTCTCTGCAGGAAGCCAGCAGTGTGGTGTCTCTGCAGGAAGCCAGCAGTGTGGTGTCTGTGCAGGGAGCCAGCACTGTGGTGTCTGTGCAGGAAGCCAGCAGTGTGGTGTCTCTGCAGGAAGCCAGCAGTGTGGTGTCTGTGCAGGGAGCCAGCAGTGTGGTGTCTCTGCAGGAAGCCAGCAGTGTGGTGTCTGTGCAGGGAGCCAGCACTGTGGTGTCTGTGCAGGGAGCCAGCAGTGTGGTGTCTGTGCAGGGAGCCAGCAGTGTGGTGTCTGTGCAGGGAGCCAGCACTGTGGTGTCTGTGCAGGGAGCCAGCAGTGTGGTGTCTGTGCAGGGAGCCAGCAGTGTGGTGTCTCTGCAGGAAGCCAGCAGTGTGGTGTCTCTGCAGGAAGCCAGCAGTGTGGTGTCTGTGCAGGGAGCCAGCACTGTGGTGTCTGTGCAGGGAGCCAGCACTGTGGTGTCTGTGCAGGGAGCCAGCAGTGTGGTGTCTGTGCAGGGAGCCAGCAGTGTGGTGTCAGCAGGGAGCCAGCAGTGTGGTGTCTGCAGGGAGCCAGCAGTGTGGTGTCTGTGCAGGGAGCCAGCAGTGTGGTGTCTGTGCAGGGAGCCAGCACTGTGGTGTCTGTGCAGGGAGCCAGCAGTGTGGTGTCTGTGCAGGGAGCCAGCAGTGTGGTGTCTGTGCAGGGAGCCAGCAGTGTGGTGTCTGCAGGGAGCCAGCAGTGTGGTGTCAGCAGGGAGCCAGCAGTGTGGTGTCTGTGCAGGGAGCCAGCACTGTGGTGTCTGTGCAGGGAGCCAGCACTGTGGTGTCTGTGCAGGGAGCCAGCAGTGTGGTGTCTGTGCAGGGAGCCAGCAGTGTGGTGTCAGCAGGGAGCCAGCAGTGTGGTGTCTGTGCAGGGAGCCAGCAGTGTGGTGTCTGTGCAGGGAGCCAGCACTGTGGTGTCTGTGCAGGGAGCCAGCAGTGTGGTGTCTGTGCAGGGAGCCAGCACTGTGGTGTCTGTGCAGGGAGCCAGCACTGTGGTGTCTGTGCAGGGAGCCAGCAGTGTGGTGTCTGTGCAGGGAGCCAGCACTGTGGTGTCTGTGCAGGGAGCCAGCACTGTGCTGTCTGTGCAGGGAGCCAGCACTGTGGTGTCTGTGCAGGGAGCCAGCAGTGTGGTGTCTGTGCAGGGAGCCAGCACTGTGGTGTCTGTGCAGGGAGCCAGCACTGTGGTGTCTGCAGGGAGCCAGCAGTGTGGTGTCTGTGCAGGGAGCCAGCAGTGTGGTGTCTGTGCAGGGAGCCAGCAGTGTGGTGTCTGTGCAGGGAGCCAGCACTGTGCTGTCTGTGCAGGGAGCCAGCACTGTGCTGTCTGTGCAGGGAGCCAGCAGTGTGGTGTCTGTGCAGGGAGCCAGCACTGTGCTGTCTGTGCAGGGAGCCAGCAGTGTGGTGTCTGTGCAGGGAGCCAGCAGTGTGGTGTCTGTGCAGGGAGCCAGCAGTGTGGTGTCTGTGCAGGGAGCCAGCAGTGTGGTGTCTGTGCAGGGAGCCAGCAGTGTGGTGTCTGTGCAGGCTGCTGCTGGTGGTGGTGGGCAAACACTGGCTGCTGCTATAAAGCTGCCCTGTCCTATTATTCTCATTACTGCACCCATGGATCTCCTGAGCTTCCAGCAGTGCAGGCGACAATATAATGCAGCAGCACTCCACCGGGTGATATTATGGGGCAGCTCTAATTGCACAGGGTTAGATCACTACTCCTCCTATTATTAATGTAGAATTCCATATGATGGGATTTGCAGAGGTTGGTGCAAATGAGCTCTCTAATATCTAGAACCACACTAAACCAATGCAGAACCTCTTGGATTGGAGTCTTCCCATAACCAATGTTACTGTGATCATTATATGGCCCCATGGTAGGTGAATGGGAAGAGCAAGGAGGTGAAAGTGTCCAGAAAGTTAAAATCCAATTAATATGTCTATAAGGTATTGAGATAAAGGAACTTCTGAATCTTCTCTAGCAGCGGGCTTCTTTTGTATTTTTTTTAAATTGTTATTATTATTATTATTATTATTATTATTATTATTATTATTGCATTTTTTTAGAAAAAGTCAAGATCGACAGAGTGTGCAGATCAGGGGGGTGATGGGTTGGATGGGTGAGAGAGGACAGGCAGCTCCTGAGTGCACGGGGGCTCCATGTGCTCAGGATTAGTTCTGTGATCCCCCCCAGTCCAGGACACGATGGATCCAGATGATTTTGGTTAGTGGGAGCAGTAGGTGATGAGCCCCAGATGGGTGAGGAGGGGCCCTGGAGGAGATGCCGGGTGGCCCCTCTGGATGGCTGACCAGGAGCCGGGGCTGTGTCCGCGATGTGTGCCCGGGGCAGCGCTGCGCAGGATGGCGCACCGGTCTCCTATGGCACCAAGCCCGGCTGTCCATGGCTGAGAGCCGGGCTCTGTGACCCTCAGCCCCGGAGGAAGCAGCACTGCGGCCCCCTGCATCCTCCGCCGCTCCCCGATCCTTCTCCATCCGGCTCGGATTGCTGCCCCTACAGCCCCGCGCCATCTGTCAGAGCCTCTGCTCAAAACCCAGCCAGCCGCAGCCAGCCGCAGCCATCCGCAGCCGCACGCTGCCTTTTTACCAGAGAGAAATCATTGTTAGCACTTTCAAAATAAACAGCAG